>NC_044586.1:17687794-18343407 GCF_901933205.1 Camarhynchus parvulus | reverse complement strand
CTTTAGTGTCTCTTGTCACCTACACCTTAGCAAAAAGCTTTCCCACTATGTCTCGCAAGGAGAAAGTGTGCCAGGACAGAAAACATCTCCTATGGTGTTCTAGAGGTTGCACAAAGATTTGCAGAGTGTTTTGCACCAAGGAAAAGAAAGTCGTCCAAAACTCCTTCTATTGCAATATTCATGTGAATGCAAAAGGCAGGAGAGTGGTAAGGTACTGTTTTCTATCAGTTTGCAAGCTGCACCCACAATGCCAGTGTTGTGCTGCTTCGTTCTTCCCCTTTAGCGTCTCTTGTCACCTACACCTTAGAAAAAGCTTTCCCACTATGTCTCGCAAGGAGAAACTGTGCCAGGACAGAAAACATCTCCTATCGTGTTCTAGAGGTTGCACAAAGGTTTGCAGAGTGTTTTGCACCAAGGAAAAAAAAGTCGTCCAAAACTCCTTCTATTGCAATATTCATGTGAATGCAAAAGGCAGGAGAGTGGTAAGGTACTGTTTTCTATCAGTTTGCAAGCTGCACACACAATGCCAGTGTTGTGCCGCTTCGTTCTTCGCCTTTGGGAAGATGCCGCTCTCTCCGGCTACCGGAGGCCGAAGAAGCGCTTCTTCGCCCAAATAGCATTGCTGCGCGTTGCGCCGTGCGCTCGAGCGGCGTCTTCTGCCGAGCGCCGGGAGGAGAGCTCCGTTTCTTCGTCTTTAGCGTCTCTTGTCACCTACACCTCAGCAAAAAGCTTTCCCACTATGTCTCGCAAGGAGAAACTGTGCCAGGACAGAAAACATCTCCTATCGTGTTCTAGAGGTTGCACAAAGGTTTGCAGAGTGTTTTGCACCAAGGAAAAGAAAGTCGTCCAAAACTCCTTCTATTGCAATATTCATGTGAATGCAAAAGGCAGGAGAGTGGTAAGGTACTGTTTTCTATCAGTTTGCAAGCTGCACCCACAATGCCAGTGTTGTGCTGCTTCGTTCTTCGCCTTTAGCGTCTCTTGTCACCTACACCTTAGGAAAAGTTTTCCCACTATGTCTCGCAAGGAGAAACTGTGCCAGGACAGAAAACATCTCCTATCGTGTTCTAGAGGTTGCACAAAGGTTTGCAGAGTGTTTTGCACCAAGGAAAAGAAAGTCGTCCAAAACTCCTTCTATTGCAATATTCATGTGAATGCAAAAGGCAGGAGAGTGCTAAGGTACTGTTTTCTATCAGTTTGCAAGCTGCACACACAATGCCAGTGTTGTGCTGCTTCCGTTCTTCGCCTTTAGCGTCTCTTGTCACCTACACCTTAGAAAAAGCTTTCTCACTATGTCTCGCAAGGAGAAACTGTGCCAGGACAGAAAACATCTCCTATCGTGTTCTAGAGGTTGCACAAAGGTTTGCAGAGTGTTTTGCACCAAGGAAAAGAAACTCGTCCAAAACTCCTTCTATTACAATTTTCATGTGAATGCAAAAGGCAGGAGAGTGGTAAGGTACTGTTTTCTATCAGTTTGCAAGCTGCACACACAATGCCAGTGTTGTGCTGCTTCGTTCTTCTCCTTTAGCGTCTCTTGTCACCTACACCTTAGGAAAAGCTTTCCCACTATGTCTCGCAAGGAGAAACTGTGCCAGGACAGAAAACATCTCCTATCGTGTTCTAGAGGTTGCACAAAGGTTTGCAGAGTGTTTTGCACCAAGGAAAAGAAAGTCGTCCAAAACTCCTTCTATTGCAATATTCATGTGAATGCAAAAGGCAGGAGAGTGGTAAGGTACTGTTTTCTATCAGTTTGCAAGCTGCACACACAATGCCAGTGTTGTGCTGCTTCGTTCTTGCCTTTAGCCACCTACTTAGGAAAAGTGTCCACTATGTCTCGCAAGGAGAAACTGTGCCAGGACAGAAAAATTTATCGGGTTCTTAGAGGTTGCACAAAGGTTTGCAGAGTGTTTTGCACCGAGTCGTCCAAACTCCTTTATTGCTATTCTGTGTGCAAAAGGCAGGAGAGTGGTAAGGTACTGTTTTCTATCAGTTTGCAAACTGACACAATGCCAGTGTTGTGCTGCTTCGTCTTCGTCTTTATCGCCTCTCTTGTCACCTACACCTTAGCAAAAAGCTTTCCCACTATGTCTCGCAAGGAGAAACTGTGCCAGGACAGAAAACATCTCCTATCGTGTTCTAGAGGTTGCACAAAGGTTTGCAGAGTGTTTTGCACCAAGGAAAAGAAAGTCGTCCAAAACTCCTTCTATTGCAATATTCATGTGAATGCAAAAGGCAGGAGAGTGGTAAGGTACTGTTTTCCATCAGTTTGCAAACTGCACCCACAATGCCAGTGTTGTGCTGCTTCGTTCTTGGCCTTTAGCGTCTCTTGTCACCTACACCTTAGAAAAAGCTTTCCCACTATGTCTCGCAAGGAGAAAGTGTGCCAGGACAGAAAACATCTCCTATCGTGTTCTAGAGGTTGCACAAAGGTTTGCAGAGTGTTTTGCACCAAGGAAAAGAAAGTCGTCCAAAACTCCTTCTATTGCAATATTCATGTGAATGCAAAAGGCAGGAGAGTGGTAAGGTACTGTTTTCTATCAGTTTGCAAGCTGCACCCACAATGCCAGTGTTGTGCTGCTTCGTTCTTCGCCTTTAGCGTCTCTTGTCACCTACACCTCAGCAAAAGCTTTCCCACAATGTCTCGCAAGGAGAAACTGTGCCCGGACAGAAAACATCTCCTATGGTGTTCTAGAGGTTGCACAAAGGTTTGCAGAGTGTTTTGCACCAAGGAAAAGAAAGTCGTCCAAAACTCCTTGTATTACAATTTTCATGTGAATGCAAAAGGCAGGAGAGTGGTAAGGTACTGTTTTCTATCACTTTGCAAGCTGCACACACAATGCCAGTGTTGTGCTGCTTCGTTCTTGGCCTTTAGCGTCTCTTGTCACCTACACCTTAGCAAAAAGCTTTCCCACTATGTCTCGCAAGGAGAAACTGTGCCAGGACAGAAAACATCTCCTATCGTGTTCTAGAGGTTGCACAAAGGTTTGCAGAGTGTTTTGCACCAAGGAAAAGAAAGTCGTCCAAAACTCCTTCTATTGCAATATTCCTGTGAATGCAAAAGGCAGGAGAGTGCTAAGGTACTGTTTTCTATCAGTTTGCAAGCTGCAACCGCAATGCCAGTGTTGTGCTGCTTCGTTCTTCGTTGGGAAGATGCCGCTCTCTCCAGCTACCGGAGGCGAGCGCTCTTTTCGCGCAAGCATTGTGCCGCTGTTGCCCGGCTCGGGCCTCGACGCCTGGGAGGGGGTTCGGAGAGCTCCATATCTTCGTCTTTAGTGTCTCTTGTCACCTACACCTTAGCAAAAAGCTTTGCCACTATGTCTCGCAAGGAGAAACTGTGCCAGGACAGAAAACATCTCCTATGGTGTTCTAGAGGTTGCACAAATATTTGCAGAGTGTTTTGCACCAAGGAAAAGAAAGTCGTCCAAAACTCCTTCTATTGCAATATTCATGTGAATGCAAAAGGCAGGAGAGTGCTAAGGTACTGTTTTCTATCAGTTTGCAAGCTGCACCCACAATGCCAGTGTTGTGCTGCTTCGTTCTTCCCCTTTAGCGTCTCTTGTCACCTACACCTTAGAAAAAGCTTTCCCACTATGTCTCGCAAGGAGAAACTGTGCCAGGACAGAAAACATCTCCTATCGTGTTCTAGAGGTTGCACAAAGGTTTGCAGAGTGTTTTGCACCAAGGAAAAGAAGTCGTCCAAAACTCCTTCTATTGCAATATTCATGTTAATGCAAAAGGTAGGAGAGTGGTAAGGTACTGTTTTCTATCAGTTTGCAAGCTGCACACACAATGCCAGTGTTGTGCCGCTTCGTTCTTGGCCTTTGGGAAGATGCCGCTCTCTCCGGCTACCGGAGGCGAAGAAGCGTCTTCTTCGCCCAAATAGCATTGTGCCGCGCCCGTGCGCTCGAGCGCCGCTTCTGCCGAAAGACGCCGGGAACGTCGCTTGGCTTCGGAGAGCTCCGTTTCTTCGTCTTTAGCGTCTCTTGTCACCTACACCTTAGCAAAAAGCTTTCCCACTATGTCTCGCAAGGAGAAACTGTGCCAGGACAGAAAACATCTCCTATCGTGTTCTAGAGGTTGCACAAAGGTTTGCAGAGTGTTTTGCACCAAGGAAAAGAAAGTCGTCCAAAACTCCTTCTATTGCAATATTCATGTGAATGCAAAAGGCAGGAGAGTGGTAAGGTACTGTTTTCTATCAGTTTGCAAACTGCACACACAATGCCAGTGTTGTGCTGCTTCGTTCTTGGCCTTTAGCGTCTCTTGTCACCTACACCTTAGAAAAAGCTTTCCCACTATGTCTCGCAAGGAGAAACTGTGCCAGGACAGAAAACATCTCCTATCGTGTTCTAGAGGTTGCACAAAGGTTTGCAGAGTGTTTTGCACCAAGGAAAAGAAAGTCGTCCAAAACTCCTTCTATTGCAATATTCATGTGAATGCAAAAGGCAGGAGAGTGGTAAGGTACTGTTTTCTATCAGTTTGCAAGCTGCACCCACAATGCCAGTGTTGTGCTGCTTCGTTCTTCGCCTTTAGCGTCTCTTGTCACCTACACCTTAGGAAAAAGCTTTCCCACTATGTCTCGCAAGGAGAAACTGTGCCAGGACAGAAAACATCTCCTATCGTGTTCTAGAGGTTGCACAAAGGTTTGCAGAGTGTTTTGCACCAAGGAAAAGAAAGTCGTCCAAAACTCCTTCTATTGCAATATTCATGTGAATGCAAAAGGCAGGAGAGTGCTAAGGTACTGTTTTCTATCAGTTTGCAAGCTTCACCCACAATGCCAGTCTTGTGCTGCTTCGTTCTTCGCCTTTGGGAAGATGCCGATGTCTCCGTTAAAGAGTAGCGCAAGAAGTCCAACTTTCTGCAATACTTCTGTGAAAAGACGCCACCGGCGCTTTAGTCTTTACTTAGCGTCTCTTGTCACCTACACCTTAGCAAAAAGCTTTCCCACTATGTCTCGCAAGGAGAAACTGTGCCAGGACAGAAAACATCTCCTATCGTGTTCTAGAGGTTGCACAAAGGTTTGCAGAGTGTTTTGCACCAAGGAAAAGAAAGTCGTCCAAAACTCCTTCTATTGCAATATTCATGTGAATGCAAAAGGCAGGAGAGTGGTAAGGTACTGTTTTCTATCAGTTTGCAAACTGCACCCACAATGCCAGTGTTGTGCTGCTTCGTTGCTTGTTTAGCGTCTCTTGTCACCTACACCTTAGAAAAAGCTTTCCCACTATGTCTCGCAAGGAGAAACTGTGCCAGGACAGAAAACATCTCCTATCGTGTTCTAGAGGTTGCACAAAGGTTTGCAGAGTGTTTTGCACCAAGGAAAAGAAAGTCGTCCAAAACTCCTTCTATTGCAATATTCATGTGAATGCAAAAGGCAGGAGAGTGGTAAGGTACTGTTTTCTATCAGTTTGCAAGCTGCACCCACAATGCCAGTGTTGTGCTGCTTCGTTTTTGGCCTTTAGCCGTCTCTTGTCACCTACACCTTAGCAAAAAGCTTTCCCACTATGTCTCGCAAGGAGAAACTGTGCCAGGACAGAAAACATCTCCTATCGTGTTCTAGAGGTTGCACAAAGGTTTGCAGAGTGTTTTGCACCAAGGAAAAGAAAGTCGTCCAAAACTCCTTCTATTACAATTTTCATGTGAATGCAAAAGGCAGGAGAGTGGTAAGGTACTGTTTTCTATCAGTTTGCAAGCTGCACACACAATGCCAGTGTTGTGCTGCTTCGTTTTTGGCCTTTAGCGTCTCTTGTCACCTACACCTTAGAAAAAGCTTTCCCACTATGTCTCGCAAGGAGAAACTGTGCCAGGACAGAAAACATCTCCTATCGTGTTCTAGAGGTTGCACAAAGGTTTGCAGAGTGTTTTGCACCAAGGAAAAGAAAGTCGTCCAAAACTCCTTCTATTGCAATATTCATGTTAATGCAAAAGGTAGGAGAGTGGTAAGGTACTGTTTTCTATCAGTTTGCAAGCTGTACACACAATGCCAGTGTTGTGCCGCTTCGTTCTTGGCCTTTGGGAAGATGCCGCTCTCTCCGGCTACCGGAGGCGAAGAAGCGTCTTCTTCGCCCAAATAGCATTGTGCCGCTCGCCCGTGGCCCGGGCGCTGCCGCGCCGGGAACCGCTTCGAGAGCTCCGTTTCTTCGTCTTTAGCGTCTCTTGTCACCTACACCTCAGCAAAAAGCTTTCTCACTATGTCTCGCAAGGAGAAAGTGTGCCAGGACAGAAAACATCTCCTATCGTGTTCTAGAGGTTGCACAAAGGTTTGCAGAGTGTTTTGCACCAAGGAAAAGAAAGTCGTCCAAAACTCCTTCTATTGCAATATTCATGTGAATGCAAAAGGCAGGAGAGTGATAAGGTACTGTTTTCTATCAGTTTGCAAACTGCACCCACAATGCCAGTGTTGTGCTGCTTCGTTCTTCGCCTTTAGCGTCTCTTGTCACCTACACCTTAGGAAAAGCTTTCCCACTATGTCTCGCAAGGAGAAACTGTGCCAGGACAGAAAACATCTCCTATCGTGTTCTAGAGGTTGCACAAAGTTTTGCAGAGTGTTTTGCACCAAGGAAAAGAAAGTCGTCCAAAACTCCTTCTATTACAATTTTCATGTGAATGCAAAAGGCAGGAGAGTGGTAAGGTACTGTTTTCTATCAGTTTGCAAAATGCACACACAATGCCAGTGTTGTGCTGCTTCGTTTTGGACTTTAGCGTCTCTTGTCACCTACACCTTAGAAAAAGCTTTCTCACTATGTCTCGCAAGGAGAAACTGTGCCAGGACAGAAAACATCTCCTATCGTGTTCTAGAGGTTGCACAAAGGTTTGCAGAGTGTTTTGCACCAAGGAAAAGAAAGTCGTCCAAAACTCCTTCTATTGCAATATTCATGTGAATGCAAAAGGCAGGAGAGTGGTAAGGTACTGTTTTCTATCAGTTTGCAAGCTGCACCCACAATGCCAGTGTTGTGCTGCTTCGTTCTTCGCCTTTAGCGTCTCTTGTCACCTACACCTTAGGAAAAGCTTTCCCACTATGTCTCGCAAGGAGAAACTGTGCCCGGACAGAAAACATCTCCTATCGTGTTCTAGAGGTTGCACAAATGTTTGCAGAGTGTTTTGCACCAAGGAAAAGAAAGTCGTCCAAAACTCCTTCTATTGCAATATTCATGTGAATGCAAAAGGCAGGAGAGTGGTAAGGTACTGTTTTCTATCAGTTTGCAAGCTGCACCCACAATGCCAGTGTTGTGCTGCTTCGTTCTTCGCCTTTGGGAAGATTGTCACCTAATGTCTTTCGGCTAACGAGTCTAAGGAAGGAGAAACTGTGCCAGGACAGAAAACATCTCCTATCGTGTTCTAGAGGTTGCACAAAGGTTTGCAGAGTGTTTTTGCACCAAGGAAAAGAAAGTCGTCCAAAACTCCTTCTGCCAATATTCATGTGAATGCAAAGGCAGGACGAGTGGTAAGGTACTGTTTTCTATCAGTTTGCAAATGCACACAATGCCAGTGTTGTGTGCTTCGTTCTTCTTTAGCGTCTCTTGTCACCTACAACTTAGCAAAAAGCTTTCCCACTATGTCTCGCAAGGAGAAACTGTGCCAGGACAGAAAACATCTCCTATCGTGTTCTAGAGGTTGCACAAAGGTTTGCAGAGTGTTTTGCACCAAGGAAAAGAAAGTCGTCCAAAACTCCTTCTATTGCAATATTCATGTGAATGCAAAAGGCAGGAGAGTGGTAAGGTACTGTTTTCTATCAGTTTGCAAGCTGCACCCACAATGCCAGTGTTGTGCTGCTTCGTTCTTCGCCTTTAGCGTCTCTTGTCACCTACACCTTAGCAAAAAGCTTTCCCACTATGTCTCGCAAGGAGAAACTGTGCCAGGACAGAAAACATCTCCTATCGTGTTCTAGAGGTTGCACAAAGGTTTGCAGAGTGTTTTGCACCAAGGAAAAGAAAGTCGTCCAAAACTCCTTGTATTACAATTTTCATGTGAATGCAAAAGGCAGGAGAGTGGTAAGGTACTGTTTTCTATCAGTTTGCAAACTGCACCCACAATGCCAGTGTTGTGCTGCTTCGTTCTTGGCCTTTAGCGTCTCTTGTCACCTACACCTTAGCAAAAAGCTTTCTCACTATGTCTCGCAAGGAGAAACTGTGCCAGGACAGAAAACATCTCCTATCGTGTTCTAGAGGTTGCACAAAGGTTTGCAGAGTGTTTTGCACCAAGGAAAAGAAAGTCGTCCAAAACTCCTTCTATTGCAATATTCATGTGAATGCAAAAGGCAGGAGAGTGGTAAGGTACTGTTTTCTATCAGTTTGCAAGCTGCAACCACAATGCCAGTGTTGTGCTGCTTCGTTCTTCGCCTTTGGGAAGATTCTTTGTTCACCTACACCTTAGCAAAAAGCTTTCCCACTATGTCTCGCAAGGAGAAACTGTGCCAGGACAGAAAACATCTCCTATCGTGTTCTAGAGGTTGCAATAAAGGTTTGCAGAGTGTTTTGCACCAAGGAAAAGAAACTCGTCCAAAACTCCTTCTATTGCAATATTCATGTGAATGCCAAAGGCAGGAGAGTGGTAAGGTACTGTTTTCTATCAGTTTGCAAATGCACACACAATGCCATATCTTGTGCTGCTTCTTCTTGGTGTCTCTTGTCACCTACACCTTAGCAAAAAGCTTTCCCACTATGTCTCGCAAGGAGAAACTGTGCCAGGACAGAAAACATCTCCTATCGTGTTCTAGAGGTTGCACAAATGTTTGCAGAGTGTTTTGCACCAAGGAAAAGAAAGTCGTCCAAAACTCCTTCTATTGCAATATTCATGTGAATGCAAAAGGCAGGAGAGTGGTAAGGTACTGTTTTCTATCAGTTTGCAAGCTGCACCCACAATGCCAGTGTTGTGCTGCTTCGTTCTTCGCCTTTAGCGTCTCTTGTCACCTACACCTTAGAAAAAGCTTTCCCACTATGTCTCGCAAGGAGAAACTGTGCCAGGACAGAAAACATCTCCTATCGTGTTCTAGAGGTTGCACAAAGGTTTGCAGAGTGTTTTGCACCAAGGAAAAGAAATCGTCCAAAACTCCTTCTATTGCAATATTCATGTGAATGCAAAAGGCAGGAGAGTGGTAAGGTACTGTTTTCTATCAGTTTGCAAACTGCACACACAATGCCAGTGTTGTGCGCTTCGTTCGTAAGATGCCGCTCCTTTTGCCGTCTCTTGTCACCTACCTTAGAAAAAGCTTTTTCACTATGTCTCGCAAGGAGAAACTGTGCCAGGACAGAAAACATCTCCTATCGTGTTCTAGAGGTTGCACAAAGGTTTGCAGAGTGTTTTGCACCAAGGAAAAGAAAGTCGTCCAAAACTCCTTCTATTGCAATATTCATGTGAATGCAAAAGGCAGGAGAGTGGTAAGGTACTGTTTTCTATCAGTTTGCAAACTGCACCCACAATGCCAGTGTTGTGCTGCTTCGTTCTTGTCCTTTAGCGTCTCTTGTCACCTACACCTTAGAAAAAGCTTTCCCACTATGTCTCGCAAGGAGAAACTGTGCCAGGACAGAAAACATCTCCTATCGTGTTCTAGAGGTTGCACAAAGGTTTGCAGAGTGTTTTGCACCAAGGAAAAGAAAGTCGTCCAAAACTCCTTCTATTGCAATATTCATGTGAATGCAAAAGGCAGGAGAGTGGTAAGGTACTGTTTTCTATCAGTTTGCAAACTGCACCCACAATGCCAGTGTTGTGCTGCTTCGTTTGTCTGCCTTTAGCGTCTCTTGTCACCTACAACTTAGAAAAAGCTTTCTCACTATGTCTCGCAAGGAGAAACTGTGCCAGGACAGAAAACATCTCCTATCGTGTTCTAGAGGTTGCACAAAGGTTTGCAGAGTGTTTTGCACCAAGGAAAAGAAAGTCGTCCAAAACTCCTTCTATTACAATATTCATGTGAATGCAAAAGGCAGGAGAGTGGTAAGGTACTGTTTTCTATCAGTTTGCAAACTGCACACACAATGCCAGTGTTGTGCTGCTTCGTTCTTGTCCTTTAGCGTCTCTTGTCACCTACACCTTAGAAAAAGCTTTCCCACTATGTCTCGCAAGGAGAAACTGTGCCAGGACAGAAAACATCTCCTATCGTGTTCTAGAGGTTGCACAAAGGTTTGCAGAGTGTTTTGCACCAAGGAAAAGAAAGTCGTCCAAAACTCCTTCTATTTCAATATTCATGTGAATGCAAAAGGCAGGAGAGTGGTAAGGTACTGTTTTCCATCAGTTTGCAAACTGCACACACAATGCCAGTGTTGTGCTGCTTCGTTCTTGGCCTTTAGCGTCTCTTGTCACCTACACCTTAGAAAAAGCTTTCCCACTATGTCTCGCAAGGAGAAACTGTGCCAGGACAGAAAACATCTCCTATCGTGTTCTAGAGGTTGCACAAAGGTTTGCAGAGTGTTTTGCACCAAGGAAAAGAAAGTCGTCCAAAACTCCTTCTATTCAATATTCATGTGAATGCAAAAGGCAGGAGAGTGGTAAGGTACTGTTTTCCATCAGTTTGCAAAATGCACACACAATGCCAGTGTTGTGCTGCTTCGTTTTGGCCTTTTAAGCGTCTCTTGTCACCTACACCTTAGAAAAAGCTTTCTCACTATGTCTCGCAAGGAGAAACTGTGCCAGGACAGAAAACATCTCCTATCGTGTTCTAGAGGTTGCACAAAGGTTTGCAGAGTGTTTTGCACCAAGGAAAAGAAAGTCGTCCAAAACTCCTTCTATTGCAATATTCATGTGAATGCAAAAGGCAGGAGAGTGGTAAGGTACTGTTTTCCATCAGTTTGCAAACTGCACCCACAATGCCAGTGTTGTGCTGCTTCGTTCATGTCCTTTAGCGTCTCTTGTCACCTACACCTTAGAAAAAGCTTTCCCACTATGTCTCGCAAGGAGAAACTGTGCCAGGACAGAAAACATCTCCTATCGTGTTCTAGAGGTTGCACAAAGGTTTGCAGAGTGTTTTGCACCAAGGAAAAGAAAGTCGTCCAAAACTCCTTCTATTGCAATATTCATGTGAATGCAAAAGGCAGGAGAGTGGTAAGGTACTGTTTTCCATCAGTTTGCAAACTGCACCCACAATGCCAGTGTTGTGCTGCTTCGTTCTTGTCCTTTAGCGTCTCTTGTCACCTACACCTTAGAAAAAGCTTTCCCACTATGTCTCGCAAGGAGAAACTGTGCCAGGACAGAAAACATCTCCTATCGTGTTCTAGAGGTTGCACAAAGGTTTGCAGAGTGTTTTGCACCAAGGAAAAGAAAGTCGTCCAAAACTCCTTCTATTGCAATATTCATGTGAATGCAAAAGGCAGGAGAGTGGTAAGGTACTGTTTTCTATCAGTTTGCAAACTGCACCCACAATGCCAGTGTTGTGCTGCTTCGTTCATGGCCTTTAAGCGTCTCTTGTCACCTACACCTTAGAAAAAGCTTTCTCACTATGTCTCGCAAAGAGAAACTGTGCCAGGACAGAAAACATCTCCTATCGTGTTCTAGAGGTTGCACAAAGGTTTGCAGAGTGTTTTGCACCAAGGAAAAGAAAGTCGTCCAAAACTCCTTCTATTACAATATTCATGTGAATGCAAAAGGCAGGAGAGTGGTAAGGTACTGTTTTCCATCAGTTTGCAAACTGCACCCACAATGCCAGTGTTGTGCTGCTTCGTTCATGGCCTTTAGCGTCTCTTGTCACCTACACCTTAGAAAAAGCTTTCTCACTATGTCTCGCAAGGAGAAACTGTGCCAGGACAGAAAACATCTCCTATCGTGTTCTAGAGGTTGCACAAAGGTTTGCAGAGTGTTTTGCACCAAGGAAAAGAAACTCGTCCAAAACTCCTTCTTTTTCAATATTCATGTGAATGCAAAAGGCAGGAGAGTGGTAAGGTACTGTTTTCCATCAGTTTGCAAAATGCACCCACAATGCCAGTGTTGTGCTGCTTCGTTCTTGTCCTTTAGCGCCTCTTGTCACCTACACCTTAGAAAAAGCTTTCTCACTATGTCTCGCAAGGAGAAACTGTGCCAGGACAGAAAACATCTCCTATCGTGTTCTAGAGGTTGCACAAAGGTTTGCAGAGTGTTTTGCACCAAGGAAAAGAAAGTCGTCCAAAACTCCTTCTTTTCAATATTCATGTGAATGCAAAAGGCAGGAGAGTGGTAAGGTACTGTTTTCCATCAGTTTGCAAAATGCACACACAATGCCAGTGTTGTGCTGCTTCGTTTTGTCCTTTAGCGTCTCTTGTCACCTACAACTTAGAAAAAGCTTTCTCACTATGTCTCGCAAGGAGAAACTGTGCCAGGACAGAAAACATCTCCTATCGTGTTCTAGAGGTTGCACAAAGGTTTGCAGAGTGTTTTGCACCAAGGAAAAGAAAGTCGTCCAAAACTCCTTCTTTTACAATATTCATGTGAATGCAAAAGGCAGGAGAGTGGTAAGGTACTGTTTTCCATCAGTTTGCAAAATGCACACACAATGCCAGTGTTGTGCTGCTTCGTTCTTGTCCTTTAGCGTCTCTTGTCACCTACACCTTAGAAAAAGCTTTCTCACTATGTCTCGCAAGGAGAAACTGTGCCAGGACAGAAAACATCTCCTATCGTGTTCTAGAGGTTGCACAAAGGTTTGCAGAGTGTTTTGCACCAAGGAAAAGAAACTCGTCCAAAACTCCTTCTATTCTTTAACTATGCAAAAGGCAGGAGAGTGGTAAGGTACTGTTTTCCATCAGTTTGCAAAATGCACACACAATGCCAGTGTTGTGTGCTTCGTTCTTGTCCTTTAGCGTCTCTTGTCACCTACACCTTAGAAAAAAGCTTTCTCACTATGTCTCGCAAGGAGAAACTGTGCCAGGACAGAAAACATCTCCTATCGTGTTCTAGAGGTTGCACAAAGGTTTGCAGAGTGTTTTGCACCAAGGAAAAGAAAGTCGTCCAAAACTCCTTCTTTTACAATATTCATGTGAATGCAAAAGGCAGGAGAGTGGTAAGGTACTGTTTTCCATCAGTTTGCAAAATGCACACACAATGCCAGTGTTGTGCTGCTTCGTTTTGTCCTTTAGCGTCTCTTGTCACCTACAACTTAGAAAAAGCTTTCTCACTATGTCTCGCAAGGAGAAACTGTGCCAGGACAGAAAACATCTCCTATCGTGTTCTAGAGGTTGCACAAAGGTTTGCAGAGTGTTTTGCACCAAGGAAAAGAAAGTCGTCCAAAACTCCTTCTTTTTCAATATTCATGTGAATGCAAAAGGCAGGAGAGTGGTAAGGTACTGTTTTCCATCAGTTTGCAAAATGCACACACAATGCCAGTGTTGTGCTGCTTCGTTCATGGCCTTTAGCGTCTCTTGTCACCTACACCTTAGAAAAAGCTTTCTCACTATGTCTCGCAAGGAGAAACTGTGCCAGGACAGAAAACATCTCCTATCGTGTTCTAGAGGTTGCACAAAGGTTTGCAGAGTGTTTTGCACCAAGGAAAAGAAACTCGTCCAAAACTCCTTCTTTTTCAATATTCATGTGAATGCAAAAGGCAGGAGAGTGGTAAGGTACTGTTTTCCATCAGTTTGCAAAATGCACACACAATGCCAGTGTTGTGCTGCTTCGTTTTGTCCTTTAGCGTCTCTTGTCACCTACACCTTAGAAAAAGCTTTCTCACTATGTCTCGCAAGGAGAAACTGTGCCAGGACAGAAAACATCTCCTATCGTGTTCTAGAGGTTGCACAAAGGTTTGCAGAGTGTTTTGCACCAAGGAAAAGAAAGTCGTCCAAAACTCCTTCTTTTTCAATATTCATGTGAATGCAAAAGGCAGGAGAGTGGTAAGGTACTGTTTTCCATCAGTTTGCAAAATGCACACACAATGCCAGTGTTGTGCTGCTTCGTTCATGGCCTTTAGCGTCTCTTGTCACCTACAACTTAGAAAAAGCTTTCTCACTATGTCTCGCAAGGAGAAACTGTGCCAGGACAGAAAACATCTCCTATCGTGTTCTAGAGGTTGCACAAAGGTTTGCAGAGTGTTTTGCACCAAGGAAAAGAAACTCGTCCAAAAACTCCTTCTTTTCAATATTCATGTGAATGCAAAAGGCAGGAGAGTGGTAAGGTACTGTTTTCCATCAGTTTGCAAAATGCACACACAATGCCAGTGTTGTGCTGCTTCGTTCTTGGCCTTTAGCGTCTCTTGTCACCTACACCTTAGAAAAAGCTTTCTCACTATGTCTCGCAAGGAGAAACTGTGCCAGGACAGAAAACATCTCCTATCGTGTTCTAGAGGTTGCACAAAGGTTTGCAGAGTGTTTTGCACCAAGGAAAAGAAAGTCGTCCAAAACTCCTTCTTTTCAATATTCATGTGAATGCAAAAGGCAGGAGAGTGGTAAGGTACTGTTTTCCATCAGTTTGCAAAATGCACACACAATGCCAGTGTTGTGCTGCTTCGTTTTTGTCCTTTAGCGTCTCTTGTCACCTACAACTTAGAAAAAGCTTTCTCACTATGTCTCGCAAGGAGAAACTGTGCCAGGACAGAAAACATCTCCTATCGTGTTCTAGAGGTTGCACAAAGGTTTGCAGAGTGTTTTGCACCAAGGAAAAGAAACTCGTCCAAAACTCCTTCTTTTTCAATATTCATGTGAATGCAAAAGGCAGGAGAGTGGTAAGGTACTGTTTTCCATCAGTTTGCAAAATGCACCCACAATGCCAGTGTTGTGTGCTTCGTTCATGTCCTTTAGCGTCTCTTGTCACCTACAACTTAGAAAAAGCTTTCTCACTATGTCTCGCAAGGAGAAACTGTGCCAGGACAGAAAACATCTCCTATCGTGTTCTAGAGGTTGCACAAAGGTTTGCAGAGTGTTTTGCACCAAGGAAAAGAAAGTCGTCCAAAACTCCTTCTTTTTCAATATTCATGTGAATGCAAAAGGCAGGAGAGTGGTAAGGTACTGTTTTCCATCAGTTTGCAAAATGCACACACAATGCCAGTGTTGTGCTGCTTCGTTTATGTCCTTTAGCGTCTCTTGTCACCTACACCTTAGAAAAAGCTTTCTCACTATGTCTCGCAAGGAGAAACTGTGCCAGGACAGAAAACATCTCCTATCGTGTTCTAGAGGTTGCACAAAGGTTTGCAGAGTGTTTTGCACCAAGGAAAAGAAAGTCGTCCAAAACTCCTTCTTTTTCAATATTCATGTGAATGCAAAAGGCAGGAGAGTGGTAAGGTACTGTTTTCCATCAGTTTGCAAAATGCACACACAATGCCAGTGTTGTGCTGCTTCGTTCATGTCCTTTAGCGCCTCTTGTCACCTACAACTTAGAAAAAGCTTTCTCACTATGTCTCGCAAGGAGAAACTGTGCCAGGACAGAAAACATCTCCTATCGTGTTCTAGAGGTTGCACAAAGGTTTGCAGAGTGTTTTGCACCAAGGAAAAGAAAGCTCGTCCAAAACTCCTTCTTTTCAATATTCATGTGAATGCAAAAAGGCAGGAGAGTGGTAAGGTACTGTTTTCCATCAGTTTGCAAAATGCACACACAATGCCAGTGTTGTGCGTCTTTTTATGTCCTTTTAGCGTCTCTTGTCACCTACACCTTAGAAAAAGCTTTCTCACTATGTCTCGCAAGGAGAAACTGTGCCAGGACAGAAAACATCTCCTATCGTGTTCTAGAGGTTGCACAAAGGTTTGCAGAGTGTTTTGCACCAAGGAAAAGAAAGTTGTCCAAAACTCCTTCTTTTACAATATTCATGTGAATGCAAAAGGCAGGAGAGTGGTAAGGTACTGTTTTCCATCAGTTTGCAAAATGCACACACAATGCCAGTGTTGTGCTGCTTCGTTTTTGTCCTTTAGCCGTCTCTTGTCACCTACACCTTAGAAAAAGCTTTCTCACTATGTCTCGCAAGGAGAAACTGTGCCAGGACAGAAAACATCTCCTATCGTGTTCTAGAGGTTGCACAAAGGTTTGCAGAGTGTTTTGCACCAAGGAAAAGAAAGTCGTCCAAAACTCCTTCTATTTCAATATTCATGTGAATGCAAAAGGCAGGAGAGTGGTAAGGTACTGTTTTCCATCAGTTTGCAAAATGCACACACAATGCCAGTGTTGTGCTGCTTCGTTCATGGCCTTTGCGCTTCTTGTCACCTACACCTTAGCAAAAGCTTTCTCACTATGTCTCGCAAGGAGAAACTGTGCCAGGACAGAAAACATCTCCTATCGTGTTCTAGAGGTTGCACAAAGGTTTGCAGAGTGTTTTGCACCAAGGAAAAGAAACTCGTCCAAAACTCCTTCTTTTTCAATATTCATGTGAATGCAAAAGGCAGGAGAGTGGTAAGGTACTGTTTTCCATCAGTTTGCAAAATGCACACACAATGCCAGTGTTGTGCTGCGTTTTTTTGTCCTTTAGCGTCTCTTTGTCACCTACACCTTAGAAAAAGCTTTCTCACTATGTCTCGCAAGGAGAAACTGTGCCAGGACAGAAAACATCTCCTATCGTGTTCTAGAGGTTGCACAAAGGTTTGCAGAGTGTTTTGCACCAAGGAAAAGAAAGTCGTCCAAAACTCCTTCTTTTTCAATATTCATGTGAATGCAAAAGGCAGGAGAGTGGTAAGGTACTGTTTTCTATCAGTTTGCAAACTGCACACACAATGCCAGTGTTGTGCTGCTTCGTTTCTTGTCCTTTAGCGTCTCTTGTCACCTACACCTTAGAAAAAGCTTTCTCACTATGTCTCGCAAGGAGAAACTGTGCCAGGACAGAAAACATCTCCTATCGTGTTCTAGAGGTTGCACAAAGGTTTGCAGAGTGTTTTGCACCAAGGAAAAGAAACTCGTCCAAAACTCCTTCTATTACAATATTCATGTGAATGCAAAAGGCAGGAGAGTGGTAAGGTACTGTTTTCCATCAGTTTGCAAAATGCACACACAATGCCAGTGTTGTGCTGCTTCGTTCTTGGCCTTTAGCATCTCTTGTCACCTACACCTTAGAAAAAGCTTTCTCACTATGTCTCGCAAGGAGAAACTGTGCCAGGACAGAAAACATCTCCTATCGTGTTCTAGAGGTTGCACAAAGGTTTGCAGAGTGTTTTGCACCAAGGAAAAGAAAGTCGTCCAAAAACTCCTTCTTTTACAATATTCATGTGAATGCAAAAGGCAGGAGAGTGGTAAGGTACTGTTTTCCATCAGTTTGCAAACTGCACACACAATGCCAGTGTTGTGCTGCTTCCTTCTTGTCCTTTAGCGTCTCTTGTCACCTACACCTTAGAAAAAGCTTTCTCACTATGTCTCGCAAGGAGAAACTGTGCCAGGACAGAAAACATCTCCTATCGTGTTCTAGAGGTTGCACAAAGGTTTGCAGAGTGTTTTGCACCAAGGAAAAGAAACTCGTCCAAAACTCCTTCTATTTCAATATTCATGTGAATGCAAAAGGCAGGAGAGTGGTAAGGTACTGTTTTCCATCAGTTTGCAAAATGCACACACAATGCCAGTGTTGTGCTGCTTCGTTCTTGGCCTTTAGCGTCTCTTGTCACCTACACCTTAGAAAAAGCTTTCTCACTATGTCTCGCAAGGAGAAACTGTGCCAGGACAGAAAACATCTCCTATCGTGTTCTAGAGGTTGCACAAAGGTTTGCAGAGTGTTTTGCACCAAGGAAAAGAAAGTCGTCCAAAACTCCTTCTATTGCAATATTCATGTGAATGCAAAAGGCAGGAGAGTGGTAAGGTACTGTTTTCTATCAGTTTGCAAACTGCACACACAATGCCAGTGTTGTGCTGCTTCGTTTTGTCCTTTAGCGCCTTTGGTAACATACACCTTAGAAGCTTCTCACTATGTCTACGCAAGGAGAAACTGTGCCAGGACAGAAAACATCTCCTATCGTGTTCTAGAGGTTGCACAAAGGTTTGCAGTGTGTTTTGCACCAAGGAAAAGAAAGTCGTCCAAAACTCCTTCTTTTCAATATTCATGTGAATGCAAAGGCAGGAGAGTGGTAAGGTACTGTTTTCCATCAGTTTGCAAATGCACCACAATGCCAGTCTTTCGTGCTTTAGCGTCTCTTGTCACCTACACCTTAGAAAAAGCTTTCCCACTATGTCTCGCAAGGAGAAACTGTGCCAGGACAGAAAACATCTCCTATCGTGTTCTAGAGGTTGCACAAAGGTTTGCAGAGTGTTTTGCACCAAGGAAAAGAAAGTTGTCCAAAACTCCTTCTATTACAATATTCATGTGAATGCAAAAGGCAGGAGAGTGGTAAGGTACTGTTTTCCATCAGTTTGCAAAATGCACACACAATGCCAGTGTTGTGCTGCTTCGTTCTTGTCCTTTAGCGTCTCTTGTCACCTACACCTTAGAAAAAGCTTTCTCACTATGTCTCGCAAGGAGAAACTGTGCCAGGACAGAAAACATCTCCTATCGTGTTCTAGAGGTTGCACAAAGGTTTGCAGAGTGTTTTGCACCAAGGAAAAGAAAGTCGTCCAAAACTCCTTCTATTACAATTTTCATGTGAATGCAAAAGGCAGGAGAGTGGTAAGGTACTGTTTTCTATCAGTTTGCAAACTGCACACACAATGCCAGTGTTGTGCTGCTTCGTTTTGGCCTTTAGCGTCTCTTGTCACCTACACCTTAGAAAAAGCTTTCTCACTATGTCTCGCAAGGAGAAACTGTGCCAGGACAGAAAACATCTCCTATCGTGTTCTAGAGGTTGCACAAAGGTTTGCAGAGTGTTTTGCACCAAGGAAAAGAAAGTCGTCCAAAACTCCTTCTATTGCAATATTCATGTGAATGCAAAAGGCAGGAGAGTGGTAAGGTACTGTTTTCTATCAGTTTGCAAGCTGCACCCACAATGCCAGTGTTGTGCTGCTTCGTTCTTCGCCTTTGGGAAGATGCCGCTCTCTCCGGCTAGCGGAGGCGAAGAAGCGGCTTCTTCGCGTAAAGAGCATTGTGCCGCTAGCCGTGCGCTCCGGAGCGCGGCTTCTGCCGAAAGACGCCCGGGACCGGCGCTTAGCTTCGGAGAGCTCCGTATCTTCGTCTTTAGCGTCTCTTGTCACCTACACCTTAGCAAAAAGCTTTCCCACTATGTCTCGCAAGGAGAAACTGTGCCAGGACAGAAAACATCTCCTATCGTGTTCTAGAGGTTGCACAAAGGTTTGCAGAGTGTTTTGCACCAAGGAAAAGAAAGTCGTCCAAAACTCCTTCTATTGCAATATTCATGTGAATGCAAAAGGCAGGAGAGTGGTAAGGTACTGTTTTCCATCAGTTTGCAAAATGCACCCACAATGCCAGTGTTGTGCTGCTTCGTTCTTGGCCTTTAGCGTCTCTTGTCACCTACACCTTAGAAAAAGCTTTCTCACTATGTCTCGCAAGGAGAAACTGTGCCAGGACAGAAAACATCTCCTATCATGTTCTAGAGGTTGCACAAAGGTTTGCAGAGTGTTTTGCACCAAGGAAAAGAAAGTCGTCCAAAACTCCTTCTAGTGCAATATTCATGTGAATGCAAAAGGCAGGAGAGTGGTAAGGTACTGTTTTCTATCAGTTTGCAAGCTGCACACACAATGCCAGTGTTGTGCTGCTTCGTTCTTCGCCTTTAGCGTCTCTTGTCACCTACACCTTAGAAAAAGCTTTCCCACTATGTCTCGCAAGGAGAAACTGTGCCCGGACAGAAAACATCTCCTATCGTGTTCTAGAGGTTGCACAAAGGTTTGCAGAGTGTTTTGCACCAAGGAAAAGAAAGTCGTCCAAAACTCCTTCTATTGCAATATTCCTGTGAATGCAAAAGGCAGGAGAGTGGTAAGGTACTGTTTTCTATCAGTTTGCAAGCTGCACCCACAATGCCAATGTTGTGCTGCTTCGTTCTTCGCCTTTGGGAAGATGCCGCTCTCTCCGGCTCCCGGAGGCGAAGAAGCGGCTTCTTTGCGCAAAGAGCACCGTGCCGCTCGCGGTGCGCTCCGGAGCGCGGCTTCTGCCGAAAGATGCCTGAAACCGGTGCTCTAGCTTCAGGGAGCTCCATATCTTTGTCTTTAGCGTCTCTTGTCACCTACATGCTAGCAAAAAGCTTTCCCATTATGTCTCGCAAGGAGAAACTTTGCCAGGACAGAAATCATCTCCCATCGTCTTCTAGAAGGTGCACGGAGGTCTGCAGACTGTTTTGCACGAAGCCAAAGAAAGTTCTCCAAAACTCCTTCTCTTGCAATATTAATGTAAAGGGAAAAAGCAGAAAAATGCAAAGGAAATGTTTTCTTTCAGTTTGCCAGCTGCACACACATTGCCAGTGTTGTGCTGCTTCGTTCTTCGCCTTTCGGAAGAAATCGCTCTCTCCGGCTCCCGGAGGCGAAGAAGCAGCTTCTTCGCGCAAAGAGCCCCGTGCCGCTAGCCGTGTGCTCCGAAGCGCGGCTTCTGCCGAAAGACGCCCCAAACCGGCGCTTAGCTTCGGAGAGCTCCGTATCTTCATCTTTAGCGTCTCTTGTCACCTACATGTTAGCAAAAAGCTTTCCCACTATGTCTCGCAAGGAGAAACTGTGCCAGGACAGAAAACATCTCCCATCGTTTTCTAGAGGTTGCACGGAGGTCTGCAGTGTGCTTTGAAAGTGCTCTTTCAAGATATTTACATTCATCCAACATACACCTTCACTGCCCATTGGTTATAAGAAAGAAACAAAGTTCTCAGTAGGTGAACAAGGAGCCATGTCATTTTGTGAGCCAGCTAGAGTCCGTATCTTTTCACTTTCTCTCCTTTATCACATCCCCATGGTGACAACCTTGGTGTCTTCCTCAGGAGAGATAAGGCGTTTTCCTTATCATCAGGAAGCTTTTGCTGGCTCACAGGAACAGCGCAGAGTGTCCTTCCTACACCCCATTTATATGGAGGATCCGTTTCACAAAATGTCTCAGTGTCTGGATGGATTCAAAATCCCCCTGCCAAGTTAATTGCAGTGAAAAAAAGGGAAAAGAAGCCCAGAGCCTGGACTGGGGTGCTCCAGGCCCCTGCCAAGCACAGGGGGTGTTGCTTGGTGTTGATTCTCCAATCCTGTCTGCTCAGGCCTTGTTCTGACCTGCTCAGCCATAAATGCCATTGCAGGAAGAACAGAACATCCCACAGCTCCTGTGGATCACTTGTTGCACTGACTTTGTGCTGCAGCCTGAGCCACGTGTCCTAAGTGTTAGGTTTGAATAAATGCAAATTTTCTTGGATTGTGTGTTTGGAGTTGCTGGTTTAGGGATGGCAAAGTCTGGATTTGGATTTGTAGGCACTCCCACTAAGCACTCCTTGTGTCAGCTTTAGGTCTGGACTGGTGGGAATTGTTGGACGAAGGAAAAGGGAATTGAAATGCACAGATCCATTCCTGGAGAAATGATCAGGATGGGAGAAAAGAGGGTGTGGAACTGCTGGGAGCTCCTGGAGAGAGGAAAGGATCCAAGGATTGGAAAAAAAAAAGCTGTGGAACAAAGCCTGAAAGGGGACAGGGAAAGGAGGGAAAGAATCCCTGCTCCAGGAATCCAGCAGGGGCCAGGAGAGGATCATTTTGCACCCACCAGCTCCTGGTGAAATCCTAGTAATGAAGGTCAGAGGAAATTACCTGTTTGCTATTAGGTTTGGAATGATAGGTGCTGTTCCAGAGGGGAATATTCACCTGTTAAAATTCTGTTGGATAAAGAAAAAGAGGGAGGAAGCAGCTGGGGGAATGAACAGATGGATTTTGATGGATTCAGGGGAAGATGTGGCAAGGGGCTCTTAGGTAAAATACACTTTACGGCTGCCACCAGGAAGAGCCCCAACTGCCCTTCTTTCCAAGCTCTGACATTCCAGAGGGGTGACCGGTGGTTAGCACATCCCTTTCTATATTGCTTGGATGCTCAGTGCTTTGTTGGGAAGAGATAATATTAGGAAATGAACAAATCTCTGGGATGTAACTGGTGTGATTATATTGTAAGAGTTCTATTGTCATTATATTGCAAAGGTTCCATATTGCTAGAGTTTTGTACCTCCTTGATGTTTCTTGTAGGCAGCTCCTCTAGGCACTGACTCTTCCTTGTCCTTGCAGCAGCCAACCAACTCCAGTTCCCCTCAACCAACCAATCCATTCTTTTATAACACTCTTCTTATTGGCTACAGGTGTGGGCTGTTAAAATCAGGCCTGCTCCTAATCCTTAATAATTGGCTCGGCTGCAACTCTTTAGGGGGTAAGATTACATTCTATACTACCTTTATTTACTTATGTTCTATCCCCCTACATGTAACTTCTGCTAAAAAAGCTCTGGAGGCCCAGGTCTTGATATTCACAGTAAGGTTTTATTGACTGGCCGGCAAGATTCAGATTTGCTGGGGTTCCTGTGTTCACTTCCAGCTGCTTCTACTCATGAGACCTGGGAATAAGATTTCCCAGTTCCAGTGGCCCAAATAGGAAATGCACAAACTCCAAAGAGTAGGATTCTGGATATGCTTCCTTAGTTTGGCCTGGAAAGAGAAAGGAAACACAATTTAACTCTACCCTGAGTGTGTCTCCTCTTTTCTGTCACATAGAGGGAGTGTTGCAGACTGATGAGAAGAGTACATGGTGTAGGGCTTAGGAATCATTCCTTTTTATTTTGTGTCTGTTTCTAATTCCCAGTGAATTTCAGGAGGGGTGGAATCCCCTCTCTGTTAAATCAGTGCCTTTGAAGGTGATTTGAACAGACACACAAACCTTGCCTTATTTTGGAAGTCCTAGTGAGGAGAGGCCAGAGTTAAGGTTGCATCTGCCTCTTGCAGGGTTGAGAATCCCACCAGCTCCATGAATGAAAACAACAGGATTGGTGTTTTGAGGGTCCCTTGGCAAATTGCTGACAAGGAAAAGTCCCACCAAGGTCTTGTCTGTGGCACCTGGAGCTGCCCTGGCCACAGAAAGGCTCCAAATCCACTGGTATTTGAGATGAGCTGTGGCAGAATGGAGGAGCAAACACTTGGGATTGATTTACTGCAAGAACTGGGTTTTGGCAGCAGCGATCAGCAGAGCTGTGGTGAGAAACCTCTCCAGTGTGTGCTTCCATGCAGCTCCTCCTCCTGTCCTGGGCTCCTGGCACTGCTGCCATGGGAGACAGGCTCCCCACTCCTACTGAAATGCAAAGCACTGGAAATGCCAGAGATGAAACATTAGTGTGGAGTGGGAAGTGGGAAACAACTGCTGGCAGCAGGGTGACCCAGTGAACGCCGCTGCCCAGAGACTCGGCAGCCTCATGGGGAGGAACGTGGCAGCTCCACCACGGAGTCCTAGCTCTGCTCCACCCTCAACCCTGGGCTCTTGCCAGATCAGCTGCTCCTCCTGATCCTGAGCAGGCACAAATTATCCCTGTTTGCTTCTCAAGGAAAAGGCTGAGCTTGGTGTCCTGCATTAAGCAAAGCTGAAGGGTTTGTCTACTGAGAGAAATGGTGATTTATAGAGCAAAGCAGAGTGGTATTCCACACAGGGAATTTGGGATTTAGGATGGTCCCAATCCATAATCTTTCTGTTCATTTTCTTTTGGATGCTGCAGCCTGCTGTCCTGAGGGAGCTGCTCCTTTCCATTTCCATTTAATTTTCTGTATTTCATTAATTCTCTGTGGAAATCTGCTTTTAATGAAAAGGCCCAGGAGGATATTGGTGACATCCCACAGGTGTGTGCTCAGACCAAGGATTGCTATGGCTGGCAAAAGCTGCACCAATCTCCCAGGAATCTCAGTCTGGATTTGTCTTTTCTCCCAGTTCTCCTTGGTTTGGGGGTGCAGTGCAGCCCTGCCCTGTGTATCTCCTAGAAGAGTTTTGGGGTTAAAAATGGGGGTTTTTTGTATTTTGCAGTACTTCTCTAGAACTCAATTAAAAAGAGTAAAGCTGTATCAACGTAGCTTGGACTGGTTCATTTGCACTGGTTAATTAAAGCAAATCATTGAGAAGGGGGTTGAGCAGCCCTTGGTTGGAGCTGGCAGCTCTTCCTCATTGTCTCTTCAGCCTCTGAATTTCTCTGAATTATTTCTTAAGCAGTTACTGCAATCAAGATACACAGTGAGCAGAAAGAGCACTGCTGCCCTGCTGGATTGGGAAATCCAAGTCTGGTTCCTCAGAGGGATTGAGGGGATGGGGAGCTGAGCCTCAGGCTGGGATTTGGCAGTGGGAATTCAGTCAGGAGGGGAGAGGGGACATCTCCCAAAACTGGTTAAAGCCAATTCTGCTGGGTTTGGGTGCCCCCACCCCAAAAATGATCCTGGTTAAAGGGAACTTGAGGAAGCAGTGGGATGTGCTGGGGGGGCTGTGCTGGAACCCCCAAGCCCAGGGCAGGGACGGTGAGCAGTGCCAAGTCCAGAGGAACACTATGGAAAGGGGGCTGTCACCTCCAAATTCCAGCCAGGAATGCTGGGCAGTGCCAGGTCCAGAGGAACACTATGGAAGGGCTGTGCTGGGATCCCCAAATTCCAGCCAGGAATGCTGGGCAGTGCCAGGTCCAGAGGAACACTATGGAAGGGCTGTGCTGGGATCCCCAAATTCCAGCCAGGAATGCTGGGCAGTGCCAGGTCCAGAGGAACACTATGGAAGCGCTGTGCTGGGATCCCCAAATTCCAGCCAGGAATGCTGGGCACTGCCAGCTCTTTGGGACACTGCCTGATCCAGAGAGTTTTCTCTTTTCTGTTGTGCTCAGTACCTGGCCCTTCATTCGAGTCCCACAGGCCAAAAATCCCATGGGAGCAGCTGGAATCACAGCCGATCACACAGAAACCTGTCCAGGATTGGAAATGAGCTTTTCCACAGATTTATTTTTCCCAATGGGTTTTTAATTTAAAGCAGAACATTGCCCATGCCCCGACACCCCATCCCCAACCCCATACCCTTTATTTTTGGGCTTTCTACATGAGAATTATCTGCTTAGGCTGGATAAAAATTCAAAAAAATTCCCCCGGCTCTGCGGGGCCCGGCGGGGTCTGGGGTGTCCCGGAGCCCCGGCGGGGCCGCAGCCGGAGCAGGAGCGGCAGCGCCGGGCTCGGCCCCAGCGCCCGTCCTGGGGCGGCTTCTCCCGCCCGCGGCGAGCCCGGTGCCCGTCCCAGGGCCAATCCCGCCCTGGTCCTCCGGCCCCGGGACCCCCAGCCGACACGGGCAGGACCCGGACCCGACGCCCCGGTCCCAGAGCCAGGGCCAGTCCCGGTTCGGCCCCGGTGTGAGGGGCGGGGCCGCGAGCGACGGGCCCTGTCCCGGGCAGGGCGGGGCTCCGTGAGGCGGGGCCGGGGTGGGGCCGGGGCTCCGTGAGGCGGGGCCGGGGTGGGGCCGGGGCTCCGTGAGGCGGGGCCAGGGCGGGGCCGGGGCTCCGTGAGGCGGGGCCGGGGTGGGGCCGGGGCTCCGTGAGGCGGGGCCGAGCAGAGTCGGGGCTCCGTGAGGCGGGGCCGGGGCTCCGTGAGGCGGGGCCGAGCAGAGCCGGGGCTGCGTGAGGCGGGGCCAGGGCGGGGCCGGGGCTCCGTGAGGTGGAGCTGGGCCCGGCTCAGGTGCGCGGGGCCCTAGGGCAACTGCGCGGGGCGAGCCCGAGGTCATTTAAGCCCTGGAAATCACCTCAGCCGCCATTGGCTCACCCAGAGCACGGTGAGGGCGGGAGCTCCTTGTGCGGGCTCCGCGGGTGAAGCGCTGGGGCTTCGGCATCCCTTCCTGCCCCTCTACCCTTCCTTCCTTCTCCCCGTATTCCTTTTCTCTCTCCCCCTTTCTCCCTCTTCTCTTTCACCCCAAAACCTTTCCCTCCTTTGTCCCCAAACCCGACCCCCTCGCTCCTTCCTCTCCTGTCCCTACCTCGCTATCCCTTTCTATTTCCCTCTCCCCCTCCTCTGTTCACCCTCCCTCTTCTCCCTGTGAAAAACGCCATTGACTATTGTTAAAATTTTGGAAATTTAATAGTAATGAAAATAGTAATACAAATTAGGACAATAAGAGTTTGGATAATCAAAGTTAGGACAATAAAAGACAATAAAAACCAAAGGATTACAGACGTCGGGTGCTTTGCTCTGACCCAAAGCACATTTTGCTAACAAAGGATTAACCCTTAAAAGCAACAGCCTATTGCATATTCATCTATCTCACACATAATTCAAAAATTCCTTTCAAACTAAGGGTGTTTCTGCTTAATGTCAGCTTCCCCCTCATCTTGTAAATCAATCATCTGAGTCCCTCAAAGTCTAGGCTATCCCGACAGGGAGGCAATAATTCTTCTCTTGGATTCTTGGTGTCTTGTTGATCTTATCTCTATGCGAAGAATTTCTTGATTATCTTATCCATTCATTAATCTAGTTACAAAAAGTATCTTACATCACATAGTTTCTATTTTAATATTATGCTATAGCCTAAAAACTATATTTACCACACTACTTAGAAAAGATTAATACAGCATAACTTTGGAACATAACACATATAGTATTCATTTTAATATTTGCGAAGAGTCAATCATATAATAAGCATATTTCACACCCCCACCTGGCCTTTCCCTCCCCCTCCCGCTTCCCTCCTCACCCTGACCCCCCTCTCTATCACTCCTCACCCTCCCCATCTTTCCCCTCTCCCTGTCCTTCCCTCTCCCTGTTTACCGCAGCCGTGGGGCTCGGGGTGCCGGAGAATCAAGCCCAGAGGGCCGGAGCCCGGCGCCCCCTGCCCTCGCTGGACCTCGGCCGGTCCGCAGAGCTGTGCACACACAGCGCCGGCACTCCGGCTCCCACACAGCGCACCGGGGGGGCACCCCGACCCCCCAACCCCCTGGGACCCCTTCCTCCGGAGACGGCGCTCTCCAACCCCCCACCCATCCTCCTAAGGGGGGGGGGGGCCTCCCTAACCCACCCCCATCTCCTCTGGAGGGGATCCCCCCTAACCTACCCCCCCCCACCCCGAACCCCCTCCGGAGGAGGAGTGCGGCGGGACCGGCGCTCGGAGCGCTGCGCGGGGCTTGAGGCGCTGAGATGGGGCCGGGATCCGGGCCCCGAGATCTGGGTCCGGGTCCTGCCGGTGTCTGCTGGGGGACCCGGGCGGAGCCGCTTCTCCTCGGCGGGCGCGGTGCGGGATATGGGCTGGGCTGAGGACCGGCATCGCCGCGGGCGGGAGGAGCCGCTCCGGGTGGGCGCTGGGGCCGGGTCCGGACTGCGCCCGGTGTGGGACCGGGGCCCCGCCGGGGCTCAGTCCTGCTCCAGCCGCTCATCCGACACCTGCCGGGTGAGATTTAGTGCTCTCCCTCCTCTCCCCCACTTTCTCTGTGGCTCGCACTCCCCGATGGAAAAACCCGTGGGTTTAAAAAGCCAGTGGAAACTGTTTGCTCTTTATTTATGGAGCACTGGAGATTCTGAGTTGGAAAGAGACAGGAGGATCATCAAGTCAAACGGTGATACGTGATTGATCCATGTGGGGATTGAATTCAGAATCTTGGCCTTGTCAGCACCCTGCTGCAAGCACTTGAGCCGATCTCAGGCTCGTGAGGAATGTCCTGCCTGGGATGGGGATGGCTGCTGCCAGCAAGGGAATTCCTATGCAAATGTAGCTCCTTCTTTCCTGCTAGTGCTACTTTACACCAGCCCCTAGACTGGCTCTAGAGCAGAACTGGCTGGTACCTGACATGACAGCACAAAAGTCTTCCAATAACCCTGGTTTCCTGCCCTTTCCAGGATTTACCCAACAGCTGTAAAGGTGCTCATTCCATGTCCCTTTCCAGGGAGAAATGAGCAGGACAAGTCCTGAGGGTTCACTTGGTCCATGGCCAAAGTTCTTCTGGAGAGTGTCAGGGCTGGTCCCAGCTGCAGAGGGGCGTTTCCTGCAGTGAGTGTTCACAGCCCAAAATCACTGCAGGTGCTGGGGCTGGGGCCGCTTTCCTGGCCCAGAGCTCCATGGAGCCCTTGGTGACTTCCACTCCCTGCCAGGAACGTTCCTTGGTGTTTCCTCAGTGTGTCCCAGCTGGCTGGGAATGCGGGGCAGGAGGAGGCCGGGAGCCCCAGGAAGGGAACCAGCCCCTCTTGTCCTCGGTACCTGCAGGGGAGGAGCTGGGCCTGCAGTGTCCTGCCTGTGCCACACACACACCCTGGGGATGGGTGCTGGGATGCCCGGGCAGCGCTGGGATTGATGTGGATAAAGGGCTGCCCACAGCTCGTCAGCCAGGGGCTGCTCTGAACAGGCATCTGGAGATGCTTCAGCCCGGACAGACCCCTGACACCCCAAAATTACCCCGAGGAGCAGCTGGCATTACCTGGGAATGTCGGCACGGGGTGTTTGCGGAGGGGCTCAGACAGCAATTCCCGGTGCCGACCTCCCGGAGCTCCTGCACACCCCCAGGTATGTCCCAGCCCCTCAAAGCTCTTCCCTTCCAGCCTGGGGACATCATCCATCAGCAGTGCTAAAGTCAAGGGAATCTTCCCTCATAGGAATGAAACCCCAAGCAATGCCCTTGGAGGTGCCTTAAAATAAAAGGTCAGAGTCAGATGAAGTTTTGTTTGGATGAAGTTTGGAGTTTTTCAGGGAGCCAGCTGGAACCACAGAACTGATGGAAAGCTTTCCTCTCGGGGTCTCTAGCTGGTCAGAGTGACCCCGAGAAAAGTTAGAAAGTCTCTTTCCCAGCCCAAGTCTCGAAGAAGGAGTCAGAGCTCTTCATTTCTCGGTCTCAAGGTTGTTTATTGTATCTTATCCATAAAATTTTTTCTCCTGTCCAGCTGAGGTCTGCTCAGCAAGACAGCCCAAGGCACTCTGCCCGCCTCCCGGGCAGTGTTATGTCTTTATAATAAAAACTGTGTGTACAATATTTACCATTATTTTCCAATACCTATCACCTATGTTAGACAGTGAGCTTCTACTCTAAACCAATCTAAAAGTGCCAGCATCACAGCAGAAGATGGAGGCTAGGAAGAAGAAGGAGAAAGGCTGGACATGCCCAGATTCCTCCATCTTGCCCCCTGAACCCCCATTCTAAAAACCCCAAAATCTACTTTTTCACCCCATGATAAATTCACTATCATTCTACTTAAGCTGCTGTGGCTTTTAATTCTTCATATAAAGGTCGGTAATTGTTTTTTCCAAGGGCTAAATCAAAGGCACAGGGGTCTTGGGCTCTGTGCCAAGGTCTCTGAGCCTCCTGACACGGTCTCAAGTCCTCCAGGGCAGCCAGAGGAATTTCCTGGGTTCCTACACTTTCCCACTGAAGGTGTGCTGAAAGCAGGGATGTGCATCACTTTCCTGAGGGAAAAGAATTTGCAGAGGCACTGCTGAGGCTCTGAAATGGACTCAGCTTCTGCAGGGAGCGATGTCCTCTCCTGGGCACAGGAGCTGCCTCAGCACAGGCAGGGAGTGCTCCTGGCCACTGCCTTCTCCTGCCTTAAAATATCAAACTGGAGCCTGACCTCAGGGGGGAGTGAAATCAGCTGAATTCCAGGGAACTCTGCCAAGTGTCCCCAAGGGACATCAGTGGGGCTGGGGCATGAGGGTTAGAAATAGCAAATTCTATGGGATATAAACCTGTCCTTGTCCTGATCTCAATGAGCTTCCCTGGAACCTCTGTTCGTTCCTGCCACAGCTGGTGTTGAAGTGGCAGCTCTGCATGGGAATGTCCACGCTCCACAAGGCACTGTCAGGTTATTCCAGCAGGAATTCAGCAGGGAATTTGGGGCTGTGGGTATAATTCATGTGAAGTAGCAAAGCTGATACTGAACCCCAAATCTGGCACCACACGGAGAACAATCTTTGTGCTGCCCTGTCAGCTAAAGCGCCTGGGCTGGGAAATTTCAGCAGCCAAATATATGGAATGATGTAAATCCCAGCATCCCCCAGAGGGACAATCCAAGTGCCAGGGTGGGAGTTCACGTCCTTCCCCTGCTGCTGGCAGGACAAATTCCCCTCAGCACAGCTGGCCGGGCTGGGAGCAGGAGGGGTGGGAGAGCGGAGCCAGGACATGAGGCTGCTGGAATCTCGTCTGAATCACTGAAAATATTCTTGCCCTGCAGAAACCAAAGCAGATCCCTATTGGCCAGGCTGGTAGGCAGCAGCTCTAGGGCAAAACACCCTGGCCCTGCAAGGAGCTCTAACTCTGCTTTTCTCCCAACTCCTGAGCAGTGTCAGGGCCACTATGAGGAAGTTAAAATCAAAAAAAACCCCATGATCCCAACAGAGAAATGCAGTGTTGTCATAAAAAACTTAAAGATCTGTGAAAAAGGGTATGACAACACTGTAATGGAATTCCCGGGAACCTTCTGGTTTGCTCTTGGAATGCTCATGCTTCTGTTTTTATGTATTTTTAGTCCCTCCATGGGCAGCTTGTAGAATTTGTTCTGGGACTTAGAGGTTGAGCAGGGTTGGCTTTGGACTGACCTTCACCTCTGGTCCCACCTTGTGCAAAGACAACTTGGGCCAAGCTGGGTGAACTCATCACCTCAGCTTTTCTCTCCAAAATATCCCCTACTTATTTCCCTGAAGATGAATTCAGATTTTGCCCTGAACTGTCCATTCCTCACCCCCACTTGCCCTCACAGTGTCCCTTCTGTTTCCCACAGATGCCCTGGTGACACCAGGGAGGTGCCTTTGCCTTTCTCCTGCCCCTCTCCAGCCTCATCCCACACGGGGCCTCTTCTCCCTCCCCCGCCGCTGCTGCCAAGGAAGGAGGACACGGCGCGTCCCGAGTTCACCTCCCAACAGTCATTCCCTCACCTAAGATGGCCTTGGATTTTACCTCCAACATTTTCCCTTCCTGTGCACTACTGATTGCCTCAGTTTGCCTCAAAAATATTAATTCTTTCACCTGCAAGTTAACTCTGACTTTATGACCAAAAAGCCCATTTTCTCCCCAATGTATTACTGAGATTTTTAAAACCATAAAACACACAGGTCCTGTCTTATCCTCAAAATCTTTGTGTGTCCGTTACAAATTACATCAGATTTTTTTCTATAAAATACTTCTCACTCTTACACATTATTGCCCAAATTTTCCCTTGATGTCCACTACAGATAACTCATTTTACCTCAAAATGTTCCTTCTTTCACTAGAGATTACCTAAAGGTTTACCCCCAATTTTCCCTTTTCTGTCCACTACAGATGATCTCATTTTTCCCTCGAGATGTTAATTCTCTGCCCTACAGATTATTGCAAGTTTTACCCCCAATATTTTCCCTACCTGTTCACTACTAGTTGTTGCCTGTTCAGCTCAAAATATTAATTTTCCATCCTGGAGAAAATATCACTTTCTACACCCAAAATTTTCATTATGTGTCCACAAGTGATTACCTCTGTTTTCATTCTCTTCCCTGGGGATTATTTCACTTTTCCCCTCTAGATTTTCCCTATCTGTCCACTTCTGCTTCCCTCATTTTTTACAAGCAAGTATTCATTCTCTACTGTGGACATTACCTCACTATTTCCCCCCAGTATTTTCCCTACCTGCCCAATTCTGTTTACCTCCTTTTTACCTCAAAATATGCATTTTTTGCTCTACAGGGTAACTCAGATTTTATGACCAAAATATCCATTTTGTACCCTATATACTAACTAGATTTTAAAACCAAACCCACACAAGTTATGTCTGCCTTATCCCCAAGATGTTCATTCTGCCCCCTACACATCGCATCAGTTTTTCTCAAAAACATTTATTGTTCTGACATATTATCTCAGGGTTTGCCTGCCAAATTCTCCCTGCATGTCCACTCCCAATCATCTCCTTTTTACCTCAATATGTTCATTCTCTGCCCTACAGATTTTCCCAAGTTTTATCCCCCAAAATCTCCTTGCCTGCACCCAGTGCCTGCCTCAGTTTGTCAGTGTTCACCCTCTCCCCAGAGATTTACTCAAGTTTTACCCACAAAATTTTCTTTACCTATCTACAACATATTACCTCATTTTTAACTAAAAATATTCATTGTCAACATTTAGACGTAGCCCCCCAAATCCCCTACATATCCACTATGGATTCCCTCATTTTTACTTCAATACTGATTTTCTACCATGTAGCTTTTCTCAGTATTTACCCCCCCCCCCCCCCAATTTTCCATCTGCCTACTACTGATGACCTCATTTTCACCTCAAAATGTTCATTCTCTTCCCTACAGATAATTTCTTATTATTTTACCCCCCAAAATTTCCCTACCTGCCCATAACTGATTCCCTCATGTTACCTTACTCTGTTTGTGCTCTCCCCTAGAGATTATCTCAGATTTAAGCACCAAATTTTTCTTACACACTCACTACTCGTGACCTCATTTTTGCCTCAAAGTGTTTGTTCTCTGCTCTAGAGATTTGGTCAGGTTGTGCCTCCAGAATTTTCCCCGCCTGTCCACTTCTGAGTGCCTCATTTCTACCCCAAAATATTCATTCTGTCCTCTACAGATTACATCAAGTTTTACTCCCAAAATTTTCCTTCCTGTAAAATATTGACTCCTTCTCTTCCCTAAACATCACCTCAGCTTTTCCTCAAAATTATCCTCATACTTAGTCCCTGTAGATGAACTCAGGTCTTCCCCCAGCTCTGCCATGAATTACCTCTATTTTGCCTCCAAAGTGTCCCTTCTGTTCCCCAAAGGTGCCCTGGTGACACCAGGGAGGTCCCTGTGCCTTTCTCCTGCCCTTCTCCAGCCTGAGGTCACTCTCTGCTTGCTCTCTCTGCCCTTGTTCCACACAGAGGGGCACAAAAGGGGAATGGTTTCAGAAAACTTTTCTGCTATTAATTAATAATTATTTCCAGTTCCCCAGTGAGAAGAACATAAGCTCACAGCCATCAAGGCCTGACAGTTCCCTGCAGTGAGAGCTCAGCACATGTCCACAGAGGCAAGTCCAGCATCTGAAAGAAAGAAAGAAGAAAAAGGTGATTTATTCTGTTTCAAAGTTTTTTCAAGTTCTCAAACCCAGACCAACCTTTGCTCTTGATTTTGGCTGGGTGAATCCTGAGCAGTGGGCACAGGACATGTCATTCATGCTGATGGGAGTGATGCTTTCTGGGGGAAATCTGATTTCCAAACTTTACTTCCTGCCCCATGCCTGATCTGCATAGGAGAAAACCCCTTCCAGGAAGGGATTTTGCTCCATCTAATCCCATCTGCCCAGGCTGTTCCATGAGGATGTTGCCAGGCTGGGACAGCACAGGCAGATGCAGCTCTCAGCACTCTCTGCTCCAAACACAACTCTGGGCTCCTTTGCAAGCAGCTTCTGCCATGAGGTCTTCTCCAGGAGAAATCAAGGAATTGCTCATGGCAGGGTGTAGATGAAGTCATCACAAAGGGAAGTAAAGGATAAATATTCCTGTAAGAGCCCTTGGGATCTGCTGGGCTGAATTGGGAAGGGGACATTCATTCCCTGCACTGCAAATGCACAACAACCTCACACACCAAGCACAGACTCTCAGGTGGGGTCTGACAGCACCATTCTGACAAACCTCCTTGTCCTTCTCCCTTTCAGTGACTTCTGCCTTCAAACTGAAGCTGACAAGCCCAAAAGCTCTGTCTGGCCACCCAGGAACAAAAGGATCCTCCCAGGGATGAGGCACATTCCCAGCAAACACTCCCAACATGGCATAGAGGCACCTCTGGAGCTCCTGTTGGGACTGGCAAGGGCTGCAGGAGGACACAGCCCCCAGCTAGGGTGGCAGTGACAGCAGCAAATTCCCATGGTTTGATGGCACAACAGGGAGACAAAGGCCAGCAATGCCCATGGGAGCTGCAGGTTTAATTCTGCTCCCTGTGCTGCCACATCCAGGCAGGAAATCTCCAGCGGAGACAGAAAATCCCAGGATGCACAAAATGCAGCATCTGTGACCCTGATCCTGCTGAAACTCAGTGTATGGGGCCAAACCCCTCCAGACAAACACTGACCTGCCCTGGATCAGTCCCAGACACTGCCCCAATTCCCAGCTCCCAGCTGCTCCCGGGGCTGCCACCACATTCCTGACAAGGAGCCAAAGGCCCCTTTGGACAGGGCTCTCTCTGTGTCCCAGGTGTTGAGGACTGCAGGGAGCAGGGCAAGGACAGCCTGAAACCAGGGCAGATCCCTCTGCATTTGGGACACTCTGGGGACAAATGGGGACTCACCCCACACCACGGGCAGGACCTGGGGCCCTCCAGTACAGGCCAGCTGTTCTGCAGCCCATTGGGTTTGGCTGCTCAGACACCAAGGCTCTTGGCAAAGATGGGATGAGTTAAGTCTTTTTCCTGTCCTGAAAGAGAAGAGAAAATGGAATTAAGTCCACCGTGAAAAGCAAAGGGTCCTGACTTTCCCACTTCTGTTCTGTTTGCTCACTATAGGGTTTTATCCATAAAAAATGAGAGGTGGCACAAAATGAAAGTGCCCTTTTCCAATATTTTTTCCCTACATTTTTTTTATACACAGAAAGGATGCCCATTTTTTTATTGCGTTCTTTGCCTAATTTTAACAGAACCATTTTCATTCCAGGCCCTGTTTGTGAGTTATTCCATGCTTTGCCATTGGACTTTGGACAAAGGAGGGAGAGGATCTGTTCCACGTGGGTATCATCCAATGCTCAGCTCAGCTCCAGTGTTTTCCTTGGGAAAGGATGTACTAGAATAAAAACAATAATTCTGGCCCACATGGTACCTGCCCATGGGAGGTCACTACTGTGTTCCTGGCAGAAGGAGACCTGCTGACAGCTGTGGTTCAAGACTTGGCTGTGTTGCAGTAACATGGAAGGGCTGCACGTGGAGCCTTCTCTCCTTTCCTCTTCTGGGAGCAGGAGCATTGGTGTATGCAGGTGGGTTTGCCCAGAAGCTGTGTGTAAGAGGAGAGAAGAGGACATTTGTCAAGGCCCAACCATGATAAAGATCCTTCTCATATCAACAGCAAAATCAAATCAAAGATTTTGAGGAATAATTGATGAATGAGTGAATGAATGAATGAATGAATGAATGAAGAATGAAAGAATGAATGAATGAATGGATGAATGAATGGATGAATGATTGATTTTTGCCTGACTCAATACCCATCTGACCCTTTACAGGACGTTGATAGTTATAATATTACCTGCACTTTCCTGGAGCCATGGAACAGCCAATACCTGCAGGGTGTTATTCCCTGACAGCACATTTGGAGAGAAACAAACAGCAGGATACTCTTGTCCAAGCAAGCAGTTACTTTCCTTCCCCTGAGAGAGCTTCGAGGTGCTTCTTGGAGTCATTCTGCTAATCCTGGCTGCAGGTAAGGCCACAAAAATGTAATTGACTCTCAAGGTGCATTTTGCCTCCTTTTATATAGACCTGTTTAAAATGAAACATTGGGAGGGTTCTGGGGGGCTGTTTTCCAAACAAAAGCTTTCCTTCAAAATAAATACACAAACAAACAAACAAACCCAAAATTACTTGTTTTCAAAGTGCTGAAATGCAATACTTAAGAGCTGACTTTTCAGAATTGTCTTCTTGTTTCTTTGCCCATTATTTCTTCCCGATTATGGTCTGAGCTTACTATTCCACAAGTGTTATGTTTCTCAGTTAATTATGTTTCTCATTTAATTCATCTCCAAAGCCCGCTCTGAGGGTCCCTTGTCAAAACTTGTAGCTCTTAAGTGAATAGAGTACACTAAGGGCCAACGAAGAAGTCATTCAGTCAGAGCCAGTAGATAGCAGTAAAGGATAGGGAATAAGGAAAAAAAATCCAACCTGTAATTGGGAAACAGCTGGTGGGTTCTCGTTTCACTGCAGAGACTTCCCCGAGCTGGTGCCATGCCCTGTTTCCATGCACAAAGGAATGGTTTCTTGGAGAGCCCTTTTTGTTTTGTCTCATGCCTGTTTCCCTGGCTGCTTTGGGCACGCAGGAAACACCAGCACTTCTGCCCTGTAAATTCGTATTTTCACTATTTGACCCCACAAAGAAAATTCCCCAAAGAGGGGTTGCAAGCACAGCACCCAATCCACAGGCAGGATCACACACAAGCTGCTGGAGGTCAACTCCTCAGCAGTAACTGTTGGGGGTGATCCAGAAGCTGCACAACAGCTGATGGAGAAAGGGAAGAGTGGAATGAGCACAGCCAGCTAAGGAACTGAGCACCTACTCATCCCCAGTAATGTCTGGGCAGCATTTGGATTAATAAATTGAATTTTACAGAGAAAATCATCCTGAGACCTTGAGTCAGTGTGGTGGTTGAAGCCCAAACTGTGCACTTTGATACAAAGCCAAACCTTGGGGAGCAGAACTCTCTGATCCACCTTTCACCTCATAAATGCCCTCTGATTACCACATGTAGCATCATGCTTCAGCTATGGCATAGATCACAGTTTTATAAAGTGCAAGGAAAATGATCACAATTATTATATAATAAACAGAGAATCAATATAGTTACTGCAATTAAAACATATTAGAAGTCTAAATATATCCTGTTGATCCTTTTCCTCTCCTTTTCACAACCATCACCACTTGAGAGCCTCAGAAAAAATTGCAGGGGAAGGTCAACAAGTTCCACTCCCTGCTTAGAGCTGAGCTAACTTCAAACTCGAATAAAATCACTCAATTTTCTTTTAGGGCTGAGAAATCTGATAAAACCGTGTAACTGGGCCAAACAAAAAGCTCTTGAATGGCAAGGAAAGTCTCAGTCATGGCAGCTCTTTAAGCCACTCACTGACAACCATCACTCACACAGTTCTGTGCCCATCTCAGGCTCAGTAAAAACCTAATATCTGCTGCCCATGTAATGTCTGACCTGCACTTTGCATTGTGCCTGTTTAAAACATGAATTGCAGTGTGAAAAGCAGGAATGCACAATACCAGACAGGTATTTAATACCAGCAGTGTCTTGTCTCCTGTCACCAGGTTCTGTTTGCTCTCTGCTGGGGAGGTGGCTTTGTTTGCCAGGTGCTTTCTGAAGTTTGGGGATCAGCAGGGCTCTGGAGGAGTGTTAAAAGTGAATCCCAGGTTAAGGGGTGGATTACAGGAGATCCTTGTGGGGCCCTTCTCGAGGTTTGCATTTGAACTGGATCTGCCTGAGGTTAAGTGACAGTGCAGGAACAAGGGCTGTGGCTGAATGGCAAATCCTACCCTGAAGGTTGTGTAAGTGCCTGGACAGCTGCAGGGAAATATCAAAGCCATCAGGTTTTGGTCTCCATTTCTGTACATGTATGTGTTATGTACAGACAGAGCCATTCAAGCCTTCTCTGCAGGCAAAGTCAGTTTTGTAGTCCCTTCATAAGGTGCAAGGGCCTTATGGACTCATTCCTGACTTGGGAAGTGCAATGACGAGGGCAAGGAGCAGAGATGGAATGGAAAGGTGGCAGAGAGAGCCCAGCAGGTCTGTGTTTCCTCGACTTGCTGTCCCTGAGGAGGATGGCATCTGCTTCCCTCTGGCACAGTCCTCCAGGAGGTGGCTCCCAAGCTCTCCCTCAAGTACAGAGCAGCAAACCTGGGTTTCCCATGCTACAGCAGGGGCAGGGGCTTTGGCTGTTGCTGCTCAGGTGCACACAGGAAATGTCTTGTTAGCATCTGAATATTGTAAATGCTTCATTTTCTTATGAGCTTTAGTGAATAATTAGAATAAAAAAAGCACATTTCCTTATGAGCACTTTAGTGTTTATCTACCCCAAAGATGTGGCTGGTGAGGTGGAAAGGAAAAGAAAAACCAAACCCAAACCCAGCTAAAACCAAAGCACTTTCAGTCAATGGAAAGCATTTTCAGAATTGTACTTGTATGTTCTGGTCCTGTGACCAATTTTCCCACCTCATGTCAGAGTCCAAAAAGCTCAGCTACAGTTAAAGCAGAGTTGTGCCTAATTCAGCAGCTTGGAGCAGTGCCTGCCCTCAGGGGGGTGGGTGGCAGTGCCACAGGGCCACAGATCACTCTTAGCACTGTGCAGGACAGGACTATAACCTGCTCTCCAAGAGTACTCTGAGGCAAATAATCTCTCAAGGCTTTTCCTACTACATGCAAAAGATAAACAACCAAAAATTATGAACTCTATCAAAAAGGTTACAAGCCCACCTCATCATTCAGGAATGAACACAATCATTAAGTTAGGCAAGGAATTTTCTAACATGTCACAGGAGAGGAGACGGTACTAAATCCAATTAGCAGAATAATTTAATTCAGCAATTTAGATACCACATAATCACTCAAGCTTGCAGTATGTAACTGAAATGTATCTTTACTAAAATTTTAAAATAATAAATCGACAATCCATATCAAAATTTGGATGGAATGTGTAACTGAGGCAAGATAATCTCAGTTCTTCAAAGTGCCATTTGCGGAACTTACCATCAACTTAAATGCACATGGTATATTGTATTTACTTAATGTGTCTTACCTTTAAAAATGCTTAACAAGTCAAAAGAAATATTCTCTGAAGTTGGTGATGTGAGCTATATTGTCTGTAACATGAATAATACAGAATTAATTCATTCATGTGAGAGTTATGAGATCAAAGCTGCTGATGTTTCTGACTCTCCTTCCTCTCTGTCTTTGCAGCCCAACAAGGCTTCCCTGCAGTGTAATGGAGTTCTCTGTGCCTGAGCAGGTTCTGTCCCACTGACCCCCTGACAGTGGCAGCACACAATGTGCTCATGTGGCTTTGTTGATACCAGCACTAAATTCCTGTGTGGCATCTGCTGTGACAAGAGACAGACCTGCTTGAGCAACCACAGGTACCAACCCACCTTGCAGAGTCTTGCATGGGGGTGAGTTCAGTACAGGGGAACTCTGAGGCACTCCATCCTCAGGATTTCCATCCTCACCAGGTGTGGGAGGCACTTTCTAATTCTTTTCTGATACCAATACAGAAAAAGCATCGCAATGGCCTTACAGAACTACCTGGTCTCTTCAGTGCCACTGAATTTCAGGAGCTTGCAAAATATCTTCTCTGTGATAGGCCCTTTCCTTGTTACACCTTCTACCCCATTGCAAGCACAAGTTTTGTGTTCCCCTCTCCTCCACAGACTGGGCCATCCAGCTGTCTAAGTAATCAGTTCCAAAGCTTTGCCCCCAGCCTCCACTCTGCAGCTCCTTCCTTGCCTTACATCAGCAGATTCCTGGTCTCCCCCAGCAGCTCAGAAGCCCCAGTTCTTACTGGTTTCTGGGGAGGTTGTTCGGGGTCACTGCCAGTCCTGGCCACGCTGCTCAGGGCAACCCCAGAGGGGCACTGGGACAGTCCCCAGCACTGGGACAGGGATCTCTGCAGGAATGTGAGCCAAGTGCTGGCCCCACACTGGACACTCAGTGTGGCAACCCAGAGGTGTGCCCTGACTCTGCAGCTCCTGGCTTCTCCACAGGGGAGTGGCACTAGTTACCCTGGCAAGGATTTAAAAATATAACAAAAACCAAGACCGACCAACCAACCAATCAAAAAAAACCACAAAAGAAAAAAAAAGGAGTGGTACAATCTTGCCATGTAACTGGGACTTTTAACATCAAAAAACCAAGGAGCTGCCACTGCAGTGTCCTGAGACCCCAAAATGCATCTCTGGGAGCCACAGGCAAGTAACACCACAGAGGGGCTGTCCCTCTGCCTTTGCTGACCTGTCTCAGCAAGTGGTACCTCTCTGTCCCAAGCTGGGATGTCAGAAAGCTGCTGCTGTTCAAAGCCATGTTGTGCAGGCAGCCAGAGGGGAATGAGCCTATGGCAGCGCTCAGAAACACAGAGCACCTCTGTCCTGAGGCCACACTTTGCAGTTCACTCTCTGGCAGATTCCTGCCAGCTCAGCTGATTGCCAGGAGATGAGTTCTGGACAAGATGGAATAAAAGCATCTCTGTCTGTGAACTGCAAGGAGGTCAGCAGTCCTGCAATCACAGAGCAGCCTCTAGGTTGTGGACTGCAGGTAACATAGAGAATGGAGAACATGAAGGGATGACCTGGTCCATCTCCAGCAAGGAAAAGGCAGTACTTACAATTCACTGGCTGCTCTGCACATTGAGTAAATAAAAAAAAAAAGCCCAAAGTAAATCCAAACAACCAAACCATAAAAAACTCCCAAACCAGACAACTTACCTTCAAGGATGGCTGTGGATTAGGCACTGAGTGTTCTCTAATTTGGTGAGCAATGCAGGTTCTTACTCAGACCCAGTAGCAGACCAGCACTGTGAGCATCACTGGCTCCCCTGGCCTGATACTGTTTATGTCCTAAACTCTCAGCAGAGTTTCATCTTGACAAAATCAATCCAAGGCCCACAGATTCCTTCCCAGGTACCACTATCCATGGTATGTTGTGCTGTCATTTCCCTTGCCATGAGAATGAACACCAATTTGTTCAAGACATTTTGGAAATACCCCCCATATCCTGTTCTTCCCCAAATGGTGATTGTCCAGGCCCAGGGGAGAAGCAAACTGGTCTAAAGGAAGCCAACAGAATAAACCCTCAAAAGTGACGAATTTTTCTAGGTAATAGAGGTGGGTGTCTCATTCTTCAGCATGTTTGTGATCTGAGTGGAGTGCAGAAAGAGGGAAGGCACAGAGAGAGAGCAGCTGCAGTGGTGGGAAAGTGGCCCACAAGAGCTACTTTGCCAATTGTACCTCAGTGTGGCAATACCACAGGTTGCTGGTCGTTTCCAAGAATGGCCAGAACACATATTTGTATTCCCAGAGCACAAGGGAACACTTTAAGAATTGCTTCCATGCCAGCTGGTCTGACAGATATATGGAGGAGCATTGTTAAATGTGTATGCTCAGAAATACACACCTGGGAAGTGCAGCCTGCCCTGCATTAGAGCCCTCTAACACGTGTAAATGAGAGCAATTCACTGCCAGAGTGTGATGGGGGGAGGGCTGCTGGTTTGCAAATCAAAAGCCGAGGGCTCTGAATTCACACTTACCCAGAACACAGTTCCAATCTGATACGAAGAGGAGTCAGTTTCATGATGAGGACAGTCACATATTGGAGCACTTTGCCCACAGCAGCTGTGCACACTCTCTCCTGGGAGGTTGTCAGCAACATTCAGCAACCCGTCCCAAGTTCAGTGCTGAGCCAGAGATGGGACTGAAGACATTTGGAAGCCCTTCCTCCCTGACTGATCCTGTGCTAATCCCCTTTTCTGCACAGTCATTCAGAAATGGAGGGGTTCTTCCTGTATTATTTGGGCATTTTTTTGGGCACAAGGATTGCTCCATGAGCTGATGAAGCACAGGAAAAGTAACCTTCTCCTACTCTCACCTATCCAACTGCCACAGCAAGGATTGGGCTCCTGCAGCTGGCCAGACAGCCCTGCCAGGGCATATAAATACAAGGGAGAACCATTTGGGATTAGCTCCTGAGAAGAGTCTGTTCTTTGGCTGGTCTGATAACCAGAAATTGGCACTTGCATCTGCCTGGAGCTGTGCGGTATTACAGCTTCAGTGGACACCTACTTTCTCAAAGCTCCAAAACATTTGCTGCTATTTCCAATACTGAAAGCTTTTAGTTCTGTAAAATTCTATCAGTGCTGTTTGCCAGTTATTATCAAGCCTCCCTCCTTGTTCAGTTTCTCCTCATGGCGCTGCTGAGAAATGGTGGAATATAGGTACAGTCCCAGGCCATGCCAGCTACATCTTCGCTGCTTTTCAGTGCCAAAGGGTCCCTTAGGTAAGTACAAATTCTGCTTGATGCCCCTTGATGCTCAGTCACACTAAGCAAAGTTTGTCCCTGCTCACAGCTATGCTGTCAATATGTTGCCTCATGACAACTGCAGTCCATCAGGTTTCAGGCCAGCCCTCTGCAAATGGTAACCTCAAAGGGACAGCAGCCACAGATGTATCCTGCAGTATAAATAATTCATACAGAAAAAGCCTTCCCTAGAAGAGAAAGATCAAGCATTCAAATGTTTCTCCCAGCACATGGATATGAAGTTTAAGATCTACATTAAAAACCAGTTATGAAAACAGTTCAACTTTTTAATGTAGTACTAATGCAGTGTTTGTCCTGATAATATCATGAAGCATAACCACTTCAAACAGGTGAGGTTTCATGGAGCTCTCCACTCTTGGAAGTGTGTACATCCTAACACCATGCCCAGTGCAAAGCCAAACTCTTGCTATTTACAGGGATTTAAAAGGGACTCACACCGCTCCAGCTGCATGTAGCACCCCACCGCAAAACCCACCTGGCCTTTGCCACGTTTTCTCTCTGCCAGGGCAGTCAGATTTCAGTGTTTTCTGCATACAGATTGTAGAAGTGTCTATCATCACAGTGCTTCACAATTGATCTGGTGTTTTACCTTGCAGGCTTGGAGATTTCATTTGTCAAGATGATCTAGCTGAAGTAACAAGTGACTTGGATGTTCAAAGAGTTCTTGATAATGTCCCTCATAAAAGCTGAAGTAAACTGCTATGAAATAAATGAACATTAAATCACTTACTGACTACAGTAAAAAAAAGTGGGAGGATACCTGTGTGTCCTCCAGAGGGATTCCTGTTTGGACTCATAGATTTATTAAAAGCTTAAGTAGAAGGGTGGCAGTTGGTTATTTATTGATGATTTAATAAGTTACTTAGGATCACAGAAGTGTCAATCACCTGCAAAAGTACCTTTCAGAGTTCTGACTGGTGTCCTTGCCCTCAGGGACAGCTCACTGCCCACCAGGACTCCCAGGCCCTTCTCCTCAGAGCTGCTCTCCAGCAGGCGACCCCCAGCCTGTCCTGGTGCCCAGGGTTATTCTTCCCCAGGTGCAGGACCCTGCATTTCCTTTTCTGGATTTCAGACACCTCCTCTGCCCATCCCTCCACCCTGCTGAGGTCCTTGGGAAGGGCTGTGCAGCCCCAGGGGTATTGGCTGCTCCTCCCAGCTCTGTGCCACCACTGAGCCCTTCACCAAGGCACTGATGAATATATTAAACAATTAATCCTGGGGGACACCACTGGTGACAGGCCTACAAACAGACCCTGTGCCAGTGTCTATGAACCTCTGGGATCTGCTGTTCAGTAGGTGTTGATGGGGGAGATGGCAGAAAACCTTCAGCCAGCTGTCACAAACAGCACTACATTAATCACTGCCAGTCAACAAGAAAACTCAAAGGCAGAAAATATTCAGATACTTTATTTAAGAAGAAATAAAAAGCTTAGCTGCTCACCAACGCTATCTGAGGCTTGACAACACCACAGAAAGCAGCATCACAGTGGACTCTGTAACCCATAAAAGACAGTTTCCTCTTCTTCCATGAAGATTTTGCTGGAATGTTTTGCCAAGAATTCCTGTGCATGGCACCTCCCTTTTTTGTAAATGGCACAATGTCACCCATGTCACACTCCTGCTTGTGGCTCTTTTACACAATGCTGGTTTTGTCACGATGAATTGCAAAGAAATGCACAGATTATTTGTGCTTTGACACACATTGAAATAGTAAAAGGTGCATTCTGTGTATTTAAGAGATTAACAGACTTTATTGTTTTCTAAAATATTTTACAATACAGAGACCCAAACCAGTAATTCCTGACAATTTTAGCAACTGTCCTGTGGGTGAACAGATATGTTGGTAAGTTTTTGTTGACAGACATATACATACATCCACTTTCTAAGCTTGCACATTTGGATTCACTGAAAATGATGACTAAATATATCTATAAGCTCAAAAATTATAGGCTCCAAGATTACCAACAGTGTTTTATAGTTACCTCAAAAAAGATTTGTTAACTTCATTACAGTGTAGCTTCCTAACATGGCATATCTACTTACCTGATACTTAGTCTTAACACAGATCTGCTGTAGTTTTACAACCCAGTTTTCAATGTCACAAGTGCATATTTGATACGATTACAGCTGGCCAAGTTGTAAATGCAAACAAATGTAGATTTTACAGTGTTCTGCTACAATTATCCATGTTTGGACTAAAGCTAGTTTATACTTTGACTCATTAATTTATCCACAAATACTGATTTTGAGTATATTAGTGTATTTACTGTACTTCTGAAAAATCTTATCACAGAATACTTTGTCTATGGTACAGTAATGAATATGGCAGGAAAGCAGATTTAAATATACCTATAATTTAAAATCTTAAAATAGTCTAAATCTTACTGACACCAAAAGGCTTGATAACTAATAGCCATGCTCTTCATATTTTGGAATATCAAATCATATGTACATATACACAACATAGATAGGCTATTAATAAAAGCATTTAGTCTATTTTACAGTCTTCTCTGTTCAAGATAATCAGCCTTCACAGATTTAACATTTCAAATCACCCAAAATCATTAGCAGATAAAAGGAGATTTTTTTTTTCCTGCAAACATGTGCTGGAAATAGCCACTCTTCTGGGGCTTATGCATAATTCATATTTCTCTTGAATGCCACATAAGATCTAGATGGAAAACTCTTAGTTCAAGTGTCAACCCACATAAAGAACATTTGTAATAGAATCCCAACCCATGACACCTGCAGATATCTCTGCTACAAATAACCTTCTGTAACAGATATTTATTAAATACAGTATTTTGTTTTACAACTCCATTTACAACTTCAAGCCATGCTAACAACACAGAAAGATTACTACAACATGGAAAAAACTTTCATTCAGTCAAGTGGTAACTAAATCTATGTCATAATTTAAGTATTAATTGATAAAGCATAAAAAAAGGTGCTTAACTACATAGCATTTAAATAAAAAAATACTGCATCTTTCAGACACTTTTATAGTTAATTCTTTATTTGTTCTTATCAATCTTTAAAATTCAAGTTGCAAGTTACTGAAGGTCACTTAAAATAACTGATTAAACAAAAGTGAGCGTAAGCCACATACCTGGGGTAGGATGAGGCATAAGCATAGAAAATGCAAAAATGTTTAGGAACCACAATAACAGACCATGTGGGAAGAAAAAGTTTTAAAAGTATTTTTCCTATCATACTATTTTTTCAGCCTTACTCCTTTTCTTTGCATTGGGTACAAGTTGTGAGAACAATGTCAAGCTTTTGTCTTTCATTCAGCCTTATGTGGGTGTCAAGCTCTCACCTTTTCATTAAAATATATACACTCTATACATCCATTCAGGTTCCTCTCACTTCACCTAAATACACTGTACAGGCCTACAGAGCTCTTGTGACACTTCTTGTGTTTATTTTGTCCTTTGTCACTGGATTGGTTCCACATAGTTTGCTGGGTATAAACCAACTTGTCCATTGTCCAGACGTCCTTTGCACCAGCCCTGCTCATCCTCATTCTCTATTTTGGTTAACTCATCCCCTGAAGAAAAGAAGGAACATTTTCCCCAGCTCAGTGAAAGTCAAATAAATGTTTCATTAGGCTTATTGTCTTAAGGTTTTAAGGGAAACATGGAAGAAAATGCTACAAAGATTAAATAGCTCAGAATTTGCTTGCTAACTTCCAGATGATCCATTCAGACATTCATGAGCTATAAGACAACTTCATTTTGACTGCAATGCACATCTGATATTCCACATCCTCAGGGAATACTTTGACTTTTGAGAGCCTGCAGACTCCAAGATGCTCCATAGGAGCAAAGGAAGCTCCACCTCAGCCAGGCAAAGAAGGCCACATTGAGTAACAATTATTTCCTCCCGTGCAACTAATTTGTGTCAAATGTTTTCCCTAGATAAAACTCATGTGTGTTTTATCTTAGCAATAGGAAATAGATGATGAAGGTATTAATCACTTATTACAGTCTCAAATAATAGAGGGTCTTGGTGTCATTTAGGAGAATATAAACTAGCCTAAAGACTATAATTTTTTTGGTAGAAATAGACAAGCTTCATATTAAATCTTCTCAAGATCCCTATCTTTACAGCTTTTCCAGAAAAAGGTTAAAGTTTCATCTCCTAGTTTTTATCAGAAAACTAATAAATACCCATTGTGAAGAAATGTTTGGCACTTCAGACTCTATTTGGTTCATGGAAGTATGTTACAACTTTCCCACTTTTTCTAGTGCTGCAGAATGGGAGTGTACAGTTTCACTTCCATGAAATGTGTGTTAATAAAGAGTGGAAACAAAAGAGTACTCAAATTTCACATTTCAATGACAGTATGCCCTAACAAATGCATTTGTATCAAAGCTTGGGCTTGGAAACTTCGTGATCCTGGAGGTCTAAGAAAATATTAACACTTTTAAGTGTCATCTGCACAGCAGTTACAATGAAACCACTGTGATGATAAAACCAGAACACACAATAACATACTCTGACAACATTGCAGGGACAACCTTTACTGTCACTATTCTCAGCCACTGAAGGCCACAGGAGGGTGAGACAGACATTGTAAATAATTATGTCCCATCCTCTGACATGCTCATAAAACCTCTCATAGGATATGAATAAAGTTATTCTTGCTCTTTGGAAACCTCCCATAGCTGTTTGCCAAGAGAAAAAACAAAACAAAAAGCACGGGATGTAAAGGTACTCCACTAAAAAAACGAGTTTCATGTATTAAAGTGCATTTACTGGACACTGTCCAGAGCATATGTCCTGGTTTGGAAAGGAATTGAGTTTTTTTGAGATGTTGTGGTCAAACCAATAGGTGCTCAGATTTGAATACTGGCACCTGGTGTGGCCACTGAGGACATGGATACGCCTCTGAGAGCACAGGGGGTTAAAAGCAGAGAACTCCCAGGGGGAAGCTCTCTTGGGCTCCCTTGGTGAAAGAGGTCAGAGCTCCCCTGCCCGGCTGCGGGCTGGGCGGGGGAGGAGAAGCCATGCGGCCGGGTGAGGTAGGCCAGGCCTTGGGCAGAGAGGCCCCTGCAGGATGGAAGAGTGGAGGAATACCGAGAGGCATCGGCCTGCCACCCCCAGGAGAGAGAGAGACAGACAGAGAGAGAGAGGGAGAGACAGATGGTGCTGGTGCCACCGTGAAATTTGATAGCACGGCCAGCCGAGAAGGAGAAGCAGGGGTGCAGTGAGAAGGTGCCTGGCAGGGCCGCCATGGGAGTTCTGGACAGGCAGAACCTGAGATTTTTAACCCTTTTCTTGGATGATGGAAACCTTACAAATGCTGATTCTCCTGCAGTTGAATGAGAAGAGAGATAGAGATGAGGTAAGAGGAAATGGGCCACGAGAGAAGTTGAGAAGAATCCTAGGTGGGAAGGATGATGGAGTGGCCTTTGGCTGGACTTTTCTTGTATAACCATGGACAGAAGCATCTTTCCTGTGACACAGAGACTGCATTTGGGGAGAGGCAATGGCTCAGAGCCAAGAGAGTGCAGTGATGTTATGTGAAGGAGTGCGTGAACAGAGACAACAGGTGAGGAGGATGGTGGTGGCCCTCTGTCTTCAGGGAAGAAAAAGAAGATCTCTGTTCTCGAGACCCCTCGGCCCCAGGGGGTGAATTTGGGGGGGACAGGTGTCCCAAAAGTGAGAGACTGTGCTTTTTTTTGGAACTGGGCAAAGCACCCTTAAAAGGGGAACCCTAGAAGCAGCTCTGGTCCATGCACAGTGGTGAGAGCACTGGGCATGGAAGGAAGAAGTCACGATGGCAAATGATCTCCAGGCGGTGCCACGTGTGACAGGAAACACAAGAGGTTTCAGCTGTGTTTCCAGGGGAAGCCTATGGTACAAGAGGGACTCCTCTCTCCTTGATGAACTGAGAATTGATTATCTAAAGGGTGGTGATGGACTGAGAGTTGGTGATCTGAGGGGTGGATGTGTTGGAAGTTTGGTGGGAGGAGCAGGAATGTTTTTGGAAGGTTTTCATTCTGAGCTCTGTGTTTCTTTTCATATATAGTTGTAGGTTAATAAAGTTTTTCTTCTTTATTCCTAAGTTGGAGCCTGCTTTGCTCTATTCCTGGTCACATCTCACAGCAGACACCAGGGAGAATATATTTTCATAGGGGCACTGATATTGTGCCAGCATCAAACTGTGACAGCATATATTCTGTAACATTAGAAGCATTTTGTAGGTAAATTCTTTGAATACCTAAGGAAATCCTATCTGAGAATATCCATGTACATTTGAACAAATCCTTAAAATGTATTAATCCTCTGTTGACAGCTGCTTAGGAGCCTAGGGATATCTACAGAGGATTGAGTACATTTTAAATTGGCTCCCACCTGACCTAGTGAGTTCTTTTCCTTAGTTTTTTGTATGTTCAATGTAAAGCTAGTCACACTAACACTTCTGCCTAATAACTAAGGAGCCATCCTATTAATTCAGGATCTCTAAGGGAATTCATGGTCTAGCACATCATCCCTTTCCTACAATTGCATCAATGACATCATTTGGTGTTGTAATATTCTTTAATGCTCTTCCTTCAAAGCACTGAACTCTTTTTAAGTGAAGTCTGCATATATCTCACAGTTCTTACCTCCTCTGCTTTATTTCTACAGACCTCACACACTGAGAGCCACTTGGTTCAGTGGTTTGATACAAGTGACACAGCTGGTACTCCAGCATACACCACCTAACTTTGTATTTAACCATTACATCTGTGTATACAAACCACTATATCTGTGTATATAAACACTGCATGGTTTTGCCAAGGAAAGACTCATTAATGTAAACCCTTGCTGCTTCACACGTACCAGAGATATATTTCAAGAGGATTAGCATGCTTCCATCCCCTGCTGAGAAAAACGGAGCAGGTAAAGTCCATAGAATGAAAAGTAACTTTTGGCTTGTGTGCATTCCACAGAAGTACCAGATGTTTTGTTACTACTGAACTTCTGTCAGGGCACAATTTAGCAAAGTTCATGGACAAATAACCCATCCCTCCACTCTGGAAGCCTACAATACTTGTCTACAAAGAAGAAAAGTCAGATGTTCAGTGGTTTCACTAACAAAAAAGGAAGGTGGTGAGTGAAAGGCACAGCACCACCACCTGAGCTGGGGGGTGTTTTTGTTCAGAAAGCACAAACTGCATTTAGAATATGACACACTATTCTGAGCAGCCCCTTCATCAGCAGAACAGACATCCTGCAGTTCCCTGATTAGCTACAACATGGACTGGTTTCCTAACTTTAAGCCCTAACATCCACCTAAGAACCACAGCAGGTGGTATAGAAGTAGCACTAACTTTAAGTAACCCTAGTTGAAAGGGAGGCAGACAAAAGCTTTCTGGAGTGTCTTTTGAACACTTGAATCCTGTTTTCCTATTACAATTAATCTGGTTATTACAGGAGATGGGAATAAATGACAAGCAAATAGGGAAAGAGACAAACTCAGAGAGTGTCTATCTCTCTCATTTGCACAAAATAAAGTTCTGTTTGCTTTGGCTAAACTACTCCTGCAATCTTGTTCTTGAATTCCTGGTTGGAAAATGTCTCCTGCAATTCTGGGCAAGACAGCTGAACAATTGGCTTGAAAGTCATGAACAGGGGGTAGATTTCAGCTGGAGGCAGCAGCACCTGTGGTGTGCAGCCATCACACCCTGATGTCCCCTTCCTGTGTGTGGAAACAGTGTGTGATGGGTCTCCCCCATCAGCTGCATCTATTCTGTTCTCTCAACTCCTGTAACAGTGAGGGGAAAAATGGGTTTAGGGCTCAAGGGAGATATAACACCTTAAGAAGGAAGAGGTGTACTAAGTGTACCCTAATATAACACAAGACTGAAAAAACCCAGGTAAAGATAATCCCTGTGCTTAATATACACTGAAGTGGGGTGAACAGAGACAGTTTAGAAAGTATCTGTCCATGGCTAAATTTTTGACCCTAAAAAGCTAGCAGTGCAGAAAGTTGGATGCCAAAAATTGGATGCTTTCCATTTAAATAGAGATGGTATCAGCTGATTTAACACAAGAATAGCTGCTGTGGTATTTTCCTTTAAAAAACAACTCTGTAGGGTTGGCATTTCCAGACAGCTAAAAGCAGCAGCTCTTACTGTCACCAAGGAAGAAAAGGGAGAGGGAGGATTTTCAGTTCTGCAGGTAGTTTTGTTTCACTTAAGATAGAAAGAAAGGAGCATCTCAGAGGCAACCCAACACATTTCAAAGAGCTTAGGAGTCAGTGCTGCCAAACAGGGGAGACCAAAAAGCACTGTTAAAAGGGATGATGGTTAGATAGGATCCTGCATGTGGAATTGCACATCTAGAGAATCCAGAGAAAATAAAAGGTGAAGAGAGGAAAAAATCCCCTGCCTTTCTCCTTTTTGATAAATATTTTAAAGTGAACATTGCAAACTTACCAGCCTTAAAGCTGAGCTCGTCTTGCTCCTGGCCCTCGTAGTCATAGAGTGCACGTACTCTCACCTCCATGGCTGGAGGGGTGTCTTCATCAAAGGGATTGGTGTCTCCATTTGCATCCGTGGAGGAGAAGGGGTTGTTGGACTCTTCATCAGACCAATCTGTAGGGTAGCTTTGGTTTTTCTCATAGCTGCTAACACTGAAAATCAAATTGAAATTATTATTTTCCACTTTCAAAACAGGAGACTAGAAATAGCATTAAGACACCCCTAAATATGATTAAAGTCCACTCTAAAGCCCAGCTTTGAAACTTTCTTTCTGGTATCTTCTCATCTATCTTTAACTGACAATGCCCCATTAAAAAATAAAAACATTCTTGAAAAGCATTTAAAAAGTTAGAAAAAGGAAAAACTAACACATGTCAATCTCCCCACAAACTCAAAGGAGTTCTCTCTCCAAAAATCCACATAATCCATGGGATTATTTACTCTGGAAAGGTAAAAGGGATGCCACAGTCAATGAGAGGGATTATCTGGTTTAGGTAAGACATTTAAATTGCTTTGCAGAACCTTCCTCCCAAACCACTGTGCACCTCTACAATAGCTTCCAACACTTTTTCTATATTGTTATCCACCAATAAAAAACTTCATTATACTGCAACAACTTGATCATTTAAAGGGAAGTTCACTGTTCAGCATGCACATGCCAGTTAAGAGAGTGGAATATCCCTAGAGTGTACACTGAAGCAACAGGCAGCTGCTCGAGAAGGTCCTAAACAAAAAAAGAAAGCATCTTAAAAGCAGATTTATTCAGTGAAAAGACATAGAGCAGTAAAGCTCCAGAAGCAGTTTCACTAGAAAAATGCATCAGTTTTAACATTTTATAGGACTGGGAAAGGAAGGGAAAAAAGCAACAGCAGTTCTGTTAGCAACTGCCAATAACCACAGTAGTTTGAAACCAATGATCAAGCAACAGATATGGCATCTGTTAGGAAAGACAAGTTAGGTTACAGTGTTGCTTACACAACTGCTTAAAAACTCATCATGCACTGACCAGCGTAGTGTTATAGAAACCGAAAATAGAAAACCCTGGATAGAGAAAGTGCAAATGTGAAAACAATTAAAAAAACAACATTTCACCAACTTTTTGATCTTATTGTCCTCCTTTTCACTGACAGTACTCCCAGTATCTTCTTCATCTTCAAAGGGATTGTAACTTGATTGTACTGACTGCACTGTGTTACTCTGGACACTAAGACTGCTAATTTGGAAAAGAAAAAGCATTATGGGTGACCCTATCTGTATAAGAGAACACTGTCACTGGTGTCCCACTAAGCAGTTTCTTAGCAGACCCCTCCTTCAGTCAAAAAATTTTAAATAAACAGCTAAACAAAACCAAAACATCTATCAAATGCAGCAAAAGACCCAAGAAAGCTCGGAAAGTCTCACATATGGAGCACTCCTCCACAATTTGTGGACCACAATTTATTTTTTCCTACTGCCTGCAATAAAAGGCAATGCAATTTTTCTGGCCAGCTTCATTCCTTTTTAAAGCAGTTGATGTTAACAGTTTTGTATTAATCACATCCAGAATTCTGATGTGACTAAATGTTTTGCAAACTAAGACCTCAATGTAATATTGTCATTTCTAGAGATGGAAAGGTAGGAAAAGACCACCAGATCAAGTACAGAAAGTTCAGTTTCTCATGAAGCTTGGTTTCTTTTAGCTCCCAATGGAAAGAGAGCTATAAAATGAAGAATAATTTCCAAATTAATTTGTGAAATGCAGAGACATCACTAAAAATGCTCGCAGATAATTATCATTTGATTGGACAGTGACTTTTTGATCCTGTAGAGCTTAGTGCATTTGAAGGCAACGATCTTCCAAATAGTGGTTTTAGGCATAAAAAAAGCTACCTGCTATGTTTGTTAGGCTGTGAAACTTGGTCTCCTGTCTGATTGATGCCAGTCAGAGTCACTCCATCAGAAGCCTTCTTCTTTTCTCTTCTACTGAGAGTGCGATTCAGGTCTGCAGACCACTCCTACCAATGAATGCAAAACGTGATTGAAAAATTAAATCGAACAAGTAATTATCACATTTAATTTAATTTTCAGACTGACTTATGGAACATACATCTATATATACAACACTATCAATAATTGCTAAAGACAAGTCACTCCAAACATTTCATTTACAATTCTCATCTAGTTCCTACTCCAGTAATGCAAACAGGTGTCTGTGCTACTCACAAAATCCCAGTTACCTGCACTTCCCTGTTTAGTATTCTGAAACCCTTGAAAAGACTTAAAATACCAGACATGTGGCACACAACTGGAGCAATCAAAAGAGCTGGCCAGTACAGATATTTAAAAGATATACTGTGACGGCTCACAGTTTCAAATAATGCCAAGACATCTGGCTTTAAAAGATAACTCTAACATTCAATTTAAAAAGGCATTGTAAGACAGGGCTTACTTCTCAAGGACTCTCAGATGACTTACACAGAAGAAGCTAATTTAAATCTGTGCCTAAGATTTCAGCCCTAAAGGTACTTCACTCTGGATTTAGTGAAATTCATTGTCCTAAAAAGCCAGATATATAGGAGTTAAGGCTCAAATCAACACAAGTATTGACAAGACTCATGATGCCACTTGCAGACCCTTCTTGATGTTTTGAACCATTCAGAGGCAGATGGGACAGGCATGGTGAGACCTAAACACAGCTCCTGCATCAAGTCAAAGTTAAGCTTTGATATCCTGTTATACTATATACTCTATACTGATACAAAGCAGGAACCAACAGAAAACAAACTGGATGCAAGTAAATATCCTATGCTGAGACATGTTTCCTCAGAAGTCTTAAAAGTAAAAGAAGTCAGGAGAGAGTTTGCTATACAAAAGATGGCATTTGAGATAAGGATTTTTATCAGGAAATGGAAGTTTTCAGAGTTGCTATTACTCCTATGTAGCAGAGTCAGTCCAGTGCATTCTGTACAGTTCTTCTAATACCTCATTATTTTAACTTTGTAAAATACATATTGGATTTCTGAGTTATCACAGTTAAAAGACCACTGACCTATGCATATTTGCAGTTTACAATGCAATTTCATAGTCATTTGATCATGACTTTTTTACTTACGTCATCCTTGTAGCATGTAAATGAGAAAAAACTTGATTAGGAAAACAGAAACAGGAGCATGTAATTTTTTAATTATAATGTTTAAGAAAAAGGATAGTAATTTCCCCACACAGAAGTAAACACTGCACTTCAGTGTTTCAGGCAAAGAAATTCTACAGGACTGTTATGAATTTTCTTCCTCAAACCTCCAATCTAAAGTTACTCAGTATTTTCAAAACAAGTGCTGTTTTCCTTTATGGTTAATAAGGGAACAGTGAAACACTCCAGAGTTTATGTTTCCGCTCCATTATTTTAATCTCTAGAACTTATTTTAACTAAACCCATGATTCTGGTCCAACTCATTCCACTTCTAGCTATCATACATGAGTAGTATGATCTGCATTGACACATTTTTGTACGTATTTCTTGTAGGCTATGGTAACAGACCACTACTTAGAAAAACTCCTTTCTTTCAAAAATGGCATCCAGCAATAAAATTACTAACTGAGTAAAGGTGGAACTTTATTTTAAATAGAGCAGTATTGAATTTTAAGTGTCAAATTTCAAATTTTGAACTGTTTAGTTCTGACTTTTTCAGAGCCTTTGCAGCATATGCTACAATTACCTGCTAACAGCAAGGAAATTCAAACTGAAGTCTCCCACCAAAGGGGAGAAGTAAAACATAAAGGATAACATAGGCAGGTGTCAGAGATGTATCAACTAAACAACGGCTAAGAACTTCAGTAATCACTTAAGCTTAGAAAAAGGCACTGTAGTTTTCTGATTTACGCATTTTCTCTTTAAATAGATGCTCAACATAATCACCTCCAAAAGTTGTGGCCCAGTGAAAACTGAGATAAGAAAACACTACGACTTGCAAAACAAAAAGATTCAGTGTTGGAAGCCTGAAGTTAAGAATTACACCAGAAAGAAATATTACAAAAAGCAAAGAGGAAAAAACTAGACAAAACAATTCAGTGGTTTAAGTACTGTGACCTTACCTCAAACTGAGGCCAATTCATTGACATCCCTGGACCTTGATTAGCTCTGAACCACCTCAAGTCTTCAACAGCATCTGCTGTTTTGATATTCTGTTCCAGCTCACGGTAGATATTTTTGTAACTGAAAAACAAATTTGTCTTCTAATTTAGTATCACATTTAGAATCATGGCAAATCCCTAAGCAGTTTTTAAGAAAATCTATTTTAAAGTTCACAATAGTATTGAAGAAACTTATAGCAAGATAGACTTTTAAAAACTCACAGACCTGTTAACTGCCTGTAAAAAGGGAAGAGTAGTCCAACAAGTAAACTTGCTCAAAGTTCATGACGCCATAAAATCCTTGTTTACCAGATTTTAAAACTATGACTCTTGTGTAATTTAATTGGCTGTCATTAAAATATATATATACATAGGACTGTATTTAAACAACTGAAATGCAGTCTTGGAAGTTGCTTGAATTTCAAAGCTTATCTACAAGACAGTAGAAACTGGTTTTGTGCTAAATCCACAGGACTCTGAAAACTTCTGGTTTAATCCAGTGAGGATTGTAAGCAATTATAAAAATAAAGCCCCCAAACCTGCAGCAGAGGTAAATGGGTTAAACATTTTCCTATGCAGGTATAATATCTGTAAACTGTTTTTACTGGTTTGGGTACTGTCTGATTTTACTAACTGTACTATTTGAATCAAACATTGTGAAAAAGAACCTTACTACTTTCTCTTATCTCTCACCCTAGTTGTTTTTCATTAACAGAACAGAAGTCATGTTGCAGATACAGCTCTGATCCTAGACCATGCACATGCTAACGTGCATGACAATACATTTATTCCAAAGCCACCAATATGGTGCAGTATGGAACTCAGAGTTTAAAAAAATCCCAACACAATGGTCACAAGGCTTAAAATAAGAGACACAGAACTGCTATTATATGATTTTACGTATAGTTAAGCTGCTATTATACTCAAGGTAGGGTATTTGTGAAAATCCTTCCAGACCAAATCACACAAAATTTAGAATTAGAATTCATTAGTGCTACATCGTCAAGGAGTCAAACTTTCTCAAAACACACTTCCACATTTCTCAATTTCTATACAATACTTGACTGCTTTAACATATACACAGTATGGGTTTTTTCCTACATCAGCAGTCATTTCAATGTATTTAAGCAATAGAGAGGCATGTATTTTGAGAAAGGGAATACATCATTACCATCAGTTAAATCAACAACAAACTTTAGGTCTCCATCTCTGGAAAGCATGGTAGGCTATCTTCTGGACTGTGCTCTTTAGCCTCATTACAGTTAAAAATCAAACTTTCTTTTCATGACTAATTCTACATCTTTTTTCTCTGTACTAAAGAGGCAAAGATAAGGAAACAGATCAAAAGTCACAGCTGCTTTCTCCCAGGTTTCACCCTAATAGTTCTGTTCTTTATTTAATGCTTATTATGACCACTCCTGGAATTCTAAGGCTCAGTTCCATAAGAACTTTGAAGCCATCCAAAATGGCACTGATGCTAAAATAAGTGGTTTTGCCCTTACCTATTCCTGTTTTTGTTCTTGCCTCTGTGCCACCTTCTTTCCTCATGCCAGCATTAATATTTGTGTGACAGTATAGCAAGCCAGTTTGGGACACTCCTCAGGTTAAAATCAGTTCTTCCTTTTCTCCATGCACTTGAAGTGCTAAGCAGAGTGCACATGACATCTGCTGTTAGAAGTGGGATGTAAAATACTGCCATGGTTACAGCACTCATTGCAAGTGCTCCTGTGTCTGGATCTCCCTAGCAAAAGTTTAGCTTTCTTGGAATACAGTGAGGACTCAGCAGAAAGAATAAAATACAAGACATGCTTGACACATATGACAGTATAAAGAGCAGACTTTGAAATTAAGGTGGACAAGAGTTCAGCAGTGGTTAACTTACAGATCTTAAATTCATCCCCAGATCAAGGTAATTTCATTGCTGAGCTCTAATATTTTAACAATAAATGTATGGACTACAAATTTCATGCTGTCCTATTAATAAATTCCAGTTTGTTCTCTAATAAACATGTAAGACACATAATAAACCAAGACCTTCTTTTCCCAGTCTTTGATCCAGCATTTTTTGTTCTAAGTGCTGAATCCCTTCTAATTGGACCATATTTGATTATAAAACACCATAAGAATGAGCGTCTGTTGTTTCTGGCAAATGTTAGAGATAGGTGCTAATCTCATTTTAGACAAAACAACGAATTAATCTCTTTCACTTACACTTTTAAACTGAAGCAACACATTAGAAAGAAATCAGAACTCTGAAGTCTGATCTACTTGAAGCATTTATTACTTTCCACAGAAAAGTATATTAAGCATTAATTTTGAAGACTAGCAGTTTTACCTTGCAACATTGGACAAGTCAAGGTGTTTCTGGACTTCGAGTAACACTTCTCGGAAGAAACGCAACCGCTTTTCCTCAAACTGCTGGCACTGCTCAAATACCTGCTCCATGTTCTCCATATACTGAGGAGTGGCATTATCTAATTCTTTTAGTGACTTTTCATACTTCTCTTTTGTCTGGGGGTACAAAACCAAACTGTTAGCAATATTTTTTATTAGTGCCCTGCAACACAGACCTATCAATGCAGTATGGCTGAGGTTTAGACCACAGGTTGCCAGGTTGCAAACTCTTCTCACGACCACTGTACCCACCTTTGGGCACAAAGAGAATTATCTAAGTAAACTGCAGAAACAGTTACAATAAACCTCTAAGCCTCTTCTCAAGCTTTTTAACAGAAACCATGACAAATGTTAATGTAACTCTAAAGATAAAAACCAAAGGAGTTCCAGAGTAAATCAGAGTAGGAAATCTTTCAAGTTATTGGAAGTATTTGGAGATCTTTCAAAGTGCTGTCTTTTCTCCTTTAGTAATTTACATAGTGTACTGTGAGTTATGACCAAAACCCCAAACATTGGGTACATCCATGTGAACATACACTGTGAGCTCAGATAACAGATACAACCTCAGACTCTGCACTAATTTACAGAAGTAGTCCACAGGCAAGAATTAAAAGATCCCAACTGATGGAATATAACATTCCAGATCCCAGAAAAGCAATCTCAAGGGAAAAAGACATCCTTGAGGAATCACACATTAAAAGCCTCTCAGTAGCAGCACACTGAAGAGATAAAGCAACCTGTGTAACAGAACAGCATTTACTTAAGTGGATTATATCAGCTTCATTTTTTAAAAATGCATTCTGCAGTCAAGAATGATGACATACTTAGGTGTCAGCAAGTTTTAGGCATCTGTCTCTCAGCGTCTTGAGTGCATTAGCTCAGCCCTCACTAGTAAATAAGTAGAACTCTGCTCTAGTAGTTTGCTGGCTTATTGTGCTTAGCTCCCTGCTGAAAGTATGTCGCCGGTTGGCCACAAGGTTTTCGGGGTGAAGGAAGAGACGAGATGGGCTCCATGATCAGAAGGCTTGATTTATTAAGTTATGATATAAACATCTATTATAACTATACTAAAAAGAAAATGAAAAGGAGAGTTTCCAGAAGCTGCTAGCTACCTAAGAATAGAAAGTAAAGAATGATCAACAAACCTTGCTCTCTCGGACTGTGTCCGAGAGAGCTCAGTTCCGGATTGGCCATTACCTCCAAACACTCAATCTGGGCCAATCCAGAACTGACCTGCTGCATTCCACAGAAGCAGATAACCTATTGTTTATGTCTGGTTGCTGAACTTCTCAGCTTCAGCAGGAAAATCCTAAGAGAGGATTTTTCATAAAAGAAATGTCTGTGACATCTGACTCTTTTTTATTTAATTAAATTAAAAAGAAAAATGTTTGTAATTTTCTCTGCTGAGTCATGCAGAGGAAAGAACAAACACCTGACAGGTTATCTGTTGCCAATCAAACTCAATCAAGTGCTTCTGTGGGATGAACAGGGAATTTCTTCACCTATAAAACATAAAATTCTATGATACCACTAAAACAACCTTACAATATAAGAAAATGCAAAAACAATGCAAAACAAAGTCCAAGTCCCAACAGCTGAGTTTCAGGAAAAGGTCCATGGACTGACGATGTTCTTCTTTGCCATATCTGAAAGTCTCTTTTGGTCCTGAAACAGACTTGCTGCAGAGAATCCATCAATAGTTATCAAACAGTTCCAAACAATTTTTTTAAAAAGTTTCTAAAATGTCTTTGACACAGCCCCTTATTGAACAACATGGGCTGAAGCTAGGTTTTGGCCCTTCAATGCTTTTTGAGCTGCTGCTGCAGGTATTTCAACCCTTTTTTATTTAATTTTTTTTTTTTTTTTTTTTAAAAACAGCAAGCAGCAGAGGGGCCTGAGAGAGACCCTGGGGGACCAGGCCCATGTGGGAGAATCAGGAACCCCAGACCTGGCCCACAAAACGGTGGCCCAGGACCTGAAGGGGAAAACAAAGCCCCCAAATCCAGCCGGAGGCCGTGAGGCGGCCCTGGCCCAGGGACCCGAGCCCAATGGCCCAGGCCCAGCCCGCCGGGTGGGCTCTGTGTTCTCACAACCCGGCACCACACTGCCAATGGAGTGGCAACCCGGGTGACCAAACGTTTCCGTTGTCCCCCCTGCTCCTGCCATGCAGATGCAGAGGGTGTTGTTCTCATCTGCCCCCTCGCATCAGCCCCATCCTCTCCGGACTGGGGACCGGAGGCAGAACTTTCGAGATCCACCCCCAGCTCGCCACTGGAGCGAGTGAGGGGCGGCGAAGGGATCCGCGCCCCCCAAGGGGAAAAAAATGACCAAACACCCCCTTTGGGCTGCAGACCAAAGGCAGACCCCTTGGGACCCACCGTCCCCTCGCCACTGGGGCGCACAAGGGGCGGCAGAGATGACAATTTCCAAGGAGGGACCCCAAACCCCCCAAAAACGCTAATTTTGAAGGCAGGGATCTTGGCTACGCCAGCATTCAGCTGACGAGCAACACCTGCTCCACGGAAAGGGAGGCTGAAGCCCTCTTCCCTTGTCCCAGCTCCTCCCGCAGGGACAGCCCTGGGACAGCCCGAAAAACTCGGGGTGGGAGCCATGCTGGGTGCAGGGGACGGGGCCTCCGAAGGTGCCAGAACCTCTGGGGCGGGCAGCTCTGACGGCGGTCCCGCGGGCTCATCGCCGCACTCGGCATCATCCTGGACTGGAACCGGGTCGGCGGGATACGGTTGGACTGCTGGGGGGTCTGGTTCAGCCGCAGAAAGTGGTGGGGCCGGCCCGGGAAGGGCCGGAGGGGGCGGCGGGTCGCTCTTCTCAGGTGCAACCTCCGACCTCGGCACTGCGGGCAAAAGCGTGACCGCTGGAGATTGTGGGGCCAGCGGGAGCCCGTCTTCCACCAGGACGGAAGCAGCCGCGGTCTGCAAAAACGGCGAAGCCGGCCCGGGAGACAGAGGAGGAGGTGGCGGGAGCTCGTGACCCGCCCGGACGGAAGCAGCCGCCGCGTCTCCGTCGTCACCAAGCAACGCCAGGGCCACGGGGGGCGGAGCCATGGCCGGTGCCGCGGCCGGCGCTGCCGCCGCCGGGGCCGCGCGGGGGGCGCCGGCGGGGCGGCCCCGCTCGTCAGTCGTACCGGTGCCGCCGCCCTCTGGGAGGGCGGAGTCCACGGAACCGGCCGTAGTGGGGCCGGCAGCGCTGGCTGCGGCGGCGCGCCAAACCCTCTCCGAGAGCGGCGGGGGAGGGAGAAGGTGGCCCCATCTGCGCATGCGCCGAAGACGGAGGAAAAAAAACTTCAGCGCCGGGCGAAACTTCGCCCCCCGCTGGGACGGGGGGCTGGGGAAGCAGCCGTTTGTCCCCCTCCGAAGGGTCGTCCCCGTGAATCGGGGGAACGGCGCTTGCCCCTCGCTTTCACGATCCAGGGAAAGGCAGCTGCTTTTCGTTTCAAAACCGGGAACAAAGCCATGAAGACGGGATAAACGTGAGGAACACGGGAAGTCCGACCCCAAACAGCTTGGCAGACAAATTGCATGCATTCCCATACATACGAATCCAATGCATATAGAACATTAGTAAAAAATCTAAAGAACTTTGCCCATCGAAAAAAGTCATATAAATCTTTTGTCAACAGGAGAATTCCATCCTCCTTACCCCATTTTTGCCAGAGGGAAATTTGTCTCTCCTCTGACGGAGAGATATGGACCTCTGTTTCAGTAGGAAAATTCGTCCACTTTTCCAGCCACCACCATCGCAGGGCAGCATCTTCAGGAAGGGAAAACCCAATAGTACCTTCTGAGAGAATCCAGCACTCTCTGGCCAGCTCCTGTTCGAGGCTGTAAGGCTCTCTGGGCATCTTCCTGGAGGCTTCAAAAGGTCCTTTTTGTGGTCAGCCTTGCTGTGAACTCTGTCCAAATCTGGATCTTCGGTTCTTCAGCTCCTGGCTAAATCCACTTCTGTGGTCACCTGTGCCATCCACAATGGTTTACCCAAATGCAGCACTGGGGTCTCACCAAGTGATAAATGTCCTCAGAAACACGAGGGGTCACCAATTGTCGCCGGTTGGCCACAAGGTTTTCGGGGTGAAGGAAGAGACGAGATGGGCTCCATGATCAGAAGGCTTGATTTATTAAGTTATGATATATACATCTATTATAACTATACTAAAAAGAAAATGAAAAGGAGAGTTTCCAGAAGCTGCTAGCTACCTAAGAATAGAAAGTAAAGAATGATCAACAAACCTTGCTCTCTCGGACTGTGTCCGAGAGCTCAGTTCCGATTGGCCATTACCTCCAAACACTCAATCTGGGCCAATCCAGAACTGACCTGCTGCATTCCACAGAAGCAGATAACCTATTGTTTATGTCTGGCTGCTGAACTTCTCAGCTTCAGCAGGAAAATCCTAAGAGAGGATTTTTCATAAAAGAAATGTCTGTGACAAAAGTACTTAAATGAAATAGAGGCCATACATTATTCATCTTCAGAGAAGAAAAATTTGGCAAGAACACATTCTTGGGAGAAAATTAAACTTTGGTACAGAACTGGAACTGACTATGCTATGTGAACTGGTGTTCACAGCACATTCAGGAGGAAAAAAAAGCTTAAATTTGCACAAGCTATAGGTGTGCATAAAAAACAAAACCAAAAAAACATTCAGTATACCTTTAGTACATCTTGTTTGCTTCTCTCCACTTTGTCTTGTAATTTCTTGAGTTGCTCAGGATTCAGTGCTGGATCAGCTTTGCTGTTTGTTTCTCTGGATATAGCCAGTTTCTCCTCCTTGCAGGCAGCATGGTAAGCTTTCTTTGCAGCTTCCACCTATAAAAGGGGTTTGAATCTTTGCATCTGGAACAGTCTACAGCAACCATAAAAACTTAGCCATAAAATCATGTTGCAACGAAGAAACGGTCAGATTTTGTTTTCAGGATGATTTTTCTTTTTTGGGGGAGAGGGGGAAATTGTTTTCATTTAGGCCAAAGAATGAACAACACATAAGAATCACCATAAGGAAATCATTGGAGCATTCTTTCACCATACAAGAAATGCCACTCACACAGCTTAGAGAAGTGTTGAACAGACTCAACAAAAGCTTTACAGAAAGTCCCCAACTAAACACTTCTCACTCATGCCCATATTCACCTGCTCCCCCTTCTTCTACCAACCTGTTATTTAAGAATAATGTTATATGAGAGGGGGGAAACCCACAAATACATTTTCCCTCATTTATTTGAGCAATTCATAACTTTCAATTGCATGAAATAAGATAGTGTTAAAATGATAGCTTAAATTTCACTTTTCCCAGATTTTCACTGAATTCACCAAGATTAGGAGAGACCAAGAGAAAAATATTTATTTTCAGAAGAGGACAGAAAGCAAGAGATCTTTAAGAGAAAGGAGGGTCCAGCAGAAAGAATAGGGAGTTTACTCCCTTATAGAGATTTAAAACATTAGTATATGATAACACAGGATATCTAATACATAATCTACTGCTGTACCTCTTTCAGCTTTTTTGCCCAGGGTTTCTGAGCTTTCCTAAATCCATCTTCTGCTTCTTTGGTTTCCTTAAATCCTCCCATCATTTGCTTATGAAAGGCTTCCTTCTGCCAGTTCTTGATTTTTTCAAAATCTTCATTCATCAGTGAACCTTTTACTTCTAGATGTAGTTCACTCACTTTTTCAGCTTCTGACATAAAAGCACACCAAGCCCTTTCTACTGTTCCATACTGTGGGCCTAAACACAACAAAAAGTGTCATTCTCAGAAACCATCACCCACATGGAACTTATATTCCCAAGAAACTACCTGAAACTATTGATTTATATTCACTTGTAAACAATGTTGATGCAAACCTAGAAAAGGGAACAATTTCTTTTCATATAAATTTAGAGTATTACAAACTTTTAAGCCAGAAAAAAATAATACTCATTTAGTCTGGAGTCCTCAGCCCTGTACCACAATTCTTAGTATTCCACGTATTCCACTGAACTGCCTTCAGTTTCTCAACATACTTTTTGAGGGGTGAATAACCATGGAAGGATAAACTATTCCAGAATATATCAAATAGCATCACCTTAGCCTTCCATTAGAGCAATGCCCAGGTCTTTAATTACCAGTTTTTCGCCACAGTCACTGCCCCCTTGTTATTCAGAATCCCTTTTCAAACTGTACTGGTAATTACTGAGAAACAGACAGTTCTCTAGAACATAACTCGGTACTGGAGTCAAGATTCATCTGCTTCAGCAAGAAGCAAGTGAACTTGCAAAAAAGCAGGGCTTTGCTTGGTTGGGTTTTAATCCAAAAAAGCTTGGTCATTTGTGACATTACTGAGCCTCTTGAAAAACTCCATTATAGGCTAAAACATACAGTATTTCTACTTTGTACTTACCAAACAAATATATATAAAAACATTTTTTTCTATTTGTGAAAGTTGTCAGAGTTCAAACTCAGCATTACCTTTCTCCACGAGTTGCTTCCACCTTTTAGCCCATTCTGTGAGCTGCTGAGCATAGACCTTCTCTATCCGTGCCCGTTCATGAATACAGTTCATGAGATCATTGCAAAGTCTGTGGCCATCATCAATTCGTTTTACTGTCCTTTTGTAATTTCCAACCTACCAAGAGACAAATACTTAATTTCTGCTTGAAAGCTCTGAAAACAAGATAAACCTTTAATTAACAGAAATACTGTAAACTAAGAGGAAGATAATACAGCAGGAAATAATCAATTATGGAATCAGGTTCATTTATCTTAAATCAATTAATCATAAAACCTAACTGAAACATTAAAATTAATCATAAATTAATCATAAAACCTAACTGCAACAATGCAGCAAAGGCTAAAAGTTGTTAATTTTAAAAGTGAAAGCTTTATTACATTTTATTAAGTCTGCAATGTAATTTTGGGCAGTCACCGCAATTGTTCTGCATTATTATTTCTTAGTAATGCTCTAGATAGTGAAGAAAATTAAGAGAAATAAGAGAGTATTCTTTCCCTCTTCAATATTCATTATCAAGTACCTAATACCTTAATTTTATGCTGTGTTTAGTCTTTCAGGATTAATAAAACTGCAGAGACATACAAAGGAGCATTGCAACATATCTATCAACCATAATAATAGTTTTTAAGAATGCAGTCACTGCTGAAAAACCAGATAGCAATTATTTCCAAAGTGTACTCTAGAATTTAATGTGGGAAGATACTGACAGCAACGATGTGGAATTACCACACTTAGAATTGTAAATACTAAAGGGAAAAAAAACCCCACAGTTGCTCATTGTACAACCGATAATAAAATGAGGACATGGAGCAAAACGTACACCATATAATGAACATCCATGATACAATTAACACTCCCCTTTCACTCTTGTGCACACAGCAATGTGGAATAACAAATCTAAATGTCTGAAAGGGAAGAAAGCCTTACACTGCTCCCAGAGTAACATTTCCACTGAATTCAAGGTCACTCAGGCTGGCTTTTGTAAACATTAAACAAGACCTAAGAACTCTGTTAAGAGAACTTGCACAGGCTATTAAATATTGCAGCCAGTTTCTTATCTGTCCAAACCACCTGACTGAAAAACAAAGATTAGCAGCAAGGCAGTAGATTAAATATTCAAATACTCAACGTGTGTTAGTCATTTTTACATTTGAATCATATCTGCTTCACATCTGACAGAGAAAAACATCCAACTTTTAGGTTCACATTTATTCGGAATTTTGTCAGCAGACGCACATGCAAGCCATTTGTTTGAGAACAATGGTATACTCTTAAAAGGGGGGAAAAATCCCTATACTAAGTGCTGGATGAATAAATGACTATACTATAAATACAGACATATGCTAGGTCTTCTCATTAAATCTGGGGAAAAAATAAAATCAAAACCATTAATGATATGACAAAACCATTTCTCTTAGTGGCTCCAAAGAATTCATCTGAGCATGTTTTTTGGTTTAGACTAGATCCATTTCAACAGATCAAAGGAATTTAGTTAGCATCTAAGTAAGGCATTAGCTAGCAGTCACTGATTTGTCTAATCAAATGCATACACACCCCCCCTGCCCATTTAAACATAAGCCACAATATAACTGAAGATAAGAAGCTATCAGAGAGAGTCAATGCATCCATGTCAACTGATTGCATCTATTACCAAGAAAGCATGAAAAATAACCTTCTATTTTCAGGAGAAATGGAAATGGAGAAGTAGGCAGTTATATATGCAATCAAAATGTTAAGGGAATTAAATACCTCCAAGAACATCTACAGTCTTTGTAATGAAAGACAAATCATTCATCTGCTCAGAATTACTCCAGCTGTAGGTTCACAATCAAGCAGACTTTCAAAACAGGTTATGTTAACTTGGCACAACTACTGAAGCCTTATATTAGCATCAATTTGTGTCTCCAGTTATGTGCCCAGGGATTTATGTCTGTAGCACGAACATTTCCTTTCATAAATTCTCACTATTAAATTAGCATTTTAAATGGTAATATTGAATGACAGCTGGCTGCCTTGTGGTATATTTAATCCTTTCATTCTGAGCAAACTCTAACCTCATGGTAACATCAAGCAGTTGCCAAATTTCAGGCAGATATTCAGAGAACTGAACTGAGTTTACCTGTGACCATTCACTGCTATCACATAAGGGCACCTTTAAAGAGCTGCATGCACACCACAGATAATTCACCCACCACCTCGTCCTCCTCCTCACAGGAGCACTGAAGGAACTCAGCATCACCGTTTAGAATCAGTATAAAGAGGAACAAGGCCCACAATACTAGAAAATAACCTGGTATTGCAAAGAAAGCCTTTTACACTGAAATTTGCCCTATCAGGAATGCTAGAATTTTGGAAATATGCCATTTTTTCTGTGTTCCATGACAGAGAACATAAGTTATATAACTTGGCATATAACATTTTGAAAACCTAGTGGCTTCTTTTAAAAATTGCATTTTAAGTTAGGGACACTGCAATGAGACATTTTAGAGATGTGGAATGTGCAGCTTGTCACTGTAGGACATAAGATTTGAGACACAAGGTCCTTAGGCCACAGAGCCAAGTAAAGGGAAAATAATTTCAGTCTTTAAGTTGCCAAGGAACTACTAGATTAACTGTAGAGAAGTTAAAACAATAAATAAAAAATCTAGAAGCACACTCAAGACACCCTGAACTCTGAAAAACATTATCTTATACATTGTTTATTCAAGACTCTTCTCTCCAATTTCTGAGGCAAATGGTAAATTCTGCAAGACTTCCCCCTTCCCCTTCACAAGAAGTATTTGAGCAAATTAAAAATGAAGAATTCTTTTATTTGTAGCAACTCATCAGGAACAACACAAACAAAGAAAATCCTTTGCTTCTTTGTTCCAGCCAGAGCCATTTTACATAATACCTGGCAATTTTCACACTTCTCAATTAGCCCTGTACAGTACATGAACATACATGATTTTGCTAGTTAGAATAATTTCCTGATCATTCTGAGCATTGCACTATTTCTTGCTAAACAGACAGCAGACAACTAAGATATGAATGAAGTTATGACATGAAGTTCTAAGTCTTCACATCCTACACATAAAATATTTGTTTCAGAAAAGTAACTTGTAAGACTACAAACTTTCTTACCATTTCAAGTAGAACAATAGATATTTAAAAACTATAGCCCGCTTTCATTTTAGCATAAACAATACATCCATCTGAAAGAGATAGTTTATTACATGATATCAAATTCACTTGCTGTTTACCCTTAGTTGTCAGAAACACTTTAAAAGGAAATAATCAAGAGTTTACTTCTTAAAAATACCATTATAATGGTCACTTTTTGGATGCAATCAGTCCATTCTGGGAAAATTGTGATTCATAGTTTTGAGTCATTCTTTCTACCTGTGCTAATTTGAATTAACCATCAGTTTTAACCCTTTTCCACTGCAAAAAAAAAAAACACCACCAAAAAACCCAAAACTGAGTTTTGCTAATAAATCTCAGTTGATCCTATTTTGCCCCATTTATCTCTTACAGGCACTCTAGATGCTGTCAGGTCTCCATGTAGCTTAACCAAGAAAGCATTCCTTCTGATTTTATAACTTCCTCTCAGGCATGAGCACAGCAATGTCACCTCAAATCCTCTGCCAAATCGAAGATTTAGGGAATCTGTAAGGTCCAGAAAAAACCCCAGAGGCACCCTCTGATCATCCTATAGTTGGCAGTGCAGGCAGCTTGCCTTTTACCAAGGGAGCCAAGCACTGCCACTGATAGGATCTTGAGTGGGAATTTATCTAAGAGTTGGCAACTTCATTATTCTACAATTTCACAGCACTAAACACAAAGGGAGAGTCTTAAATTATGTAGGCTCCTTCACCTCAACTGTTAGACTCTGTTTTTTATTTTAAGGCATATTCATAGAGCAGCACAAAAGCCTAGAGTGTTAAACACACCTTGCAGGTTTTTCTGGTACACTGAGAGAAAAAAGAAGAGTATTTTCATTTGTTAACTGCCCAGAAGGTGGCAAACATTCAGCTATTGCTAAACCTATTACTGTTAGGTAATTTCAGCACACCACAACAAACATTATACCACAAATACTTCAGGAGTCTCAAATGCCTGAAGATAGATTTGCCAACTCTTTTTCCAAGCTTGCAGAGCTTATTCATAACAAATCAGCCTTTATGAACTGGAACCATTAAAAGAAATGCAACAAGGTATTTTTAGGGACAAATACTCCTAGGTATGAAACGGAATAATAAGCTTTAAAGGTTCATAGTCAAACCCACACATACCAATGGCCAACACAGGGACACACACTATTTCCAGCATTCCATTTAACCGTGAGGAAAATTTCTTTCCAGCTACGTCAAACGGGAAGTGTCCAAACATTTCAACCAGCTTAAACATCTACAACCACTGTGTGGTTTTTGTAAATAAGAATAATTATCTTGGTGCATAATTAGCACACACAGTCCAAGTACCTATGAGCATTATTATCTCTGAGTAAGTTTAAGTTTATGCATACAAATTCACCCCTGGTTACAAGAAAAATCCTGAGGAAGCTCTTAAACACACAAAATCTTAAGCCAAACACACCAGTAAAGCAAACACTGGCAACATAAATGAAAAACATTCCATTGCTCAAAGTTAGGAGGAGATTTAAAAAACAACTATGTGACAGGAATCCACTATTGCAGAATCCAAATATTTTTATCCAGAATGTTGCATTTGGGTCTTGCTTTGGTTGGTTGGGGTTTTTGTTTTGGTTAGGAGATTTTTAGTTGTTTGTTCGTTGGTTTTTTATGTAGTTAGGAGGGGGCAGGGGACAATGGCAATGCAAACAGAGGCTAAATTTAATTCATCCATACTACACAGGGGATCAACTTCTACTTTGAGAGGTTGAAAGTCTTATATTGCTAATGGATTGTCAGCAAATCCTTCAGAATGCAACAAAAGCCCTGTGTTCAGCACTTCAGAATGCACACCAGGTCCTGTCCTCCAAGGGAATCACTCACAGGGCTAAAATAATCCCAGCTGCAGGTTTAGCAGCTGTTCAGTGACTATTTCTGTTTGGGTAAGTAGGTGTTTGAAACACCCCTGCAATAAATGGGCTCCATGCTGCTGATGTTAGCAGAAAGTCAGGGAGATAAGGAAACACACAGTCTGTGAGGGACCTAAAGCTCATTTAAAGTAAGTGCCTCCACAGGCAGGGGAGCTGCTCCTTTTGATGTCTTACCTTACAAGATATGCATACACTTCCACTTTGATCTCTAGGAACACTCACTCATTGGCTTTCTTACCTTCACAGGTATGTAACTGAACAAGAGCATTGGTCTCATCTTGCCCAAGGTGTTTTTCTTTTAATAGATCCCTGATAGTGACTGCCAGCATAAGACTGGAGCTTAATAAACAGAAAGCAAACTTTATGATGCATTTTGTTAATTATTAATATACCAAATTCCTTCATAGACATTCCAAACTACTCCAGCAGGACAAGGCCAATAGGTCTCATGCCCACTTCTCATGTTTAACTAAAGCAACACAATGTTGGAACTAACCAGTTTTTGGACTGGTCTATTTTTGGATGCAGAAAGTGCCCTAGATGATTATGATGCATTTACAGCAGTCATGCAAATGCTTAAACACCATATGATAGCTGAGAAAGAAACAGAAAGGCTTTCAAACTGTACCTTTTCCACTTTCCCTTGGAAAACCTGCTGCCACCCGCTTCAGGCAATCAGCAACAATCTTTGATTACCCAGAGCACATCATCCTTGTCAGCCAATCAAAACAGATGAAGGAATCCCTTCTTGGAGCATATCGACATATTCCTCAGTCTCTAGGATTTCCACACCCAGAGAGAGTCATGAGCTTAACCAGACACACCAAGGTACATTGAGGCTTGACAGAAAAATAAATTAGGAGAGTGAAATTTCCATCTCTTAGGCAATTTAAGACACTACTACAACTGAAACTTTGATGAAATTCTCCAGTGCTATTGTGAGAATTACCCTTCAGAAAGTCTTTTCTTCATGTTTTGCAATTCTTTGTTCTCTAAGCAAGCTATATTAAAACACATACAAAATTCTCTGACTCCTAAAGTACTTTTATTGACTAAACACCTAAAGAAATTAAAGAAGAAAAGGATTTGTTCTACTGAAAAAGATTTGTCATCCTGCTAGAAGACAAAAAGCCTTAAAGTAGTATCTTGGTTTTACCCAATACAAAAAAACCCTTCCATTTAATTAAGAAAGGTGCTGCTATTTCTTTGGCACACTTAACGAACACGTATAATTCTGAAAGCTTGTTTTTTCACTCACATCAGCTGTTCTGATACAAGATACTACCCCTGCCTAAGCCTTGACCTACCCATATTTTTTGACTGCCAGATCTACAGTAAGCCATCACCATGAACACAAGTTCAAACAGCAACTTCTCCAATTCCCTTTCAACAAGACAGCAATTTCCCAACCACAAATCAGAACCTGATAACAATATCTATGTTGTAATAAAAACTATTAACCTTTAGAGGAAACAAGTTACTATTTGTATTGTATTTCCAGCACTGAACTTAACTCTATGTGCCAGAACTGGAAATTTCCATGAACAGTATTGAAATAGCAACTTAATAAAAAAGTTTAACAGATGAAGTAACCTGTATTGAACTGCTCCATGGACAGTCTGAGGATATGCAACCAGACAAGGTTAGAGTAGCAAATCTACTACCAGGCAACTACAGACTCCAGATTTACATTTTTTAGTAAGAAACCATAGCAAAGGCAGTGACAGTTCCAAAAGAATCCAAAGCCTTCTAGAGTCAGCAAACTGATAGAGAACAAAGTGTTTCACATCCTAAAGACAATGAAATTTCTGTCAATGGCAATGGCTAAAGTTTTGAAGGTCACTTATCAACATTTTATTAGGTACAGTTCTCATCAGCTCAACAGAACAACCAACTTTCAACAACTGAAAATGTTTTAGTTTCAACAGATATACAGTGAGCAAAAAACAGCTTTGACAGTCAGTTTTTCAGCTAGGTCCCACAGCCAGCCACCTCACTCTTTCCCAAATGCCTTTAAGAAAAAGATGGACTTCGCAGCACAGTTCAAAGGTAAATACATCTGAGCTATTTTGGAGTGTGAGGGAACAAACTTGAAAGCTCACCCTGCCAGACTGACACTTCTGTGCCACAGCCAAGTTCAAATACATTCACTGCTTGGCAGCTGTGGCACTAAAACATATCAACAAATGTGGCTTTTAACAAACTGCAAGCTGACTTTAAAAACAAAGAAAAAACGTACTGTGTCAAAAATCTTGAAAAACCTCTAACAAGAGTTTAAATATCAGAATCTGTAGTAACAAAACAACTTCTGAACTGATTAGGAGTTCTTTACTTCCTATGACCTGAGGCATAAAGCACTCAGCTGGCACTCCAGAGGCACCACAGCTTTTCTAATCAAATCAAACAGAACACATTGATCAAAGCTGTTTAACCCTTTTGAGAAAGATTAAGACCAGAATTCAAAGTTGCAGTCTTCAGAAAAAAACCAACCAATTCAGAACATATAAAAAAGGATGGGTTTTCGACTAAATAGCAGTCAAATTTAGTTTGGGTAGATGACTCCAAACAAGAAGTATCATGGGATGGCTTGGGTTGGAAGGGATGTTAAAGATCATCCAGTTCTACCCCCTGCCATGGGCAGGGACACCATCCACTATCCCAGCTTGCTCAGAGCCCCATGCAACCTGGCCTTGGACACTGCCAGGGATGAGACACAGCTCCTCTGGGCAACCTGTTGCCCAGGTTCTTCCTCACAGGGAAGAATTTCTTCCTGATATCCAATCTAAACCTGCTCTCTGTCAGTGTGAAGCCATTGCCCCTTGTCCTGTCATTCCAGGCCCTTGTCAAGAGTCTCTCTCCATCTTTCCTGTGGGCTCCCTTCAGGCACTGCAAGGCCACAATGAGGTCACCCCAAAGCCTTCTCTTCTCCAGGCTGAACAATCCCAATTCCCTCAGCCTTTCCTCCTAGCAGAGCTGCTCCATCCCTCTGATCCCCTTGGTGTCCCTGCTCTGGCCTGGCTCCAGCAGCTCCCTGTCCTTCCTGTGCTGGGCCCAGGGCTGGATGCAGCCCTGCAGGGGGGGCTCAGCAGAGAGGGGCAGAGGGGCAGAATCCCCCCTGCCCTGCTGCCCTGGGGCTCTGGGTGCAGCCCAGCACAGGGGGGCTCTGGGTTGGGGCAGGGCCAGCTCTCACCCACAGCTCTCACCCACCCAAGTCCTTCTGCCAGGGCTGCTCCCTCTGCTCATCCCCTGCCTGGATCCATCACACTCAGGGATGTGCCCAAGACGGGCAGCACCAGCACTTGGTCTGGTGAAACCTCATGAGATTCCCATGGGCCACTGCTCAAGCTTGTCCAGGTCCCTTTGGATTGTCACTGCACCTTCAGCTTGGTGTCATTTGCAAAGCTGCCGAAGGTGCCCTTGATCCCTCTATGCCATTAATGAAGATATTAAATACTGGTCCCAGTATGGACCCCTGAGGGACACCACTTGTAACCAATGTCCCTTGGGATTCTGAGCCACGGATTGCTTCCCTCTGGATGCAACCACCCAACTAATTCCTTTTCCATCCAGCAATCCACTCACAGAATCCATGTCTCCCCAACTTGGGGAGAAGGATGTTGTGGGGGACCATGCCAAAGGCTTTACAGCAATCCACATAAATGACACTTGTACCCTTTCTCTTGCCCACTGATGGAGCTGCTCCACTGGAAAAGGCCACAAGGTTGCTCATGCAAGATTTGCCCTTGGTTGTTTCAAATCACCTCCCTGTCCTCCTTGTGCCTTATCAGAGCTTCTAAGAGAGTCTGTCCTATGATCTTCCCAGGCACAAAGGTGAGTTTGACAGGTCAGTAGTTACCAGAGTCCTCTTTCTTACCCCTTTTAAAGCCAGGTACAATGTTTCACTCCTTCCTGTCACCTGGAATTTCACCTGATTGCCATAGCTTTCCAAGCACCATTTTAACAAGACAATCTTTGTGGTTATACATCAAAAAAGAGAAAGCACAAAAAAACCTATAAAGAAACCAACGGATTGCTAAACAGAAGTCTAACATTTCCTTATCCAAGGATAAAGAAAGGTATGCTCATGCACTACACATTAGTCTATTCACATTGCTTATGAAACAGACTGCAGTCCTGACCTTTTGGAAAGAATACACAGACAAGTCCAAGGAAACAAACTTAAGTAGTGATATTTACAAAATGATGTAAAATAAGTCGCCAATAGCACAAACACAAATAAGCCACCTATAATAAGCACCAAATACATTTAAACAAACCTTCATGAAGGCCTTCATTTAAGGTAATTGCCATTTCTGATCATTCTTTATTGGATTTAATTCTTTGAGTTCAAATTTGTCCAAACATAATCATCCTAGTTTACAGAAAATGCCATTCTTACTCACTCAGCTTTTATGCTTCCAGACATGATTATCTGATGGAAGACAACAGCTTGGTACAGAACAGCCAGCCAGAAATCATGTTCTTCTGCCAAGTATACGATACGCAACACACATCAAAATATCCCTCCAGAATTCTTTTTTCCTGCCTGCCTCCTCATTTTATTTTGAAACACTTCTAACAAGCAAGCCTGCTGAGGAAGTTGCCTCAGCATAAAACAAACCACACAGTAAAACTGAGGTTGGAAGGACCCTCTGGAGATCAGGTAGCCCAATCCCCTGCTCAAAGCAGGCGCGATAGCTCAGATTGTTCAGGATCACAGCCAGTTGAGAGACACCTCCAAGAGCAGTAGTTCTCAGGGTTCTTCTTTCTACCCCTTTTAAAGCCAGGTACAATGTTTCACTCTTTCCTGTCACCTGGAATTTCACCTGATTGCCATGACTTTCCAATTATCATTTTAACAAGAACAATCTTTGTGGTTATACATCAAATGGTCCCACAGCCTGTCTGCAGTCATCCTACAGAGCACCCTTACAACAAAATGGGTCAAGGCTTAAAATACAGTGACTTTAAAAGAATTTCTTTATAAATGAGACAGATATATTTAATATAATTGTAATCATCTCCTCAAAAAACTGTACTCAACAGACCCTCACTAGCATTAGGCCTTTTAGAGAATATACTGAAAAAACATGGGAGATCTGCATCAAAATGTAATATGCTGTCACCACAAACAGCACAGTTTAGCAGTCTAGAAAAGCTTACATTTCAAAGGAAGTACAATATCAAGTCACCAAAACCAAGCTGTGTAACATTGGTCTCTGGTAAATTCAGACAGGTTCCCCCAAGCCATTTTCATGTTTGCTATAGTTCAAACTCAAAAGACCTCCCTCTCAAAATGGCAGAAGTTTGTCCTACTGAATACAGCTAATTTGGACAGTGTACTTACCTCCAACTGCGTCAGTATTGACACTGCCAAACCTTTCTTTTTACTCAAAGAAAAAGACTTGTTTTTGTAAAAGTATTTCTGCTTTATGAATTTTCCTTTCTTCAGGAAAGGAAATTATCACAGCATCTGAAAGTCTCTGTCAGATTGGCACAGTACAAATTGCTGATATTACAAAGTACTTCATATTCTCTTTCTGTATGTATGCTTTTACACTGAGATAAGAATAACTTGTCTCAAGAAAGTTTATACTTCTATCTAGATACAAACAGGAGTCAGGCAGTACATCCACACAGTATCTTACTTTTGTAATTTATGTATACTTACAGTAGCTTGGAACAGTTACTTCAGATTTAACACTGATCATTTAAAAAGCTACTCACATAAGGCCTTCCTTGACAATAAAAACTGACAAAGGTTCAGTTCTGAATTTCATACCATACCCAAGTGGGTGATCCTCAAGTTTGTGCCCATTAAAGCCCTCAAAAGAAACAGGTCAAAGTCCAAAAGGTAATTTTTACCCTGAAGGCTATTTCTGCAGATCACAATAACCAATGTGTCTTGTATTGCAGCTCTCTCCACAACTTACAGTGCACAAAAATCAGATTTTCTACGATACAAGTAAAAAATAAAATCAAAATATTGAACAGAACATTTGGATTACCTCCCAGAAGCTATCACTAGAAACTTCTACTCCAACGGAATCATCATATGAGCCAGACATTGTTATATATGAAGAGCTTGTAAGTATTCAGAGCTTAAACACCTTCAGAATCTGTAAAAAATAAGGAAAAATATTATGAGCATTATTAATGGAGTTTTGAATTATGAAAAAAAATTATCGTAAGCAACTTCATTCAGTATTTTGATATCTAGAGATGCCAAAGGTAACCACACAGGGCATTTTGGAACAGAAAACTTCTACCACAGTTTGTAGCTCTTATCCTGACATTGGCTGTCCAGAAAACACTCAATGCATCTGCTTATATCACATTTCACTAGACTCTTGAGTTCATTTAATGATAATTTAATGATAAAATATCATTTAATGATAAAATTTCCTATCATAAACAAAAGATTGAGCAGCGAGATGCTTACTCATTAACTATTCCACTTTCAATGCATTCCTACAAGACAATCAGCTGACCTTTGCTTCTGCAACAGTAACCTGCACTGAGTCCTATTCCTTTTCCACTGGAAATCTGTAACACAATGAAACCCACCAAAAATATTTAAGGCCAAAATTTGTTGATTTAAAGAAAAATAAATGTCTTCTTGTCATTGTTCTATTTTAGCAAAACAAACAAACAGAAAACCCAACAGCCCCAAATTCTGAGCTTTATTAGAAATAAGTCATTGCTTTAACAATTCAGGCATTTTCACTTTATAGACACAGCTGCAGTGAAGAAAAATATAATCTATCCTCATCAAAGCAGATGACTTTATGAATGAATAGGTATGAAAAAGGTTAGGGTTACCCTAAGCTAACACGTAAGATTAACATCAAAAACATTACTGAGACAAAAATCCAGGCATTTGCATCCACAAATGCAGTTTGTGGGCTGGAGACCAAGAGATAGGAGAGAAAGGAAACAGCTGCTTCCCTAAACACACACACAAATCCCTGTCTGATCTCTGCAGATATTTCACCAGGTCCCCCTGTTTGGATGTCTCCTGACAAGTTTATCTCTAACTACTACCAGGGATATATACAGGTAAATAGATTTTACCACCCCTTGGTGGATAAATACTTTTATCAGTAGTCTGTAAGTTGAAGCTCCCTCTCTTTTTTTTTTGCCTTGTCAATCTTGCTTCCCCTAAAGTACCATGGCCTCTTCAAAAGGGGGCTGAAAACATCTCCAAATTTGACCTTGCTGCCCAGTGGTTATGACAAGCTGTTGAGAGAAAAAACACTGAAAGCCTCCCAGGCAAGGAGCATTCAACACTAAATTAGCATTTCTGGGATACACTGAGAATAACCATGCCATAAGGGCAGGCACTTGTTCACAACAAAACCCAGCTACTGAAACAAAATAATTCTTTGGACAGTTGCAGCACAAACATAACAAAATTACTCTGGCTGGGAAGACAAGATGTTTCTCCTTATCAGTTTTTCACCCAATTCATTTACGTAATGCAATTCACAAAAAGCTTACATAACCTTAACACTGAATATGGAACTAAGAACCACAACAGGAACATCAATTGTTAGAATTCTATTTTTAAAAGACAGCCAAAATATATTAAGGGTTCTACAAAATGGTAAACTAGAAAGGAAAATCATATGGAGGCAAATTATTTTTACATATTAGTGTAACAATCTTTAATTATGTTATTAGTAATTACAAAAAACCCCAGCTTTTCCACCTGTGCTTTCACTGAGTCAAGAGGGAAAAGTTTAGACACTATGCAATTGTCAATTTCTCTAGCAGCACACCTTTACATGGAATGTGTTCTTTCCAGATAAATTTTATCCCTTGCAATTTTTACAATACATTGAGGAAAGCAAAGATTACATCTGTGATAGCACAAGCATATTTTTCCACATCCTTTTTAGACAGCTATAAAGCAGTATAAGGAGGAAACCAAACTGCAGTAAGCTTGCAACTAGCTGGACCAATTTATAAGAATAGTTTAAAATTAAACAGCCGGGCATGCCATGCAGAACGAGGCAGGAATGAGGTTCCGAAGGTTGTCAAGAGGGAAGTTTTTCTCCTCTACAGCAAGATCTTTCAACCAAAGTATTCACTGCCTTTTGGAAGAGATCTGTCAAACAGCTGCAGAGTTCAGCAACTTGGAAAAAGAAACTCTGAAGTATAAACTTAAAGGAAAGTTTCAGCCCATCCCATGGAGTCATCCATCCCACTCTCTGGAACCACACTAGCAGTATTTTTTCCCTCCAATTACAAATAAAAAAGACAATGAAAATGTTCTGAAGTAATAATACAGCGTCCACTTACCTTTCACAAAATAGCTTAAACTATATCATTCCTATAAATTTACTCTAAAAAGTTACATGGAAAGATTGAAAAAGCTCAACACAGGAACAATTTCTTAAATGAAGGAACAGGTTGTGGTGATTGGGTTTTAAAAAAACCCTTTTATTCCTCCTCAACTAGAACTACATAATACATGGAGTTATCCTTTTTTTCCATAGAAGCATTAAAACGATCAGCACTCAGGAAATACTGATGGAATTAAGGTTTTAATATGCCAAATACTATGCTGTGAGAAAGTATGAGCAAGCGTATTTAGGGAAACATTGTGAAGTCATAGCAACAACTGGTACAGAAAAACACTGTTTTTACAGCCCTACTTAAAAATAAACTGTATACTGACATAGGAACATTAAGTGGTGTGAGTCATGCTATCCTCACAAAACAGAATTATTACAGAAGCCAGGCCTTTAGCACATTTTTCGTCAGAGTTTGGTCCTCCTATCCTCCAAGTGAATTTGCAGGGGTTTCACAAGTAAAGTTCACTGCACTTTTTTTTTTGTTTTGCAGGGTCTTCCATTTTACTATAAAAGAAAACCTATGAACAACTACAGATGTCACATAAAATCTAGAAAATTTAGATGGATACACCAAGAAAGATGAGTTCTGCACAGATTCTCCACAAGATTCACCGGCATACACAGAGCTGGGGTTTTTTTGGTCAGCTGGATTGCAGCAGAACCAATAACTCCATAGAAAGCACAGTGCCCACACCCACTTCCTATATTCTCACAACAGTTTGGCTTCATCCACTCTTTCTCTCCTCATTCCACAACTCCAGGCACTTCTCTTTAGCGCCTTTTCCCTGTCCCCCAGCTGCTAAGCAAACAGTAGCACAGTGCTGTAGCCATCAAAAAAAGCAGCCCAGAGAAAGCTTTACCAGTTCAGAGCCCCTGCTGCCTTTTGTCACAAGCACACTTTAGCCACAAGAGCTTATACAGGCTAAAAATAAGTCACAAAGTCCAAGTGCAGAAAGTAACTCCATCCTAAACAGTACATACTGTAATAGCTACGGAAATGATGCAAACAAACAAGGCTCCAGTTTCTTGGCCCTGACTTTTAAGCAATTCTTGTAAATTAGGATACATTGATCTTTGCCACAAGGAAATGGACCTCAATAAATAAATGTGGCTTTTTTTTTTAAGCTTCCTCTTAGGGAACATTCTAGCCATGCTTTACGCTACAGACCTTGAATTTCTTCCTCACTGCCAGTGCCCCACTGTGTGAAAAGAAGTGATATAAACATCCTGAGGGCTTAACACACAAGCATTTTAGAAAATATTAACTAATAACAAGCAAGTAGACCTTCAGATACCACACACAAAAGCAGCTGAACACAAGATGCTGCCTCTGCTCTCAAGAAGTTGGTTTTGATATTACTTTGAAAGCAATTTGCAAAATCCCTAGCTTTGCTCATGTTGAAATAATTGGGGTTTTTTTCGGTGCAACAAATGCACACTGTTAAGAAGCTAAAATAATGCAGTGAATCTCAAAATTTCTCTGAAGGCATTTTTCAATAGGAAGATGGCAAAAAGCTTTTAAAGAAATCCTTCAGTTAAACTCCCTCAGGCTTTTAATAACAAATAACTTTGATGAACTCTTACTGTGAAACAGGTACGGTTATTTAAAGTGAGATTTTAACATTCTGACTTCTTTTGGAAGATGTTTATTTTGAAAATATACTTCACTATACTCAAAAAGACATCATTAAAAAAAATCTAATTAGAATCCCATGTACAATAGGCTGCTTTGTGGCCCTGGGTGACAAACTGGTCCACAACAGAGAAACATCTCAGAGTGACACAATCTTCCAAGCATGATCAGCACAGGTTGCTCACGGCTTTCATACAGATGGATCTTGAAAACCACCCGGGATGGAGATAGCACAACCTCTCTACGCAACCTATTCCAGTGATTAACTATCCTCGAGATACAGAAGGAAAAAAAATGAATCCATACTTAGAAAATCAAATGGTGTTGCCATGCATTTTCTCCAAGGACTCTAGAGATGCAAGCTGAGACAGAGATGGTCTATCAGCTTCTAGAAGGGAAAAGCACCTGGTCACATTACCTTTTAAACTTATTTTTGGAATGACAGCATTTTTCGCCATGGATCTGACTCATCAAGATTCCAAGTTTCATGACTAAGGAGTGAATTACTTATGTATAAGGACATGACTCAACTTCCAATTAGCTGCTCCTAAGAAATTTAAGCTATAATATTTTTCGTTATTATTCAGTGAAGTCGCAGGTTTTGTTCCACACAGAAGGAGACAAGACTTCCTTGTACAGAAATAAATACAATTTATGCTTTAAGTGTGAACTACTGTGGTTTGCTACCAAGTGTACCTGCCATGAATATGCCCAATTGCATTCTCTGGTTAAATAAAGCAATTTAGATCTTACTTTCTTTTCTATTTTGTCCAAAGAACTTGCTCCATAAGAGTTCTCAGTTTCTTCAGGGTTGGAATCTGTTTACTGTTTACATAGAAAAAAGTGATGTAACTTCTTTAGCAATATTGTGAAATCATGTAACAAAAGCTGTTAAGAATCACAGCTACTGACACTGTAAAGTCCATGAATTAATATGAAAAGTAAATACAGGAAAAAAGAATGGTTTGGTTTACACATTCAAGGGACATCAAAAAACTCCAGCCCCTGGGTGAAGGGAAGAAATGAATCAAACCATGATTAATCACTGCTACTCAATGCTGTGAAGTCTTCTAATTGCAATCAGTAGACATGACTGTATTTTATTAACAGAAGTTAGGCCTTAGATTTTTAGAGGTAGAGTCTCAAATTGATGGCTTGGGCCTAGCTCTTCTTCAATCTATAAAATAGGCAGAATAGCACCCTCCTCCACAGGGATTTAAAATAATCCCTTAGTCTCCATCGAGAAAACAACTACACAAACACTAGAGAGAAGTCCATAAAAGGAAATTGAAACACTGTTTCTTGGGGAATTCAGCCACTATGTTATATTTGGCAGAGCCATGCACCAAATGATTTTTGGAAAGAAGTTGACAGCAACCTATTCGGTGAACCGTGAGCACTAAAGGAAGGAATCTAGGAAATGCATGCTGTTACAGACTCTGCAAGCTTATTTCCTACCAGGCACACTCCTCTGAGACGGAGAGCAATGTTTATTCCTAGATTTTCTAGTTTGGGTAACGGAATAATTTGCCACCTAGACATTTTTCAGTTAGCAAATAACGTAAAATTACATTAAATAACAAAAAGCTATCAGTTCATAGTCGTCATTCATAACCTGAGTAACATAACCCTCTGCACTTCTCAATTAAGGAAATCCTGAGTTTAAGGTTGCTTGGTCCACAACGACCTCCTTGGTATTGGATTATATTTGCCCATGCCCACGTCTCTTAAATGCTGAATGTGAAACCACTGAAAGTAGCACACATTCACTGCCCCAAATATACAAGCCATGAACACACATTCAAGCCATAGTTTCAGCACACATCAGAAGATCACTAAAGAGATTAAACTTCTATGATAATTACCACATGTAAAAAAATCCCCCACAACTCTAGAGAGGAGACAGTCTCTAAAATTAAACTCTTCAGGCACATTAACACTGTGAGATGCAATCTTACAGCAGATACATTTCACAATGCATAATAAAAGGAGTAAAACCAGCCATTTTGGTCATTATGGATTATTTTATTAAAGAAATGAAACTTGAAATTACTGATCAAGCAACTGGAATAACACACAGTACAGAAGTATACCTGAAACATGAGGCAATGACCCAACATTCTCAAGATGACTCTTAGCCTGCACAATTTGTTTCACCCATGTAAAATAAAAGCTCGTTCTCACACTCCAAAGAAGACTGGCAGAGCCCTGGAGTTAGCAGCTCTTATCTCCTGTCCTCCCTCCCCATAATTAGTGGCCAGACATGCTGGTTAGACATGCTGCTGTTACACATGCTGGCTTTTTGCACATTCATGACCTAACCATCCCACATGCTGCCAGCAGAGCCTCCCTCTGCATTTTTCCAATTAATCAGGAGATATTTGAAATAGCAACATTGACTTTGGGGAAAAATTATTTTTTATTCTCAGCTTGACAAGCCAATGTGTGTAGGTGTATTATTTTAATTGTGCAATTTTTGTTCTAACCAGGGAAGCTATTAATTGCCTTCAGAGGCTTTGCAGAGGTTTTTATTTAAAGTTAGACACTGATCACAGAAATTATTAACACTGCAAAATACATGCTTTAAATGGCATAGATATACCAGCTAAGATGCAAAGTTGATGAAGTGATGTGGGGAGCTTTAAAGTATTTGCATGTATTTAAAACAAACCTTAACATTTTCAGACTATGCTTTTTCTTTAACCTGGAGGTATGAGGGAAAAATCCACATTAATGTTTTCTTCACTGCGAGGAAAAAAGTGCACAAAATTTGGCTTTGAGTAAATTTTATTGTCAGAAAACCAGGAGAAGAACTCAGGTTTATTTGTCAATTAAAATAATATTAAAAAATATTCTTTGATTTTTCAAATCAGAGGTTTTCTACTGTTCAGGATCAAGTGATTAAAATGATAACATGCAGGAAGAACTTTAATTTAATTACAGGTCTTCACCCTTTCAGAATGTTCACTTTTGTAATGCCTGTGATATCACAAACTAATTTATAAGTCCTGTCAGTCTCCCAAAATGAAATTAACCATAATATCTTGCCATCCCTCCTAAATAAATAAAATTGATATAAATATGCTTTGACGTTTGTTTCAAAAAAAGCATGAAGGCAGCAAAAGATCACGTCTTCAACTTGCAAATTACACTTTGTAAGCATTCAGTTAGCAAGAAATCTTTAACTGTCCAGATAGTTTTAAAAATAAATAATTCGCCCTTTAACTGACCCTTTAATTCCCTAATCTAGTGGAATTAGATGGCTTGCTATATACACTCATAATGAAAACTTATTTTTGTAAAATGTCAAGGGAAATACCTAAAGCATATATACTTCATATTTAGTTTCAGTATAATTTTACAACAGTGCAAAAACGAGGAGAGTGCAGAGCAGGATATTGATGGATTCTGCAGGAGAGGAACCATGAAACAGCATTTCCAGCTGTACTGACAAAACAGTTGCAGAGAGCAGTGACACACACACAACTGCTCTAAAATGGCCTATAATTAAGAAGCAAAATAGAACATTAAAAGAAGCACTGCTTCAGACATCAAAACTTACTTATGTGACCACCCAGCATGAACACTGCTCTACTTCAAAACAGAAACCTCACAAAAGGACATAAATAAAAAGCAATACAACAACTATTCTAGAAATGGATGTGTGTTGTGGACAGCAGGCTGTATGAGCCCAGAGCCATCAGTTCAAACATGATAAACACACTCCCTTACATTCAAACAAACATTGCAAATCATCACACTCAGCCAAAAATACTTTTGTATCAGCTGTGACACAGTAGAGTACATTTTGATAGGAAAAAGCAACTATGGCAGTTGTTTGGAAAGTCATTTCACATTCTATTTACAAGCTATTTACCTGAAAAGGCATGCCTTAATTCACTAGTATTTTTTCCAGCTATGGAGCTGGGAAGCATAACTGCACAGATAACCACAGTACCTGCACAGCACTGCCCAACCTCCACTTCCACAAACACAATTCTCTCATCAGCGTGTACTTTAGCACTTCCTGTGGGCTGATGAAAATCTTATAGCTCAAGCTAATGTCTTTCCTCCTCCCTCCACACTGCAGCACTCAAAATAACACAGGGTTTTCACTCATCATATGGTTCTGTATAGCTGCAAAGCTGAATATTTGGTGTACTATAACCTTTAGGTAAGACCATGGGTGGTCCATTTTAAAGGGAAGTATTTTTAATCATACAACTGGCTTCAGTGGAGGAGAGTGTTTTTAAATATTTCAGTGAAACACGTAGGCACACTTTGCAGATGCGTCACTTAGGAAACAGATGTGTTGTTTCAGTGTTTCATAGTCAAAAGCTGTACTTTTCCATCTCAGGAAATACAGAGCTGTAGTATTAATTAATGAAATACTGACATGCATTGAATAGAAGTATATCTAAACCCCTAAATGAAGGGAAAACAGGGCAGTCTTCCTGAATCTGAAGGTTGCACTGAGGAGATAAATTTCTTTACTTGAGGAAAGAACCAATTCAGTTAGCTCACCTGAACGAAATTCAGCCTGGTCTTTAACACAGACTTGTTTCCAAAGCCTAAATCACTGTTAGAAACTAAATCTGTGCATTAACAGCATGCCAGAATACCCTATTTTCTGCTTATCTTAGAGAGATACAGATGACTATGATTGGCAAAAACTAGGAAGGCTGATTGGGGCAGGAGAACCTGCATGGGTGAACCCATGAAAATCTGTGAACTCTTCAAGTACTAGTGAATTTTTCTGTCCCTTTTTGGAGATAAAAATAAAAGGAAAAGGGGAAGTGATGATTTCCTTACCATTGATAAAGAGAAAATGCAAAGAATAACAGACCTTCCTAAGGAGTGTTTCAGAAAGCCATTGCTGAAGGTGAAAGAGAAGACCACACCCCCAGACAGTAAAATAACAGACCACAATGTGCTCATGTTATACTCGATATAAACAGTACAGAGACATCACATTTCCACACAAAACTCCCGGGACCTGAATGGTTTGCTCTCTAGTAAGCAAACCCAGCAATTTTCTAAGCTAAATCTCAACACAAATAGCCTATAACACCAGAAATTAATTGCTAGTATAGCTTTTGCTCAAGGGACAACCAAAGCTGGCAAAGAACTGTACCCCAGGACTTGTACCCTAAAGCAAAAATTAAATTACTACTTCCATAACTGTTGGCTCACATCAAAGCTGGGAAAAGGCTTTAAACAGTAGTTTCCATAATTACCAATTTTTTCTGCAGGCATTATCCCCTCACTGCCACAGCCATGCTGACAAAAAGCAGGTCAAATCATCATGCAACATTCTTTGACTCTCAAAATACACTAAAGGGTAGTTCAGCATTTGGGGAAAAGACTATCAATGTAAAAGCTGCTAAAGAAGATGGCCTTACAACTTAAAAGCAACATTTTCAGCTCTAACAGTCATCAGATTATGCACCATGTCATCAATTTCATTTTTGGAACTCATACAAAATGTACAGACCTCATCAGAATACAAGTCGTAAATGCAGAAAGAAAACAACCACAGGCACATTTAACTTCAGCTATCCTTCTTTACAGTAAGTTAAATAAGTAATTATTCATTTATGAACAATAAAAGATCTGTTCAAGTGTTTAAAATCAATACTATATTGTAACAGCACAAAAGAGCATGTGACTGTATTTCATATTTAAGATTAAATAAGATTAATTCAGATTTTAAAGCAAACTGAATGCAGCTTCGAAAGAACTATTAGGAGAATTTAAATCGCTTGGTGTGGATGCCATGGGACAGAGAGAGAGAAACGGCAAGCGTTTCTCACAGCAGCTTGTGAGAAGTTTTAAGGAGCTGGAAACATGTGATAAACAATTTGCAGGTCGTGTTTTTCTAGTTTATTTTTCTGTTCCTCTCAAGGACGTGCATGAGAAAGATGTTTCTGTTAGTTAGCCAATAGAATAGAATCCATTGTACCACTCTATAAAAACCACGCGGTTCTTTTGAATAAAGCTTCTTTGCCTTCGTTACGATCCTGCCTCTCGCCTGTTCCTGCCCCAACCCAGGTGCAAGAGTGACAGCCTGGCTGTGTTAAAGTTGGAGAGAAGGTTACTCAATACTTAGTTTCATTAACATGGTCACTGACAAAAGAAGCTCTTGAATTCTATTTAAATGGATTTTCAGCTCAGTGAATCTGAGGTAAACTTTAGGCAGGTCTTCTCATGTTTCTAGGCAATTAAATTTTCTGGTCCTGAAATGGTAATTTCTGCAACAAGGTCAGAAGACCTCTACTTACAACTTAGTAATCCATAAAACATGAGCTGCTGACTTAGTAGAATTAAACATTCCCTAAAAACATGTAATTTTTTTTTGTAGTAAGTATAATGAACTGGCTCCTTACCATGTACTAAACTCATTGGTCTAAGCTACCTGGAAGTATCATACTTAAATATTAGGATCAGAGATCATATTTTATGGCCTTCCCTGTACATAGAATTTGACAAGCAAAGAGAGGAAGGGGGGGTGTTTGTTTGTTTGTTTGGGGTTTTTTAAAAACACATACAGTACACTTACACCTACTTTAACCCTAATGCAACTGAAAAATCAAGAGTTTTCAGTGTCCAAAACAAGGAGTTGCTTTAAAAGAGGCACATGACATCCAGGTTAGGCAAGGGACAAGGTGAGAGTTTTTCTTTGGTTCACAAAGGTTTCACTAATCCTATTAAGGGTTTAGAAAAGAAAGCACAGCAGAGCAGCCAGGCTTCCCCATGATTTTCAGCAATCTGGATACATGTTATGTGACTTTACACAGCTCTCAAACACACAAAGCACTCAAATGTAGAATCCGTAAACATAAGAATGTGAAATGAATGCTTAAATTTGGTCAACTCACCTCACAAAGAATAGTCTTTTCTACCCTGCTGCCACTTTTCAGGAAAAGGAAAGCCTTTTATGCTATTTTAAATTAATGCTTGACCAAAGTACAAGTAGGTCAGCCATCGACTCTGCAACCTAAATTGGACTGAAGTTCAAGAAAAGTGGGACAAGAGGCCCCCACGAGCTGACAGTTCTTGCTCACACCATCACCACTGTGTTTTTGCAGTTAATAAAGCTGTGCCATCACTGACTGATGGAGCACTGAAACAGCAGCATGTAACCTGCATATGAGAAACAATTAGAAGACAGAAAAAAGAAAGGTAGATAGCCCCAACCAAGTTCAATTTAGTGCTCTCTCAAGGGCAGAGTCTGAAAAACCCTGCTGTTGAAAATTCAAACACACAGGACTAATATCAAAAAAGACTAAAGTTGATCACAGTACTGAAACAAAGTCCTAGTAAAAGCAGGAATTACACAACTGCCTTTTTTGTCATATATGCTGCTAACTTCAGCATTTTACACGGTTACACAAGGATTCTCAATCAATTGCTACTAAAGGTACAACAACACACCTTTTTTTCTTTTTGAGTTTAACTTAACTCATATGTCAGTAACACCCACACTCACAGCTGAGAAAAGCAGGCACAAATAGCTTCAGAATAAAGTGATCAAATTTCTTAAGCTATTTAGTTTACTGCAAATCATTCTACACATGATCACAAAGCTGCTTAATGTTAGACTCCAGAAAGTCTGGAGTCATTATATTCAAATGGAACATCATCTTTTAAGTGAAAATAGAATTCAGTTGGTATTTTTGCATGATGCATAATATCATTAATCAATCTCAATAGACCAAAGTCAGTATCATATAATAAAATAATTCTGAATTACAATATCCAACTTGTACATGCTCAGAAGGAAGAGCTTGAGCTGGATTTCTAACATGTACTTTGTGCATAAACCATATATGTAATGGTCTATATGCACACAAATATATAAACCCCTACATAAACTAGAGTTTTTGCCTAGAACTGTTTAACACATTGAGATTTTCAGCCATCTTATAAAAGGCACTACCAGGGTCCACCTCCAAGGGATTTTACTACCTATCACTAGCAAGTGATCTCGTGCTTCTGAGTTCAGCTTGAATGTCTCACTAGATTCCATCCCACATTTGCCTCCCAAGGTTTGTATTTAAGCTGACAGCTGGGATATCCCCAGGGCCTGTCCAAGGCCACGACAGAGTGACAATGCACACAGACAGAACTGCACCATGACATCGTGGGCAGGGCTCTGTGGCCCTGCTCACAATAATATCTCAGCCAGTGCTCTATAAAATAGCTTGTGGTTACTGAAATGAGTCACCTGTCCACATATGACTGTCATTATAAAGCCATATCTCCACATGGCTCGTCAGTTAAGAGGCTGAGCAGCAAAGGAATCAAAAAAAGGATTAAATGATTCAACAGCTGAAACAGCTGCAAGATGAAAGCTTCAATTATAGAAAAATACCTTTCAAGTTTAACTGAAAATAAGATTTCTATTTCCCCAAGAATAAGAAAACCAAGTGATGTGCTTATTCAACGAATAATAAATTTCATATAGAACTATCTTTATCTTATGGTAGAATAAAATAGATATATAAGACTTGGAAATACTGCAGGGAAAAGCATTAGACAGTTAAGAGAACATGACTGAAATTGCATATAGAAAGATATTATTTATAATATTTTACAAGCAACACATATGATGCTTTTCATAATCACACTCTTTAGTGTCACAATTCAAGTCAAGAGCATTTCAGCTGAGAACACCTGTGAAACTCAAGTACAGACACTTCTCACTTCTGGTTCTGAAGGCTTAAAGCCTTTATATATAAATATTGTGAGAAAAAGTAGGCCCACCTCCAGGAAATCTAAACCCACAAAGCTAATGCCCCCTCTAGTAATAAACAGTATCCATGGTAACTCCTTGGTCTCTTCAAGTTTTCTGGAGAAGGTGAGAAGTTTCTCAAACCCATGAAGAGAATCCCTCCAGTAACTCCAGCCATGAGCTCATTAACACTTGTTCCTAATAAAGGCAGCACAACAGCTGAAGATTCAGGGTCACAAGGAACCTTCACACAATCATGGCTCAGACCACAGCTGTTTCAAAGTTGTTTTGTCCTTACTCCTAAAGCTTAAGGGTAGAGAGCACATGAAAGAACAACTGTAAAAAATATTTTTAAAATATACTTTGGAGTATCTATTAAGATTATCTCAGAACAGGCAAAGTCATGCTTAAGACAGATGTGTAATTTAAAAAGAGAAGACTAAAGGCACAAAAGAGAGATCGTGAGTAAAGGTGTAGGGGTTTTCTTGTCATTAAGTATTATTAACCTGTGGTACAATATCTGGAGGATATATACAAAATCTGAAGGATACACAGACAAATACTCCTGTAGAGGTTTCTTTTTTTCCTTTTGTATTTAACTTGAAATTCATTTTATACTGAAAAAAATCTGTGCAGCTGTTCATATCTGAAGGATAAAAGAACTGCTTCACCAAGGCAAATATCTAGTTGGTGCATCAGTCACCAAAAATTATAAAAATAAATAATACACTTTAAAACCAGTTATATTTTACTTCTAAAAAATAGCATTGGTAAAGAATGTGCTGTATAGAGTATTCAAGAGCTTAATAACATTGATTCATTAGACAACATGCATTTATTCTCTATCCTGTGATTTATGAAACTGACAATGAAATGTCCAACTCTTGGCACCTTCCAACAAACTGCCTACCTTTTCCCCTTATAAGAGCTATGAAGAATTTGAATATTCAGTATATTTCATGGAAAACACCTTCATATCTACTTTATATTTATCACATTATCTTAAAAAGCCTGTAGCCATAATTCCAGCTGAAAATGCCAATTTCAAACCAAGGAAGGCTGAAGTTTATTGATCCTGTCATGGACCAGTGACACTTTAGCATTGGAAATTCTGCTCATTTGAGTCTGACAATTGATGATCTAGTTAACTGTGACAGAGGACAGTCTAGCAGACTTTGTTTTCATCAGAAAAAAAATCCATTACTTTTCAGGCCCACAGAAGATAAACATTAGATCTGTTTGCATTTTTAATGCCAGATTTTAATTGGGAGTTCGACAAAATAACTGATGGAATTGGTAAAAGATGAGGATTATGGTGAGGGTCACAGGATCTTGAAAACCAGTCCTGGGAGCAGATGAGGCTGGATTACTCAATATCTCTTCAAAGAGTGTTCAAAAGCCACACTTCTCTACAGTAACCAGATCCCACAAGAAATATTTTAGCAGAGTATTTGTTAAGTTATAATGATCACAGAACTGTGCAGCAGCCTGACCTCTCTAGTCCAGTCTTTCATGGGAAAGGGAGCCTTGCTGAGATCACCCAGCATCCTGTCCAGTCACAGCTTCAAAGTGTTCAGTGGTGGGGACTCTACAATCAATTATCTACCAATTCACAAGACATTACTCCTGAAAGACAAGAGCTAGAGTGTCATTCTCATGGCCAGTTACCTTTCATTTGCTTTTTTACCTTCTGCACACACTGTAGTCCATTTTCCTTTTTTCTTATGCTGAAGTACAAGGCTACACAGATGAATCCTGCAGCCAAAGCCATTCACTAATCCTTTAACTATGAATTCTAATATGTGAAGAAAAATTTTATGGTACTGGTACAACACAAAAAGCTCACACTATACTTAATTCATGTAATGACATATGTCTTTCACTGTGGTCCATTTTGCACATCATAAACTGCAGATATTCAGGTAATTAGGCTAGAAAAAACACTCCTTTGGTACACACATACTCAACAATCAGTCTTTGTCCTGGCCATGGTACATCCTGGTATAACTATCTGCTCCTTATCATATGAACATATTTTTATTGTAACATCCACTGGCATGAGATAAAGCTCTAAATCCAAACTATTTCAGACTTGCATTTCTACCACTGACACCTAAACTCCTTTCAAAGGAAGGCAGCTGTTCTTTCAGAAATATTTGTGTGCCTATTCTTATTGATACACAAATTGAAGAATTTTAACAAAACCAAACCAGTCCAGCCAAAATTTTGTTAGAACTAACATCCACCTGCAGTTCAGCTGTAAGAACTTTTTCTAAAAGAAGATATAATAGTTGCCACACAAATCTTCTGTTGGTCTTCACTCTGAGGCTCTCAGTAGTGATGCCTGGTACCAACTGGAACAGTTTAGAACTGCAGCATGACTGTTACGCAACATCAGAAGAGTCCTACAGTTTTTTCAAAGTTCTCCCTGGATGCTTGTGGGAGAATATGTGAACTATATCCCTACAATATTCACCAAATAAAGACGTTTCTAAAGATAGCCTTTGCAACCTAAAAATAGTGCAGCAATAAAGAAGGCCATTTGAACAGGTTAAGTGCTGGCTCACAGCTGTGACTAAGTCCTAACAAAATTAGCTTTAAAATTACTTTTACTAACTCCCCCATGGTTCCAACTAACAATCAAAATGCATCACCACTGCCCATTTTCTGGTGTCTGGAAAGGTGAAAGTCAAAGGAAGACAGCACCAGCACAGACAGGTTGGAAAAAGCTCCTCCTAATGTCACCGATACAAAGTAATCAGGACACAATTACACAGGAAGAGTCCTTTTAGCTATGAGAAACACTTCAGGCTCAAGGAATCCATTATATCCAAGTACAAAGCCAGCACTTTTGCCTATAAGATAAAGGCACTGAAAGCTTATCCAAATTTTGAAAACCTCTAAATTCATATTTTACATTCCTCTAGTTCAGGCATTTCAACAGTAATATTCCAGAATATATTCAATGATTTCAGGATTTGGAGGCAAGTTACTTCCATAAGGCTTACTCAGCCTAACACAGATAACAAGTAATTCTGTATCACGTTCTGCATTCCAAAGAAAACCAGAACGAATCAAATAACAAATGCTTAAATGAATTTTCAAATACCTAAGTTCTAGCTTGAATATTTAAGTTTCAGCAGCCTAGCTTTAGACAAAACTCCATTGCATTTTCATTTTATATATTTGACATATATATGCCAAATCCCTACTTGTACTTGTCTTTCACCTGAGATGATTTTCCCACCCCCCCCCCCTTAGGACAGAAAACCAACTGGGAAACAAGATATAAATGTCTTTTCAAGCTTATGTGGTTGAACTTCCAGGAGCTCTTTCAGTATTCATCGCTACACAAATTCTAATGTCAAAGCCTAGGTGCAATATGCTATTCTTTGCACATTCCGATAATTCTCTTGAGCCGCTTCAGCTGCATAACTAGAAAAAGTAGCTCAAATTTAATTCATTCTGGGAAGCAATGTGGAGATTCCTGGAGGATTGCAACAACAGTTGACAAAGCAATTTAACAAGAGCTGTAAGTTCTACATTGCTTATTTCTCCCCATTTGCAGGGTTGAACACTGCACAAGTTAATTGGTATTGCATTACAAAGAGTGTTTCATAAGATTTTCATAAAAGCTTTTACTTTCCTGAAATGAGATTACATAACTTTGTTCTCTAACTATTCACTGCAATAAAAAAATTGAAGGATTCATGTGATACATTTTTCCTTGGCAAATTCAAAACATATTTTGAGAAGCGTGTTTATAAAATCTTCAGCTTTAAAGAGCCAATTTGGACAACAGATTTTGATGTTATTTTTCCTACCTAATAAATTGCATCCCAGTGAGTATAGATAAATTAGATGCTTTACACAACCCTGAAAATTACAAAAAACCCAAACACACTATAAACTTCAAAACTGAAATACTAACATGATTCACAACTCATATCAAATAATATCAAAAGATATTACACTGGGATAGCAATATTCACTCAGAAAACATAGAATTTTATCTGTATGTATGAAATAATCCATATGTGAAATAAATACTACAAATGCAAAAAATAAACCACAAACCAAATAAAATACCTTTAGATGTACTTAAAAACTTCCAAATCTGTTCATTTCTTTCTTGATGTGCAATAAGACACCTTTGCAGTGACATAAAAGCTTCTAAAATTATTACCATAAAACTAGTAATTTTGTCCAGCAACACATTAATTACATGCTAAATTTAGTACTACTTTTCCTTAATTACACAAAGTGTTTCTGCAATGCCTAACCTAATAACAAGTAGAAACAAAAGTGCTTCCTATCCAGCCTCTTTTGCAAGAAAGGGGAGGAGGGATAAAGGGGAGATCTCCAATCAGGGTTTTAGTTTCTGTACAGGGCTAGTAAAAAAACCCCAGCAAAGTGGATCTCGGTAGAAACAGAAACCACATCATATTTTATCAGACTAATCAAAGTATAAAGCATAGAAACTATAGGTTATCTTGCACAGCCCAAAATAAATTCAGAATCACTGTATACTTGTTTCATCTATTTGTGTTTATCAGTTATGGATCTGTTTGGGACTGACTTGACAAGGATTAACATTGCACAGCACAGATTTTACTCATGGCACCACACAGCACGGGATTTACATGCTACCAGAAACTATGGAATAGTCTATCCTAAACCAAGAGCTAAAAATGGAGTCATTTGATACAGACTAAACCCTAATGTTGCTCTCTAATCTAGGGATGCAACAAGCCAAAGCAGAAGCAGCTGCCTATATTCTACTTTGGACAAAGAATTTCTTAGCCAAATTCAACCAATTCTATGATCAAATCTCATTGCAAATAAATTTTAAGGTTCACATACAGAGCACTTAAAACTACATGGATTTTCCTTTAATTTCTTCAAATTTGTGTGTATGAACACAACTAATAAATTTGGTCTTAGCTCAATGAAGAGACAAGACATTCGTGATATTCCAGGCACCTTTACCAGTGCAGACAACAATTAAAGAAAACCACAAAATGTTCTGCAATACTGTTCTAAGATGTTCTCTGCTAGCCAATCTAAGCACCTGCTGAAAGAAAAATAAATCTGGTGGTATAGTAATAGTTCACTCAGAATATCCAAGAAAGCAGATCAGACAGTATCACAGAACAAAAGTAACGTAACTAAATCTACTTCTCAAATTCCAATAATTCTAAAAAAAACCAAAACCAAACCCAACCAATCAATCAACCCAAAAAAGACCTCAAAACCAATAAAACCCAAACAAATCCACCAAATGAACAAAAAACCCTCACAAAACCAAAAAGCACAAAAAACAAACACCCAAAAACACAAACCCAAAGAGGTTTTAATAGGGTATGGAAGCAGTTTTTCAGTCTAGGAAGTGATAGCAATGGCATGGGGTTTTTGTACTCCCAGATTTTACCCTGTGAGAATGAAAAAAGAAAAGGAAAATAGATATTAACATTATAAAAACACACTTGATTCTTTCCACAAAATTACATTAATTTTGGAAATCAAATATTGAATTGAAATTCAAAGCTATTTCTTCAACACTTGGTTTAACATAATGTGCCAACAGATTAATCTAAATCATCTCCTAGTAGTTTCAAAACAATTATTGAGCATTCACTTTTTTTTCTGTAAATACTGTATTTCATTACATAAGAATAAAATTTCAGCATTAAACTTTAGAAACATCTACATTATTTACAAGTGAATATTCCACTTGGAACTTGTTTATGTTTAAAAAGTATTTCAATTGTCTTCTTTTACTTCAAAATATTTTAAGCAAAAAAATCCAGAAAACACCTACAAGTTCACCTTTAAATTGATCAATATAATTTTGTACTTATTTTCTATTCACTCATGCATTTAAAATTGGTAAAAATCAGGAAACAAGGTGAAGCATATCTGCAATTCCCTCAACTGTAGATGTTGTAAGGGTAGAGTGTGAGTGAAGAAGAGTCACATCTTTCTGGGTTGCATTTCAGCAGTTCAGGTAGCACAGCTTCAGCTGCCAGGGCAAACAGCAATGTTGCATTTATATCCATTCCATTCCCTTCCTTTATTACACCTGACCACCTTTGGCATGCATCTGATTATAAAAACATCTGTTTACATTCAACATTCACTTTTACAGGTCAACTTTACAGAAATCATTCACTGCACTCCATAGCTCAATACGTAGCTATTCACTTTGATCACTTCGTTATGGCACAAATTCATTCCACTGACAGTGATTAATATTGTTTGTGTCACATCCCCAGTCATCCCTCCTGACCCATCCCTATGCCATCAATTCTGTTTGGGAAGTCAGGTGCTAAGCTTTATTCAGCTGAACATGACTCTGCAAAAATAAAAAGCTTCTTGCTGGACCAAAGAACTGACCCCAGACACAGCACAGCCAGATAAACATACCACCACGGGGCACACAGCAAGAACAAATAGCTGAGTACCAGTGAAAAACTGATTTCCTGTTTTAGTCACAACACAGACTATCACTGGTTTTGAAGTAACTTATCAGTGCGAGTAGAAGCAGCAACAAACTTTGGAGCCAGTCTAACAAGCTACAAGACATTATGGTAACACAAAGAATAGGTAAGTACACAGACCACACACAAGATACCCTTCAGAAAAGGCTGGCATCCTGAAAGACAGGCAAAAAGATTTTTTTCATTGCTTATGTGTAAGCAGCAGGCATACAAGTAAGAGATTATTTCCTTTGGGAACATAAATCAAGCCCATTTAATAACACTGAAATTTCACTGTACATGTCACACAGCTGAAGAGCTTGTATGTGGTCATGTAGGGAGAGAGGACTGGTCAAGAAAGGAGCAGAGACGCTTCTGCAATAATATATATTATTCATTTGAAACATTAGCAACTTTAAAGAACACTTAACACTCCACAGAGTCTCTGCACCACATCAGCACTAAGTGGAATCCACACGAGGCCACTAATGCACACTACACAACACACACAGCTCCTTCTGCAACGAGCTGCTGTGGGAAGGAGAATGGCACATTATTGTGGGGCCCTCTGGTCCCACCCATGTATGTTGCATCTTTCACCTTCCCAACTGCTAAATTTGTATGGGATTTATAGGTGACAGTGTCCTAACTCAAACAACACATTGCATTCCCCATGAAGGAACTCCATGCATCCATACCCCCAAAGGAGAATGGATGACAGAACTAAAGTCATCCTGTCCTGAGAAGCTCAGCTTTGGCAACCCAATAAAATAATATGACTTCAGTATTATTTTAACATTACTATATAATATGAGAATAACAGATAATTACACGAGATTTTTTTTAATAGCTGTCCCCAAAGCCACATTAGTAGAAGAAAACCACATTACCTGCAGAAACACCTCTATGTGAAGTAAAAAAGAGGGGAAGTTCACAGTAACAAATATAATAAAAGCTAAAAATGAAAGAAGATAGCAGAATGAACGCATAAATAGTTGTATTGGTAGACTAAAAATATATTTAAAGCTTCTTTATTATCCTTACTGTAACGACCTTCACAACAATGCTATCACTCACTTTAATGTAGTAACAAGGCAGAAGATGAATGCTGACAAATAATCTTATCTAAGTGGTATGATTATTAGCCTTCAAATTAGAAATTAAAAGGATTTAGGAGCCCAACCAGGTTTTGTTCAAGAATTTTAAAATACAATTTGGGATGCTCTAGGAGGCTCAGAACAAAGAAACACCCTGACAATGCCCAGGCACTCCCTCCTTCGTGCTCCTGAAGGGAGCCTTCCCCCCCAACCCTGGAAAATTACCTGATGTGGTACAGAATAACCTCCAGGTCCTGGCCATGCCCCTCCTGCCTACTGCATAAATTAACCTGTCCTGGCCAGAACCAGGATAAATCAATTGAAACAGAACAAGTGAGATTCCATCTGAGCATACCAAGTTGATAATTATTATTGCATAATAAAAAGAAAGATACTATACAACCAAACCCTTAGCATCAGTTTCTTTTTTATGAGGACACCATCCTGAGTGATGGTTTAGTTATTCTGACCAAGATACAGAATAATACAAGCTCAGTCTGATGTTACATTTGTTTTAAGCCCTAAAAAGACAGAGTCAAGAAATATTACAAAGCTGGATGTGTTAATCAAGCTACTGCTAAGCTATTTACCATTATTATTGGTGACCTGTGAACAGACCAGGAATCATGACTGATCTACTGCCCAGACAAATTTTAAAAAAAGCCTGAGGAAATACAAAATAAGACCAAAATCAGTGCTGATAAAACTTTCTAAACTGTTTGCTGAAATGAGCACAACCTAAAGATCCTAATTTGCAATTCACATTGGGCTGTACCAAGACAAAGTTTAATTTCCCTATCTCATAAATATGAACTAATATTTTAAGCATCAAGTTTGAGGAATTCTGAAATGGAGCAGAACATTCAGCTGAACGTGCTCAATGAATTTTCGGATATAAATAAAGTGCTGTTAGGTAGGCAGCCAGAAGTATATCTTATCTGACTATACATCAGAGAGATTACCCTGTTAGGGGCAGCAGGACTAATTAGCTAACTGGGCACCTAACAGGGTTGTGGTAGACTCTACACCCATTTTACCTAAAGGGGAAATTTTCTCTGTGGATGTATCAAATTCCAACAGGGATCCATTCACACAAGTCCTAGGGATGGTGTCTTTCAGAAAAGATCAGATGATTATAAATGGTTCTTTCCTGGATTAAGTCTATTAATCATTCCCTTGCATTTCTTCTGCATACTATTAGCAAGTGGATAATCAACCTAATTACATCTTTTAAGAGAAGCAGCAATTAAAATCTGTTTAATCAAATAATAATATCTTAAAATGTCTATAGAATGCTAATGCATGATCCACATACCAAAACTGCCTATTCATTAAAGCCATCTCCAACACATGCTCCCGAGAATACAGACAAATTTGCAGCCCAGGGAGAGCCCCACAGTGGAGCCATGAAAACCCAAGGGGGACTGTGACCCCACCATGAGCAGCCCAGGCTGGAACACACTCCTGGCAGGACCTGTGACCCTGTGGGGGCCCCACACTGGAGCAGGCTGCTCCTGAAGGACTGACTCCCTGGAAAGGACCCACACCAGAGCAGTTTGTGAAGAATTGCAGCTTGACAGAACTCATGTCGGAGAAGTCTGTGGAGAGCTGTCTCCTGTGGGAGGAGAGAAAGAGTGTGAGGAGCAAAGAGTAGCTGAGATATATGTGTGAAGAACTGACTGCAACCCCAATTCCTTGTCACCCTGTGCCAATCAGGCAGAAAAATCAGGAGTGAAGCTGAGCCTGTGAAAAAGGGGAGGGTTGGTTGAAGGTGTTTTAAGATTTGGGTTTATTCCTCACTACCCTACTCTGATTTGAATTAAAATGAGTTATTTTCCCTGAATCAAGTATGTTTTGCCCATTATCATAGCTGGAGCATAATCTCTGTCTTTATCTCAACTTGTGAGCCTTTTGTTATAGTTTCTCTGCCCTATCCAGTTAAAGAGAGTGACAGAGTTGTTTGGTGGGCAGCTGGCATCCAACCGTGCTCATATCACCATAGGTCATCAATGACACAGGAACAGAATAAAACTTTTTTTCACTTAACTTCCCATTTAGAACTCTGTTTGCTTAAGACAGCATGGAAGTGTGCTTTGGGAAGTGGCACTATGAATCAAAAGTTGTTTGGCTGATCATTCTTTATCCGTATGTGCTGGTTGTTACTACTTTCAGTTGCATCAGCTTTTGAAAACAACCAAAAACTCAACTCTCAGAGCCCTAACATAATAATCAGTGAGAAGTCAATACTCCCAGGTGTGGGTGTAACAGTTTCTAAGAATTTAATTGCACAAAAGAGGGAAAGCTAACCACTCAATTTATTTCTCTCGGTATCTGAATGACACTAGACTGACAGCATTCTTTATATGAAGCTCTCTAACACACAAAAACTAATGAAAAGTTCTGTAAAGGAAATGGTTACCCAGTTTCTCCTACATAAAACAGCACGAACAGTGTTCACATTTTGGAATGGAACCATAACCTCACTCAACACATCAAGAACTTAGGAGTAATCTCCTTCAAATGAATTCCCTCTAGACCTTAAAGCAAGCTGTTCAGCAGCACCTAGAAATTAAGCACAATTATACGTTGACCAGATATCAGATTACTTTGAGTACTTAGATTATTTCAGGTAATTGAAAAATGAGTTTTGAAGCTTTTATCTTTAGCTATTATGGGATGAAGAGAATCTGAACACTTTGGAAAAAATGTTTTTGAGAATATTATTCAAGAACTGTGGAAGTAAGCATGCCTACAAGTTGATGTTGCACACATGTGGTTCCATTAAATGCAGAGTTCATTTAGCAGATCTGCACCTGTTTATTATCCATTTATAATTTCTCCCAAAAAGAAAGCAGCATTGTTCCACTCAGCAGGGTGGTAGGCATCTGTCAAATTGCCAAGAAAGCCTTAATTAAGGGAGAGAATGAGAGGTTTAAGTCAAACCAAAACCACGTCCCATTTGTCCTTTGACTCACTGCAGATTATTTATTCAAATCTGTACTTCACATTACCCCTTTTAAAAAGGGGATATTAAGCATATTCACCCTGCACCTTTTATTTAACCTATTAAGTTAAAAATTAGAAAAAAACCCAGCTCATTATATTCTTTGTCATATTACTTTAAAGTTAATCAAGTATGGCTGCTCTTCTGCTATTGAGAATAAAAAAACTATTTAAAAAAAATTCTTATTTAGATATTCACCTACTATTGCTATGCCAGGTAAGAAGTTTTGTGCGAGCTGGTTTTGTAACCCAAAACCCTGGCTCTGAGATGCCAGGCACAAAAACTCTGCTAGGCCTTCTGGAGCCCAGTCAACATACATATTTTGTTGCTACAATCACCAGGTGGCAATAGATCTACCTGGTATGTGGGAGAGATTAATGTACAATCATACATGAAAGTCAGACTTATGAGCCCTGTTTGTGCTACTCATGCAAAAAGACACAGTAAAATAAGACAGAAAGAATATCACACTTCTGCAACAAGGACTTCAGGATGAACAGTACAGTAACACCAAGGTCAGCCAGTTTTATTAGTAGCAAATTACTTATTACTTCATATCAAAAGCTAAGAGCTTGCAAGTACAGCAGGATTCCATGATGCATTAATCACAATAGGCATAAGAAGATACTTAGAACATACTTTCATATCCACAGTGTCACTTAAAGTCTGAGTGGTGCCCATTTTCAGGGCATATACTATGTTACATTTACAAGTTTATGCCAAAAGATGACATAAAATCCATCCTTTTTGGTTTCAGTAAAACTCTGTCAAAGAAATATTTAATAATACCATAGAGATTTCTCATTCACACCATTTCTGCTTTTTATACTGTAGTCTGTCATTCACTGCTCTAGGGTATGTGATAAAAGGCAAAGAATGTTGTTTAAAATTTTTGGTCTTTAGATGCCTTGGAATTAGTTCTCTAAACCAGAGCCCTACACAAGCAGAAAGGATTAACAACAAGCACTGGCCCAAAGCCAAACAGTTTGAGATACAGGTTTCCAATACTATCAAAATGTTTACAATACCTTGTGTAAACCAGAACAGTTTTAAAATATTTGCATAATCTGAAAACTTAAAACAAACCTCCTTACTTAAAGCCTGAGAGACATTTTCTTTTTGCCTTGGAGCTCATTACTGTGCAGTGTTACAATAGCCATGTTAGTTCTACCCCTATTTACTAATTAGGGCTGGGAACCTCCTCAAATATTGACACATCCTGTCCACCAAGATCCACAGGACTCTAAGCAAGTGCACCAGTGGCTTAAGCAGAAGCCCTCACACTCCAAGGAGGACTCATCAAGACAGATTCTAGACCAACGCCATTAGAGAAATTTGGATTATTCCCCTCCCCTAAGCAAGGCACCTTAAAGGATAACACATAAAGGAACAACATTCAAGTCTTGTGACATATTGGACTATGGAGACTGTGAACCAACCACAGGGTACAGCAGTTCCAGTTCATTCTTCTCAACCCCAGTGAGCCAAGCAGCCACGTAACATTCATATTAAACACAGCATTCTATTCAATCACAGAACACTTAGCTCAGTTTACCTTAGCACAGTTACATCACTCTTGTAGTTCCTACTTCTTCCTTTTCACTCCTGGGAATAGTTCATCATTACATTAAGTCAAAAATCAATAACTGGGTTTAGCTGAAAAGAACAGTGTCACCTCTTGAAGTTCTGGGGATTACAACAGAGTTTGAATTAAATCCCATGTTACAAAGAGGTTGTTAATCTCACAGACTAGTCTTAAATTCAAGCATTATACACTTCATTCCAGGCCTCAGGCAACAAGAAAGTCATTAAATCATAGTATTTTTTTAAAAAGCAGAGATTCTAAGAACTAAAAAGGCACTCATGTATTAGTTTATATGGATGTTTAAAGAATACATTAAAAAAAAACCAAACCAAAAACCACCTTCAGTCTGCATCTACTCTTCTCCTGGCTTAATGCATGAGAAGATGCAGCTTTTCCAGGAGCTGCTACAGTAAGAAAACCAGACACCAAGTCAGAAACAGAAAGCTACCTTTTAGCTACTTTGTATTACAACACAGATTTGTACAAGCACAGGCAAATTTTGACTGGCAGCACTGCTAAGCATTTCATCCAATTCCTGCAATGAACACAGAATTTTCTTAGCCTTCATTTATAGGCTACCCATTCAACCCACAGTCGCATCCAGGCTCATTTTAAGCTCAATCAGGGAAGCACAGAATTGACATGTGGATATCTTTAAGCACATAGCTCACTCAGCTCTAGAGCAGGAAAAGGTGTCCATATGCTCCACAAACAGACCACGAGAACAACACTTCTCATTCCTGACACTAAATCATCCAAACATGTCACCTGGTAAAAATAACAAGTTCACTGATTTCAGACCAACATTCAAGTGGCTTGTCACAAGAAAAGAAAGCAGACATCTACCCACTAGAAAGATATATCATCCAGGTATTTTCTGAAGGCACTGTTTAAAAACATTCATAGACCACAGTGATCTGGACCACAATCAAATAGCCATTTTATTGCGATAGTATTTCAAAGGCATAAAAAAGGGAAAAATTGATCCAGATTTGTAAACTACTTCCCAAAAGGAGTTTGGAGCCCTTTAGCACAGAACAGTCACAGCAAGGTGGCACCTGCACACCACTTCTGCTCACCACACTGAAGCTGTGGTGAACAGAGATCAGGGATCTCTAAAATGATGCTGCACTGTGCTCAGCAAACCTGCTCCTTATGCTAATATGTGCTCCTGTTTAAGCTGATTCAGTCATAATTGGCAGAATATAAATACTATCTTTGAAGGTAAATTGCAAGTTTGACAAAATATAATTTCAGGCAGGTACAGGTATAAAACAGCGCATGAGCGTTCAGTGTTAATAACCTTAATAGTAAAGAATGCAATTAACAAGTTTTGACCAACTGAAACACAGCTGGCAAACTCTTTTAGTTTGAGAATGATCCTTTTATTGCACTAAAACCAGAATGAAAACTCAGTTGCTTACATAATGCAGCCTTCACTACGGCTCTTATAATAATGCACTACTATCATTTTAACTTTTAAAAGGGAAAGGTTTTTGGCTTTAAGGAAGAGCTGAACAGATGCTGGCATTAAATCCCAATTAGCAGAAGGGAATCCCTCACCCATTGCCCAATATTAAGAGAGAACAGTCTCGTGACAGCCTTTTAAGCAGGAGGTTGTGGAGCACAACAGAAACAAAAATGCTTTGCACATCCATGGCTTGTTGTTTTTACCCCAGCCTGTGTCAAATGATCAAACTTACACAAACAGGTACAGAAAACGTAAGGAGTGGTGAACTAGCTTTAAATTATGGTAGCTAATCTATGATTTTAATCAAGTAATTCAAGCATTTATAACTGCAAGACTGCATTTAGTTTTCAAAATGTTCAGTTTACAAAGGACAGCGTATGGCACTTGCGTCTTTCTGGCTTCCTTTAGTGCTCAGGCAAAAGGATGACTAAATCTATCAGCTTCTGAGTCACTCCAAGCAGAGACAGCTGAGAAGGACAGATACAGCGAGCCAGGCAGACACTGTACCCATCCTGCTCTGCCCTAACCAGGTAGCCTCAGTGCACATAAAGAGATGTCTGTCTCTCACACAGACGTTTCGCTCTGGGACATGAGGAGATTCTTTCCATAAGCCAAAAAAGGCAAAGTCAAGACAGAAGGCGGCAACGGCAAGACCAAGAAGCTTGACTGAGCTGGGTCATTACCAGTACTCAGGAGGGACTGAGCTGCCTAAAACCTCACTCTCCCCGGTAGAAACATCTCCTCCCACCAAATCAGCATCGTTACCTGCCACCATCCGGGGCGCCGGGATTTCAAAGCCTCGAGTCAAAACCCAGCTGCTCAAGTTTAGGACTCTATCCTCGCCTTCCTTTTCTCCCCAAACCAAAGCCGCCACCGAGTGGGTCACTAAATTTCCCCGAGCAGGGAGCTCTCCCCTCCTACAGGAACCGAGCCAGTGTCGTCATCCCTCGCAAGCCCCGGCCCTGCCCTTCCCCGCCTGGCGCCGTGCAAGGAGAGCTTCACCTTCCCCGCGCCCGCCGCAGCGCCGTGGGGTGGGCGACCCGCACCCAGCGGGCTCCCCGGGGTCGTCCCCGGCCCGGCCCGCTCGGCCCGACGCCAGCACGGGCAGCGCCGCCGGCGCGGCCGCGGCACCGGCGGCTCCCCCGCCCGGACCCACCGCCCGCCATTGCCCAACGGCTCCGACGGGGATCCCAACCCGGCCGCCAGCTCGAGCCTCTCCCGAAGGCGGGGCCCCGGGGCGCGGAGCGGGCCTCACCTGCAGCGCCGGGACCTGCCCGTCGCCCGTGCCCGGCGGGGGGTGGGGGGTGACGAGACGGCGAGAGCGCGGCGGAACCGACCCGACCCCTGCGCTCCGCTCCGCTCGGCGCCGCCGCCCCCTGGCGCCCGCCCCTGGCGCCCGCCCAGCCGCCTTCCCATTAGCCGAGAGCGGGGCAAGCTCCCGCTTCGCCGCCGTCTATTGGCTCTCTGCGACTGCCAATCAACGCCCCTTCCCCGTCGGGGGCGGTGAGGGCCGGTGCGCGTGCCCGCGGCCGGCGCGCGCTCCCGGTGGCCGTCGGGGACCGTCAGAGCCGCGCGCGCGGCTCCGCCTCCCCGGCCCTCACCCTGAGGGGCTCCGACCGCCCCCGGCCCGGGCTAAAACGGGGGCTCCGACCGCCCCCGGCCCGGGCTCACCCCGGGGGCTCCCACCGCCCCCGGCTCACCCCGGGGGCTCCGACCGCCCCCGGCCCCGGCTCACCCCGGGGGCTCCGACCGCCCCCGGCCCGGGCTCACCCCGGGGGCTCCGACCGCCCCCGGCCCCGGCTCACCCCGGGGGGCTCCCACCGCCCCCGGCCCCGGCTCACCACGGGGGCAGCGGCTGCCCGGCCCGCCCGGCCGCAGCGTCAGCCAGGTGTCCGAGTGTAGGAAACCGTGACAGGAGCACTGCGGAACGTGGCAGGGCGCGGCGGGAATAACACTGCGTCTGTGTCCCGTTTCCACTCCGGGGCACCGTGAATAAGCAGATGTTGTTTCCCGAAGCGAAATGCGAGCGAGTTGACAGATCCCGGGAAGCGTCCGGGACTTTTCCGCGCCCGGCAGCGCTGCAGGCGCTGATTCCGCTCCGCACAGCGCGGTGCGCTCCGCCGGCACTGCGGCACCGGGAGCGCCCGCTCGGGGCCGGGCCGGGCTCGCAGCTGCCCCGGGCACGGGCTCAAGGACAGGGGCCACCTCTGACATGGCACTGCTGGTTTGGTTACACCGCTCTCCGCGGAGCTACGCGGTTCTCGCCCAGTATCAGAACTGGTACTCACGCCTTCGCCTATCTTTCGGATTTATTTGTTTTAGACAGAGAACTATTCCAAGTTCCAAGCAGCAGCCACCACGGTGACCTTCCTTCGTCCCTTCAGCCTTTGCCTTCGCCGCTAGTTTCTGCATTTCCCTCCCATCTGCCCTTCTCATCGCTGCTGTGCCTCCGGCGCTGTCCCCGGGGACAGCCTGGTTCGAGGACAGCAAGGGCTCTGGATCACTGGGTAGGGCTGCAAAACAGTACTTTCCTCTTGGCCGTGTTTCTTATGCAAGTCCACATATAATCAGATCGACGCCAAGTCTTCCTGTACTCTTTCACTCATTCTGTGACTCATTAACTTTAGTTCACTTAGATTAGTTGAGTAGGATTGTAAGACCATAACACCGGGATAAAATTTATCTTCTGAATGTCCTTGACAAAAGGATTTGAATTAATTGCTATTAACATTACTGTGAAATTTGGCCAGGTTGCTAAGCTTCCTAAGATTGAACACGAGTTCTCCCTTCCCTAGTCTTCTTTTCCTCATTCTTCTGTGTTGAAAGTTAACAGTTCACATTTGAGAGGAGGAATCTTGTAATTTATTGTTTCTTACACTTCTGACCAGAGCTGCACTTTAGTTTTCTACAGTCTCTCTCATTAATGTGAGATCAAGCTTTCCTTACAGCACACTACAGGGGACATACACAATCATAAAGACAGCTCTTTCTGTAAGGAATTAAGCTCCTGTTTTGCCTAAAGCATTGTCAAAGCTGGAAATTCTCCATGCCACAACACTTAGACTTTCTTCAACCTAACATCAAAACAGTCATTCATCTCTTTGTTTGCTCAAATAATGCTCAAACTTGTTCAAAGATGGAAGAAACAGACCAGGAATTCAGTGTAAATCATAGGACAGAGCTCATACTGTGATGAAAGGGAATTCCAGTTTGGCAGAGGACAGAACCTGCAGCCTGGGGTGGACTGGCACAGAAAATCCCCAACTATTCCACACAGAGTTCATTGAGTGCTACCACCTTGTGCCCCAAAACCACTCCACTGTGCACAAACCCTGTGCTGATTGCATCTATGCTACTCTGTGTGAAAACCAGGGCCCATGTTCTTATCTTGGGCCAGTTTGGGCACAATTACTGTAAAAGGAGTAAGAAATGCATCTTCAAGTCCTGAGTCTGGTGACACAAACTATCAGACAGTCTGTTAACAATGAAGAAAATATTCTTCAAATCAGCTATTCCCATGTATTGACTTAGGTAAACTGATGTACTGCTTATACATTATATATATATATATATGTATAACATATAATTATATATATTACATTGTAATATGTACATGGAAATTGTATACAATGTATTACTCTATTTACATATATTTTACTGTATTTCCATATATACACTTACTATACCTTTTATATAGATAATATATAATATATATAGAATATACGCACACACATATAGGTACAATAAATTTAGCCCTTGTGTTCATAGTGGAAAGGCAGTGTGTTATTTTAGGAGCCACCTTCATATGGAATTTCAACTGGTTCTGGCTTCCAAAGGAATGGAGATTGATCAGAAATGAGGAATGTACACAACATTTTTGTACAAACAACTGGACTCAGATTTCAGTACAACCTGAGAAATAACAATTGTGTTTTTCAGTGTTTCACTTAAACATCTGTATGATTCAACTACCATCTTTATAACTGCTATGAAATATATTTATAAATGCTATTAAATAATAATTTTGAAGATTAAAAAATCAAGACTATTAGCTGGAAAAAATAAAGCTTACCAAAAGGCAATTTTTATGAACATCTTAATTTAATATTTGGAAGTTTCTCAAGGCGCCACTTTAGATAATAGTAATTTTGAGCCTGCTGAATATTCTTTTCTGCTTGCAAGAAATCTGTTTTCTATCCTTTTGACACTTAAATGAAAAATGCCTAGACGCCTTTGGAAGCAGTAAGACAATAATGTTGCCAGAGTTTTGAAAATACATTTTTAACTGCCAAGTTTTTACCCCATTCCAAGTGTAGTATTTGAAACAATTTGGAAGCAACATTATTAGAGTCACCTTAATGTACTTTTGGAATCAACACTATTGCTCTTCCTGTGAAGAAAGCAGAATTTTTCTGCACTGGGGTTAATACACATGCAGGTATACTAATTTCACTGCATTACTTATAGTAACACAGTTTAATCTCTGTAAAAATATATACAGGGCTTGAGGCTACATGCATTGAATAAATACATATATGTACTTGAAAAACTGCTTGGGGAAATACACCTCAAAGGTTAATAAAGTACAATTTCTTTCAATTTATCTAATGTAAATTGGCTTTATCTATATTCAAAGATTAAGTTTTTCTCATAGTGAATTAAAAGAGATTAGTGGCCTAATTATATCTAATTTTATCATCAGTGATGCAAGATCCCAGCAAGATGACACTATTATGATGGCATAAATAATTTACTTATGTAAAGAATCATACTCCACCATGTTAATAATTTTGATTTTGGTACTTTGATGTTTTTTTCCTAAGTATTAAAAAGCAGTTGTTCTCTGTACATTTTCAGTTATCATGAAAATGTGACATCCAGTGAAAGATTACCTTAATCTTTTTCCTTAGAAGAACAGCTGACAGTCTCTCCAGCCCCACTGGTGAGCATTTTAGGAACAGGACAGGAAGTTTGTGGGGGAAAAAAAAATCCTCTCATTTTAGATAAGTATCCCACGGTTATTTTTACTTCTAACACAATCTATTTTTAAATATGCTTCTTGTTTCTTCTGCTGTCCTCAGAAATTCCATGTGTCCTTTTAGGCACTGGTACTTTCCCTATAAAGAAATTCTGTCTCTTGCCTTCACTCAGAACAAATTTTGTGTTTCTCGGCTGCTGCCATAATATTTCAGAATTCTCTTCAAACTCCTTCTCTCTTGCTAAGAAACTCCATGGGTTATAATCTTTATTTACACTTTAAATGTAAATTTAAATCCTATATTTAAAAACCAAAAACCATATTTTGCTTGCAAATGTAATGCCATCAGTGACTATATATGCCAACCAATGACAATTAATTTCAGATTATTAAATTTAATTCCACTCAAATCAATGAATTTCACTGTTTCACTGCCCAGCTTTCACTAGGAAAGAACCTTTCAAATAAAAGCCATGTTCTTGTCTGAAGTACTTTTTGTTGTCTCCTTGTTTTTCATAAGTGTTTTTAATTACTGTTTCATACTGTCCAAACTTTTCTATTTTACAGCAATTGTCTATGACTACCTCAGATGTGAATTATTTACTTTTAATAGGTACAAAATTGCAGAATAATTAAGGCATACAAGACTTTCTGTCAATAGCAAAGGTATCTATGTGATTGTCATTACTGGGGAAGTTCAAGTATGGAGAGCTTGCCTAGGTAACTTAAAAAAGGCGGAAAAACATAGAGTCTAGTCCACACAACTTCCTACAATTCAGTATAAAACAACCAATTTTTCCAAGATATTCATTTATGCTCCTATTTCCTCTTAATAATGGAATTTTAAACAAAATTGTGGCTAAAGTCAGCTTTTCCCAGCTATCCGCATTTGTTTTCTGCAGAGAAGACAGGAATAAAGTTTCTGTTTGTTTTGTTGGCTTTTTTTTTTAAAAGCCACGCAGGTCAGCATAAATAGATACCTCTGCACCACAGGGCACAGAGTCCTTCCCACTGACCCAAAGGCTGGAGTGAACTCCTGTCTCAAAGCAGGCACGGAATGTCAGCTCCCTTCTGTAATTTCCATCCAAGTCAACTGAACAGCAACTGCTTGAGCAACAGCACCAGTTCAGAATACCACAGTAAAGCCCTTCCTCTACCACAGATAAATGAGCTCTGCCTGACATGTTCTGCTGATGAAATGCAGGGCTATATATCTTCTGTGAATTGTCTATTGTTTTGCTGAGTTTATAGCAGGAAGTGAATCAGGAGACAGGGACATTTTAGGCAGAAGTCCTATTGTAAAGCCAACAGTAGTGAAGTAGCTTTAGGAATAATACTGTTTCTTTTATACTAATTAAGTTCCTCAAGCCATGTACAGAAGCTATTCTCTTGGAATCTTATTAATTCCTTCCATGTCAAAGAATTAATAGGGAGAAAGGTTAGTGCCCAGGAAGCAAGCCCCACTATTCAACTCTAACAATAAACTCCTTCTACACTGATGCCATTATAACAATTCCTGTAGCTGTTTAGAGCTTGTCCATTTAATTCTTCATACAATACTGTCCTTATGCCAGGGAGCACTGGAGCATATGAAGAACAGTATTTTAGGACTGAGACACACATTTATTATCAGCTCTGCCTGGCAAGTTATTATACTAGCTAAAGTCAGAACTTTTGAGAACTGTTATTTCCGATTTATTTTGCTCCCCCGAAAGCCAAAACGGTTTCTCTGTGAGATACATTTGGAGGATGACTGGCCCAAGGCCAGAACTATGAGCTTGTCTGCTCACAGGCACTCAGATTTAAGTCCTCTCAGTCAGAGCTGAAACAGGCTTTAACCTTTTGGAGAATCAGAGTCCAGCAAAAAGAGTTACCTTACCTCTGAATGAGAGCATCCACATGAGGTTTGTCATCTTTTATTACACATGTCAGCATCACTCCTGTAGTCAATTCCCCTGAACTGCTGCAGCAGACACCTGCCTCAAGCAGGGAATACATCTCCCTCATCACCTCAGTTCCAGCTCTTAGAGCATGCTCCAGGCCCCCACCAGCCTGGGCACCATTTGGTACCATTAGTTCTGTCCTACTACAGCAAGAGATTTAGTTGAAGATGCAGAAGTGAAATTAAAGTTTTCCCTTTCAGTTTCTCTTCCTAACTCGATTTTCACCTTTACCTTTCAAGACCAGGCACGAACCAGCATCTCGCAGCATAATATCCACATATCATCCTCTTCCTCCTCCCACAGAACTATTAGCTATGACTGTTTTTGTTTCCTTGGCACCCTTCAAGTCTGCAGAAAAGCTGCTTTATGCACACTCACTCCAGCTAACAGATTCTTTCCTTACTCAAATTCCTTCTGAGAATTTTTCAACGAGCCTTAAAAACAGACATTACATAGCAACAGAGCTTCCTAATTTTGAGTTTCTCAAGAACATTTCACTGACGTACAGGAGGCCTCAAGTTCTGCATAGAAAAGGAAGAATTGCTGCTCACTTACAGATTTTTTTCCTGGGGTTTCTGTTGTGGTTTTAAGCCCAGCTGGAGATGAAACACCACCCAGCCACTCGCTTAGCTCCCTCTCTTCCCCTTCCCACACTGGTGGAGTGAGGAGGAGAATTGAAGTAGAACTTGTATGTTGAGATATGAACAGTTTAATAATTGGAAGTAAAATAAAATGAAGTAATATTGGCTAGTAGTAGTAGTAGTAATAATAATAATAATAATAATGAAAAAATCACAAGTGATGCACAATATAACTGCTCACCATCTGCAGACCCCCCTTCCCAAACCCCAATCAGACCTGTTGAGTAACTCCCCCGGTCTAGAGACTGGCCATGACATTCCATAGTGTGGAATATCCTGGCCAGTTCAGGTCACCTCTCCCAGCTGTGCTCCTTCTCTCTTCCTTTTGTGCACCTCCTCACCGGCAGAGCATGAAACAAGACAAAAAAATAGTCCTGGACTTAGGATAAACACAACTTAGTAAAAACCCAAAACATCAGTGACTTATCAACACCATTCTTATTCCAAACCCAAAACACAGCACTGCAACAGGTACTGAGAAGAAATTAACTCTATTCCAGTTGAAACCAGGACAGTTTAGTACTGATAACCAGAAAACCAATCTTAGTATATTAGAATTCTATGTTATTTCAGTTTTGTTCCTTAAAACTCCTTTTACATACATAAGTTTTTCATGTTAGAAGTGAAAATATAATTAGGCTTCAAACTTCAACCTCTGCAAAAAGCCTGCGAAGAAAATGAAATGAGGAGAAAGCAGTCTGATGTATATCATCACTAGACTATTGTTTTTAAAAAGAAAATGGAATGAGATCAGGAAGACAGGGTCATTGCATTTGCAGTGTCTTTGAATTCTTGTTCTTTAAAGAGAACACTGCATGACTAAATTCATGTTTGGGTGAGCAAGATAAATTACTAGTAAGACATTGGCTGGCGATATAACTAAAATGTGGTATCAACATTTGAAATCTTAATTCTAGTTCTGAGATTATTTACTACATAGTTAAAGATTCCTATCAGGTTTTTATTTTCCTTTTTCCCCACTAGTTAGTAATATTTCAATGCTTTTATTTTGAGGTAGTACTGATAATTTACTAGATATTTTACAAAGATATTTCATCCTCAAGGGTTTGAAATATGCTTTTCCAACACTACATTGGGCCAGAGAGAAGGATTTACATGTTTAGAAGTGACATGTCTGCTACAAAAACATTTTCCAAATAAAAAACTTCTTTACAAATACCTTATTTTGCTTAATGTATCTGCTATACACTGGGACAGAGATCTTTGAAAGCAACAGCAAGATTTCCAGTCCTGACTTTTCAAATATTGAATATTGAGGGTGCAAGCCTAAATGAGCTGACCCTTTCTAAGCCAGCAGAAAGCCCCTAAACAACTACATAAGAATATCCAGTATATTAGTATATTACATACTAATATAGTCAGTGTATTACATGTGTATTAGTAATATTACAGAAAGTGCCATTACTATTTTGTGTTGTTAATGTCTGTGCTGTAATAACATCACTGCCTACACAGAGTACCACCAACAAATCAGTTTGGTAAACAAAGATTATTTAGATGCTATTATCAGTATTGGGTCATTGTGAAATTACACCTAAAAGTATCCCCTGGATTCAGTCTCCATAGCCTTCCACAGCAATAAATCCTAAAATCCCAGACCTGGTTTTGCTGTCATGTTAAGCCTTCCCAGAAAGGGGTGCTACTGTTGCAATACAAGAATACCACAACACATCCTCTGTCCCAGCCACGACAGAAAATAATCACAAGCAATGAGAGAAAGCTTCATTTTCCTTCTATCACAGTACCCTTGTTATGTTACCTGTCTGTCAAAAATATAATCATACTACAAAATACTATTTACTACAGGCCCACAGTCCCTAGGGCTGTTACTACTTCCCACTTTATCCTAACAGGCACTTAAGGGTAAAACCGGAAACATCTGCCTACTAAATATCAGTAATTAAAACAACACTAGGATGATTAACACATCTGACTACACCTCTACTTCAGAGCAGCTTGCCTGTCAAGGCTCAAATATACAAGCAAGACTCACAGTTAGGAATTAAGAAAAACCAAATCAACCCTCCACCACCACCACCAATAAACCCCACACCAAAAAACCCCTACCACAAAAGATGAGACCTGGAATTTAGGAGAACTTTACAATCCTGCAGTGATCATCTTACCTTACACTTATTTATTTCAAGAATCAACTAAAATATGCTTTTGTAGAGGCCAGTGAGAAGATTCAAAGCTGATGAAGAGAGAATCAGTTAGATTTTATTTTAGTGGAATATACAAGATTAATGAAGACTGCTTGGAGTTACTCAGCCTACAGATTTCATTCTTTACCGCCAGGATAAACCCCAGATTCTGTGTAAGGGTATTGGTCAGCCCAGCCCACACCTGCCCTTCCTCCCCAACACAAGCTGCTCTGGCCAGACTGTGTTCAGCTGTCCTGGAGACCATGGTTGGCTGCACTCTTCTAGGAGGATCTTCCAAAACAGGTGAAGTGGTGCAGTTGCAGGTGGTCTGGTTGAGGTGCTCAAGAAACTAAAAACTGTGGGAGAGTTAAACTTAAAAAAAAAAAAAAAAAAGAAAAAAGAGGGAGGGGGAGAAGGAGAATAAAACCAACCAATGCATGCTACCTTTTATAAATAACCACCCAATATCTTGTTTAAAGTCAAGTGGAAGCAACAGCCAATCACAGACCCCACTAGTTTATTCATATGCTTTGCTGTTAGAAGACTGAAATACCCATTTTTATCTTTTGCTCCTTAGTTTTGGTAGCTAAGTTTTGCATCTTAGTTTTGGTAGCTAATCATCACAACTGTTATCATAGCTACCAGAAATAGATTGCCATGTGCAACAGTATCTTTGTAAATTAAATATACAAAAATATACAGATATTTGACGTATATACATGCATAAATACACTGAGGGATTCTGGTGTAAATAAAAATTTATCATCAGCTTCAAGCAATGAAATTTATTACAGTATCTTTGTTCTGTCTGCTTTTCACAGACATGTACTATTTCAAAATAAAAATTAATGGCTAGTGAAACAGTCCATCAATATACCACTGAAATACTCCCTCAGTCCATAAAACTTCCTACTTTTAAAGAGTTAGGAGCTCAGAACACTTAAAGGAAACAAAAACCCCCAACCCTCAGCATATAAGGACTTGCTTTTCAATTTTTTAATACTGGTTATAAATCAATAGCTGCATTTATTGGCAACAGCCTCAAGTACATGTACTGCTATTTTTTTCTAGTTGCTCTTCTTTTACTACAAGAATCTGAACCGTCACTATGAAAATATTAATGTTTACCACCATCATCCTTTTATAGACTCCACAGCTCATTTATTATAGGCAGGAAGGGATAGGCTACTAGAGGAAATAAATACTATCCAGAACAGCAAGGAGTTTCTTTCAGAATATGCATTTGAGTTGCCACCTTTATAAATAAAGTTCTTGATCATTATTGAGAATTAGTTCATACAAATCATATAAACAGAACTGTATATACATACACACTCTATATCTATTGTTGTAATAATTATCAGGTCAGTATATGCCTAGTACAGTTCCTGGGTTTTGAGCGTTTGTTTCACTTTTCAAAGACTGTTTTGTCTTCATTAGTATTTCCTACACGCAATGTAGCAAAATACAGGAATCTGTTCCAAAACTTCAAGTTATTCTTGATGTCTTCCTACCAAGAGTGCAGCCGTTTTTTCTGTCATCACTTCCAGGTGGTCAGGACAGGCTTTCCTGAATCTCTTGCACGGCTTCCTTTGACCCCTGTGGGCTGCCCAGGACGACCCCGCAGGTCGCGATCAGTCCCGTCGCTCTGCGCCATCTCCTCATCATATCTGCAGGAAAGGAAACCCCTTCAGTGCCTTGTGCTGCTACACAAACAGCTGGGGCCCTATACATTCTACTTCTACATTCTATTCTGGTTACTGTCTAGAACTGGAGTTTGATACAAGCTGCTCTGCATACAGCTTCATGCAGGCATAGCATGACATGCAGCTATGAGTCTATGAATCTATAATTTTATAATACAGATCATCCTGAAATATCTTCAGCCCCAGTTTGAAAGAAACAAGTCATCTGGCAGCTTTAGTTAAACTCTCAAGTTTGTGAAATTTTGTGCTTGTGAAGTTCCCCATGTACTTCTGCAGGTCTGTGGTTAAGCAGAACATCAGCCTGCTGCCAGTTCAAATAACTCCTGAGCTATTGCTTCAAAGGGAGGATTGTTAGCTGCAGTGTTAAAACTCCCCTGTTGCATCACAAAGACAGAAGGGAAAGAATGATGTGAACAAAACAGCCATGTGATCAAACAAAATGCATCTGATGATATGTATTTGGTAACACTTAGGCACAGTGATGAGCAGTTCTGTAAATATCTAAATCCATTATAGCGTCAGATAACCTCAGCATAAACTGACATTTCAACTGCTATTCAAATTCCAAGCAGAATTTGGTTATAAATAGATAATTGTAATTAACAGAAGATAATACTAAAGAATTTTGTAGGAAAATCATAAAATATGCTTAGTTATACTGTTTTATAGGTATTCATAGCTACCATGTGTATAACATCCATTAAATCTTAAACCCTAATTCAGACCGCTTCTATTTAACTGCTTTTACTAGTATAGAGGAAAAGTATTTAAGATGAGCAAGCACTAGTGGATCAGCTGTGTACATAAAGGGCATTCCTGACATACTGAGCAACTGCACCACTAGAGCTAGAGAAACTATCCAAATATTTTCTCAAAAAAGATAAGGAACTGTGTCAGCAATATGGTATTCAAATCAGTGTTCTTCTGCATAAAACCAATCCATCCTAGATAAATCTTGCAGACATTCCAATATAAGAAGTCTCAGTTTCCTTCATTTCTCTCCTTATAATACTGATCGAGGAAATTAAAAAATATCTGAAAATTCTATGATTTATTATTACATTTATTATTCACAGGACTCAAGAGGCATTATTCCCATGAATTGAGAGAAAATTTGCATCAAATAACTTTTAAACCAGAACTAACTATTTTAACTGTTTAAGTACCGTGTATATATTAGCCTCCATAAAATTAAAGTTCTGCACATGTAGAAGACACATTCTCTTTGATTGTCCCCCAGTTCTAGCTGCTAGAAGTTCGGAAGTTGCAAACAGGAGCTTATCAGGCAACATTGTCTCTGGACATGAGGCAAGGGAACTCTGCTTTAATGCACTCCCACCTCCAACGCAGTTCCAAAGAAATGAAGTGGTACTTTGTGCCCATTTTTCGTATCAGAATGAAGTTTACTTTATCTTTCTGGTCTACATTACACATCAAAAAAAGTGAGGTGAAAGAAAAACATTGGCCTTTCTGTGAAACATTGATAAAACTTACAAGACTTCATAATTGCCCAGAACCTCTTTTGGTGGAGATTTATTCCATTTGCAGTCAGGAATTTCCCCGTTAGGCACAGCAATGTTAAGCGTGTCATTAATAAGATTATACTTCAAGATGCGATCATTAGCGGTGCTGGAAGTAAGAGAAGGGGAAGCATTAACCTACAAAAGGGAAAAAACCCCAGTCAGTATCAGTTTTTGGAGTGTTCTCCAACCAGCATGTGTGATGTCTGTGTGTACCATATGGGAAATTGAGCCTTGGTGGCTCAAAGCACATCTTTCAGTTCCTCAGGCACTGGAAGGAATTCCCCACTGAGCATTTTTCGTTTTACTTGGACAGGAAAGTACCACTCTGTTAAGTGTCTGCAGTGTCAGCCTGAAGATTTCTGTTGAGATGAGATTCACCAGGATCAATCAGACAAGGCAGAATTTCTATTTAATTTTCTGTTTACATGGTTACAAACCCCATACTTTTGAGTCCTTAAAATTTGCCCAGTTTACATGAGCCACTGCTGCCCACAGAAATCTGTGGCTCTCTTCTGGTAAACAATTTTTCTTTAAGTTCTTACCTGAGTTCTCTCGTTATATTGTGAGTTGGAGAGTGCTCTCTATTCAAAGCACTACATTGTATCTTGTTTTAATTAAACCTGGGATTCATTTAACATATCTTTGCTCCACATTTATTTTGGAGAAGTAGTATCAGAGTGATAAACAGAATTTTCTTATGAAGTTCACTTCAAATTAGACTGAGAAGGAAGAGGGATGGACAAAATTTATATTGAACATACAGAGCTAAAGTATATATATGAAAGAGAAATTTATGTAAAAAATAAAAATCTTTCCAAATATCCTAATTATACTTTGTATGCCCCTTTTGTTTCCTCTTAATCTGTAACATTAAGGCCATGACAGCATTTAAAAATTAAATTTGATGCTTTGCTCCATCAAGTCGATGCCCATTTTTAAGGTACTGATCCAGTATTTAACAGGGCTGCTAACATTCAGACTGCCTCTGAAGTGCAGTTGCATGGATGTACTGGATTTAGAAACCAAAACAGAAAACCACAAACAAATAGAAAAACCAAAAAAATATGAAAGAAAAGCACATGCTAGTTTGGCCATCACATGAGCTATGTCACTTTCCAGTATTTTTCTTAATCCACTTATAAACAAACAATACTATCTAAAAAGAGGAAAGACTACATTGAAGTCTACTTGGTTTTATTCCGTGAAATGAGAAGGAAGTTTTTTCCCTGTATTTTATAGAACTTTACCTCAATTAGCCAAGGTTTAAGCTTGTCATCAATGATAATGTCATATCCATAACACTCAAAGCAGTGTTTATCATTATTCATTACAGGCTGGAGAAAAAGAAAAGATAGTAATATGTATTAAAATCTACTCTTCAGTAAGTAACCCAATTAGCTACTTTCTTTGCTAGAAATCACATGTAATGACATTACCAATCTTCTACAACACTTTTCAGTATTGTAACTCAAATATAAGCTTGCTAACTAACTAGTAGGTTCAGCATTGCCTCTTTTTCTGAGACTGGATGTAAATATTTCAATACCAATGATTGCACTGATGCCAAATATTGAGTTATGTTAATTTTCCATTATGTTTCCATAGTGAAAATAAGTGGTTTTATACTTTGCAAAAGTAATAACTATATTTAAAGCCTGCGTGCATCAGGAGAAAACAGAACATTTGAAAATTTACAGCTTCATATAATTATGAATTCTTTAAACTTTAGAAAAGCAATTCAAAAACATTTCTTTTATTCTGCTGCTGTAACTATGGAGAAATTTTAGGTCAAACAATTACAAAATACATTTTAAAATTTTAATTACTCAAGGTAACTATAACCCCAAAGCCAAGAGAGAGCAGGAATCAAGTTTGCTTAGATGCACATCCCCTAGAGAACCAGGAGCTTTCCAGCATCTGCATTATGCATTATATATGCATTATATAAACATTTGCAGTATGCACAGTGTAATACTTTCTTCTACGTGAAGCTCATCAGATCTTTTAGAGAAAACTTTGTAAAGGTTTCTGAGATGTTTTCCCCATAACTAATAATGAAGCTTTTCATTTCTTCAGGGACTGAAAGGGGGGAGGAGGAACAAGAATCTAATTACATGTGCCATTGTCAGAAGGACAGAGGAACAACAGATTTCATGCTCCATAATTTTTACCACTTCTCCTCTTCTAAGGTTCTGCTAGCATTATATCCCTTTTCTTCCCCCAAGTACCTTTTCTTCCCCCAAGTACCAAGATATGATTGCACAGCAGAGGCCAGGTTAAGGCATGCTTCCCCCGCTCCCACTGATCCTAGCTGCACGACCTTGTCCCCGTTTCTCGGGCTGATTCTGGTGTTCATCTGCTCCTTCCGTGACTCAGCTTATTCCCCTGGCAGAACACCAAGCCATCAATAAAGCAAGGTAGTAATTGTCAGTGCACAAGTGAGCTGATTCAGCTCTAAATGGTGCCAGGACCAACCCAAAAGAGAGGACAACACAATGTACTTGGGACCAGGAGAGTCCTTGTCAACTCAGTTACCCCAGCTGATTCCCAGAGTGGTACCTGCCCTGTAATGTGATCACAGAATATTATCCCAACACTAGAAAGTCACTCAAGCAGAGAACTGGCTGCTGCTTCTTTTTTTTTTTTTTAAATAAATTCATAGTAACTCTGTGACTTATGCATAAAAGTAGTGAAAGTATGTTATGTAACTCTGATGAACTAATAGCCTTAGGTTTGCTTTGATAAACTGTCCTCCAGAGGATTTTTTTCTTTGACACATTTGTTATTGCTGGAATGACGTCACACATTTTGGCAGAACTTAATACTATTCACAAGGGCAGTATCAAGTCATATTAAATAGTTCACAAATCCCTCAAGGAAAGAGATTTATTCACTCCTTCAAATATCCACAGACAGCTCAACCCACTCACCCACCCAAGATTCAGTTCCCTCATCTCAAGAGATAACAAGAAATCAAGAGGTAAGAGAGCTGTAGAAATCAGCATCAACACCATCACTCAAAGAGCAGAAAAGAGATGCAGGGGTTTGAACGGCAAGCTCACTTCCATGGTTATGGGAAGCCTGCAGCTGGAATGGCTATGGGAAGCCTGCAGCTGGAATGGTTATGGGAAGCCTGCAGCTGGAATGGCTATGGGAAGCCTGCAGCTGGAATGGCTATGGGAAGCCTGCAGCTGGAATGCTATCGCTGGCAGCACTCACCGCAACAGCCTTCAGGGACTGCACAATGATCCAGTGGATTTCATCAAATAATTTGTTGGTGACTTCCTTTCCACGGGTGCTCTCCAGATACAGGCGTAAGTTACTCACTGTCCACTTGCCTCCATGGATATGGTTGTAATCATCCTGAAGAGTTAAGGAGTTCACTCAGTCTAAGATTTCGAAGTTGTTCAGCAGGTTTTTTCTCATCCCCACAAAAAGTCCCCTTATATTTACAAGTACTGCTCTAAAACCAAACCTGGCTAATTGCTCTTGCAGCTTCATGAACACCTCAACTTTGAACTGCCCTCTACATAAACAATTGCTTTTATTATAGCTTTAATATGCTTGTATCACACGTTGTAAATAAAGTAATAAATCTTTGTTAGGAGAAAAAAAACTGAGTACATGGACAGTTTTATAATAAAGTATGAGTTATGATTAGAAGTTTTAAAATGTGAAAGGAAAGAAGTGAACGTTTTGCTCCTCTGGGGATAAGGAAAAAACAATTAATGAGCAACAGCAGAATTTCACTGAAGGTAGCTGTTGTAAAATGCAGCACTTGAAAGTGTTTGTCTGTGTATATTTATTGAAAGCACAACTTGTCTGTTCCCTGGTATCTTCTTAATGGTGCCACTGATAACAGCTACATTCAAGAACATAGTGAAACGACACCTGAATTGTTTTTAAAAGTTAAAATTTTCAAGTAATTCAGTACAAAACCCCACTAAGCATTACTGAAAATGAACAGGGGAAAACAGGACGTTACCTTATGTTGTCTTTTCAGAGGCTATCAAGGCTGTGCATTATTTCTCTTTAAATGGAAACACAAGAGCAAAGTGAGGGGTGCTCATACTGATGGAAAGGCACATGTTCAGCCCTCAAGGAACTCTCAGGACAAATGCTTTGTGCCTTTATAAAGTGTTCTCCTCAGAGCATTTCTGAGAATTAATGATTGTATGCCTGGTAAATTACAAAACACAGAATGCATAGAGCAGAAAAAAAGCTCTCAGAAGAACAAATTCTGTCATCCTCTAGGACAAGGTCAGAGAAGCACCTATGTTATTATTAGGCTTTCTCATATAGCTCCCCCATTAGTAAATTTGGAGAACTGGACAGTACAAATAAAGACCTGAAACATGGTTCTCAGGATTTGCTGCATGATAAAAATGTCATGACACCAGATTCCAGCACGGGAACAGAGATCAAAGTTTCAGCCCTCTTTGCCCTTCAGAACAAGTACTCAAATCAAAACAGATTGCAACTGGGTAGAGCTTTACATAATTACAGTTGTTTCATTAAAGACATTAAAACAAAGTGAAAATAATTATGTATAAGAATTATTGTTGTTTTGTTTGTATTACACACACATTTTCCAGCACCTCATAATAATTTTTATAAATTACTGACAGCTCAAATTAGGTACAGTTTGAGAAGAGTAAAGCTGTACAGTCTAAAAGCCTCCAAAGTTACAGGCACATTTAAAACAGAACAAATAGGATGGGTAGCATTGCTTTACATTAAACTTCCTTTCTGCAAAACTGAACAGATATCAGTGGTTTACAATTTATAAAAAGCTTTTCAAATATTCTAGTAATAATTCCACATTCTTAGGCTGCTACCTCTATAACCATTTCTGTTGTCCTAATATTATTCTAAGCGACGTCACCACCACAGTCACTTCTCCTATCTGGGAAAAATCTTCAAGGCCATTCTTTAACTGGTAGAGAAGATGGAAGGGTGCATAATAAGGCAGGGAATGTACCATGTGCCTCACATCTTCTCTGCTACTGGCAACACCACCAGGAGTTTTTCTAAAAGTTGTATGGGACCTGCTTTCACCATAAGTAATTCTCACTGTGCCCCGTCAAACCAAAACATGTTTGAAGCACTTCACAAATCAGCAACTGAACAATAAGATGTTTGTAGTACTGAAAAATGGCATATTTGACCACTTACCCTGGTTAAGAACTATCAACATTATCATTTACATTGTTGTTGCAGCAATATTCAGACAAAAACAGTTCTGCTATGCTGCACATCTTATGGAACAGCAGCAGAGAAGGCATGTTAATCAGGGTTTCAATTTAAGATATATTGCACATATCTTGTGTATGAGCGCATGTGTACACCTACATTAATATAATCAGAAGCATGTGTGTGTGTGTGTGTCCATACATATTATTTTCCATACCATCAAAATAAAGCTTCTGGCATTAGGAAGTGCAACAATAGAGTTTTAATGACTGTACCAGAGGCATGTTTTGTAAATCACAGACATCCGCTAAAATCACCAAAGGGACAATCATTATCAAGTCATTCCCTGAAGGAACAAGGCTTGGGAAGTGACACTTTATCCCCATCTATATCACCCCTGCCCCACTAACCTTCCCTCCCCACTGCTGAATTTCGGCCTACTTTGACATAAGGAAGGGCTGACAAAGCTCTCATGTTTCCACATGAATATCAATGGCAAATTACAGGACAGAACTGTTCTGCAGGCAGAGCTCCAGCTTTGTCCATGCAAGAGGAAGACACCAGATGGCCAGGCAGCACTTATTTATCTCAAGTTTGCAACTGCACACTCCCTTTGTTTCCCACAGAAGGAAGGCAGGGGCAGGAGGCTGGGGAAACACTGGAAGAAGCTGGAAAATCCTGTGATGAATAAGTGCTGGAAAGAAGAAATTGAATTAACTGCCAGAGAGAGAGAGAGAGGGAAGGGGAAATGAAGAAGGGGATATTAAACCACTATTATAAAGTACATAACCACATGATCCAAGCTCATAAATTTCATTGTTCAATTCATAAGTGAGCATGTTGGCTTTTAAATTAAAGGAGACCCCTGCTCTCAACTACTGTGAGCTGCAACTCATTATCTTGACTTCTGATTTGTGGTTTTCTAAAATTTCTACATTCTAAAATGTATGTATTTTTAAGTGCAAGGTGAAGTATTTTAATTGCAAGATGATGAGGAGTATGACAAAACCTTTTGATTCCAAGTTTCTGGGACAATTAAAGAAAATCAGTCTTGCTACAAAAGAGAATCTAAGAAATCAGCACACTTACCCCATGTTTCTGAATGGCAACGTTTGTAAGATGCACAAACATGTTATCCAGTTCACTTGTACTTGGTGTGTATTTCACTGTGCAAAACCGGCAAAACCCAAGCTTATACCTTAAATGCAAAAAGTCATTAAAATGTGTTAAATCCCTGTGAGAATCAAGGAAGTGAGCGTCCTAGGATACCAGCTAAACTTCCTTGTGCAACATGCACAACATTATTTTGACTACACTGGACATTATCTCTAAACAAAATACAAAGACATGCAACCTTACATGTAACATCTCAGTGGACGATAGGTAGACACCAAAACATAGAGACGAAGATCAAATTTCTTTCCACCAATTAGTAAGGGATTGTTGATGTAGAGTGAAATCACATAGGCTTCTTTGGAAGACTGAGACACAAACCTGAAAGACACAAAACATGTCTCACAGTATGATACTTGCAACAATACAATCCCTGAAGTCTTTTACTTCTTTGGAAGTGTTCTGTAAATTTCGAGGTGACTGAAATCTTGCATCTTTTGCCAAGACGGTGTATAAAGTTGTAGAGGTTAATAATACACACTTGGCATCAGGCCTTATATATAAAAAAAAAGCTGAAAATATTGTAGAGATGACCAAGATCAATTACCCATTTAAACTCACACAGTAGCTGACCAAGCCATTCACAATGCAGCTCTACAAGCCAGCCTTTTTCCCTTGAAGAGAATTTAGAGCTTGGCAAAGTCCAGACAAGCAAAAAGAATGTATTGCATTACCTTCATTATTCAAGGTCTTGCACTACTGGAATATTTGCATTTCTGCTTGGTGTGCAACTGCAAACCACTGTGAAAAGTTAATATAACTTTCAGATTGTGACATTCTTCAGATTCAAATCAGACAGGGGAAAAAATTCTCAAATGACATTCAGCCAGTCACTTGGTCACAGGAAAAAACATTAGTTGTGTGATTAAAACTTCTAGTCAGAGAAAAACATAAAATTGCTAACCTATGTCATCCATTTGGAAGGAGATCATCAACATGATGTGCATTATTTTGTGTTCCAAAAGGAAAATACATTTATTTCATAGAAATGCATTCTTCTTTTGTACCAATTAAAAAAGTGATTTAATATATATTAAACAATTATTGAAATTGCTGAGGGGAAAATTTTTCTGTTGCTTCCTGTTATTTAATACTGTGAAGAAGAAGAATTTCTTTCTGTGCAGGTTTTTCTCTGACAACACTGAAAGTAATTTTATAAAGAATATTAATTGAACAGTTCTGTGTGCCTCCTCATACCAAAACAAGCTGTATTATAACCTGTTGAAGGAGGAAGCCAGATAACAACTGAGATTAAATGCAAACCTAACTATGAAATGACAAAGCAATCATAATAATAATGGCATAGTTTTCCCATGCATCAGACAATCAGCATGTTGATGCAGTTCACCTAATTACAGAAAGTACAATAAAGGGTTTGGTTTCAAGAACTTACGAAGATGTTTTGCTGTCTCGAGACCATTTTTTTATTTGGGAGAGTTTGTTGATTAGAAATATTCCTTTTCCTTGAGCTTTGCCACAAGGTTTCATAATCCATGTGCTGGAGGGATTCTTTCTGAATTCTTCAACAAAGAGATTATAATCGGCAGGAAGCATAAAAGTCACAGGAACAAAATCTGAATTAAGGGGGAAAAGGGGTGCACAATTAAAGACACTATCTGATAAGGCTACTGACACATAAAGACTAAAAAATAAAAGTTCTGTATTTTCAGTTTTCCAGTCTGGCATGATCCACCTTCATTAAGACTCATGCTTTTTATCTCATTTACATACTAGTTTTTACTTAAACAATTGCAAAATGTTGCACAATGCTAACTTCAAAGTAATAGATTCTAATTCATGTGAACAGATTTTCTTCCTCCATTTATATGCTGCGCCATTACAGCATTCGATACCATTTCAACAAAACAATTAAAATTTCTCAATTTCCTCGATCAGCTTCCACCATTCTTTATCATGCTCTGTGCAGGCAAAAACCCCCTCTGGCTGCATAATTTTTATTTCCATGTAACTCCCATTATTCTTATTTATTATATCTTATTCTGAACTCCTATTATTCTTCTTTGCTCCCACACTCAGTTTTACCATGATTACTGAAACCTAAAGAAAAACATTTTTCACTTTTTGCTATTAAATTATCTTCAATTTCATTCTTGAAGACCTGCCTTCTTACATGGATGAAGTGCTTTCATTTCACTTTTCCAAGATGTAATTCAACTCCACATATCTCACTCTGTTTCACTTCAATGCTTTCTGACCTCCAAACCAACTCTGCTTTCCTCATTCCTCATCTATTCTTGGTTTAGTTTTAGGGTTTGAGTTTCTTGGGTATTTTTTTGGTCTGGTTGCTTTTTATTTTATTTTTTAGCAGTCATTATTAGTTCCCCAGATTTCCCTTCTGAGGTGTTTGTTAATTTAATTCTGTCTAGAGCCTTCCTTCAAAACGGTTTAGTTGTTGCTCCATTGTAAGATTTTCACATAATAGTTTTTCACTTTTGAATTAAAGAAACTGTAACCGTCTCTCACATGAAGTAGCAGAGCCCTTTGGTTTCACCACTAACCCAATTGCAAAGTATCTATCAAACCCACAATTTTCCCTCTCCAAAATAATTTTTGAGAAATCCCAAATGAATCAAACCCAAAAGAGGAACAGAGCACTTCAAGGTAGCCACTTTAATGTCATAACAGTCCAGAGGTTCAGTGCTTCACACACAAAAAAGCCGGTTCTCTTCCAATTATTGACTCTCTAAGAAAAGAGCTGAGTGCTGAAATAAGAACAACATACCCAAATAAATATATTTCCCATTTTCATCCTTTTCTGCAAGAGGACTTCCTTCTTTCTCAAGGTCTTTTCTGTATCTCTTGATATTCTTTACCATCAAATCTTTTCTGGTCAGCTCATAGTGGTTTGGGAAATGATTGACAATTTGGTCATCAGAGAGGCGGTAACCGGTTTCCACGCTGAACACATTTCTGATTGTTTGGACGCTCATCCTGAAACCAAAGACAGACACCAAGTGACTTCTCTCAAGAAACACACTTCAGGATGACAAATTAGAGATCTTTTCCCTCCAATTACTTCATCTTTTCTCGCTCTCATTTCTCTTTATATTTAATATTTTGCTGCAGTGACAATCCAACATATCCTGAAGTTCTATTAACAAAGCAAATAAAATCCTGCTGAAGGCTTAATCAGTCCCTCCGCTACCACTGAAATTGGTGCAGGAAGTGAGGACAGAAAGATGACAAGTGGGTCCTACTGGACTCTGGCTTGTTGATAGTCAGGTCAATCCCCAGAAGGGCCTAAAAATGACTGAAGTGCACCCAAATGCTACAGAATCCTCTTTCTAAATCTGTTACTTCACACTCTTGAAACTCACCTTTCCTTTTCAGAAAAGCCACAAACCCAACCTCTTATTGACTACCTTGATACTTGGATTACAAAAGGAATTCAAGCATATGACTTGAAAACTGGTTCAGAGATCTTGCTAAAAACACCTGTGTCGTTGAGTTATATATCAGATGAAATTGCTGCAGTGACAGTCATTAAATCAGTTATCAACTACATTCTTCACAGAAGATAAGAACGGGGACATAAATACTAAGAATTTTCCATATTAGTTGTCTCAATGCAAAAATTAAAGAATATTTCCTGAATACTACTGATCTGCTACATTATCATTTCAGAAAGAAAAAAAACTAACCCAAAACAAAACAACACAGCAATTTCCATGAGTGTTTCCCCACTCTCCCAACTGCATTCCAAAAGCTTGAGCAGATTCCTGCCCATTTAGATTCCTGTCCATTTAAATAAGTGGTTCACAAAGGGTACATTTGGCAGGACAAACTGACATTCTGATGCATCTGAAAGGAACATCACAAATTGTTTCATTTATTTAAAGAGCACTGTTTCTGCCCATTAATAGATTACTGCATTCTAGGACAGCATTTCATGGGCTTATATTAGACAAACACCAAATGAGAAGATAATTTACTCTCCTCCTTTTACCACAATCTTGGTCTAATTTCTCATTCACTCCCAGTATTGAAATGTTGAATAGTTAGCCTGAATATAAATCATTATCATGAAGAGGACGAAAGTACAGTTTATTACAGAAGTTTGGACTCTAGTAACAGGGCAAGCTTCCATAACATTGATAAAAGAAACTGGGAATTGTAGCATACTTACCAATAAAAATTCCAGTCTTCATTTTCTGCCACCTGAATCCATCCTCTTTTTTCAAAGTTGTTTATTAGAACAGATTTTTCTATGTCAGTTACCCACTTTACTTTTCCTGCCATTATCCCGAAGTGGAATCAACCTGTTCATACAGAAAATTTTAAAGTTGAAAATAGGGGAGGATACAGGGAAGCAAAAGGAGAAGAAAAAAGTGGCACCTAGAAAACACTTTCACATAAGTATTATTAGCTTAAAACCCAAGGAAAAGAACACCTAGGCTCAGACTGAAACCCTGCACTTCTCAGCTGCAGAACTGCACACAAGGACACTGGTTACAGGGAGGGTTTTCACACTCCCCACCTCTTATAAATAGGCACAAAACCTTCCCTTAAATATACTACTGACAGAACCCCCTTATTCTACACTGAGTAATGTTTAAAGAACCAATACAGACATTGCATTGTTTCTAACTTAGGAACATATATTTTTGCTTTCTTTTGAAGCAGGAAAGTTCATCTGGATCACGTGGTGCCTGTAGAATAAAAACCCATGATTCCAAGAGAAATCCCTTACATGCTCTATCAACAATCGAGATTTGCAGTACCTCAGGGGAAGGAACTAAAGTTAGTGACCTTGCAACTGGTATCATTAAACCCTTACAGGAGGATTTCCCTAAACATCAGGCTGTTAGAAGAGTGCTTACAAACTGCAGTTCAGCTCCTGACACCAGATGTCACTTTCTACATTAGATCTCTCACTTGCCCAGGTCAGCCTTTTGTCAGGATCACTCGACCATTCTGACAGGAAGGGACACCAGCAAGTCCCCTGGTCCAGCCTTCTGCTCAGTGCAGAGTTAGCTACGAGGTGTGGACGGTTTGCTCAGAGCTTTATCCATTTATGCTTTGAAAAGCCCCAAAGACACAGCACAGCTTCTCTGGGCCTCCCATCCCACTTCCTCACTTACCTCATGGGGGTGGGGGTAGGGGGTGGTTCTCCCTATATTTTTATTATTTTCCCTACATTTTTTATTATTACTTACATTACTTTCCCAAGAACAAAACTCGCCGTGCAAAGGAGTGGGAAGGAGCTGGGTTATCACACACCCAGAAGCAACACCATCTACTGCCTCTTCTACACACAACTTTCCATTGAAAAGTAAATTAAAACGTAAAAGCACCTTTACTAAATGCAGTAATGTAATTAATGAATGTCAATTCAATTTAATATGAATGCCATTTCTGCAAGTAACATGGTGGATTGGAATTTAAGGGGTCTTCATTTTCCAGGACTAGATATGGGAATGTACATTTGCCACCAAGCTCGGGCTCCTATTGTTTCTTTCTGGGAGGTATAACCCATATAACCCCACACAGACTATTTATCCTGTCAAATCCTACAAAGCCAGAATGTTTACTAACAAACTGAAATTTTAGAAAGTTTAGGACACGCATATTTTTATTCATGTTGGTAAAGCAATCTGAAATCAAGCTTAGACAGATAAGAGTATACAAAGACTCAGGGTCTGTCTTCTTGTGTGTGCTTTTATACAATCCCTAGTTCTACAGGGTCGTGATCTTTCTCTGGGCCTTCCAGAGATTACCAGAACAAAAGTAAATGAAACAATTAATTTATTTGTACTGAAGTTGGCATAACCCATGATCAGTGACTCAGTAATACCACACAGCACCTTGTTGTGGTTTTAGAAGTTCAGGGATTAGTCTGCTCGCAATACAATTGTCCCTTCAAAAGGAAATGCATTTAAGCTACAATGGTATTAACCAACCACAATGTAAACTTTTCAAAAGGCTTTAAACCAACATTCTTCACATCTCCAAGCTACCCCAAGAGGTTCACCAAAATTCAAATCTAACATTATACCAGTTTCTCTGACTCCTCGAGCAATTCATACACAGGAAGGTGAGCTGAAATTAAGCCAGAGCTAAACACTGGAGACAGCTTCTACCAGAAATCAAAAGAAAAATTACAAGAGCACAATTATTTTCCTGCTTTGGGATCTTGGCGCCTCACCTATCCCTCCTGCTACAGAGGAGTCAAAGGCAGACTGAAAATTTGTCCTTGGTTTCTGCAGAATTTAATCAATCTCAGATGATGTTTAAGTGACCTGTAAACAAAATCTTCCAATTTTGTACAAATTGATCACCGAAACCCACAAACAAGAATGCACAACAAATAATACAATTTTAATATAATGTACTTTCCTAGAGGAATCTTATAATCTGGAAATAGGTATTCTAGATAACATGATGAGATTGCACAAGATAGCTACACATTCGAACTTCTGGTCAGCTGAGATCCTTAGCTTCACAAAACATCAAAGCAGAGCTGCATAACACAGCCATAGCCTGCATATTTGTATTAAGTCAAATCCTTCACAAAACACCAGAGCTCCTACTCAAGAGACACCAGGCATGTGACACAGTAGGCCCATCACTTCTCCAAAACACTGCCTTTCCTGCCCAGACTGCTCCCACGGGCAGCAAGGGAGCCTGCAGCAGCCTAAGCCCCAGGCGAGACCTCCTGCTCTGGTGCAAATTGATGAACTGAGATCCCAAAGCAGCCTGGCTGGCATCACCACCACTCTAAGGAGCCAGCGGTACTGATGGCAGACTTTCCAAAATAGGGATGAAGCTGCACCTCACCTCCCGCACCCAACCCAGCAACCACTGCTTCTTTCCAACAGTACAAAATGTAACTGTGCTTCATTATTAAGTTTACTACTGGAAAATCCACTTTGGCTGTGCCATCAGAGGAGGCCAGGAGGGCCTGCTGCGAGATTCCCGAAGCGTTAGGGAGGAGAAGGAGCCCGAGACCGAAAGAGCCACACGGCTGTGTGTGCGCGGGCGGGTCTGGGGTGATGGAGGGGTGTCCATTTCTGTGTGTGGGGTGGTGTGTTTGTGTGCATGTGTGGGCTGTCTACGTGTGGGGATGTGTGTATGCGTGTGGGGTGTGTATGGGTGTCTTGGGGGTGTATGTGAGACAGGTACGGGGCTGTGGAGGAAGGGGATGGGACTGGGGATGTGTAGAGGCGCTGTGGGTGTGTAGGGGAGATGTCGGGGAGGAGACGGACACCCATGACCCGCCCCAGCCCCGCGCTCACCTGCCGGCAGGAGCGCGGCCGCCGCTCGCCTCAGCCCGGGCAGTCCCCGCCGGACGCCGCCATCGCCCCGCCCGTTCCGGCCGCCGCCCCGGGGCGGGGCTGTGGGGCCGCCGCCGGCCATGTTGTGTGCGGGGTGGGCCGTGGAGCGCGGCGAGGCCGGGGCCGGCCCTCCCCCGAGGGACGGGAACGTGCTGCAGTCCCCAACGGGGAATCCCCGAACCCCGCCCAGCCACCTCAGGGCTGTCCCTGCTGTCTGGGGCTGTTTTGGTCTAAGCGTGTGCGACTTGGGCCTGCCCCATCCTCAGGAAACAAGTCCCTAACAAACATCAGTCCATGAGTAAATGAGGGTTTGTTAAAGTCCCTAACAAACATCAGTCCATGGGTAAATGGGGGTTTGTTAAAGGTCATCGCGCGACAAAACCTTCTCGGATGTTATGAGAATATAAAACCCCCAGGGACAGTCTGATGCCAAAGCTCAGGTCCGCGTTTGAGCCTGTCAGGTGCTAAAATGTTCCTCACCGTGCAGCTGCAGGAATAGCTGCTTTTGTAGGGATACTGTTCAGAGGAAGCGGGCAAATTTTCACCCAAAAATTTCATCACAGAACCCCAGACTGGTTTGGGGTGGAGGGATCTTAAAGCCCATCCCACTCTACCTTCTGCCATGGGCAGGGACACCTTCCAGGTTGCTCAGAGCAACCTGGCCTTGGACACTGCCAGGGATGGGGCAGCCACAGCTGCTCTGGGCAACCTGTGCCGATGAAAACGAGAAAACAACAATGTGGTCAACAGCTCTAATTCACTCAGTGAGAGCTGAGTGAGGAAAACAGTGCCTAAAAAGTTACGGTTTTAGTTCCTGTGCAGAGAAGCCTGATCTACGCATACAAAAATCCTTCCAAAAAGAGATTATTAAGACACCTGCCATATATGAAGGTTACCAACATTCTGTGATGGGCTTGATACAAAACAATAAGATACTACAGAGTGAGCTCCAGAGATCTGAAAAGTCTTTGAGGGAGACTCTGTAAGACAAATTACATTTAATACGTATTTTGTCTCTGTAAGACAAAATTACTCATTAAAAAATAGATACATTAAGACAGTAGCTGAAATAAACAGTTTGCAGTGTGTTGGAGTACAGCAAATTCATAAGAGCCTTAATTCCCCAAATAATCCAAGTAGAATAAATATACATTATGATTTCCTGGGTGATGCTACAGTAATAGGCTGTTTCAAGGATGCAACTACAAGCAAAGAGTTAATTTAATAATTCATATAACCAGAGCTATCAAATATTCCCTAGTTTAGCTGTGAAAGCAGCTGCAAAATGCAGGGTCACGTGCATGGCCACGTGCAGTGGAAATTTCCTAGCACAACAATACCTCTGGCAGCAGAAGAAAGCAGCCTTCACAGCCTTCTTTCTATCGAGAAGGTATGTCTGCTGTGGCAGCTGACAGCCAGAAAAGTGAGCCTGAATCTTCATGCTGGTTAATCCTTTTTGTTCCTGCACCCATCATACTTCAGAGGAACGCTGAAAGGAAGTTCACTTTTTAAATGTATTATATATTTCATTAAGGACAGAAACAGTTGTTGTGTTGATGGTGGTTTGGGTTTTTTTTCGTGTTTTGTTTGTTTGTTTGGATTTTTTAATTATAAGAGTTTTTTAGCTTAATTCAGCAATTTTAATTGATGTTACAGTTCCATAGTATTAGATGCTGTTTTGCTGTCACTCTGACATTTACACTGACACTATTACATCACAGCTAATAATAGATGCTGTGGTTTTCAATATTAAGGCATCTCCACTTTTTAACATTATTGTTAAAAAAAGGGAAGTGGGGTTTAATTTGAGAGCAGCTCAGTGGTGCTTACTATTATTATATCAGGAAATGCAGTGGCAGCCCTGGTGTGCTATCTTTGTGATGGAAATGACTCCTATGATGACATCTGGGTATTTTATTTTAAGCTTGAGGCAACTCACAAGGTTACCTGTATGTGCAAAATTCACAATTGCCAAGAGAGGAACTATTATTGATTTGAAGTGGTAAATACCAGAATGGAAATATCAGAACTGGTGAACAGAAGAAAGCTGTGGTAAGCAGTGACAGTGCAAAGGTTAATTTACCTTTTATTATATTGTACCTTCGAGGCAATTTTCTTCCAGCATGTGCGAATGTAAACACAGCACAGTCCTTGGCATGAGTTGGAAGATAAGCTTTGTCATGTTCATTTTACAGATGAGTAAACCTCTTGTACGGCGCTTGAAGGGGGGAGACAAGGGGGGTTCTACTGCACAGTGCTGAAAGAAGTGGTTTGCATAAGACACATGCACACAACACAGGCAAACACTTTTATACATTTAAAAACTTAGCCAGGAAAGTCTTAAGGGCATCCCAGCTCCAGGTGGAGTGATGTATCTATGCTGCTGTTCTGCTTCTCCTGGTGTTTACCTTCACTCAGAGAGATGAAATCATACTATAAATAGAGGGCAAAGTCCGCTCTCAAACATTACCTGGTGTAGTCTGCTGTTTGACATGACAATAAAGTGTGGAGCAATACTGGGGTTGGCTCTTTAGAGCTCTTTTGCAGTACACTGTGCTCTCTAGTGATGGGTGATACTGACTGAATCACAACACTGCTATCACCAGCACAAAAGAAAAACACCGAAAGTCCCATGACCTCACTAAACCTTTTGGGCAAGGTGTCAGTAGCGTTTCAGCAGATCTCTCTCTTTAACCTTTCAGTAACTCTGCATTGGCTGTGCTGCCAGGGCTTCTGTTCTCTGCTCCACGCCCTTTTCCTCAGGTGCCCTCGAGACAGTGGGGGATGCAAGTGTATTTTTGTTGCTAAGCTGAACTAAGAGGAAAGCCTGCTCCTCCCCGTTTAAAGGTGAACACCACCACATTCCCAAACCAAAGCCCTGCGCGGGTTCCAGCACGCTCAGCGTGCTGGAAAAAATCCAGATGGGCCCACTGAGAGACAAGAGCAGCCATTTGGAACAGGGCTCCTTCTGCAAAAGGTGTCCGCAGGGCCTGCTCACGCCACTTGGCATCTCCATCGGTGCGGCAAGGCTCACGCACGCCGTGGCGGCCAGGGGCCCGTGGTGACCAAGTGCCGTGGCGGCCACGCAGGGGTCCATCCCACCACGGCCGCTGTCGCACCGCGGGGCGGTCCTCGCCCGGGGCCATCCCGCTCCACCGGCTCCCCCCGGGGCGCAGGGCGCAGTCAGCCCCGCTGCCCTCGCGGCGCTTCCCGCGGCGCCGGCAGCGCCGGGGCTGGCGGGCGGAGGTGGCGGTGGCGGCGGTGTCCCGGCGGGGCGGGGCGGTGCGGCCGGGCCGGGGGCGGGGCGCGGGCGGACAAAAGGGGCCGTCGGGCAGGATCAGCGCCGAGAGCGGCCGGCGCGGGGGGCGCGGGGAGCCCCCTCTGCTGACGCTGCTGTGTGCCCGCGACGCGGCGGGGACTGCGGGCCCAGGTGAGCGGCAGGACACGGGCGGCGCCTTTCCGCGGGGGGAGCGGGGGGAACCCGGCCGCGCTCTCCGGGCAGACCCAGGCTGCGCCCCCGGGGCGCTGCGGGGTGCCGAGGGCTGCCGGCGGTGCCGGGACCCGCCGCCTCACCTGTTCCCCGGCCCCGCGGCGTGCCCCGGGACGTTCACGGGCAGCACCTCCGCATCTGCGGCTCGGGGAGGCGGGATCGATGCCCTGTAACAAACGCGGCGGGCGGGGACGCTGTGCCCGCGGGCGGGAAAGCGTCCGGCCCCGGCTGCTCTGCCCCGGCGGGGACCTGCGTCCTTCCGAAGGATGCTGCGACCACCCGTGCGCTTTGTATCAACTACGGTGTTCTAAGCAAATGAAGAGCGGAGTGCGTGTAGTTTCACTCCTAGTAAAGCAGGAAATAAGCCCTCAAAATAAGTCCAAGATATGTAGCAAAATATGCCAGAGTTAAACATAAAATATCCCCGAATAACTCGTTTACCATATCTGTGTACGTTTAAAGCAGTGCTGTTGATAACAGGAATGATCTGCAACAGCAGAGATAGATACAGAAATCTGTGCAGCAGCGTATACTCAGTAATGCTTAAGTCATTTCACAAGGAGTGATTTCATCAGCGTGGTGAGTTTTGTGATTAAACAGATTTTGAGGTGTTTAATTGGAAAGTATTAGCCTGAGGTTGCTTCTCAAGGCCATAGCAGAAAGACAGACACAGGTAAAACAGGAAGACAGAGTAGATTCAATTGTCATCTTTTGTCAGAGGTACATGGACAAAGTTATTTTGAATTAAAATATTGTGGACACATCAATTTTTTTTCATTTAATGCATGTCAGCTGAATGAGAGTTGGCAGTGAGTATAATGAAGAAGAAAATCAGTCTTTATGCAAGGTGTTTAATGTCTTCTGATGTCGAAATGTCACCTCTTAGAGACACAATCTCTTTGAAAAAAGAAATTTAACAAAATTGCCGACTTCTCCTGTTTGGTAGGTGTCTGTGGTAGTTCTTTTTAATGATTTCTATTTCAATAGGCTATTGACCATAAGACCATTTAGAGCAGACTAAAAAAAAAATGAATGTACTCAGCTTCTGCAGGGTAACAGCCTGCTGGGCAAAACAAGAGCTGGTGGGAGTAGAATAGGAACTGTGAGCTTGACACAATACAGGAAATCTAAGTAAAACTGCGAACAGCATGGCATTTGAATTCTCAGTACTGATGTTCAGAACAAGGACAGCATCAATACTGAGATAAATCTGAGTTTTTTGACTCACAGTCACACTGTTCTTGCACACCAACAGTTTCTCTCACCTTCCCAATGTGGCAGCATTAACTGGGATTCCAGAGGCACCTGTAGAAGATGCCACCAAAGGTCTTAGAAGATGATGAGTTTTCTGACCACAAGTCCAGTAAAGTGTCCCTAAATGGGACAGGCTGGAGGTGCAAGGTGACAGTGTGGGTGCTGTGCTGCCCAGTGCTCAGGGGATCAGGGATGGAAAATGCTGCCCATGGCTCTCCCAAGTGTGCCAGCTTTTTAATATTATGAATTACCAGGTTTAAATTAAAAATGTTATTTGGTCCATTAAAGCTCAGCATCTGTCTCAGTATTTTTATAGGTTATGACCTTGCTGACCAGCATCCTTGAATTCTATATTTAATATCAGGGCATGAATCCCATAATATATCTGCTGAGGATGCAAGCAGGTTCACTGCAGGTACCTTACCCTCCAGGTGGATGGAGTGGTTGAACAAGGTCTCAAAAGTATATCAGATTTTAATTTTTAATGTGATTGAACACATCTTAAAATTAAGACTCAGATTTTACTATGCAACTGTTATTAATAATTATGAGTTTTGCACAAACTTTTTTGAACACCAATAATAACTTTTCTGTCTGAATAGTTTATATTAGGAGCTTTCAAAATTAAAAAAATCTAAGACACAAAATTTTGGAGTAAATGTGAACAAAGAAACATTTTTCCATTCATAGATTATTGGACCATATATATTGTCATACTTACCTCCAACAACTTGGCCATACCATTCAATAATCAATTTTAAGCAAGTTCTTATTTATTATATAAGAATCTTGACCTTTTGGTGAGACAGAGAAGTACAAAGGGCAGAAGATGTTTTGAAAAGGAAATGTAAATGTTAGGGCAGAATCTGACTCAATTTAAACCTTAACTCCTTATCAGCAAGTTGATATCCCTGAGATGGGTGGTGGTGTCACAAAAACCCCCAGAACAGAGCCTGGCAGAATATGTGTGTGGTTTTGGTTCTTTTTATTAGAATAGTTTCACTGTGGTATCAATATATGCTTATTGTCAATGTTCTTAGCTCTTCCCATGAAACCTCTTGGGAACTGAATGTGTTCATTTTGATAGAAGCAGACACTCCTTGTTTCTTTTTCAGTTTAGAAGCCATTGAAATAGGTTTGTGAGAACTGAAGGAATCCATAGACTCTTTAAGGAAAATGATACTTTATAGGCTTATCAAATGATGGCTTTTTAATGCAGACGTACCTGTGGTATCTACTCTTTAAGGTGGAAATCTCTTGTTCTCTATAGTCACAATCTCTGTCACAGTAAGAACTGGTGCTCTCTGGGTGCTCTAACGGACAACATGGAAATGCTGATGATACATAAAAATTTTGAAGTTCTTGAAGTCTTGACTTAGTCAGAGCCCCTTAAACATTTTCGGTAGAGACTGAAATACAAAATACCTGTATGTGCTCTTTGCTGTAAAAGGTTTCCTCCATCTAAAGTCTGCTCTATGCATTTTTCATGTTACTGAGGTTACAGAACTTGCTTAGGAACATGTTTTTTATGTTTAAATATAATCAAATGCTTAATTCCCATTCTCTTTTGAGATAAGAGAATGTCTGTTACATTCCCACTGGAGGCATGTTATCATACTAACTTACTGAGCATAAAGCCAGAAATGAAGTAAAATGTAAGAAGTGCAGTTGTGTATTTTTTAGATTTACAAAGTGTCCCTTAATAGCTGTTTGAGGCAATATTAAGAAGTGTTTTGTGTAAACAGACTCCAAGGTCATTGAAGTTAAGCTGACTGAGAACATGGTAGGAGACAAAGAATTAATTTATCTTTGCTCTTTGACCTAAGACTGATTTAAGAGTTCATCTAGCACCCTGGGTTAACTAACCTGCACAAAATGAGTAATGATGACTTAACCTCTCATCTTCCTAAGAGAAACTCAGGTTGCTGATGGTTACATTGCAACGTTTTGCCCTGAGCTGTGGTGGTTCCCAAGGCAGGTGTCCCTGTGAGGGAGGGGCAGGGATCTCTTGGTGCCCACGGGCTGTGTGCTGGCCATGGCTCGCAGCATCTGGCCTGCAAGGGAAGAAGGCCAGAAGCTGAGGGCAACTGCTGCTCATTGACAGAGGTCACAGGAGAGCCTAAAGAAAACCAAACAAAAAAATGCCTGAGATTTTAAAGTGTATATTCCTGTAAGCAAAATATTGCTGTTTCTCTGAAACCTTAACTAGCTCTTAATCTTCAGTTGCTATGTCAGAGACTTGTCCTTGTAAAATAGCACAGAGATTTGTGCTTGCAGCCGTGAGGATGATGTCATGTTTTGAAAGAGGTGGCCATGGATTGAAGATATACATGCAAACAACCAAGCCTCTATTTGTTTTTCATTTAAATTTAGTTTGCATGGGCAGCTGGTAGAATCTGAAGCAGTTTGAGATAGGCTTTGATACAGTGGGGGTAAAGGATGAGGGTCCTGTCTGTCAATCCATATTTATGTAGGCAGGCACTAGGAATTTTGAGCCTGAACACTGGAATTATATTATCAGTAGTGGTCTTCTGTTTTCATAACCAGTTTTAAAATATAGTAAATAATATGTTGGTGTATTTATAGCTTTACGGTGTCACATCTGCATAAAATATGTCAGGTTGTATGTGTAAGACATTAAGTGCACATAAACTGCATTGAAAAGTTGTGAAATACATAAGGATAATATATAAACTATAACTAATGCTTTCAGTGCATTGTACTAAAGAATCATTGTGCCTGTCTTAAAATCTGTTAACACAGCAAATCTAATTGAACTGACTACAAGTAAATTTCAGATCCTTTTATTTTCCCCAACTCTGGCTTGCCTGGTTTAGCAATGTTCCTTTTTCAAGAAGATTTTCTGTTCTCTTTTGCTAGATTAAAAAACACCTCACAAATAAAACCAACCTGACTACGCAAAGTAAAGACATCATCAACATAATATTTCTACTGAAGATGCTTCATTACTTAATCAGTCTTGTGTTCATAAATTGCCATAATTTCCATCATATAATTAGGCATTTGGAGAGCTGTTTTTAAAATTTGGATCTAGACCTCTTTTCATCAGAACATTATGTATGTATTTGACTTGAAATACATTATTTATTCTGCTGAAGGCATTTTACCATTGAAACTAAGCTTTAAGCATGCTCAGTCAAAGCTGTACAGGGAAGCTTGAGCTTTTTTGATCTGGTTGCTTGTTTGGAAATGATCTCTGTTGCTGTCATGGGGTCATGCCAATGCCTCCTCAGAGGTGTTGTGAGGTGGACACTTGCTCTCTGCATCACAAGCAATTACTCACAAACATGTACAATCTCTTTGGTCTCTGTAAACCAAAATCAGTTTGCCATTTCTTCCTGTATAAATGAGAGAAAGAAGATAAGGTTGAGATGGGTGGTAGAAGATTGATGCATCCTGCTGTGGAGAAGAATATATGCTCCTCTTGATCAGCTCTGCACAGATCCAGACCTGAGGAACACAACGGGTCCATATTAATGTAGCTTTTGTGTGCATTTCTATATTACACCTATACATCCAAATTTTTTTAAATGATGACAGAAATCAGTAAATGGCCTCAAGACAGGTAATTCTCAAGAAGATAATTGCTAAGCTTTGCTCTGAATCTAAATTAGACCCATCCTGTACGCCTTCAAGACAGTGATCCTCCCAGACTACGTTTGCCTCAGTACTGCCCATCCTGTAAAATACATTTGAGCACCCCTGCTCGCTGGATGGGCCTTGCATTGAGGCAGTGTGGTGGGCAAAGCCAACATACAAGGCTGCAGCTGAGCTGTGGAGAGCATGACCCAACAACTCTTTTTTAGCCTGTGGGAGGAAGGTATTATCATGGTAACAGGTGTGAGGTAGCACATGTTGCACTTTGGGCTTTTGTTGTGGTATTGTATGGTTTGTTTACATGTCTGAGTTCTGTACTGTGTTGACTTATTATAGGTCTTTTGTGTCCTGAGATACAGTTTTCATCTCACACAGATATAGACATTTCCGTTGTATGGCCCCGTGAATGTGAAACTAGCATCAAGTCTAGAAATGAAGAGAAAAAGAGAAAAAGAAAACACTTTTTTTTAGTATTTTTCCCCCTCACTATGTTGTTGTGAAAGCTAAAAATAGTAAGTAATACGTGTGCAGGAGACAGCTGACCTTTTATGCTTGGTCTTAATACATTTTATCCACTATAGCATTTGTTTTACTAGATAACTTTTAACAACTTTCTGAACTGCGAAGAAACACAATTAATACATTTCCATTGGTACCCACAGGCTACAGGAGTACACCATTACATCCCTAGGTGTTTACTTTGTACGTGTGAGCCAAACAGTTGGCTTGTTAAACCTCCAAAAGTCCAGCACTGCGTGCTTTGACTGTTTCTCTATGCAGCCTACTGAGATTAACTGCATCCAGAAAGCTGACACTTTAATTGTCCAAGGGAGTGCTTCAGCATCCCTGGGATCCTCCAAACCCTGCTCTGCCATTCCCAGTTCCCCATTCATGGGTCTACAGGATGCCTTGGAGCTCCTGCCTGAGCTCTGGTGGAGTTCTCAAACCAGGAGCTACCCTGGGTCACCCAGGCCGTACTGCAGTAGTGTCACATTGGACCTTGCACAAGAAAGGGACAGGGATGCACTTGTGGGAACGTGATCAGCCCTTGGCCACCACTACACCCAGTAACCCACTGGTCTAGATGTTGCCCTGGGAAATGGAAGATCAAGTATCTGCTGCAGTGAATATGGAATGATTTAATGTGATACAGCTTCACTCCAGTGTGTGTATGAAGCCTTGGCACCTGATTCAGAGCTACAAAGCCCTTGGGGTGACTGGGTATCTGGAAATCAGGTATGGTGCTGGAATGCACAAAGTTCCTCTATGGTCATCACCCTTTTTTTCTCTGATTTTTTTTTTTTTTATGTAAGAGAGAGACACACAGCAATACATAAAGGAACAGCGCATCTTTTGAAGCAAATACAGCACCTAAAACTACTGTCTCTTTAAAAAAAAATACTATCTGAATTAAAAGAGCCTTTTAGCTCACCTGTAAAATACATTCAGATAGGTGCTCCCTTGGAAGGAAGGCTGTGGTATTTCCCCTTAGAGAGAGAGTTGGGTCACACAACTCCCCTCAAAGCCAGTGCAATAAACTCAGAGGACCTGATCCAGCTTCTCTTTGTCATGGCTAAACTACACATCTTTTCAGAACTTTCAGAACTCTGGATATATTTAAAACCCTACATTCTAAACATCTTCTTAAGTAAAGCAGAAATGCTACAAATAGAAGGAAAAAAATCCAGAAGATGAAACTACAAACTGTATAAAACACATAATATCTGCCAGCTGACACTGGTCTGTAACATGCTTTTCTCCAGCCACATTAAACACCACTGCCCACTGTAAGAGGATCCTATGCTTCTGTAAACCAAGCCTATTTTCATTTATTTAGTATCACATTTTTGTGAGTTTGCTTATGCAGTAATGTATACACATTAGTTATGAATAATTTTGCTTTGTGGAAAATGTAAACTTCATCTAAATATTGAAAAAAGATCCACAAAGGCCCTAACCTCATCCCAAGTGAAAAATTTAAAGTTTTTACAAGACTGCAGCAATGTAGCAAACCAAATTCATACCAAGCAGCATTATGACATTACCTTCTGCTTGCTTTAGTTTAATTTCTGAGAATATTTTATTTGCATTTTATTTATTTGACCTGCTGAGAGCATGTTTAAAATGAGAAAGAAATCAAGCCAGCAGAACTTCCCTTTGTTGCTGTCCAGGATCACTCCATCAACAAAAGGGATCAGTTTTTTAATGATGGAGCCAGGAAGCAAAGAAACCATGAAAAAGCTGGCCAAACCCAATGTCAGATAAAACCAGAGCATCTCCAGAAGGTTGTAATTAAGTTCCTCATCAGGCAGAGCCTTCCACTACAGCAAGTGTCCAAGGACGTGTGTAATTGGAATAATCCCCATCCGCAGCTCTGATGTTGTTTCCCTTGATAAACCAAATAAAACAATCCTAATTACTACAAAAACATCAGCTCTGCTCTCCAAACACTGCTCTCTGTGTTACACAAATGCTTGCAATCTTAGACACGAGCCACATGTGCTGATTTTGTGGTACTGGTTGTGAATAACTTTCCCATTGTACAAGCAGGCAGCTCTACTGATTTTACTGGTTCCTACTGTCTGCTCCATCATGTGGAAAGCTATTAATGGGTTTAAATCTTTCTTATATTCTATTTCTATGGTGAGTTGCTTGTAATTTCCATGGTAGTAGCCTGCAGCTGAAGAAGATGTGTAAATTTGGACCTGAATTAGACTTAGGAAAACCCGTTCAAGTTTGTTTTAGGTACTTTGCTGCCTGGGGTTCTCCATGGGTTAGAGTGATTTAATGCCAGGCAGGTTGTTGCAAACAGTGTAGGAAAGCATCTTGTACTAAGTGAAACTACTGAGAAACTATATTTGTCTACACTAGTTATATTTATAGAGATTTTCCAATTTCTGGGTTGTTTTGAGCCAGTATAAAGTAGCAGCCATCTAAATGCTGCATGTTTGAATTGCTGGACATCCACTGGGTCACTGAAACTTTCCTTTGACTACTCTTAAAATAGTAATCTTAGAAACACTCGTGTTCTGACTGGAGAAGTTAAAAGAGTAACTTTAAGAGCACTTTGAACAATTTCCACCTAAACTGAAAGGACCTTGCATAACATGAAGCCCTGAGGTTGTCTTTCATGACTTGTTGCAGAGTTAAAATGTCTCAAATCAGGAGAACCCCCAGGCACTTTGTCCTCTCCAGCTACCCCAATGGAGCACGAGAAGAGGAAACCTACAGTAACCTCCAGACAATTCCAGACACCACAGAGCAAATGGAGTTTGATATCAGGTATCACACTATATTAATACTCCTTCTGTCCTCCCCAAGTACAAAGTGCCAGACTTTCCAGAAAACTGCTAAGCCAAGTAATCATAGTGCATACTGCTGGAAATGGAATAGATGCAAGTGTAGATAACCTGTGGTGCTTAACACTGACTGTGCAAGATTATGCTGCATTAAATGTCTGTAAGTCTTTATCTTGCACAGGGGCACAGAGATGGCTCTTTATTAGAGACCCACCTGTTACAGCAAGCAGCTGAAGAAGCCATTTTTACATAATTCTCCAGGCGCCACTTACAACAAACTAGTAGTGCTGCCTTGGGTTTTTCTTAATCCCATACATACATTTTTTCCAGTACAAGAATCAGGGGTTGCCTTTCTCCCCCATCTGTGAAAATTCCTTTATGTGGTTTTTCTGGTGGTTTTTGTAGGTGGACTGCCAAGCCCAAAGGGTTTTTTTCAGCAGACTCTAGAATTAAGTTCTTAAGCCTACTTAGTATTTAGCAGATCTGGTGAGCAGATCTCAGCAGAAATGCAAATTCAAATAAAAATGTATATTCATATTATTTGTCTAGCAGAACAAAATCACGTGTCTAAGAGAAGCTAAATCTAATGGGAAATTTTCATCAGGAAAGCATAACCAGCGTTTAGCATCAACATGTGCCACAGATGTTCAAGTTTACATATATCCCAAGACCTCTTTAAAAGCCTTAAGGTTTTGGTCACTTTGTACCTGGGCACCACCCAGTAGCTGGAGACACACACTGCACAGTGGAACTCATTGGAGTAAATCTGTTGGATGACAAATCCAACATTTTTGTAAGATGAAATATCTTGCAAGGTTTGAAGTGAAGGCAGTTTCAATATTTTGACTTGGTGGGGAAGGGAGCAGGACAATCAAAAACCCCAAACCAGAATCTCATTGTCTTACATAAAGAAATGAAACATCTAAAAAATCAACATATTTTTTCAAAAGTGCCAAATATGCAGCTTCTTATGAAAACATCAAGACACTTCATGTATGGGCCTAAAATACTTAATCAATAAACGCATAAACAGGAAACAAACCTCCTGCAACATTTCAGTTTTACATTCCCAGTTTAGCCCAGCTGTTGAGGGAATTACATTACCTGACTTTTGCAGAGTGCTTTTAGAGAATTGCTGTTGTAGGGTTCTCCTCTAACGTGCACATCTTGCCTGCCTTGCAGCTCAGCTACACAGGTTGGACATCAGCTGGCCCTGATTGGAGATGAATTTAACAGGAGGCACCACAGGACATTAGAAGAAACACTGCTTCACCTGGCACAAGTGTAAGTTACCTTATTGGCAGATCCTTTTAATAATCATGTTAGACAAACAAGAATGTTTCTGTACACAAAATAAAAAATTTATTGCTGCTACTGCTGCCTCATACAGAACATAGAAAAGCAAAGCAGCTTGTTTTACAAGGAAAAGTTTTGTAATAATGTAAAGTGTAAGTTGTTTCAACAGACTACAGCCATTTAAAGTCCAAAGACTTAAATAGTGTCTTGCTTTTCAAATTCCTCAGAGGCACAGTAACTTCAGACACAATTTTAAGCACAACTGAGTAATGAGAGACTTGCAGCCCAGTGTGGGATTAATATGTTACTGCATGTGCAATAACTTATGCATGCACATCCAAGAAAACATGGCTGGAACTAGTTTGAACTGCCTTTTATCTGCTGTGAGCTGAAGGGTTGTCCTGCATAGTTATTAACTGACATGGAGCAGTGTCCTGACATGAGATACTCAGCTGTGTCTGAAGCCCCAGGTACTCCACCTTATTTTCTCCTTGCTTCTGGGAGGGGATGGTCACTCATTGCAGACCTACCAGAATGCAGTTCAATTACAGCTATGTAACATAACCTGTAAATACATCTGTGTATAACATTTGTATACACTTTCCACCTCAGCAAAGCTGGATTCACACTCCAGAGAGAGCTGGTGGCACTGCTGTGTCAGCCTTGTATTGCTGTCCTGATTCATCAGACATGAACATCTCTCGTTGGGTTATGCTCTTCTAAGTTGGAAACAACCACAAAGATTGTCACTTTATCACTTAATTCTGAACGTAAATTATCTTCAGATTTCAAAGGTCTTCTTCCTAAATATTTAGAGAAATATATACATACACATACACTTTTAGGAAGGAATATACTAAAGGTTTTTGTTTCCTAAACATTGCTATTTTATTTGCCACTTTTTAGAATGTATGTTATATCCTCATGCTTTCTTTGTTTTGTTTAAATCATCAGGGTTGCTATCAGTGTTTTCCAGACATGGAATGTTATTGAAAGTGTTATAAGAAGCTGTGGAGATGTGAGCAGAAACTGGACAAAGCAGATCACTGGCTATGGAGGCTGGGTACGCTCTCTCCCTTTTCTCCCACCTTTTTGTTGGCATGTAGGCAACAGGAACACCTGACCCCCTTGTAATGTCAGGGAGTGAAGTATATCATGTGGCTTCAGGCTGGGCTTTATCCCTTAGTTCGTTGGTATCCCCTCAGTGCCCTGTTTCTTTTCTCTTTAGGCTGAAATTTCTCATTTAAAGACTACCCAAATCCCACAAAACTCGTGGGGTTCTGCTCTGTGGGGAGGCACCTGCCACTATCAGATGCTGGAAGGGTCTCCCTGGGGAGATGAGCAGAGCTGCTGCCAGCGCTACTTACCCAGAGAAGAGAGGATTCTTTAGTGGCTGGAGCCCCCAGTAAAACTGAACCCCCACTGCATTTCTGCAGCAGAACCAGACTGTGCTCTCGGGCCCACACTGACCTCCCACATGGGCACTCTTTTAGTTTCCTTGCACCTTCTTTTTGCTGCGTGTTATTTCTAACGACCAACCCATTTCTTCCCACAGACTTGCAGGCTTCCTGTCAGGTGCCTCTGCCAGAAGCTGGTGCCTGCAGCCTTGCTTGTTGCTGCCTTTTGGTGGGCCATGAATTACGGACTGTAGAATTAGCACACAGAATTACCACAGGAGGTCATTGCTGGACACTGACCAACATCACTAACACCCCAGTGGTGGCAGCTGGTTTGTTTTTCAAATTTACACTGATAAAAATCTCTTTAATATTTAAACCTAGGCGAGTGCTGGGTCACTGCTTTTTCATATCTTTTTTAAAGAAAAAACTTTTAAAATAAGGAGGTTGTTGCTGGATAACTGCCTGACTTGCTAGTTTTGAAATGTGACTCCACGCAATTAGAAAGTCTGTCTTTTTTGTGTTTATTTTAATGCAATATAAAGTGTCTATTTCCTATAAATGAGTTTGTTAAAGAGATTCTGGATGTGAAGAAAACTGAAGGCATGCTGGCCATCCTTTAAATTTTAACACTGTAAAAGCAATAGTAAAGATTAAAACCATGTTACTTTTTTAAAATTAAATTGTTGCTTCAAACCTTTTGCAGTGTTGTCTGCTTTATTTTCCAAGACTGCTGTCACACATTAATGGCAGGATCTTCTGCCCCTTTTCAAAGTAAAACTAGGAGCTGCCCAGAACAAAAGTCCAAGAGCTGATGGATTCTGAGAAGGGATTTTCTCAGAGGATGCATGTCTTTTGGCGAGGCATGTGCTTGGGCAGACTGGAAGCCTCAGGGGAACATGAGCAGAACTTACAGGATGGAGATGGCCGAGGTGTCACCCTCCTGGACTCCATGGGTGACCATTAGGGCACAGCAGAGTTTTTCCTCTCTCAACATCTCCCATTTGTGCCTGGTATTCTCTCTGTATCTGAGTGCATCTTCTCTTTTTGCTCTTGAAGCTGGTTTTCAGTATCCAGCTATAGACCCTCTCAGCAACAGAAAACGAAAGTGCAGCTCTGTGGTTTGAATATTCCCCTCAGCACAGGGGGTGCCTGTTTTTGCCCAGACAAGCAACTCCTTAGTGTATTTTTAAAACAGGAAAATACAATATTCAGTGGATTTATGATCTAAGCACTCATCAGAGAAGTTGGAGTTTCAAGTTCGAGTCTCTGCTTTAAATGAAACAAGGAATTTAAAACCCTCTTTAGTGAAGACAAATGCCAAATCAAGCCAAATTTAAGCATGTTGAGGAACATGCTTCCTCTCTTTAATGAATGGTGCCTAAATCCCATTATGATGCTAACTGCCCATCTCAAAAAATGTTTCTGGGAAAAAAAAAATGAAGCTTCACTAGACTATTTCATTTGACCGTTTCATGCAAAGGATTTTGAAATATCTTTGAATGACTTGAAATACAGAACAAAAGGAAAGCAGGCAAAGAAGGAATATAAAGGGTGATGGCTCTAGCATACCCTAGAAATTCAAGCAGCAGCAGCAGCATATATTTCAGTGTCACACTTTTCCAAAATGCTCTCAAGCTGATGTGCCCTTCAGCAGTAGGTAGGCAAGTTTTTTCTAGAAAAGCACAGTTCACACACCTGGAACTGGAGTCACACACAGGCCAGAAGCTGGCCCACATAGCAAAAAAAACATACTAAAGTTTTATCAGTGAATTGACTGCTCTATTGAGCTCTATTAGCAGTGTGATAGAAAAATATGTTAACGATATTATTTAGTAAAGGGTAAAATTTAACATCAGGAGGGTCTAATAAATGAACTATTTGTATGTAATAAAAGTACCAGCTGTGAAAAAAATTACTCTTCCCAGCTGAATCAATTTAATACTATCAAATAATTATTTCTAGATAAATAACCTTTATGCACAGGGGAGCAATGATGAACAGGAGACTCTTTACTGCCTATTTTATCCAAGAGCTGTGTGGGGTGACTGCTTTTTCACACTCTTGTGTTGAATCACAAGAGAGGGGGATTTCATCATCCAGCATGCATGGAGCAAAACACAGTCTCAAGGAATACAAAATTCAATCCCAGCAAAGAAACAAGTGAAACACAAAGCAAATGGCATCCAAAGCTACAGCAATCAGCACTAACTGGAGTAGCAGGGAGCAGTTGGTGCCAGGCTCCTGTTTCACCTGTGGGGCACAGTTAGTTAATCCTTTAGTCACAGCCCCACAGTGACTCAGGGGACCCAACGTTAATTCTGTTTTTTTCACTGCACACTTCCTGATATGTGACAGCATTTACGGCACTTGATTTTCTTCCACATCCTGTTATGCTTCTTCATAGGCGAAGGAGCCACACTGGTTTCTCACCTCTCAAATATTCAGTTTCCAGAAGCAGAGGGGATAGAGGAGCAAGAGCATTAAAGAAATGCTCTGAGATCCAGGATTTGTAATTATTTGGGCACTTTCTGCCCAGGCACAGGCAATGTTATTGTACACGTTAGGTGAGGCTGTGCTGATGGGCACCACACAAAATCAAGCCCTGAACACTCTCCATACAGAGGTACAACACCTCCATCACACCTCCTCTGCTCCTAGGAATTGCAACATCAGCACAAAAGCATGATTCCCGCTGGTTGCTGGTTTTGGAGACACAAAGCTCACTGAGGAGCAGCCTCGCCTCAACCACTGCACAGAAGAAAAGCAAACACCCAACAGTGGTGACGGGTCCTTCTTCCCACTAATTAAACAAGACCCACAACATTGGAATGCTCTTATGATACAGATTTCTCTTCAGCTGACAAAAGTGCAAAGGTTATCAATGGTTTGCAAACAGGAGATTTCTAGCATGAATTTCCCAAAGAGCTTTAATTCTCAGCAAAGTGTACAACAAAGTGAAATGAGGGGGAAAGAAAAGGAAAAGAATTATGGCAAGAACACTACAAATAGAAAGCAGGTCTCCAACATTTCCTCAGAAAGGTTAAATAATTAAAAAGAAAGTCCAGAACTTTCAAAGCACTAAAATTAGTGCCACCAACATACCACACTCAGTTTCACCTATCATAAAAGCTGGTTTGAAAGTCATCAACCTTGCATTTGGTCCTACAAGGTGTGGTCAGAAACTTCTAACACAGGACAATCCAGTGTTTAATAATATGAATGGATTTAGTTGCAATATTCTAACCAATAATTCTAACTGAAGATTTTGGTATGCTTTTCTGAATAATTAACACCTTACCTGTAACACAGGAACTTTCACTGAAATAATTTTCTTTACAGTTTTTCCAACCTTTAATCATCAGCCTCTAGCAGTCGAATGGTGAAGCTGAAAAACTGCAGTACTTTACTAATTGTTAATGTTTACACATGCTAAAAGTGGAATTTGTACTGTGAGGGCAGGCACAGCTGCCAGCTGCAGTCCACAAAAGAACTGTTTAATAATACAGCCCACTTAGCAAAGATAATAAGGGCCAGTGTTTTTAATTCACTTTCTCTGTCATAAATGTGAAGTTACAGAATGATTGGTACTGTAATTGGAAGTTCTCTTGCATTTCATAATACATTATTGAAGATGCTGCCAGTCATTTAAGTAAAATATCCTAATTATTTTTTATGTATCTGTTAAATACAGCATAAATATACCAAAATAAAAAATACAAACTGGGTAATGGGAAGCTCTTTCTAGAAGGGTTTGGGACAACCTGCTGATCTCCAGCTCATCATTTCCTGCTGCCAGGAAATGTACATAATATTTTTGTAAAGCTTTTTTTCCCAGTGAACATTTCTTGTGTAACTTAGCACAACCAGTGTGGCATTGGACAACTCGAGGGAAAGTTACTTCCATCCACATGTGGACAGAGCCAATAATGATGCACCCCAAAGCATTAAAAATAGCCAGAAAAGCTTCAGTTTATTTATAGTTTAACCTTAAGAAAATAATGTTTCTAGTAACATCATCTGCCTCACTCAGCTGCTACCTGGCAATGTTGACACAAAGTAAGAGAACTTTACATAGATGAATACCCCACAAGCCAGGTGAGTAAGAAAACAGGAACATTAGAACACTGAAAGCCTTCCCAACAAATGGCTCCTCTAAATGCACCCTCCAGCCCAGACCCAGAGCAGGGCCCTCCAGAACCTGAAGCCAAAACCCCTGCATTCCTGCAGATCCCTGCACCAGACAGCCAAGGCTACCAACTGGAACCTGAATCCACACCCAAAAAACTCCTCCAAAAAACAACCAAACAAAACCAAAAAAAAAGAAAACCACCCAAGAGAGAAAGTTGCTTGCAGGATTGAGGCCAAACTGTGCTACTTGGCCTGTTTGTTGACAGCTTTGCAGTCCCAACACAGACAGAAGAGCCAAACTTTGCTCTCCCCTTTCCACACCTGAGGAACTCAAAGGAAAATGTTCATTGCAATTATGCACATAGTGAGTGCTCTTTACATCATGAGAAGCCACGAATGTTTAAGACTTCCTCTTTTGGGAGCACAGAGTTTTAAATCAGAAAAAAACTGAGTTGTGTGGATTTTTCTCAAAAGGTTATTTAGGTCTCCGCTGCTTCCTCATCTTCCAGAGCATCTACATGTTTATATTGTTTCCAGGCCTTTAAATTACATTGTTTGAGAATGGCTCCCAGTTGATTCCCAGGCCCCACTTCATACGTGTAAGGAAATTCTGTTCCTTGCTTTCTTTCGTACACTGAGTGCATGGTCTGCTCCCACAGAACAGGTGACACCACCTGCTTCACTAACAGCTTCTGAATGTGCTTTGAGTGCATGTACTTTTTGCCATCGACATTGGAATACACACAGAGCAGCGGTTTCTGAATTTCAATCGATTTTAGAACTTCAGCCAGTGGCTCTACTGCTGGTTCCATAAGTCTGGTATGAAAAGCCCCACTGACTGGAAGCATTTTTGTACGTTTAAAATAATATTTTCGGGCATTCTCCTGCAAAAACTCCAAAGCCTATAAAAGAGAGAGAGAAGTGAGTCTTGCACAACAAAGGTTTTCTCAGTCACCCCACAAGAATCACCTCATCAGACTTACTGTGATAAAGGGATTCCTTTCCCTACCCAACAACTGAACACATGCAAGAAAAAAAAAACCCACAGATCAAATACTTTTGTTTGGACAAACTAAGGCCATACATAACATCCACACAGAAGCGGAAAGTAAGAGTTTTTAAAAAGTGAAATGCTCAGTTCAAAGGAAGGAATAGTTACTCTGAAGCAATACCTGTAAGTGTCCTGCAATGACTCTGCTGTCTGGAAACAAATAGTTTGAAACTGTGCACACGGGGTTCTCTATACCCAGCGATTCACAGTGTTTCCGGGCTTCCAGGCAGGCAAATTTGTAATTTGCCTCTCGCCGGCCGACAACCGAGAGCATTCCACTGGGGACAACTTCCGACGCCCTTTGCATGGCTTCGGCGCGCACTTTCACCGCGTACAGCGCTACGGAGAGAAACAGAGATGCGGCGTAAATGTGAGCGCGGGCACCTGCGCGCAAGAAAGGGCAGTTGTTCACTCGTCGTGAAACGTCAATGCTTTTAATGCCGTATTACACATGTTAAAGCGAACAGTCGAAGTAGAAAGTAAAATTTCTCCTCTAGTTAAAAATAAAAAGCGGGAAGGACACAGTCATAACAGGCAACGCTTTGGAAACAGCACGGGCCCGGGCTGGGAGATCCTAGCAGGGAGTTCCGCACGTCCCCCAAGCACCTTCGGCAAAGCCCAGGGCTCCAGCGAAGACCAGCGCCGCGAACTCCCCCACGCTGTAGCCGGCGGCCGCCACGCAGCGCTCCACGACCTGCGGAGACAGAGAGCCGAGCGCCGCCTCAGCCGCATCGCGGGCAGGCCCGAGGCGCCGCCGCCCCGACCGCCCGCGCCCCCTCACTTCAGGCTGCAGGTGGTTGAGCTTCTCCACGGCGGCCAGGGAGGCGACGAACACGGCGGGCTGGCAGTGCTGGGTGCGGTCCAGCGCGTCCCGCGGCCCCTCCAGGCAGAGGGAGAGCAGGTCGTAGCCCAGCACCTTCTCGGCCAGGCGGTACATGTCCCGCACGCCGGGGAACTGCTGCAGCCCGCGGCACATGCCCACGAACTGGCTGCCCTGCCCCGGGAAGAGCAGCACCGTGCCCTCCCGGGGGCACCGCCGCTCCCGCCTCGCCGCCGCCGCGCCCGGTTCCTCGGCCTCCACCGAGCTCTGCAGGAGGTCGCTCAGGGTCGCCGCCTGGTCCCCAGCGCCGGGGCGGGAGCTGCCCCACCGCCGCGCAGCGCCGCGGAGGCCGCCGCGCCCGCTGCAGCCACCAAGCCGCCATGGCGCCGCGGCCCAGCCGCCCATGGCCGCCGCCCGGGAACGGGCGTTGCCACGGGAACGGGGCGGCCCCCGCCGGCAGCCGCTGCCGGGCCGGGCGCCGGCAAAGGGGACGGGAAGGGAGGGGGGAGGGGAGGGAGGAAAGGAGGGAGGGAGCGAGGGAGACCGGTCGGGCCGCCGCGGCGCTCGCAGCCCTCAGCCCCGTGCGCCGCCCTGGGCCCGGCCCGCGCCAGGCGCCTCCGCCCGCCCAGCTCCGAGAGCCCGCCCCGGGGCGGGGAGCCCGCCCGGCCGGCCTCGGGGGCGGCGCTTGGCCGCCCGGGCAGAGCAGGCGCGACCGGCGGCAGCAGCAGCGCGGCACGGGAGGAGGTAACGCCGGCGCTGCTCGCGGCCACTGCTCGGGGTGGGACGGGACGGGGAGCCCGAGGGGCGGCGCAGCCCCGCGGCGGGGCCCGGCTGCTCGCCGGTGGGGCCGCCCGACCCCGCCCCGCCCGGGTCCCGGCGCTCCCGGGGCGCTGCTGCCGCCGGGACCCCGCCGCGCCCCGGGCGCCCTCGGCTCCCCCGTGGGTCGGCGGAGAGGGTTGAGGGAGCGATCCCGCTCCCTGCTGCTGGCGACAGCCCCGTGCCGGCCAGCCGGGATCCCCGGGCAGGACGGGACCTGCGGTGCCGGCTGGAGACGGGCGGGGTGGGCCCCGCTCACGGGCGGACAGGACTCGGGCAAACTCTCATGGCTTTGCCGTGCCGGCGTTTAGCACGGAAAGTGCTTTAAAATAAACAAACCAAACCACCAAGCTGTGAAGCTTGCTCTTAATTTCGATCCGGCACGCGAGGTTTTCAGTGGCTGGCAGCTGTGCGCACCGCAGAAGGGCAGAGCCCGTTCCTCCGGTCCCACCGGGCCGGCGGCTCTGCCGCGCACACCGGGCACGTTCGCTCTCGGCACTCGGGAGGAGTTTTCACGTTGCTCTTTAACTACAGGTATCTTCCTTCAGTGTCGCCGAGGAACGTTTCTTTAAGGGTGAAAGAAAGGGCTTTGATTTTCAATTCCGAGTTTTTGAGTGATACTTATAAATCAAAGCCCAAAATGCACTGTGATGTAGTTGGAGCGTTCAACGCTAAGATTATTTTTTTTAAAAGCGAAAGTTGGCGTGCCGGAGTTGCAATTGTGTAACGACATTGCATGAAGTTAGGTTCTGAAACAGTATCAAGCATTGAGTCAGAGCAGCTCAGTAAAACAGACTGTAAGTCTTGAGAGAAGGAAAATGTGTCATAATAGCAGGAAACTATGTTGACTTTTTATTTTTCTCACTTTTCTATTCTCTGTGCTATTTGGTAAAATGATTTCTTCCATTTGTGTCAGCCTCCAGATAAAATACCTGGAAGTGAGTTGCTAAAGTTAGCTGAAATGTGTGGGCAGCAACATAGGAGATATCTGACATATATGTGACCGTATCCCAGCCCGTGGCTGCCTCTACCTGTAACATAAGCATCAATGAGAAGAGATTGAGAGTAAATGGCAAATTCTCCACGCAAAAATCTTGCTCCAGTATGCATTTCAGTTCCCTGTATGTGAATAAATCATAGATTTATTTGCACAACTTGTGCTCTGCCAAGTTGAAATCTCACTGGGGAGGGAGATCTTTTGTTTCCATCTGTACACCTTACATTATAGTCTTCAATAAATACAATATTTTTAAAAATTCTAAATACATATTATAAACACATATTATACACTTATTAGATATTTATATTCTATTTATATCCTATAGCATTTATTGTTTGAAATGTCTGAAATCTGTTTGAAATCTCTATTACTTGAGATTAGATAGCCTACTTTTTTTTTTTTTTGGTGGTAGCTGTATTTTTTTGTCATGGGCTGTGAAATAAATTTGATTTTAGTGTTGCAGCTTCCCAGGAATTAAACCCATAACACACATAAATAGTTAATCAATATAAATTAAGTATGTTGTCTTTAATTTTTCAGACAGCTATCTTGGGAAGAAGCCTTCTTCCTGGGGAAAATTTGCATGCTGCCTCTCAGACCTGGGCAGAGCCTTATTTGCCCTTAAAAAAAATGTATGGTAGAGGATGAGAGGAAGCGTATGTGTCTTGGGGACCCCCTTCCATGGTATGGTCCCAGCTTTGTCAGTCCATCTCCAAACACTGGGCATTGGGAACCCCAGGGCTGCCAGGGTGATTTAGCCCTGCTGGGAGTTTTTTGTTTGTGTTTTTAATGCAATTTTTAAGCCCCATGTGATTGGGTAGCCAGCCTCCAGCTGCACATGAATGGAACTAATCAGAAGTTTTATCAGCACAGGGGTGTAAGAAAAAGGGATGAAAGCAATTCTCCTTTCCTACCTTCCTTCTCCTTCCTGCAGACAGGTTGCCCCAAGGAGGGAAAGGCACCTGTCCTTCAGAGACCTCCTCAAGGCAAAGAAGTGTTTCAGTTCATTTTTCATCAGGCTGAAGCAACTCAGCTGCTCTGTCATGATATATCTAATCCCACCTATAGAGCAGCCCATCCCTTTCTTTGGGTGCACAGTGTTTTTTCCAGGAAGAGGACACAGAAAGTTTCTGGTAGTTTTTTCTTCATGTTATGCCACCATAGAAAAACAGCAGAGAGATGTCCATTTGGCGGCAAGTTTTTTCCTACTCCAGTTTTTTCCCCTTTATTTCTCCTTTTACTTTATGTAGCTGGAACTAACTTTGGATAAGTCAGATATTTTGAATACTTAGAATAATTATTCTAACATGTATATAAAGCAAAGTAGCCCTCACTGCTCTGCTGGAGCTGCCTGAAGTCACACTAGGGCTAAACAGAAAAGGGGCAGCAATATATTCTTTTTGCAGCACCCTGCAAAAAGAATATATTGCAGGGCAGAGATAAGAAGTGGAAAAGAAGTAAACAAGTTAAGTGTGTGTGAGAAGAAAATATTTCCAACCTTGATGGTTCTTAGAGGCAGGTATCTGCTGGGTACACTGCAAATATCATTCACAGACATCCAGCATTCTTCAGTACGAAAATGAGGGTGCAAGAATGTTGTGCAACTCACCCTGGAACTGGAATAGGATTGGGAAAGTAGTTATTATTTCTAGGTTGAGTAACGCTGCTGCAGCCAGTGGGGCTGTGTTAGCAAGTCTGTGGTGTTCAAGTTCTCACCGATTCATCTCAGATCATCAGCTGTACACTGAAAGGAAGGCAGGGCTGATGAACCTCTGTGCTCACGTTACTTTTAGAAAATGTACAGAGTGTTCTGTAAACATTGCACAGCTCTTGTACTGCACAGGTAAGCAAAGACTGCAACACTGGCCAGTGCACAGATTCCCCAGTGCATCTTGCCTTTTACTCATTCTCTTGCTAAAGACCTACATCAGGTAACCAGACACAGACAGACGTGGCTTTTTCCATGCTGTTTTCTGAGTTACCTGTGCTTTTTTGTGGAAAGTTGATACCAGTATTTAATTTCTTGGGAATGAAAACACAGGAACTCCCACTGCAGATGGACAGCTGTGGTCTTGCTGCCAGCACACCTTGCTGCATGGTTTCATTTCTCCTTCTCCTTACAAGACAGAGTATTTTGCCATGCTTGGGAAATCCTGAGAGATACAACTGGAAAATAGAGCACAAAATAAATTAATAGCAATAGTTGTTAAAAGACTGGGACACCAAAATTCAATTCCAGCCAGTATGTTCAATCTCTTAATTTCTATTTCCTCCCCTTTGCTGTGCATGAGTGGCTTCACTTCTCTCTTTTCTTTGCTTTGCACCCTCCCTGTTTCTATTTGCCTGTCTGGTTTTCTTTCTCTTAAGAATTATTTCAGTGTTCTTTCTCCAACATGCATGGGTACATAATTTATTCACTAATGACTGCCACAGAGCAGTATTGTTTTAATTTTATAGTATTTAGCACTTTCAGACTTTGTTCCCTGGGAGGTAGTTGACAGAACCCCTGACAAAATCTGTTGCTGATTGCTGTGAGGAGACCATCCTTATATTGTTAACATCCAAATAAAGCATAAAGCCCTTTGGGTTCTTGCTTATCACTTTTGAAAAAATAGTATTTGGCAGCCACTCTGGAGTTGCACATATCACAGCATGTGTAGAGAGCTAAGTCTGGCCTCCCTGTAGGCAAAGCAAAAGGGTTAAAAATTAGTGAGATCTTATTAAATTGCAATTTCTAACTTAACCTTTGGGAATTACTCATCTGAAGGCAGCCAAAGAGAATCGTTGTGCTTGGAGCTCTTGTTCCCATCACACCTTGTTGCTCCTGCACATGGCACTTGCTTCACATCCCAGTAAAAGCAGAGCCTTTCATGCTGTCAGTGGGGATGACAAGTAGTGCACACAGCAGCTGGCAGCCTGCTTCCTTGGGAAATAACAGCACAGATCTTAGTGCAGGAGAACAGGAGAACTCCTCTGCTCCTCTTAAGATGCTTCTCTTAAGTGGAATCCACTAGGCAGAAGTATGGCAGCAGTGAGCCCTGCAGATTTTTCCTCCCTCCCTTGTCCATCCTCCACCCAAGACCCAATCGGTCCTATCTCAGTAGAGTACCACATTGTCCTCCTCTTCCTGCTTCTCCCCAGCCTCAGTTCTGAATTCTTCCCTGCTTGGCTCTTTTCACCCATTCAGTCTTTTTTGGTTTTTGACTTTGACTTGTATCTCTGATGGCTTTGTCTGCTGCCTTTTTGTGTATATTTCTATTCATTGCCCACTTCCCCCAAGCCCAGGCCTACTTGCCCCTTCTTGTTTACCCCTCTCAACCTTCTCATCCTGTGTGCCTTACCAGTCCCTTCATGCTCAGTTTGCCTTCAAAACTCTGCTCTACTTCAATCATCAGGATTTCTCTCGATCCCATGCAAACTGCATTGTGGTCCCAGCCACTGAAATCTCACATTAAATCTGTGTGGGCAGAGCCCTGAGTGCAGGGACAAAAACCATAATGCAAGAACTTTCTTGCTGCCCAAGCTTCCCCTGATCTCTGAACAGAAATTCACCAGGTCAGAGCTGTGACAATGCAACCTCATCTGTGCCATTTCCTATTTGTTTAAGCACATCTGTCACAAGTAGGATTTCCTCTTCCCCGCTCCCTGCCTCCTCATCCCAGCAGTCATGACTAAAGCAATAGAAGCTTTGAAATCCAGGGAAACACAACAGCCAAGATAGTATCACTATGGCACTTTTCTCTGACAAGCATCTGAAATGCTCATTGATCTAAAACTTCATTTTCTCTCCTGGGCCTTCTGTAGTTGCTCTTTCCCTACTGATGCAGTCTCTCATAATCTCTCTCCTGCATAACAGATGAACAGGAATTGGGTGTATTTGCCTACCGTATATTTGAAAAAACATCTTTCAGTTCTGCCCTTTTTTTATTAATTGTAGCTCTAATGTTTACATTTCAGTAAACTAAGCACAGCTCTTCTGTAACATTTGGTCTCTGGCCAGAAAATCTGCAATGAAACTTTGTCCTCCTTCCTTGCTTGCTGGTTTTCCTGCTGCCTGTACCCTAACTAAAGCAGCATGGCCCAGCAGAGCAAAGCGTTACTTAGCCCTACTTCTGTAGGCAAATTTAATGGGCTTGACAGCAACAATTGCTGCAACTGATTGAATGCTTTATGAAGGAGCCAAAGGTGTACTCCCCACGTATCCAGATCACCTTCCTTGTTTAGCAAAACATCAGTTAAGTGCTTATCTTCTCATTGTCTTCCCTGGTGTTTGTGTTCCAAGGCAGCTTCTCAAGTGTCTGCTACTGTCACATCCCTCTGGCTCCCACTGAGCATCCTGCAGGCAACATCTCACATTATTTTGCTTGAGCACAGGAAAGCACGTGCTCTTTTTTTCCTTGGCTCTGCCACTTCATTGAGGGAATAGGCTTTTTGGTGAATACAGAAATACACACTTACTGCATTTATTTATTTTCCAAGTGCAGTTCATATAACATCAAACTGCTTTATTCCTCTGTCATACTTACTAGTGAGGATATTTCTGTAGGTAAAATTCACTAATCTTCATGCACTCAGCTGAGAGAGAAGTAAAGGCCCCATTTCCCTCTGGCTCCCCCCTCCCCAGGGACAGATTCCTTAACAGGTACAGGTAAGATTATGGTACAAGATCCATTCATTTCAGCTGCAGTCTCTCTCAGTGACAACACTGGGCTGTGGATCAGATCTGACATGCCTACATTTAAAATCTGTTAGAAATGGAAACTTTTGCAGTTGCATTTTAAAAGTTCTCTGCCAATCAGTGTTGGATTTTTTTTCAGGTTCACTGTCTCAATGGAAGTGCTACCAGCCTGGGCCCCAGCAGTAGGTTTCACACTCCTGCCACATGCAGGAGGATTTTTAGGAGGCAATATAACCAAAAGGGAAATCCCAACATGGTATCAAACTCTACAGAAGCCATCCTGGTGTCCACCTAACTGGATGTTTGCTCCTGTTTGGGGAACTCTCTATACATCTATGGGGTATGTTTTTCACATTGTATTAAGGCACTGGCCTGATCTCAAAGTTGCATTTGGTATAATGCTGGACCAGAGGATATGACTGTACTCCTGCGGCTTTATGTTTGTAAGAAACTGTGTCAACCTGCCTCTTTAACAGGTAAAAACTTGTTTTGGGAGTCATGTGTGGGTTTGATAGGACATTTTGTATGCAGAAGTACCTGCATCAAAAGCAGCAGCTTGAAAAGCTGCCATTAATTTGTTTTCCTCATTCATTCTGAGGAGAAGACATGCCAAACTGGAAACAGCAGAGCAAGGCAGCACTGGGATTTCTTCTAAGTATATCTTTCAGTGGTTTTAAGAAAATTTAAAAAAAAAGGGGTGGGGGAAATTAAGATAGAACTGTTCTAACAGAGCTCAATAATGCAATGGATGAAACTGAATGCTAGACTGGCACTCCCATGTTCTCTCATTTTGGTTTAATTTTCTTTCCAGAAAAGCTTTGTAATTTTTATAGCCTCATGTCCTGTCCCTCGCCACCAGACTTCTCTTCTCCTTTTCCTCACACAGACTGTACTTTTTAACTTATTTAAGTGGAATACTTGTGTATTTGAAGAGTTAACATTTGAATGAGATCATTACTGACCTGTGAATAAAAACATGCCTTTTATCAAGGAGAAGAGAGTTGGGTGGCTTTCCCAACTTCGTTCAAGTTGATTGCACAATCTGTAACCCTGTGTCTGGATTCCTCACCACAAATCTGGGTAGCAGGTTAAATACCTTAAAGTCCAGATTGTGACAGTTAATAACTTATTTTGGTAATAGCAGAATCAGTGTATCCTAAGGTGGATGCTCTTGCTCATGTATTATACATCCAGCCCAGTGGAAAGATCATACTTACTACCAGCCTTCTCTAATCCACCATGCACACACATTCCTTGAATGACCAAGACATTTCATTCCTCCAGAATCTCTTAAATATATGGAAAGCAACAAATAACTAGCAGCAAGATTTAATAAGCTTACCTGTCTTTCTTGACACTTTGCTTCTTAGATTTGTACATCACAGTATTGGCCTGAAGTTGAAGTCAGGTGTATGAAAAAGTTGAAGTCCATACTGTGCTTTGGAAATCACTTAGGAAATGGAAGTTTCTAATGCTTACCCTGCCCCAACTTTATTCTGTTTTCATTATTCTCTGCCAAAATAGCAAAGCTGCATTGTTTAGTCCCTGTGAAAGTAATGAAAGCGACCAAAGGGTTCTTCCTGCTCCCCATACTGAACTGTGCTTTGGGATCCCACTCAATGCCATTCATTTAATCTTCTTAAAACTAGGGTTGGATTTATTTTTAAAAAGTCTTTAAAGCACCACGTCCCAATACCAAAACAAAGTTTCTTCACCATTTGCATCTTAGACTTGTTCCCATTTCAATGTGGTATTCTTTTTAAAGACAAATGCAGTAGATTATCTGCTTCTATTGGAAGTTTTCTCTCTCCATGTTATCCAGAGCAGCTGATCAAGTCTGTGCTGTCAGTTACTTTGCCAAGTAAGGCTTAGACCTCTCAGTCTTCCAAGTTAATCTAGACCCTGGCACTGAACTTATTTCATGGATCAAGAATGTGTGGTAGCTTTAAACAGTGTCGTGAATGACACTTCCCCTTTGCTTTCTGCAGATACGGCTCCTACCTTGTGTGGAAGGAACTGGGGGGCTTCAATGAAAAGTCAGTGGTTCCTCTGGGTCTGTATGCAGGGAACCTGGCATTAAACTGGGCATGGACTCCAATATTTTTTGGAGCTCACAAAATGGGATGGGTAAGTGGAACACTAAGGCATTGGCATGAAAGGTTTGTGTCATCATATTTTCTTCCTGAAAATGGGCCTGAGTAAAAAATACGGCTTGCAGAACTTTTCTAAAATTCTCTTTAATGCATGCCAGCACCCACCTGAGAGAATTTACAGATTCTGCCAGCCTTTGGTAAGAGCTTTGTGTGACTATAAAACAAACATTTATACCTCATTGCAATTCCTAGATTTCTCTGGCAAACAGCAGTGATAAGCAGCTTATTACAACATTATTTAGGTGATCAACATCCCTTTTAGAAGAGACTAACTTTCTGCAGCTCTCTGAAGAGAAACTGCTCAATTCTCAAAAATAAGAATTGGTAATACAAAAAATAAAATAGCAGTACATGCAATGCTGTATCAGGGAAAGACTGCAGTCCATCACAGATTCATTCACATCTCATCTCTTCAGGTGACATGAACAAACTGGACAGGTTTGCTTGCTCCAACTTACTCTTGGAAGTATCCCACTGCCCACTGAAGAGGGTATGGGTGAAAGAGACTTCATTCTTCCTCTCTGCTCCCAGCTGTAATGCCCTTTCTTTTATGGTTTTATGACTTAAAGTGGTTTGTAACTCAGCAGAAATCTTTTTTGCTGGCTGGTTTTCTGAGGATTTAACACACAGAGGGATAGAATAGGTGCCAGAGCTAGGTGGAAAGTGACACACAGGAAATGCAACGAGTAAAACAACACTAATCACCTTCTGTGTTTCAGGGGTTGGTGACTCTCCTGCTTACAACTGGTACAGCAACAGCTACCACTGCTTCCTGGTACAACATCAACAAAGCAGCAGCTTATTTGATGATTCCTTATTTAGCCTGGCTAAGCTTGGCTTCTGCACTCAATTATCGGATCTGGAAGGACAATCGCAACAAGAAAAGATCTGAATAAGCAGTTTTCAGCCAGAACTATAATTTTTCCACGATCATTTTTATATAAAGTTATGGCCTTAGTTTATTATTAGCTGAACTAGTTCAGCCCTAACTTTGGTATTTACAAGTTGACAAAACAAATACGACTTTACTAGGCAAGCCAGAAAGGGGTGTATGCCTGACTGGGTTTTATAGCAAACTAAAAGAAAGTCTTGATTGAAAAGTGGTAAGGGCCGTATTCTAGTGTTATGTGTTACATGACAACAGCATTGTAACCATTACCAGAAGAAAGCAGGGACTCAAACTTCCTTATGCTCAGAGGAAGAAATCCTGCCACACACTAACAGTTTCCAGAAAGGTGTTCCTAACAGTGACAGGGATGATTGTGGCCTGAATCTTTCATATTTACCACTAGGCACAGTGCTTTTGTGCTATGATATGTCCCACTACAGCCACCAGATATTTGTCTTCTGGCCATTGTACCCTGAAAACGTTTAAGACAAGCTCTTTTTAACAATTTGTGCCTTCCCACTTGGAAGAACTGTATATGCGTTCAGCTAAATGTATTAAACTACACGTAAACTTAATAACCTTGTTCCTTGCTGGTATTGTTTTAAATTGTTTTGAGCAGAAAAACACTGAAGGCAGCAGGATGCTACAGCCTCAAAGACAGCCCCTTCATCTCATCTCCTCACCTTTGCAATGGCCAAGACAAACCAGGAAATTCAAGCAACTGTAAAGAAACTGTGAGAACCCAGTCACAACATTTCTTTGATCAAATTTACATAAGGAGCCCAAACCAGTTGGGACTCCCCTGAGCAGCAGGCCAGCATGGTGTGAACATCACTTCTGGCTGTGCAGCCCTGCTCTCCCTTCTGCCTCACCTCCACAGCAACTGGATGTTCCCAAGTTTATTTCTCCAGCATACTACACTCCAGTCAGTGGAACAAAGCAGGTTCCTGCAGACCAGCCTGAAATAGCCTCAAATATTCCTTCATGTTCCTGATCGTGATGGACAATGTGCTGCATGTTTGCAAAGTTGGAAGCAAGATTTAGAACACTTACACAATTTTATAATTGCACTTTCTTCTCAAGCACATCCTAATTGCTGCAAACTAGCTTAAGTAATTACTACCCAAACAATATATATGTCATGGCAGGCAGCAGAATTTTTTGCAGCTTGCACATATAATAGCTAAATTTCAGCCAAGTGACCCTCATTTGAGGAAAGAGTAGGAATGATTCATTTCAAATGGGCAACCCACTGCCAACTACCTCTCTCTTATGCCCTAAACTTCAAAGTCCAAAGACTGTTTGGGCTTCTAGCAGAGTTTTCAAAATTCCTTTCATTCCTTTAGGTTTCTGCATTCCTGTGCTGCTCCAGACATTGCCTCCTGCTCACATCCTCAAAAATCTGGTTTCTTTAAGGGGCAGGCTAAGGATGACAGCCATCAGAACAAGCTTCCTAAATTCTGTGGGGTTGTTTTCTCTCTTTTTAAATAAGGAAAATGGGATGATCCATAAAATCTTTAGTCCCATTAACCCCATAGTTCATTGCACTGAAATACCCTATTTATTGTTATTATGATTTCCCACCCCCAGAACGTCTTAGATCTTTGTACAGGAGGGGTAGATAAGAAAGAGACATACAAACCCCAGCATGATTCAGTAAATTATAGTTTTAATGTTGACACAAGGAACTTGTGCAATGTTTCCCAGCAAGCAAGCAATCAGGCTACCTGAAAAACAAATCCTACTCTGAGGTCTCCAATATTCAATAAACAAGACACTTTGTCAACACAGAGCTATGTTTTACAGAAAGAACAAAAGCAAGACGAGGACGATGCAGACAAAGGGATTATCAATACAGTATTTGGTATATGGCATATTCTTCTGAGAAATTTTTTTCCCCTGGTGATCAGTACAGGAAAACAGTTGCATCAGCAGCTCATAGAACTGATATATAAATCCTGCTGTTAAGCATATCTGACAAGGAAATTGATGGAGTCAAATCTCCTGTGGTTAGACAATGCGTGTCACATGGCAGTTGTCTGTTTCATCCAGAAATAGGGTGCTGAAGACATCATTAAAAAAGGTAGGGTGGTATTTGCAGGCTCTGTCACAGTCAGGATTAAAGTTCACCTCCAAGATCTGAGGCTGCATAATTCTTTTCCCTGTCAAGGCAAACACAAACGTTGCTGCTTAATACAAACTCTACAGAGATCCCAAATCACTATTTTTCTTTAATCCAGAAATTAGAGAAAATTATTGGAAAAAGCATCTTTTGTGACCCAAACTGCCAAGCCAGTAGGGTGTTTTTGTTTCAGTGGGTTGGTTTTTATTGGAGGGACAGAAATGTTCTACCATCATTATCCAGAGGACAATTATCCAACAGATTCTGAAACTACTGTGCTAATTCAATGCCTCCTCTGGAATGAGAATTTGCAGCCATTCAATATGATCTCCCTGAATCAGCTGTTTTGCTTGTCAGTCTCAAACATCTTCAAGAAAACTCTGCTTCTCCTTTCACATTTCAGTACAAACCTTGCTTTCTTAAACCTCCTAGGTATTTAGCAGTCCTGTTCCTTTAACTGCAGCCACCCCCATCTGCCACTTCATACCACTCCTAAAGGAAGTCAGGAAATTTAATTTTCTCTTAAAACTTCATCAGTTCTGAATCAAATGCATTCTGTGCAGAGAAAACCGAAGAATTTTGTTTCATGTCTGGTGTTGAGATTGTTAAGTGAGGGAACAACCTTCTGATGGATAAGTGAGTCCTACTGTGCTTTGCACAGGAGCAACAAATCTCTTTGTCCACAGGCTGCCCACAGCTTTACAGCATTGCTACTGGCACACCCTTGCTTTCAAAAGGCCAGGCACCTGTGCAGCTCATGTTCAGCCAGGATGTAATGTGAGGTTGGTTCTTTTACTACAGTAGTTGTCCTCAATCCAGTAATGTTTGTGAGCTGCTTTGCTTATCCCATTCAGGACACCTCTGGGACAGGTGAAAGAGGATCCAGTGTGGACATAGCAAAGCACATTCAACCCTTGCGCCACATCATCTCAGCAGCAAAGGCTCCATTTTATATCTCCTGTTTCTCAATCATTTCCCTCCATGAAAGCAACTCAATCTTCACAGAATCAGTCCCTGCAGCAGGGGCCATGGGGCACTCACCCAACACACATCATCTAATTGCTCTGCAGGCAAACTGGCACAGGTAATCAACTTCTCCTGTGGCCCAGAGAACCCAGTACCACACAAAGAGAATATGCTCAGCTCTCTTCAATACTCCCTGGCAGTTCTCTTCGTGTTGGTGGCTATGCTACTTTTTTACCTCTACAAGGAACACATGTCTGAGTCAGGGACATTTACAGAACATTTCTGAGCCTCCTAGTGAGACAACAAACTAGTCTGTCTGGCAGACTTTGCTACCAGTCCTCCATCCTCCACAGCTGCCTGGAAGAAAGGCTTCAGGTAGGCAGCCATGCTGTGGCACTAACATGAAGCAGCCTCACTCACATGTTCTTGCAGAGACTTGGTAACAGTTGAATGTCAGCCCTGAGGACATCAACAGCACTGAAATGGTGAATGTGGTCCCTTCCCTGCCACAGTAAGTCACTGTGCACTGAACACTGCTCCAAGCCTGCAAGCCACAGGCAATTAGATGTCTCCAAGAATTTCATAGAGAGTTGGGTATTTCAGACATTTGTTTGGGGTTTTTGTGTGTGTGGTGGTTTGACTGGATTCTTTTGGTTCCCTCCCACCCCCCTGTTGTTTTGCTCTGTTTTTCTCCAAACAGAGAACAACAGCAGCAGGGAAACAAGGATGCAGCCCAGCAGCTGGCAGCTGCTTCACTCCTGTTAGCAGCATGGCAGATGCTATCCCCACAGATTTGCAACTTCAGGTGTCAGTGGGAGGCACAGAGAAGAGACTTCTGAAAAGGTCCACAAACATAAACAATTACACACTCAAATAAAAAGCTTCTCACCATCTCTGCTGGTGTCCCACTTAAGCATCAAGTCAATGGCATATATTGCTCTTGAAGATGGATAATCACAGATGCCAAGAGGGGCAGGTTTAGATGTAGCAACTTGGAACAATTCAGCAAATGCCTTAAAAATACTTGCCTAATAACAGAAAAAGCAGTGAATTCTGAATGAGCAGTGAGCTTCCATAAAAGCAACACACATGTTTCTAATCACTTCATTCATGCAGCGTTTGAAAGGGTTCGTATCAACTGCACTACACAACAGATGAAAATCTGCACAGTACTGGCTTCCAAATGTGCATTTAGACCTAATGCCAACACAAAGAAAGAACTCAGCACCAGGTAATATCCATGGACTTTTCTGGGGAGCCAATGAATACTATGGAAATCCTAAAAATAGTGCATTTAACATTAGAATTAACCCCCTTCTCAGGCATTATGCCAAGTATTGCACTTATGTGTAGAGGAGGGGAAAAAGAAAACCTAGGAGAGTTCTGTGAAGACCAGCAGTACAATTGTGAAATTCTTGCTTTTTTTCCTGCCTATTCAGTTGTAGTCTTGCTTTGTTTTGTTCTGTTTTGCAATGAAAAATCTTCTACCCATTTATACCCCTAAGAAAGGTGGGGGGACATAGAAATTTGAAGAATGTATTACATAGGTATTTTGAAAAACAGTCAGATATCCAATCTGGAAATGAAATAAATCAGGAAGAACACAGAGATGTGAGTTTTAGCATCGAATTTATGCTGCAGTGAATTTTTTTTCTGTACACTGTACTACTTTGGGTAACCTACAGGATGTATTTTTACATCTCTCTTTTCACCCCTTGTAGTCTCTTTCAGACTATTTTAAACCCTGTCATAATCTGAGTATACAAGGATCTAGTTAAAACAAATGTGAATTAATTTAGGAAATCAAGCCACAGTTGGATAATTTATGTACTTTTGAATGAATATGCAAATATAAAGGCTCAGCTATCATTCACTCTGTTTCTTCCAGCTCCTAATAAATATGGAAGAATGAAAGAATTCACTTTTGTGCATGTTTCTGAAGCAGCTCTTCACATTCAGCTTTTTCTTTCAAGCTTTTTCTTTCACAGGAAAAATGAAAATCAATGAGAAGGCCCTCATCTGCCTTCCTGCATGTTTTATGGAACTGTAGTATTTGCAGCTTCCTTTTTACAGTAAAAAGATGCCCTGGTATGAGAGAGCCATCTGTGTTCTTGTGAAAAGTCATCTGTGCAAGGAGCAGGGACAGGGCTCTGGCAAGGCTTCTAACACAGAGAAGCTGAAGCAGCAGCAGCAAACTCTGCACTTCAGAGTAGCCAGGTCTGGCTGTATTGCTAAGTCCAACATAAAGAATTATCACAGTGTGATCATGAAGTAAAATTCTCAAATCATAAAATACAACCCTGTAACAATCAAGTATTTGAGGGCAAATTACACAAAGTTCTGAAGTAAAGATTAACATATGATCTCCTTTGCGATACACATGAAATATGTCTTCTAAGAAAAAAGCAAGACAAGACTTTTGGAAAAGCTGGTTTGCTGAGTAAAAAAACCCCAAAACACATAATGAACATTTACATGAGAAAGATGAGTTGCTGACTTACTTGTACTGTTGTCCAAGGATATTCAGGATATTGTTTTTCAAACAGAGGAATAAAGTCTTCACAGTGCACCTAAAACAGTTCAGTAACATCAAAGGCTGTCTTGGTCAGGAATGACAAGAGAACAGAGCATCAAATATATCTGCCATTCATACAAATGCAAGTAGAGAACTAGGGAATTAAGACAGCTCCTGAATACCTTCCTTGTTCCAGGATTTCTTGTTGTAAAAGATCACACTAAGGCTCTGACAATGACAAGGTGTTGTTTTTTATAGTTCTTTTATTGTCTCTCTCAATGTGGGTTCCATTCAGAACATAGGTTTGTATTACTTTAGATAACCACAGGTGACTGGGGCAAAGAGGAGAAAGAGTCTAGGAAAGTATTTGCTTAGGACTTCAGGTATTTTGAACACCCTGTTGAAGTGGATGTGACACACACTAATTGCTAACAGCAAACACCAGAAGATTTTCTACCAACAGAAAGGTGAGGGAGCATTTTGGGCAGTTTGCTTACCTGTTTCAATGTCGCACCAGGAGCATAATTCATGACGGTGAAATGCTTCTCATAGTCATCCAAGTCATCAAGCGAGAACACCCTAAGGAACAGAACAACTCCTCAGTTTAAGGGCTCCATGTCAGCAGGTGCAGCCTGCGAGGGGAGGGCAGCACCTGTTGGAGAAGCGCAGCCAGAACACGTCGTAGCTGTAGAGCCGCAGGGGCTGCGCCGAGCGCAGCAGCACCACGTAGCGCACATCGAACTTCACCAGCCCCACGTCCTCGCGCTCAAACAGCACCGGCTCCTCGATGTACTTGCACACCACCTACAGCACAGCACAGGCACAGCTCAGGTGAATTGCAAGTGTCACACACCTACAGCACAGCACAGCACAGGGACAGCTCAGGTGAATTGCAAGTGTCACACACCTACAGCACAGCACATGGGACAGCTCAGGTGAAACACAAGTGTCACTGCACCTCGGTGACTTAGGACAGCCCTGCCTGCATTTTGGCTTTTCCTCAGAAAGGTGCACAAATAGGCAATGTTGCTTTTGTTCACACTCTGACTACAGGGCGTGGAAACATGGAGGTCAGGATGTTCTCATTTTTAAAAATCACAGATTTCTAACTCTGGTGACCTTGCTGTTTTGCAACAATTGTGAAGCAATTCTGTGTGCATTTCTGTACCCCAGAAAACATATACAGTCCACACGTCACCAACAAATGGTGCTGAAGTGAGCTCCAGTGCTCACACACAGTGAGGTACAGGTGGATGTTGCAGGCTCCCTGTAAAAAGCTCCATAGTTCATCTTCTGTTGCAAGGGTGGTCCTTTGTGCCACTGAGCAATAACAACAACCAGGAGATAGAAGCAATAATGTTCTCAAACTGATGAGCAATGCTAACTATACCCAGTGTGTTTGTCTGCCAGCCTGAGGACTGGCTTTACAGCAGCACCACGCTGGAGTACCCCTTATTGCCAGGGCAAGTTTTATTCTTTACATAAGGCAACATCAGGCTCTGAGTTCATCTCTGCAACAACTGGAGTTTACCAATTTGCAACTGAATCTACTCTGAACTGTATGCTTATGGCCAGCATACGTATTTTGAAGAATAAATTTCCTTTGTATTTTCAGACCTCGTTCGATGAAGCAGTTTTTTCAACTCTGCTTTTTAAATCCCATTCAAAACTATGCCCTCTCACCTTTGGGCTGCTTTCCCTGTGCCTGATGATACTGTTCAGGTTGTTGGTGATGTGGGTATCCAGGCTTCTGGCCAGGTTCCATGGTTTGCATATCCAGTGATTATCTTCTCCTCTGGGAGAGAAAGTGAGAGAACGATACCTGTAAGCATCCACCTCATTCATCTGGCTAAATATCCATTTGGCTGGATACATGTCTGTTGAAGATTGCATGCAAGATGTTTTCCATTACCATCTGTATGGCTGATTACCTTGTCAAGTGAGCAGTTTGCCTTATCTCTCTCTTTGAATGACCACATTCACACCTTCCTCGGGAGGGGACCTCCGCTGATAACAGACTATTGAATATCGGTGCATGACTGATAAGAACTATAACATCCCATTGTGAGATGCTCCGCCCAGAGGGAGGAGCCAAGCACTGCTACCCCATATACTCCAAGATTCTGAAATGGCAGTTTCAGTTTATTTCTCCACGAGATTCCCCAGAGGAACAGCAGCTACCTTTTCCTCCTGGATCTTCAGAGGAAGACTACATCCTTCTCTACAGATTCCCCTTGCTCCAACAGAACCACACCTGATACTTCAGAGGACTGCAGCCACATTTTCAATCGGACTGCCACCAACACCCTGACCAACAGGGTGTCAGGTTGGGTTTCTGACTCTGTCAGTGTTGTTCCAGTGGACTGTATTGTTTATTTTATTCTTTTTATTTCTTCCCTATTAAAGAACTGTTATTGCCTGCTCCCATATCTTTGCCTGAGAGCCCCTTAATTTAAAATTGTAGCAATTCGGAGGTGTCGGGAAGGGTTTACATTCTCAATTTCAGGGGAGGCTCCTGCCTTCCTTAGCAGACTCCTGTCTTTCCAAACCAAGACAGATTTTGGCGCCCAACGTGCGGCTCGAGGGCACAGAAACCAAAAGGGAATAACAGTTCTTGAGTAATCTAATTTGTGTGTGTGGCTATAGAAACCTCATTAAGCGACACCATGTGGTCCAGCTTGCCCTGGTTTGGGTGGCACGTGATCGTGGCTGTATTTCTCCCATTTATAGGCCCTTATCTAAACATGGGTCCTATAACCAAGGCTACTGTGTCTGTTATCCGGTTTGTGTTATGGGTGAATAAGGTGAGGAATTCATAGATTTTTAACTTCCTCTGGAAAGCAGGCACATGGATTCACAGCTATCACACATTAAGTGTGTGTTTTTGGAGTTACTTTAATAATGGAACCTGCTGTAAGGAAATGACCCCAGGCGAAATCTTCTCCCAACCCTTTAGCCATTTCTTTGGGTCTGCCCCACCAGTTTTTGAAGGGTTCAGATCCACTGTAAATATTAATGATATCATACAGTGGCTGGTGTTGCTGATAGGCCTGCTCTATTTAGCATTTAGAGAGAAGGGGAGACTAACCTGGATAACTACCATGACACCTACCCCAGAACCTAATACGCCTCCAGAGTCTAGGGATGCTGCTGCCCCAGAGCCTGCCCCTGCCCCACAGTCCACCCCAGCTAGGGATGCTGCTGCCCCAGAGCCTGACCCTGCCCCACAACCCACTCCAGATGTGAACTACCCAGATTGGGTGGGGGGTTTGGTGAAGGAGATAGGCCAGATGCTGAAGGAATACACTTCCCCAGCTGGTGAGAGGCTTTCCCCCCACCCTGAAGAGGGAGAGTCTAACAGTGCAGCAGCAGCAGAACCCACAGATGTTACAACTGTCCAGGCTCCAGCTGAATTGCAAAGGCAATCACAGCCAGCAGCAGTTGCCCCTGTAGAAACAAGGAGATCTAAGATGAAAGCAGAACACCCAGATAGGGGAGGGCCCTCACAAGCCACAGGGGAACCAGAGGTTGCAATCATCACCGAGTCCCTGACGTACGAAAGTCTCCGTAATCTGCACAAAGACATTGTATGACGAGGATGTGAGGCTTATACAACCTGGCTACTTCGGGTCTGGGATCTTATGGGTACAGGTGTCCAGCTAGATGGTGGTGAGGCAAGGAATTTGGGACCCTTGACCCAGGACTCAAGTATCAATCAGATTTTTGTAAGAGAGCCAGGGTCCCTTTCCCTCTGGGAGCGGCTTTTAATAAGTGTCAGAGAGAAGTTTGTTCACAGAGAAAGAATGCAGGAGCACCACCATAGAATGCGCTGGAAGACTCTTGAAGAAGAGATCCAACAGCTGAGAGAAGTGGCAGTGTTGGAAGTACTTTTTGGGAGGGATGGACAGCATGATAATGACCCCGACAAAGTCAGGTGCACAGGGCAAATGTTGTGGAGCCTGGCAAATCTAGGGCCATCCCAATACACCACCTTTATTGCAACAATTAATGCTGACACCAACCGAGAGACAGTGGGTTCTGTGGCCAACAAGCTTAGGAATTATGAAAGTATGATTAATAGCCTGATGCAGGCTCATGTCTCTGCCGTAGTCCAAGAACTCAGAGAAGAGATGAGGGAGATGATGAAGAAGAACAGTTCCCATATGGCACCAGTGTGAGTCACAGGCCCCAGAGTCAGAGCCCAACGTTCCCCAGCTACAGAAAGAGGGTACACCCCAAGAGCTGACCTGTGGTTTTTTCTGCGTGACCATAGGGAAGACATGAGAAGGTGAGATAGAAAACCCACTTCTGTCCTGGCAGCACGAGTGCGTCAACTCAAGGAGGGAAACACTAATCAAAGGAACCCCAGTAAAGTGAAGGTAGCCTCAACCTCCCATGACCGAGCTGCTGAGTATGATCTGTCAGATCCCCTGGAAGGCACCTCTACCATGTATACCCAGGGTTAGAGGGGCCCTGCCTCTAGCCAGGCAGAGGTACGGGAAAACCGGATTTTCTAGACGGTGTGGATCCGATGGCCTGGCTCATCAGAACCACGAAAGTACGATGCCTTAGTTGATACTGGTGCGCAGTGTACCCTAATACCATCGGGACATGTAGGGGCAGAACCCATTTCCATTGCCGGGGTGACGGGGGGATCACAGCAATTGACCCTGTTAGAAGCCGAAGTGAGCCTGACTGAGAAAGAGTGGAAAAAACATCCTATTGTGACTGGCCCAGAAGCCCCGTGTATTCTGGGCATAGATTTCCTCCAGAACGGCTATTACAAAGACCCAAAGAGACTCAGATGGGCTTTTGGCATAGCTGCTGTGGAGGCAGAAAACATCAAGCAGTTGAACACTCTGCCTAGACTATCAGAAAGCCCATCTGCAGTAGGACTCCTGAAAGTAGAAGAGCAACGAGTGCCAATTGCCACCTCGACAGTGCATTGCCGGCAGTATCGGACAAATCGAGATGCTGTGATCCCCATCCACAAAATAATCCGTGAGCTGGAGAGCCAAAGGGTAGTCAGCAAGACTCACTCACCCTTCAACAGTCCCATCTGGCCTGTGCGCAAGTCTGACAAAGAATGGAGATTGACTGTAGACTACCGTGGCTTGAATAAAGTGACTCCACCGCTGAGCGCTGCTGTGCCGGACATGCTGGAGCTCCAGTACGAGCTGGAGTCCAAGGCAGCAAAGTGGTATGCCACTATAGACATTGCTAACGCATTTTTCTCCATTCCTTTGGCAGCAGAATGCAAGCCTCAGTTTGCTTTCACCTGGAGGGGCGTGCAGTACACCTGGAACCGACTGCCCCAGGGGTGGAAGCACAGTCCCACCATCTGCCATAGACTGATCCAGACTGCACTGGAAAAGGGTGAGGCTCCAGAACACTTGCAGTACATTGATGACATCATTGTGTGAAGAAACACGGCAATAGAAGTATTTGAGAAAGGAGAGAGGATCATCAAGATTCTGCTAGAAGCCGGCTTCGCTATCAAGAAGAGTAAAGTCAAGGGACCTGCCCGAGAGATCCAGTTCCTGAGAGTTAAGTGGCAAGACAGAAGGCGTCAGATTCCCACTGAAGTCATCAACAAAATCACCGCGATGTCTCCACCAACTAGCAAGAAAGAAACGCAAGCTTTTCTAGGTGCCATAAGTTTTTGGAAGATGCACATTCCCGAATACAGTCAGATTGTGAGCCCTCTTTACCTGGTCACTCGCAAGAAGAACGAGTTCCACTGGAGCCCAGAGAAGCAACAAGCCTTTGCCCAGATCAAGCAAGAGATCGCTCATGCAGTTGCCCTTGGCCCAGTCAAGACAAGACCAGAAGTGAAGAACGTGCTCTACTCTGCAGCCGGGAACCATAGCTTGTCCTAGAGCCTTTAGCAGAAAGCGCCTGGGGAGACTCGAGGCCGACCCCTAAGATTTTAGAGCCGAAGTTACAGAGGGTCTGAAGCCAACTACACTCCCACAGAGAAGGAAATCTTGGCTGCGTATGAAAGAGTCCAGGCTGCCTCAGAAGTGATTAGCACGGAAGCACAACTCCTCCTGGCACCCCGACTACCAGTACTGAAGTAGATGTTTAAAGAGAAGGTTCCCACCACCCACCACGCCACTGGCACTACATAGAGCAAGTAGATTGCTCTTATCACACAGCGCGCCCGTATTGGAAACCCGAATCGCCCTGGGATTCTGGAAATAATTACAAACTGGCCAGAAAGTGAGAACTTTAGTCTGACTGATGAAGAAGAACAAGAACCAGTGACACGGGCTGAAGAAGCTCCTCCATATAACCAGCTGCCCCCAGAAGAAATGCGCTACGCTCTTTTCACTGATAGTTCCTGTCGCATCGTGTAGAGATGAACCGGAAGTGGAAAGCAGCCGTATGGAGCCCCACACGACAAGTTGCACAAGCTACCGATGAAGAAAGTGGATCAAGCCAACTTGCTGAACTCAAAGCTGTTCAGCTAGCCCTGGACATTGCTGAGAGAGAGAAGTGGCCAAAGCTCTACCTTTACACTGATTCATGAATAGTAGCCAACACACTGTAGAGATAGCTAGAGAAGTGGAAAAAGGCCAACTGGCAGCGTAGGGGAAAACCGATCTGGGCTGCTGATGAATAGAAAGACATTGCCGCTCGGTTAGAGAAGCTACCTGTGAAAGTCCGTCATGTTGATGCCCATGTCCCCAAGAGTCGAGCTAATGAGGAACACCGAAACAATGAGCAAGTAGATCTAGCAGCAAAAATAGAGGTGTCAAAGATAGACTTAGATTGGCAACATAAAGGAGAGTTGTTCTTAGCTCGATGGGCCCATGATGCCTCAAGTCATCAGGGTAGAGATGCCACCTATAAGTGGGCACAAGACCGAAGAGTAGATCTAACCATAGACAGTATTTCTCAAGTTATCCATGACTGTGAGATGTGCGCTGCCATCAAACAGGCCAAGCGAGTGAAGCCCCTCTAGTATGGTGAGCGGTAGTCCAAGTACAAGTATGGGGAGGCCTGGCAGATTGACTACATCACACTGCCTCAGACACGCCAAAGCAAGCGCTACGTGCTGACCATGGTGGAAGCCACCACTGGATGGTTAGAGACCCACCCTGTGCCTCATGCCACTGCCAGGAACACCATCCTTGGCCTGGAAAAGCAAATCTTGTGGAGACATGGCACCCCTGAGAGAATTGAGTCAGATAATGGGACTCATTTCAAGAATGGCCTTATCAACACCTGGGCCAGGGAACATGGCATTGAATGGATATATCATATCCCTTATCATGCACCAGCTGCCGGGAAAGTTGAACGGTGCAATAGACTACTTAAAACTACACTGAAAGCACTCGGAGGGGGGACTTTTAGAAATTGGGAAATGAACCTAGCAAAAGCCACCTAGATAGTCAACACCAGAAAGTCCATAAATCGAGCTGGTCCTGCCCAGTCTGAACCACTGCACACAGTAGATAAAGTCCCTGTTGTACACATGAAAAGTATTTTAAGAAAGACTGTTTAGATTACTCCCACCTCAAGCAAAGATAAACCCGTCCGCGGAATTGTTTTTGCTCAAAGACCTGGTTGCACTTAGTAGGTAATGCAGAAAGATAGAGAAAGCCGTTGTGTACCACAGGGAAACCTAGTCTTAAGTGAAGACTGTGTGTAAGGTTTGGGTTTTGAGTTTTTGTTTTTGGTTTTTTTTTTTTTTTGTGATACAGATAGAAATAGGAAAAGGGGTAGATAATGTTGAAGATTGCATGCAAGATGTTTTCCATTACCATCTGTATGGCTGATTACCTTGTCAAGTGAGCAGTTTGCCTTATCTCTCTCTTTGAATGACCACATTCACACCTTCCTCGGGAGGGGACCTCCGCTGATAACAGACTATTGAATATCGGTGCATGACAGATAAGAACTATAACATCCCATTGTGAGACGCTCCGCCCAGAAGGAGGAGCCAAGCACTGCTACCCCATATACTCCGAGATTCTGAAATGGCAGTTTCAGTTTATTTCTCCACGAGATTCCCCAGAGGAACAGCAGCTACCTTTTCCTCCTGGATCTTCAGAAGAAGACTACATCCTTCTCTACAGAACCCCCTTGCTCCAACAGAACCACACCTGATACTTCAGAGGACTGCAGCCACATTTTCAATCGGACTGCCACCAACACCCTGACCAACAGGGTGTCAGGTTGGGTTTCTGACTCTGTCAGTGTTGTTCCAGTGGACTGTATTGTTTATTTTATTCTTTTTATTTCTTCCCTATTAAAGAACTGTTATTGCCTGCTCCCATATCTTTGCCTGAGAGCCCCTTAATTTAAAATTGTAGCAATTCGGAGGTGTCGGGAAGGGTTTACATTCTCAATTTCAAGGGAGGCTCCTGCCTTCCTTAGCAGACTCCTGTCTTTCCAAACCAAGACAATGTCTTCTCCTGAAAAAATACTTTATAAAGCTGTGGGCTACACTGCAAGAATTAAGACTTCTGCTGACAGCTGGGAGGAGTAGGTCTTAGGAATAAGGGAGAGAAAAGGCAGTGGTACCTTTCACAATTTTTTCTTTTAGTTAGGGCCTAACTCTGTCTCACTGTTTATCTCCTTCTACTGCATCTGACTCCAAAGGTGAGTCAAAAGGGGAAATCATCCCATCAACAGCATCATCATGAACATGCACAAGCAAGTCACAGTGTGAAATTGTTCTGCCAGGAGCCTGAGAACACTCTGGCAGGATAGTGTGCAATTTTCCAAGTTGGTCCCAACTGACACCTCAAAATGATTCACATTAAATGACATCAGAACTCATCTCATTGGGAAAAAAAACCACACAGTTTATCAGCAGCTCACACTACAGGAAAATAAAACCACACCACCATTGTCTCACTTTCTAACCCCCAGACACCTCCTGGGGCAAAATTCTTTGAGATATCCTTGAGAAAATCCAGCAATATGCTGGTCTTTCCACCTATCTTTTCAAGTCAGGACAGGGTGATGCTTGATGCCCTTTCCTCAAACTATTAAAGTATCATAAAGTGAGCTAAAGCTAGCATTTAACTTCTGTTTTGTTTGAAAATTCCTACCACCTCCTTCCCATTAAGCTTACATGCACACTGCATGCACTGTCAGTCCTTGATACTGAAAAGGAATTAAATCACCACACACGAGGGACATGTGGCAGGTGTGCTCTCTCCTGGTCAATGCCAGTCCATAAAGACATTATGTATAGCAAATAATGGCCAAATGAAACACCTGGCAGGTGTCACCATAATAAACAGGCATCACCAAAGCAGCAACCTTTCAACCAGAGTACTCCATGCCAGACAGAAAAGCAGTAGCTAATGCTCTCTTTCTCTCTCACAAGAAGAGAAATCATAATTTCCACCCAAGGGAGCTGCAGCAGCAGAAGTGTGGATTTAAAACCCTAAAGCTCCACAACTGCTTCAGTCTAACACTAATTTTACTTTCATAACCTTACAGAACCCAAGTACTTTAAACATTTTCCATTCCAGCTTAAGTGCAAGAACAACTGCTACTGTGCCCTTGAAATAAAAACCCACATTTGTTGCAAACACATTTTGAGGCTCTGTATATCTGTTAAATACAAGAGGCAAGATCCTGACTAGGAAAAGAGCAAAGGATTTCAACTATGTATTCAAATCACAGCAAAGTTTCTGGGTTTCAAACTGCACTGCTTAATTACTTTTACCTAAAATAAAAACCTAAAAAGCCTCCACTTTTCAGGTAAAATTCACTTGAATATAAATGCAGCAAGAGCTCAATCATGGTAGTGCAATGGCTGCCAAGACCAAAATGTGGGCTCCTGGTCTCTGAGGAAAGTGAGATCAAGACAGGACAAAACCTAAGGAAAAGGAAACACAAGTCACCTTCTGTCACGTTGCTGGAAGCAGCTGATGAACTGAGGCAATTCTGTCTTGAGGTTAAAAGTCCGAGGCAACCACCTGGGCCCATCTGGTCCTCCAGCTCGTCTAGCAATGGATGCCAGGCAGTCTTTGACAGTCAGGAGGTTCTCACATGGGAACTGATTCACCATTACCTCAGGCCTCTCCTCACTTAGCTTCCTACAATGCAAACACGTGCTTGGTGAAGGGGGAAGGCTGGGGAGGCCTTTGGGAACACAGGTTTTTATAGCAAAGAAATTTACAAAGTATTATCAGGGGAATAATGAATCCTATAATTAATTAACCTATAATCTTTGAAGTGTGAGAAGTTGTAGAGGATGTCTGCCTCTCCCTCGTTGTCTGTGAATACAAAACGGGGATGTGTCAGGTTGTTGAGAACTTGAGGAATGTCTGTGAAAACCCTAGAAGAAAGAAGCACACAAAAGAAGAAAAATGTCAGTTTAGTTCCTGAAACTGATCAACTAATGCTTGAATAGAAAAAAAACTTTTATGTTTTTCCTGTATACACTCTCTGTGACAATCTCTTCTTGATTCACAAAAACAACTTAAATTGAAGTGGGATAGATAAAAACCTTGTGAGAGATTACCTAAAAATTATCTATTTTGAGATAGTAATATCAAAGGTAGTTTAGCTCTGACAGCTTCATAAAAATAACAGTTCAGAAGATGATGACTAAATCCCTGACACAGAAGCAGTAACATGAATTCACTGTTCTACATGAAATATCCAGAAATGAGAGTGGCCTTGTGAATGCCTGCACTCCTGAAAGAGCTCGAAAAATCAACTTGCTCTCATCCACATGAAAGAAAGTCATAGGAAATCTTGTCAGCTTAATTCTGTAGCTTCAGAAGATTATTTTTGCTTGTTCAGAACTATAAATAACCCAAGCACATGAAATTAGGTACATTAGGTATATGCTGGGAATACAGAAAATTTTGAGGCTTGATACAAATTCCCTCTCAACCCCATTTAAAATCACACAAAACACCAACCCAAACCTGACACACATTTCAGAATGTAACCAAGAATGAGGTAAATTGTTGTGTATCTTAGGGAATTTCCCTCTCACACAAAGCCAGTGACTTGGATGCTAAAATAAGCAGATAGAAATAATGGCTATTTTGATGACTTTATAGCTTTAAGTGAGGCCACATAATTCAGAATTCAGCATGTTAACTCAAAAAGCAAGACTGTTTTTTATATAATTCTCATGGTAAGGAAACATTTAAACAGAATAAAAAACCACTAATTTTTTCCATGAGAAACTACTCTATTCTTCCTTCTCTCCAGATCTATTCTTACCAGTTGTAGAACTTTCCTCTCCTCCTCCACTACTAACCAGTTGGAAAATATATTCCCCTGAGAGACGCTTCTCTAAAAAGATGAACTGCAGAAATAGACCAGTCACAGGGGGAAATAAAATCTTTAAAAAGCAAAGTATGTCAGGTGCTTTGCATAGCTCCATGTGTGAGACATTACAATATTTATACTATTTATGCTGAAGCCTATAACTGAGAGAGCTGACTTCACTCTGGATGAAGGGAATCAGCCTGTTGAAAGAAGCCACCAGTCCTTCCTCACTGTTCCAATAGAACAAAATTAGTATTTCCATTAGAGTCCCACTAGCATTTCTTCCTGCAATTTGTGGCTTCTTGGCTTCTCCTTGTAAGTCTGCACACAAGGGGAAAGTGTAATACCAAATGTACTGGATCCACTACAAGTGCTGCCAAACCACAAGCTCCCCTAAACATCCACTGGTTTGGAGCAACTGTTAGTCCCTGCTGGAGCCAAGAGGAAATCAAAGTGGTGACCTAAAGATAAAAGGCCAATTATATAATGCTGTAACAAAGTCCTGAAGCACCCAAAACCTCCACACAAATAAGCAAGAAAGAACACATGCAGCACAATTGAAGTTGTTCAGAAAATCCCGAACTGGTTCTTTACAAACACACCCTACAAGTCACCATCCTGCAAAGATCCAGTCCCAGAGCACTCAGGATTACATATTTGAAGACTTGCTTAAAATGCAGCACAAAAGAAATAGGGGAGCTCAATTTAGCTTTAAGTGCAAGAACATCATTGCAATAAGATGAGGGAGGTTAAGATTAGAGAGGAAATAAGGCCATTTCATTTTTTCTAAGGTAATACACTGATAATGCCACAAAAGATACAGAGAGGTAAGGAATGCACCAAGTCCCATTCTGGCTTTGGCAGAGGGCAGAACACCTCCACTGCAATCCTGTATTATCAGCCAAGCTATTTTGGACCTTTCAGTCCAGTATCAGTGACACACTGAACCAATGAAGCCAGCTAACCATGCCTCCCAAATGATGCATTTTTCCCCCTGGTCTCACTGAAGTCCTGGCAGGGATGCTATGAACTCTGGGATTAAAGATGACATTCAGTGAAGTGATACAAGTAAGATAAATATGTTTAGATGTTACTTAACTTTAAACTCAAAATATTTAGAGCTAAGAAACAGTTATGAGAATCAACTCCCACAGCACAGAGCTGACAAGACCAACAAAAAAAAAGAGCTGCCTCACAACAGCTCTTTGGACATTTTAAAACAGTAACTGATGTAGCGGAAAAGAAACATGAAAGAGAAGATCAAAAGAAACAGAGATGATCAAGCCCAACACCAACTGGAAAGACTTTCCCTAATGAATCTGTCTTTGAAGCATTTAGTTCTTTGATTCTTTTTTTCCATTCAGCAATGAGCACAGCTGGATAGAACAATCTCCCTAGGGCAGCAGTTACTATGCTACAAGACCTAATTAAACATATAAATTTGCTGTATCAAACTACTTGTACTCACTCCCCTGCTTTTCAGGGCTCAGGTTAAACATTTATTTGATCTTCCACTCTCTGTCTTAACTCTGCTTGGATACAGATGACTAAGAGTTTGTTCCAGGTTCTAAACTTTGCAACTTGAATTTCTTCTGAATCCCCTAAAGCAGCAGCAATCCACAAAGGAGAGCACAAACATTATTAACAGGTTACACCCATCTACCCAGCTCCACATGTTCCCATCTGTCTGCCCAGCGTGACAGCCCTAAAACCTTTAGAGAAAGCCAAGAGCACTGGAAGGCTGCAGCTCCCACTCAGTCATCTGGACTCTGAGATGCTGCTCTACCTGTGGAGGAACATTAGTACACAAAATTCAGAGCACGAGAAAGACCTTACAGCCTTTTGTCCAGATATGGACAAGATAAAGGAAAAGGGAGGGAAGCCTTTAAGAGTACGTTGACTGGGTATGGATTAAATTTCTTAGAAGAGAAGCAAGAAGAATTTCATGTGCTTCCCCCTCCTTCTCTGCCTAATGTGAGTGCCATTCATTTGAAATGTACGATACAAACTAAAGAGGTAAGTAGTGAAAAATATGTCAGTGTTTCCCAACACCCTAAGTCTTGCTTTCTGCCTCTATCAGAATGCATCTGCCTTTGACTCCTGTATCTGAGTACATCAGATGAAAAGTATCAGCTTTTGCTTATCCTCACAGTCATGCAACCAGAGATTTCAACTACAAATGAAACCTTGACTACTACTGGGCAAGTTAACAAATGTCTCTCCACAAGAAGTGACTTCTGATTCTCAGTAGTTCTTCTCAAGTAAACTTCATCTAGGGAGTAACAAATCAACACAAGAAGCTGGTGTGTGAGTACACTACCAAATACATTTTAGTGCAAATTTACCATTTAAGCAAATAGTTTCAAGCAAGAACTGTGATCCCAGTGTCAGACCACAAACACTCCAGAGTTCAACTCACAGCACATGCTAAGCAATGGTTTGCTCTTCTGGAATAAAACCAGTAACAAGGCAGCCTGGCCATGCAGCACCACTGGTTTTGCTCAAAAAAATCCCTTATCTTTGCAATATTCTTCCAGCTTTCTTCGGAAAAGGTTTCACAGCATACAGCTCATTTTTGTAGTAAACACATGTCCAATTTAAAACATCCCAAGTTTTTACAGGATTCCTGTTTGGTAATGCCATCTGAACAAGGGGAATAGTCTGTTATATTCACACAGCACAGAGCAACCCATACGGACATACATGCTATAATGCAGAAGACAACTCTTCAGTGTCTCTTCTACACCTTAAATCATTCTTAGTGAAAACAACTTAACTTGTGTAACTTAGTGTTAAAACATGACACAACTTTTCTTTCACCCAGAAGGTGGCACTTACTAAAAAAAAGAAACAAAAAACCAAACTAAGTTTTTTTTTTTTTAGAAATAATGTAAGCGACAATTTGTTCACTTTGAAGAATAAATCCAAGAGCAGTAACTAGTAAGTCAGAATTTTAGGCAAGTAGCTCCACATAAACCCACCTTTAACTTGCCTCTGTTGTTCAAAGATGGAAAAGGCTGCTCAGCCTGAACACACTGCAATTACTGCACATAATCGTGGTAAGAAAACATTTTGTTTGTGGATACGTACTTGAAAACTTTGTCTTTGGCATAAACTGGTGGATTTATCGCTACAGGAAGTTTTTCCTTGTTTTCTGCTAAAATTGCCTAGAAAACAGAAAACCACAAAAAGTTAATTCTAGGCAGAATGAAAGAGTCCATTGCATGTCTTACTCCATTCTCTTTAGTGCAAGTGAATTTCAGCAAAGTTACAATTCCATTACGTTGTGTACTATGTTGTTCAGGAAAAAAAAAATCAGTACAAGAACAGAGGCAGAAGGAAATCCTAACAGTAAAAAGGAATAAGAAATAAGGCTTCAAGACCAGGGCACATCAACACTGCTGAATGACTCTGAGAAATTCTTGTCTCCTAAACATGAAAAAAAAATCCTCAAATCACAGCCAACCATATGCAATAGAAGACAAAGTTGTTGTATTTCCAACAAAGTGGAAGACTGACCACTTAGTTGTGATACTTTGTTACAGATGACTAAAAAAAATTATAGGATGTTGGAAGCCAATTCTGCTCCTGTGAAAATGAGCAAAACGGTTTTGCAGTCTTCAGCAGTAACCATGCCTGCAATGTCTCTCTCCATCCTGTACAGCCCCCCTCTGACTGCTAAAAGGAAATACACTTCTGCATCCCTGCTGATGCCCTGCAAAAGGAAGCAGCTCTCAGAAACTCTGGGACAGGAGAAGTACATCTTGAGAAAGAAAAGCAGCTGCTGCTCTGCAACAGTTCTTTGAATTCCAGCTGATCCAGACTGTCATAAATTGCAGTGTCCAGCCACATATGCACCTCCTTACCCTTAAGGTTGGTATAGCAATAAAATCCTGCATAAGTGGAAAGACAAACAAAACCACAACGGTAATCAAAGATCTTAGACATCACCTTCTGAAACAGACTGGGCAGGAACAAATACAAAAGAATGGTTGCAGTCCCTCCAGAAAAATAAAGGAGCCTGTACTTTTAAGGTGAGAAGATTACAATTCTCAGAACAGTACCAGAGGATGCATTACTGTGTTTTTTGCAGCTCAAACCCAGGCAGCTGTTGAAATCTCCCTAGTCCCATGAGATACCTCCTCCATCCCAGACATTTCATTAGAAGCTGCCTCCCCTGACACTGGTTTCTGCAATCAGTGCCCCATCACCACCCACAGTATCATCTAAGTTACAGCCTTTGTGGTCTGTGTTGGAAACCAGAATTAGATAACACAATAAAAAACAGGTATCAAAAAGTTAAGCCAAAATGTCACTGTGATAACTCTCTCACTATTTTACATACAATGAGAACTGTCAGCAACATGGTATCTCTTTCTAGCTGTATCACCTTTCTAGCTGTATCTAGCTGTATCTCTTTCTAGCTGTGTCACCTTTGGTGTACAGGGATGTGGCATGCCCTGAGCTACTCCTCACTGGTTTGTCACTAGCTGAGACTTTCTTTTACTCTAGAATGTCTAGCAGTAAACAAAAGCTCTGTTGGTTGGTTCTAGCATCAGTAGAGCTCTCATCTCCCCTCAACAGCTGAGTGGTAGAGACAGTTTAAAAAAAAAGCTACCTTGAAAAGATGTTTTTAAGGTAAAATGGTAAAGGAGGATTCTGGACTCATTTGCCACACAGTTCCTTAACTTGACCCGATCATACCAAAACAGAATTAAAACATGCAAAAGTTGCCTTCTCTGAGACCAAGGCAACTTTTGCCAAGAGAATACATATAAGACAAACTCTGGGTGCATTGCTGTTTCTCTGTTAATGCAAAGTACAGCTCTTCCAAAAATGCAAAATCACAACCAAACAATCTGCCTTAGGTTACAAGACAGCCTAGCTATTATGAGTGTACAACTTTACCTAGCAGAAGCAGGTTAACTTCACTTCTGACTGGATATTGTTATAACAAGCTGGATAGAGCATTTTCTGCCTCTCATCCACCATAAAGAAACACAGGGTTGAGGTTTAGAAGCTGTATTTTGAATGCTATTAGTAGCCAGTACAGCATCCTCATAGGTATCAGTTTACTCATTCTTCTAATAGGTCAATCTCATGTAGACATTGTTCATGACAAGGAGATTCCAAACATTCATTTCACATCCTTAAAATAGCCCAAATGTTTATTAGAAAGGAAACAAACTCAATCAGTACTTTAGAAGAGTGCCATCAACTTAAAAATGTTTCTGCTCCAATATTTATTAATTCTAAACCACAACATAGCCCAGAATCCAGTCTGAAAAATTAAAACTTCTCTTAAAATAATAAAACAAATCCTTCTGTAATTCAAGACTGAACAGCAATGCTACAATAACAAATTCAATCAATAAGCCTAACAGGCAATGTATCAAACATCTACCTGGAAGATGGATGCCTCATATGAAGTACCTTGTAGTGTGCTTATAAAAATAGCCATGCAATACAGCAATAAAATATTAAAACTTCTTTATGTTGCTCCAGTATTTAAAGACTTACATATTATGTATAAGACATTTCTTGTCTCACTGTGCTTTGAATTGTTTTTTTTTATTTTAATGGCTGTCCTTTGAATCAGTCTTTAAAAAGAAGCAAAATCAGAATTCTTGCAATGCTTTTCTAGACTCTGTTTCTTCTTAAAACAGATAAGATATGGAATTAACCTGTTAAAATCATACCTGGTAATGCTCATCTGGTGGCTCTGGAGTAGAAGAGCTGACATCCAACACTTCAGTAGGCACCCAGGGTAACAAAACACACTTCCTGATCAGGCGATCCGTCTCCCCGTGAGCGTAATCACGAGTGACTTCATCTGCACCAAAACCAGGAGAACCTTTAGGAACTGCCCTTCATTTCCCACTGAAAATCTTCAAATGACAGCTGCACAGTCAATACCACCACAACTTTTGTTATTTAAATGAAAAATTAGAGATAATTAATGAAACGTGATAAAAGAAGTATTATTTAGGATGTTTATCTTCTCCATGTGATTGAGGCAGAGGGTGGCCCCTAATTAAGATTACAGGAATAAATCATTGGCCTGGTGTTTCTCAACTTTCAGAGCCTGGCTTTCTGACTCAAAGCTACAAACACAGATTTTAAGGGATTTTTTTTATAATCCCTCAGATGACTGAATTTGCAGTTTCACTAAGGTAGTGATGCAAGATTTAAATTCTCTGTCAATAAAACAATAGCAACATTTTTGGACTGCTAAAAGGTCTGTATCCTAAAATACAGAAATATTAGACAGAGAGAACTTTTATATTTGACAGCGTTACAAGAATGCAGCCATTTTAGTCTTGAAACATTTGTTCTACTGTGAAATGTTCAATGACTTTGTAAGAACTGGCCCATTTTCTATTGCAAGCTTTAAAGAAAACCCCAGCTCTTCAGACACACACTCACCACCAGTTTCAAGGTCTCTCAAAGGCCAGAGAACCGTGTAAGCAATTTGTTGAGGCATATAAAACAGAGGTGCTGCTGCAAAACTTGGCTCGTCTGAATGCTGAATGCGTGATCCAAATTCATCCATGATGTACCAGACAGGAACCTTTTCCTCTGCAGTCTGTGTGAATAAACAGAGGGGGACATCTCGCACACATGGACTGCAGGAAAAGCTCCATGAGACAGAGGCACTGGCAGCACCCCTACACCACTTCTCAGATTCCTGCTTCAGCCTCCTCTTTCTTGTGCTACTGCTATTGCCTACCAGACCCACTTTCCCTGAACCAAACCAGCTGCTTAAGACAGCTAAACCAGCAGAAGGCTGCTTGGTAGGATTAGTTTTCCTTCAGTTTCTCTAAGAATCAATCAGCTAAAAAGTGTCTGAAGTTTAAGAGTGAAGGATAGCAACACTGCCACCTGCAACAACAGCTGGCTGCAAGTGTGGAGGCTGCATCGTCCAAGCACCCCTCCCTGCAACACTTGTCACGAAAAAATCCTGAATGAGAAAATAAACTTTAAACTGCTTGGTAGCACTAATGTGGCCTTTTTATGGAGGCAGAAATGGAGCAGAGAGAGTAGACTTGAGATATTTCCTAGAAAAGTGAACAGAAGACAAGTTCAGCTACAGGATGAATTGTCTTCTGGAAAATCACTTTTCAAGTAGTAATACAGATAATTCCATTTCACTTACAAGCTATTCATGACAAATTGAGAAACAAAGAGATAGGATAGAAAGACTCAGAGATACTGTTCAGATTTCCCTTTCATTTAAGGAAAAAGTCACACTGAATCCCCTTCTCAGGGATTTTTCAGACCTGATTCTACTGTGAGTTAAATTTGAGCTTAAATGATAAAGATGACCACTCCAGAGAACAATCTCAAGACCCTGAGCTAATAGGGGCAGTCTGACCATGCTCTAACTGCTCAGGGCTAGCCCTGCCCATTCCGCATAGGACTGAGGCCAAAGAATTCATCTTTCTCCTCTTTAATTCCAAAGACTCAAAAAAACATTGAAGCTCCAATGCAAATGGTCCAATAGGGTTTTCACCTGCACCCCAAGGGCTGTATTCCCTCAAAAATGGCATGTGTGCACTTGAAGTGTTTGAAGGCTCAAGATGTGTTTGCAAAGTGCTGAAGGACTACAGAGGGTAGGGTGACCAAATCTGATGTGGTCTTACCCACACACGCTAAAAGCAGCATCTGCTCTCCTTCCAATGAGAAAGAATGCCTGTAAGGATCCTTGCTAATATTCATGTATTGGAACATACCCACCCCAAATTTTTCAGCATCCCGTAAAGTCTTACCCCTTGAGAGAGCTGGTAGGTCTGGCTGTACTTCCACATTTCCTGCAGCACGTGCTCGATGCTGCCCTCGTCGGGGATCTCTCCGTGGAAGGGGATGCCCATGAGGTTGGCCATCCTGTGCAGCAGGCCGGGCACGTGGCGCAGCTGGTGCCGCGCGTGCTCCACGCGGAAGGTCCAGGCGTGGTCGACGAGGAACACGCTGCAGGAGAGTTGGGGTGGCATCACACCCCGGGCTGGGGTTACACCCAGGGCTCTCTCACACACAGACACATGCTCTGAACAAATGCTGCGTTTCCCTGGAGATGGTGTGATAGCTAATCTGCTCTTAGTCACCAAGTCACTCCCTGAGCACACACTGTGGCATTGCAGGAGCAACTTTCCAGCAGTAATTTACGCTCTGGTTTTGCTCTAGAAAGCTTATGGTGCATTAGTGAGCACTTCCATGAAAATGAGGAGCAGATAAAGAACAGGCACTCAGTTTATGAGCTTATTCCCTTTAAAAGCCAAGAACACAAATGCCTTCCCTTTTTATCACTATGAACTCTACTGCATCAACCTGACATTCTTGCCTTAACCAGGAAAACAATACACTGTTTTGAAAAATTACTTGAGGACCTTGTTAGCCACAGGGTTTGTGACATCTACTGTCACCTGTAAAGCCAGGTGGAGAAGTCTGATCATCTGAAGCCTGTATAGGCTATTAAAAGAAAATGAGCAGTAAGTTTTAATCATTTCCATTTGTTTTGGTTTTTTTTTTCTTTGGGTAGGGGTGGGGTGTGTCACCAAATTATTTTTAGAAAAAACTGCATTGCTTAAAAAAATTACAATCTAACCCAAAATAAAACCATACATATCTGGCACAGCTTCCCTTGACAAGTTTAACCCTTGCTTAGGCTGCATGACTTTTAGAAAAAAACAGTTTTTCAAACAGAAGGGTTCTTCACATTTTGGTGATATCATCTGACTGAACAATTAGAGAGAAAAATCTGAATTCTACTTGCTAGCAAAATCCCCACACCACACAAAATACCCTCCACAACACCTATATTGCAGAAAGCTAAAAACATGTTGGCTGTCACATAGGGCAAATATGGTTGAACAATTATTGTATCCCAGATTTCACACACACATGAAACCACACTTAATTTTAAAATTAAAGACTCCAGAGAATGCTAAGGTCAAGCTCTTTCAAAATGTTAGCAAACAGGTGTGTTGGTGTTCTGCTCCCACATTCAAACACCTGAATGCTGCAGAGAAGCCCAAGATTATCACAGGAGCTGGTTTTGAACTTGATAATTCAAGTGTATTCTCAGATTTAGAAAGGTGATTACTTAGGTTAAGGCAGGGGTATAAAGGCACATACCTATGAATCTTTGTTGGTTTTACTCATCAAGCTTAATTTAAATTTTTAGGTTTTGCATGTTTACCAAAGATGCAAAGATCTAAAAAGTATGAATGGTCTCACAGAAGTTTTACAGAACTGAGCAGAACTGGACTTCGATCTCCAGCAGAGATGACTTCACCTCACTGCTTTTTATTAATGTATGACAAATACCCTGTTCTATGTCTGAAACCAGTAAGAACACAAAAAAGCAGTACTATAATATAAAGTTGTTTCTTACACAACTTTATACTAGTCTTATACATGCCTCCTAGTCTTACATTCATGACAGATAAGCTGATTGTTAGCAAGAAAACAGTAATTTGATATATTCAATTCCACACACATGCACACAACCACTCTTGAATTATATTTCAGCCAACTGAAGGAAATGGAAGCCCACAGAATATTACTGTGAGTACTTTCTTGGCATGAGGTTTGTGGAGATCACAAGTATTTCTTTAGCTTTTTTTTTCCACTGGCACACAGTCTTGCAGATACAAAGGTTTGCTTTATTTCTGTAGAAATCACCTCAAGGTTGCCTTTTCCTTATTTTCTCTCTGAATTTACTAAAAACCAACTTCTAAGTATCTTCCTGCATGATTTAAAAAGGAACCACATTAAGATATTTGTGCTCCCAGTACCCTTTGCAAGGGGTGCTTCATAGCTATGTCTTAGAGGTGGAAAAGAGGATTTCTGAATAGGTTCCAACAAGTCTCAAAGCAAGTCACTATTATTTTAGGGGTTTCACACTAATCAAAGACTGAACAATATTTTCACAACTCACCTATTGGGATTAGAGGCTTGAAGTCCATTCTCATTTGTTACAATAACTTTGAAACAAGGTCCATTTCCAGGATTTGGTTTCTTTTTAAATTCTTCTTCCATTTCTTCATCAACTTCTTCCTCCTCATCCACCTCTTCTACTTGCATTATTCCAAAGTAGTCACCAGCATCAAATATCTGAGATGGAAAGTGCAGAAAATATCATGCAACTGGATAAGATAGAACTCTGATATGCACAATAAGACACCTGCAGACATTTCTTCCTTGTAATCTGATAAAAAATGGCATTTTTAACTTAAGAGATGAATGAAAAACAGTATTTATTCTTTCACATTTTAACAGAGCTGTTTGTTTGGGAAGTTTCTTTAGTCAATATTGGCAGGAAGCTTTGTTGGTTTCTTTGGCAGCAGCAGGTCTACTAATGATTGTCTATCAGCTTAATGCCTCATTAAGAATTTTAGAGGCTGAAAACAGAATACCCTTGCTCAACCTTTGCTAAAATCAGTAATTTAAGACCTGCAAAAGCGAGTGTTACCCAGGCTCCACCACCATACTAAAGTACATTAAGGTCCCTGAAGAAAAAGAGCTTTTCCCAATTGAGTTCTGAACCAGTTAAGAAATCTCAGCCTGCTTCTCTCTCTCTTCTTTCCCTATTAAAGGAACTATCAGTGCTCACTCACCCCCAGGTAAATTGGGAGATTCCTTATACTGCTATATATAAAATTAAGTTTCATACACTTATGTCTACTAAGGTGCTGAAAGAGGTTTGTTTACATTGTTGCCTACTCTGGATGCAACAACTCCATCTAGAACATACAGAAATGAGGGCAGTCACCATACAGGGCTCCCTTCCCAAACAGTGGGCTTGCATATCTGGCAGAACTAAGACCCTGCTGACAACTTCCATCATTTTAAAACGAACATATGCTTTTAGGAAGACAAAAATAGGTAAAGCCTCCAAAGACTGTTGAAATTATTTGAGAGAATTATTTTGCTAGAATCACTCACATACTATCTAATAAACAAGGCATGGGCAGACAGATCATTTGCCTCAATATAGTATGACTAAAAAGTAGCAGGAAAGGAGAAAGGTCTAAAGCGTGAGCTCTCAAGTTACTGGTTCAACACTCCAGACCTGCAATGGTTCAACACACAGCCTGCAATGCCACATCATTAAAAATCATTACTTCTATATATTGGCAACTTCTTAGCTGTAAAATGCCAGTGGCAGCAACAAGCTTTCATTTTTCAGGTGAGTGTTTCTATGGGACAATTATTTTTGCTAAGCCTCAACAGGAAGGTGATGAAATCAACTCCACAACTGTGAAGAAAGGGCACTTAGAAAAAGCAGACAGTAGCTCTAAGAGGGAGTGTCCACCATTACAGGGAGAAAGCCAGCAGGACAACAACAGCTACTTCTCATCTTAAGCCACAGTTCACAGATCAGATCCAAGTGGAGAAGTACCTGAAATTCCCTTCTGAGGAACACGGGATGGAATTTTCCTCTGGGATGGTGGAAGCCAAGGGGAAGGGGCCATGTTGGATAAAAAATCAAAGAATGTCTTTGGTTAGAAGGGCCCTTAAAAGATCATCTTGGTTCCATCCCTGCAGCCACAGGCAGGGATGCCTTCCAGATGCTAACAATAGCTAACAGCTATTAGCTGTTCTTAGCTAACAGCTTCTTAGCTAAATGCTAAGGAGATGCTAACAGTATGTTGGCTAATACATACATATGCATCTTTTTAGGGTGAAGAAAATTACTCTCCAAACAAACTTATTAGAGATTAAAACCACCCCTATTAAAAAAAAATCAGAAACTTAGTTTCTTTCACTTCAGCAGGTATCAAAATAGCAGTTCCAATTTATTTCTAGTTTTCAGTTGCTAGAAAAGGATAACATTACTCAGTAGTATGCAGTATCAAAACCTCTTGCTGTTCTAATAGTAGTCTCCAATGCTTTTTAAAGTCCCTGCAGGGTTGCCTTGAAAATTTGTAGTTATGGAAATTCATGGAGCTGCAGGCAGGTCCCAGCAAAAGGAAGAGCCCTTCCCTGTGCTCACAACTAATTTTTGTCAGATTGGCTCCCAGCTGGGTGAGCTCCATGGTCTGGTTTAGGGCACAAATGCTAATCCCAGCCCATGGCAGCCAGCAAAAGCAGCGTGCCAGGAAACACGTTCCACTCTTCCCTGAAGTGACACTTCAGGGCTCCTGCCTGGATCAAGGGCCATCCTCAACAACCTCATTAGCCAGCAAAGAAGCGACAGACAAGTGAGTGGGAGTCATCAGAAAATGAGAAGTGTAAGTGGGAGCCACTTGGCATGTGCTGCATCGTGGCACTGCGTGTGTTTTCCACACTTGGCTTTTGTCTTAAGGAGTTTGTGAGAGGGACAGGAGGCCAGCCAGTGGCTGACTCAGCTTCAGCCTCCCCTCAGGACAGGCTCCACCCGTTTACCAAAAACCCACAATGAATATCGAGTTCCTCCACAACACTAAGGGGAAGCTGCTGCGTTTATATTTTATTTTATTTTATTTGTACTAAATATCATCTCAAGACTGAAAAATGAAGGGATTCCAAATGCCCTAAGCCAAAGTTTTGGTCTTTCCCTCTGACAAATTACCAGATACACGAGGCTTTAGCAGCTGCATTTAACATAAAATCTCCACTTTTAATACCTTTACAGAATTATGCTTAATGAAAAATTTCTTCTAGAGAATTTATAACCACCTAAAAGTGAACTATGTGTATTCCTCACCCAAAGTAAATCACGCTTCTCACAGCAGCAGCAGCTCAAGACCACCTTAATCAGTGGCTTTTTGTGAGGGTTTTGTTGTTTTTTAAACTCATAATTGATAATACAAGCAGTTCAGAAGTTCACTGATGAGTTTGGCAGAAGCACCTCGTTGTCAGAGTGGATACACAGACAGTTTTGTGTCTCCTCTCTTCCTCCCTCCCTTTGAGCCAGGCTGTCACACTGAACCTATTAACACAGGAGCTCCATTAAGGGAATCTTAAGTAAGCTCCTTAGGCAAAAATCAGCTGGATAAGATCACACCACCAATCTGAAAAGCAATCTCTGGCTTGAAGCAGAACAGGGAGAGCTCACATTAAGTATTCCACCAGCGCAACCAATAACCTCTAGACAGCAAAAAGGTACCAACACATTCCAGTGGCACAACTGCTTGTGAGCAAAACATGTTTGGGCAAAATCCCTCCCTCTTAATGTTCAGGTAGAGTTCCAACCTAACCAAACCCAGCGAACCAGAGAACTTGATACCAAAGCAGGCACATGTCATGACAATTACCACACAGGCATCTCAAGCAAATTCTTTTAAGGCACACTGCAAAATGCTTTGAAGGCCACAGGTAACCTCTGAGCAACAGGCTGCCTTCCACTGCTCTGGAAAATAAAATCTAGCAGTATTATCATGCTGCATTCCTTCTAGTAATTAATTGAGAGCCTCCATTTCTAACTGGGATGAAACTCCAAGTAGTCTTTTGCCAGCAGCATCTGAGGGCTACAAAAATCTCCCTGCAATACAGAGAAGCCTGCAAAATAACTTAGTGTACGGCTGGAATAGAAAAAGAAAAGATTATTAATAAATTAGATGCAGGCACTGTATTTTCCAGGCTTATAAACATACTATACAGTTCATCCAAGAGCATAAGAATCATCCACTACACTAGAAACAGAATTCCAGCACTTATAATGAATGATTACACATGCATATATTTTATTTTTCAAGTTTCTGGCAGAAACACAAAAATAATTTCCTCCCAAGAGATGCTGAATGTTAAATGCAAAACGAATAACTAAAGGCATGTTTACCAATCTAGCAGTTACACCATGTTTTGAATGAGCAATCCAATTACATAATGCTCTCAGAAGGAAACCTGCTCCAGCAGATCCCAAGGTAAATTAAAAAACAAACCAAAACCAACCAAACCCTCCACTTCTCACAGGCTTTGGTGTACACAGTGGAGGGAGGGTGCATTCACTCTCTATGTTGAAATACGTGTGACAGTGTTGAATAACAGCTGCTTGGGCTGGGTTCTAGAGGTATTGATGCAAGAGATATTTTTATCTGTATTATAGATGCACATTTTTCAAGTTCTATGCTAGAAAGTTTTAATCTGTGCAGCAGGTTAGGACAAAGGAAAAATTCCTCCCATTTAACACATGTCACAAGGAAACTCATCCTATGTTCTACACTGCCCTGGGGTTTTGCCCCGAGTTATACTTTATTACCTAGATTCCCAAAACCATTTCACCCCTTCCCCTCACCTCCTTTTGTTTCTTTACTGCTGCTCCTCAAGCCACTCCGCATAGTCCAGTTCTAAGTAAGATCCTGTGACTCTGTCTCCACCTCCTCAAGAGGTTATCCCAGTCCACAGCACTCCTCATAGTAACTTTTCCTGGACACCCCAATTTTCTCCATATCCTTTTGCCCTACTTCTGGGCAAAAACCAGAAGCTGCAGCAGTAGAGACAAGCACTCTCAGCAGCTTGCTTTATCTTCCAAAGCTCACTGAAATAATTAAGTCTCTTTTTCCACACACACTGGGACATTTAGTATAGAAGAGCCTGCTTAGCCACTACTGCAAGTAAAATGAAGCAGCAGGAGCAGTCTGCTGCCTTAGGGCATGTGCTTTCTTCCTTCTGCCTTTCCTCATCCCAGCCTCCGTAAAAACATCAGCACCAGGGGTCTCTCCTCGCTCTATTGTCCTACCTTCTCAGTGTTACACCCTCCCAGCAAAGCTGCTAACAAGCAAGGATTTCAGCCACAGGTCACAAATCTCAAGCCTGCATTAGGTCACAGCACAGGTTCAGTTTGCTACCTCCAGCTTCACACTGGCATGTGGAAACATAAAGCTCTCAACTTTGGGTTTTCTTTATGCTCCCTTCTGTTCCATCCTCTTCCAGGACATCCCTTCTCATACCCTCCTACCTAAGCAGAGCAGCAGACATTCTGTGGTGGTGTTCCCAGGGGTCCCAGGATGAGGGAAGAGACGATAATGTTGACTCCATGTTTCAGAAGGCTTGATTTATTATTTTATTATATATATTATACTAAAACTATACTAAAAGAATAGAAGAAAGGATTTCATCAGAAGGCTAGCTAAGAATAGAAAAGGAATGATAACAAAGGCTTGTAACTGACCGAGACAGTCCAGACAGCTGGACTGTGATTGGCTATTCATTAGAAACAACCACATGAGACCAATCACAGATCCACCTGTTGCATTCCACAGCAGCAGATAATCATTGTTTACATTTTGTTTCTGAGGCCTCTTGGCTTCTCAGGAGAAAAAATCCTAAGGAAAGGATTTCTCATAAAACATGTCTGTGACAATGTTCCTGCTCCAAGTTCCTTGCATGAATACTTACTGAGGGGGGTGTAATTCCACAATGCTTGAGATAGTATATGCTTGAGATAGTATAGATTTTCAAGAATCTTCTCTATAATAAACACATATTCCTGTTATTAACACTACCACACAACAGACTGAAACCAGCAGGAACATAATCAGACCTTTCCTGGCTATAAACACTCATATCATGACTTGCAATGCTTTTCTCCTGTTCCTACTTCGGAGCTCAGATGGGGAAAAGAAGCACTAAGGTAATTACAAATCACTTTACCTCTACATGGGCGTTAAACTGCAGTTCTCTCACCTTTTCTACCATTCTATACTACCAGTTCAAACTTCTCACCCCATCTCACCCATTTCTTCACTGCTTGTCCTGCCTTCCAGCAAACCACCACTAGTTCCTTTCTCCAGTTACCAGATCTCTTTCTCTCCCCAGGACTAGAAATTCACCTCATTCATATCTTCTTCTCCAGGTCAACTCCTCCAGTCTCCCTCGAGCACTCTCAATTCTCTGGATGAAAGGTTTGGCTTACGTCTCTTTCCCGCCTCAGCTCCTTGTTCCTTTACTCCCACAAATCAAAGACAGCTTTCCTCATCACCGAGGCTGGGCTGCAGATGTGCAAACCCAAAAAAAAAAGTCTAAATACAACCCGTGTCTTTACAATCTGTTTACAATCACTCATTTTCTTGTCTTTCTCTTCCCTTTCTCAACACAAACCTCCAGGAAGCAAGCAGATGGTTGCTACAAAGGTGAAAAGGGATACTCCACCCTGCAGGGCGCCTGTGCCTCCACATTCCCTTCAGTTCAGGGCCAGGGGTCAGCTCCACCTGAAGAAAACTGCCCAAGCCAGGTAACTCATGCACACATGAGATGAGCCGGCTGAGCTCTGCACAGTTATAAGTGACTGACCACACAGCAGATCTCTGTGGAAGTGAACTGGAAAAAAAATTAAAAATCAGGCAAAAGCCAATGCAAACCATAATGGATTAAGATATGACAACATCCTGAGTCTAACACTACTACCGTTGCTGTTTTTTCTTAACTCTCATTAGCATAAAAAGCTGAAGGATTGAGGACACTGTCCTGCATTTGCCTGGGACAGAAATAACTTTTTTCTTTGAAGCTGGTAGAGTGCTGTGGTTTTTTCCATTCATCACCTCTCTCCAGCACTGTATCTCTAGTTACGAGGCTTTCCAAATGCTTCCAAACTTCACGCCGACAACAAAAAGACGAAATCAGATATGCACAATACACCTGACGTCTTTTACAGCCCCGAGCTGTAGTCTCGGTAACACAACCCGCGCCGTGCCTTTCCCGCTGTCCCCTGCTAATCAACACTGGGACTCTCCCTCTCTTCTTCGCCCAGGGCTGCAGGGGCTGCCCTCGGCACGGCTCTCCACGGCCATTCCCCGGCTCCCGCTCGCCCCACCTCGGGGCTGCTCCCTCAGCGCGGCTCTGCCCCGGCTCGGGGCTGCCCTCCGGGGCTGCTCCCTCAGCGCCGCTCTCCCGTGCGGGGCCGCCCCAGCGCCGCTCACCCACCTCTCCGCGCAGTTTGCGGCTCAGGCTCTCCCAGTATTGCGTGGGGACCCCCGATGCGCGGAGCGCGGCCCCATGCAGGGCCACGAAGGCCGCCACAGCCTGCTCGCCCTCTCCCGCCATGGCCGGGCCGGAACGCGCCGGGCGGGGCCGAGGGCGGGCGGGGAGGCGGGAGCGGCGCTCGGGGCGTTCCCGGAGCGTTCGCGGAGCCGCCGGGGGTTCGGCTCTGGAGCGCGGTAAGGGCCGTGGGCCCCGGGAGCGCCGGGACGGTTTCAGATGCCCTGGAGGAGAAGGGCCCGGAGGAGGCTTCAGTCTGCTGAGCAGATGCGGGTTCTGCTTCTCTTTGTTCTTCTTCTGCTCTTGAGCGTTAATGAAATTCACAGTGTTCTTGGTGCAGTGCTGGCCACAAGATGTTTTTTATTTCCCCGGTGTTTTAGGGACTCTTCTGGAAGGCCCCAGCCATTGCCCTTGAAGTGGGTTCTGGGTGGGGTGTGAGGCATGGCAGGCACTGATTGCTGGCCACAGCTGTGAGAATTGTTTTGTCCGAGTTGTGATGCTCAGGAAAAACATTGTGTCAGTAATTTATTGAATTAAAGCTTTTTTATTTTGAATGTTGACAAGGAAACTTTAACATGTAAGCCTAACTTAAACATCTGTCAGTACAACAGGGAGTGTGTTTTTTGCAAGAACCTGTAGCAGAGTGCTGGCTTCCCAGTTCTTTCATTGGATAGTTTAGAAGAGATTTCTGCAAAAATCTCTTCTTTCCAAGATTTTGTGGGGAATAGCGTAAACCAGTTTAACCTGAGGCCTTTAAAACATTACTAGTAGCTTTGGTATGGTTATAAAGGTATGGTTATGAAGCTGCAAGAGCAAAGCCAGGTGTCTGACACTGCTTAGAGCACAGGTCCGGGCTTTGCTGTGCCTGCTGCTGCTGCTGGGAGCACCCACATCGCTCCCTCTGCACATTATCTGCTCCACAGACCATGGAAATTCCTTTTCCTGCCAGCCCATCCTCAAATCAATTCAACTTCAGTGCTGCTTGGGCTGGCAGTGCAGCACTGTGCTGGGAGGAGCATCCTACAGCCCTGGAAATAGTCAAGTTCAAGAAATCGGATCCAGTGTCTGGTCAAGAAAGCTTCACTTTCACAGACTACAGTCAGTGGAGAACGTGCCATGTTGAAGAAATACCTCTTTGCTCTCTGCTCTGTCTAGTGTTGCTGGACTGGTGTCCTCTGTAACTACCCAAGGGTAGCAACAATCCCTTTCTCCACATAATCACAGAATTATTCAGGAGGAAGGTCTATAAGCTTAAGGGCTACAATAGGTTAGCCGGGCAGAGAGAGAGTAGAAAAAGATTATAAATGGTGCCTACGTGCTCTAACACTCAGCAGCTGAGGATCTAACTCAAATCTCCAGGTTGGATATCTGAATAGTAAATGCAGGCAAATTTTCCTCTTTGCCTGAGACTTTGTCTGCCTCACCATGTGCTGTGTTCCCACATTTCCTCAGCATAAAGGCTCCACTAGGATGTCTCTAAGGAGACCTCCCTGATTAAACAGCAGAAGATCAAAAAATAGTTGGATTTCCAGTGTTCCCTGTGTTCCCACCCTGCTACCCTGAGTTTCAGCATATTTTTTGCTAATATTGTGGTTTGGGAAAAGAGGATGGCTGTGGTGTTGATCTTGCCCTAGTATTGTAAAATGTGGAGGTTTGACCACTTACTAGTAGTCCTCCTGGGGACCTTGCTTACTAAAAAGGCCACCCTTCCCTCACTTCTGTCTTTGTCATGTTATATAGTTAATTCAAATCTTTTACTTACCTTAAAAAAAGAACAAAAACCACAGTGTTTTTCCTTAAACAGACCAAGGAGGAAAAGTTTAGGGCATCTTCATGTTTTTGTTCAGTAGTGCCACAGTGATCATGCTCTGTCCAGAGGCAAGGGGAATGTGATCCTGTTCGAACATGAGATTTACATAATTCTTTTTCTCACCACGTGTAGGCAGCTGCTTTCTCACTGCTGCTTTCTCACTGCTTGTTTGCACTTCCACATCCCTTTGGATGGGAGTTGTGGCTGCTGGCTGGCTGTTTGGGTGAGTTTGCAGGTCTGTGGGCTGCTGCTCATAATCTCCAAGTAATAAATAAGACACAGTGAGAATCACTGATGGTAAGAGTAGACTCTAAGTGGGCTCTTCCCTGACTTTGTCCAGCACTTACCTAAGTGTGGTCTTGCTCAGCTGCTGTGCTTGGCAGCTTGTTTTACTTTTTTGCTTGTTTTTCACAACAGCAGTAATTCCTGGAGCAGGGAGCGGGGCCCAGCACTCACCATTGTCCTACCACTTCTTCAAGCACAGTGAGGCTTTCAGGAGCAGTCCTTCCTGCTCTGATGGATGCCAGAGCTACAGCCCAGTACCACTGCCAGCCTCTCATGAAAGCAGGTGTTTGTGGACAATCTTTGTAAAGAAAAGTCACCACAGTATTTTATTCCGATTGTTTCCTTAGGAAGAGTGGCTGATTCACAGTGCCTGAACAGTGCAGTCCTTATTCAGGCAATGTGCTTGTTGAATTTAATGGGTTACTTTACATAGGAATTCACAGAGAATGCAAAAAGATCCCAGCAAAGCTGAGCTTACCAGCACTACCCCAGTCTAAAATAAGAGGATTTAGCCTTCTGGCACTATCCAAAGGAAGCCAGCCCATGGAGCCCTCGAGCCCCTCTGTCACAGCAGGCTCCACGACTTATCCACCACCACCACATTTAGTTTCTACCCTGCAGCAGTCTGCAGCAGAAATTTATCATGAGTTACCATATGTGAAGTAGCATTTGTCCCCAACAACCACAGCTAGAGTTTTTCAAAGTTTTGTGAGTCTGGCAGTTTGTGGCTTTATTCCAAATGTTTATGGCTGTCTCATCCAAATAGATCTGATGTGCATTCCCCACTTCATATTCCTGTTGTTTAACGTTAGAACCTTCCTCTTTGCCAACATGGCATGGAAACCTCCTTAAGAGAGGTAAGGATATAAGGGGCAGAAGAGACCTTAACAACACAGTGAAAAGGAGATGAAAGGACATATTTTTGGTGCACTTTAAAATAAATAAACCATTTACTTTCAAGTCAACAACTTTCTCAATGGTAAAACTAGAACTTCAGAGCATGGAAAGCTGTGTTAGGGGCTTAGATGATAAGAACATAATTTGCTGTAAATATTTTATCATAGCGGTATATGTGAGTTTAAAACTTCAGAGAGGTTTGTAAGAAGGCTGTTTTAGGAAGGGAAGATGAATTCTTCTGCATCAAAAAAGCAGTCATTGTGTATAGCTTTTGCCTGCTTGCTTTGTGGACAGGTGCAACTTTTGCGAAGGTTTTGCAACATCCACCTGCCAGCTGGAGTCTGTATGAGGTCTGTCCCATACTTTGGCTACCCTGGGACAGTGGGGCTGTGTTGTCCTGTTGTGTGGCTGGATGGTCACCTGAGTGAGGAGGGAAACCCATGTTTTCACCTTGGAATGGGTGCCCAATGTGAGCATGAAGCTTGGAAAGAGCTCCGGGGAACACTCGGCAGGTGGATGAGTGATCTTAGCAGGTTGGACTCAGACTTCTCTCTAAGTCTGGCAAGAGATCAGTGTGTGAAGGATAATAAACCAAACAAATTGTCTGGCACAAACAGTATTTCCCCTGAGTATTTTCCCCGAAGTGACAAATTTACTGCACCCACCTTATGTGCTGGCATAACATACACTGACAAGTGCAGGTGTTTTACCCTCAAAGATACTCTCCCACTGCTCATGCAGTTCTGGGGTAGAGGGAGGCTGCCCTCATTCTGGGGGTACAACAGTGAAAAAACACCTTGCCAGGCAGCTCCAAGGATCTTGTGCCCATGCAGGCAATCCAACATGCTGCCCTCAGTCCTGAGGCATCCTGCTGTACCTCCACAGTTTTTCACCAGCTGCTTGTGTGCCTTCAAAGGTAGATCTCTGTTCTTCCCTTTCCCATGTCTTTAGGCATACGTACCATGCTGTATAATATATTACTTTTATAAAAGTTGGACCATTACTTAGGAATACTGTTCTACACACACAAGTGAGGTGCAGGTGCTGTTATTCTACATGTTAAGAAGTGTTTTTGGAGTGTCTCATCCTGTGCTGACTGCCCATTTAGATATTGCATTTAAAAAGCAAAAAAAGCAAATTATGGTTGTTGTACAAGATAGCCCCTTTCTGTGACACCAGGAGATGGTTGATGTTGATTCCTGGATAAAAGAAGAATGAACAATCTATGCCCAGCCTGCCTTCACTTACCTGCTGGGCTGTGCCAGAGTGCTGTTCCTCAGGCTGTTACGTTCTGTATACTTGTTGGGAAGTCATAGCAAGACTGGAACTGAGAATGGACCCTTCTGCAATTTACACCAGGCAATGCCTGTTCCAGTAAATGAGAATCTTGTATTTAAATGAAGACTGTCACAACTGCTGAAACTTAAGTGGCTGTTATAAAATTGCCTGTTCTACTCTTGTTTAGAAAGCAATCAGTTTGACAAGCAGGACTTTTATGAAGCTGTGCTGGCTGTGACTGATGCCTGTGTTGTCCCCCAGGTGTTTTTCAGTAACTCCTAGAATAACCTTTTCCATGATTTTCCCAGGCACTTGAAGTGACACTGACAGGCCTGGAGTCTCTGGAGTCCTCGTTCCTTGCCCTTCTTGAACATAGAGACAATGTTTGCCAGCTTCCAGTCAGCTGGGACTTCCCCAGATTCCCATTCCAGATTTTGTCCTTGTGCACAGATAATTCATTACCAGTAATCAACTTGATTTCCAATGACTTTTAGGAACTTTGGGGTTCAGCTTTTCTGTCTTTGATAGGAGCTGGCTTTTCTTGTTACTCATTTAAAGCTCTGAAGCCACAAGGACAGCTGAGTGCCATTTCATATGGCACATCTGTAGTCCCATAAAATGATCTTGTGTCTTCTTGGAATGCAGTGAGGATAACTGCCATTTTACCTGAGTGAATTCCTACCAGCTGAAAAAGGCAGTAATGGATATTTTGCAGCAAGTTTCCTAATGCCTTTCAAACCTGCCAGACACCAAGAGTCATCAGTCATACCAACAGTATTTATATAATGAACAATATATATAAAATCAGCAAAGCTGATACTGTCACGTCATAAATGCTTTCTCTTAACAAACTGAACTGCTTACTTGAGGATAGCAGCAGAATGGCACATGCCATGCTGGAACATGAGAGGTTTCTGCCTCTTTCTTTGAGGCTGCTTCTCAATAGAGGGCTGTGACAAAGGGCAAGTGCATGAGCTATACATGGTAACACCAGAGTTAGTTTAACAAGTAGTTAAAAGTCCTGGAGGAATATTGGTCATCTAGTCCTTTGCTGTAGCCAGGATTTCTTTTAAAAACTCTCCTTGAAGCCTGTTTGGAAGGAACTTGTATCAGTGTCCCACAAACTCCAGCAGCTGGATGAAAAAGAAAAAGCTCTGTTGCTTAAGGATGCAAATTAGACCAAAATATGTAAATGCTATCAAAAAAGAAAAGTTCTCTTCTGATTCTTGTCCACACTTGTGCAAGAAGCCTTGTCCTATACACAAATAAATGGCAGGCAGGGGTATCCATTCCATTTTAAGTTTATTATGAAAGTGATTTTAACAAAAAATTTTATTACATGCTTCATTTTTAACTTTGACATAGAAATCAAAGCTATTAATATACAGAGGCAAAAGGTAATGTATTTTCTTATAAGGTACATTTACAACAACGTTTTCTACTATAAATCTGACAGAATTGTTAAAATATTGGTAAAGCTTAGCACTGTATTTTATTTTCTAAGTATCAAATTTTGTACAGTTATTCACTACCCTTGCTCTAAACTATTATTGTACATTTCATATGGAAATAGCTGTTTGTACACAATTTACATTGGTAATAAAGCTTAGAAGTCCCAGCAGCATCTACAACAGTTCAGTTTAAAATCTCACTCCTGCGCAGTGGTTTATGTGGAGCAAATTGATGCAGAAACCAGTATTACACCCTGTGTGCTTACCCCTGAAATTCAGCCTGCCACAAATTCCTGGTTAAACTGGTGCTGGATATGGTCATAATGAACTTTTTTGCAGGATAAAGTACCACTGGCCTCAGTGGTTTTGGCTAAAAAAGGCTCTGTGATCTGATCCAATGTGAGGTTTTATCGCTTCCACTGCTCCCTACAAGCATAGAGATCCCACAGCTTTCCTTGTCTTTCTACTAGCCATGTGTGTAATCTATTAAATTCCCTTGTATTTCTGAGTTCTGTGTTGTTTCTTATCCTAACAATGGAAGAAGAACCAGCACTAACTTTAAGATACATATTCTTTTTATGTTATGAGAATGAAAAGCACTTTAGAATGACACTTGATAGTGAATTCTGTTTAAATTAGAATGTTCAAGTGCCCCAGAAAACTCTTCCTGTCATGTCAATGAGACTGAAGAAATAACAGGATCTGTAATCTGGAATGATAAAACTGGCAACTGCCTCACATCCACCCCAGTCTCCTAAAGTATCTTTATAATCAACATGTTGAGATCCTGCTGCTCTCAATGCAAATTAATGGCCTAAGTTATAAAACATAGAAAACAATATTTACAAAATAATTTTAATTAAAAAAGTAACAAAAACAAACTCTAAAAAAGATATTTTCACAATAATTAAAATAAAGTTTAATTAATCAAAGCCACTTTTTTCTAGATATTGAGAAAATTGAATTGCAATTGTTTGTATATCTTTAAACTTGTTATCTCTGCTCTCTGAATACAGATGGTTTAAATTATTAGATCTAGAGGTACTTCTGTACATTTAACTCTTGTATATTACATATTAATTTTATAGATTAAAAGCTTTATGATGAAAGAATAAATAAATGAAATAACAAACTGGAATTGTATATATTCAGATCCTTAGATAACAGGTTTTTGACATTGTTTATTTTCCACTCTGCTTCTATTCAGATGAGAGAAAAAACACAAGACCTGACTCTGAATCCAAGTCTCTCGCTGAGGAGTAAGTTCATAGTACCTTACAGAAATTTCCCTTCTTCCATAAATTCTTTTGGAAGACAAAATATTCCTTTTCCCAAGTGCTTACAACAGTTTGTCATTCTAGAAAACTACTTCATTAAAGTCCCAATGTACTGAGATTCTATAAGAACTCCTCCAGTTACTCCCATTCCTGTCAATCAGTGGTTTTAAACTACGAAAAAATGCAACTCCTTGAACTCATGATACAGATATAAGGAACTGTGTGTGTCACTCATTCCTATCTTTAAGAAATCATCCAGACCCCTGAGGTGGCTGAGGAGTTTGCCACTGGGTCCAGCTGCTGAAGATTTTACTCCAGCTAAGTTTGTAAGAGCATTCAAAGATATTTAGAGTCCAGACAATGGGAGCTGTCACAGAGCAGGTAAGTTTTGCTGTCAAACACCTGTCAGCAGATCCTGTATAAGAATCACAGTGCTACTTTTGCTCCTGAAGTTCCAAACCTGCTATCTGCAAGATTAGAACTGGGTTTTTTATAGGTAAAACTGATCTAAGAAATTTGAATGTGTTGGGCAGGCTTATAAAAAGGCACAGGGTGGGGTTTGACTGTCCTTTTGGAATGCTGAACACATGTAAAGGATGTTTCTCACTCATGTGGCAGCATTCTTGCATTCTGCTCACAGACAGGATATCAGGTGAGCTGTGCTCTTTAAAACCCGCTGACAATTCAGAATGTGGACCTTCTGAAAATTCTCTGACCAATCCTGTATTTATTTAAGCTAGTCTAAAACTAAACTAAACTAAACCTGGCTTACAAGGTAAGCTAGTTTTAAGTAAGCTTACTCTAGAATAAAGCTGCTGTGTAGAAAGGATTAATCTAAATCTTAAGTAGTCATAACTTTATTCTATGGGGATGGCACAATGAGGAAATAAATTTCTTTTGAAAAGTTGGTCTTTAGGTAAAAATCTAATGTATGATGGAAGAAGGAAGATAGGGCAAGAAAATGGGACGAAAGAAAGACTTCAGTTATTATTCAGTTATTTTAAATCCAGTTTCTGTGAGCTAAATCTCCAGGCAGGATAAGTCTTGTTATTGAAGGCAAGATGCAGTGTGGCAGAAGAGGTTACAACGCACTGAACACAGAATCCTGCTGCTCCCTGTGCTCAAATGACACACAGAGGCACCTTTGTGTCCTCAGCACTTTCAAGGCACAACTCGGGGCTTGATGAGCAACTTGTGATTGCTGCCGTGTCCTGGACTGCAGCAGGTGTGCAGGCAGTGATTTGGTGGCCTGTGAGAACGGTTAGGGATGATTCACCACCACCTCACTAAAAATAAGTGCACTATTTAAAGCAGAAAGAGAGGCTTAAAATGATAAGTGCTGCAGGTGCAGCTTTTAAGCATATAGGCATCTGCAAATTGAAAATAAAGAGCTTGGTTTGTGCCACAGAATTGGGCAATCACAAATGGGCACTTCTTCAGTCTACCTGTATTAACACATAAATTTGTTGTTGCACCTGTCCTGTAGACAACGTGTAATTCTGTAAGAACAGCTACAGGGCTGTATTTATTGGTATGTTCAAATGAAGTATTTCACATTTAGGGTAAAAGCTAAAATGTTATATTCTGCCACGTTCACAAAGCTGGTTTGCTTAAAGGCAGCTTTATTTCTCCTTGTACGGTTTTTGATTCCCAGATGTGTGTAGGTCTCATCTGTAGAAGAAGACATTCTTTGCTGTTGTGCTGTTATTGTGTAGTAGCAACAGGTTTTCTGACTTTGACAATGAAGGCATCCTACACTAACAGATGAAGAGCTGAACTCACCTCCTATTTGGTGACTGCCGGTTTCTGTAACTGTAAATCTAGTATGAAAGTCAAAGCATTTTTAACTTCTAGAGCTGATATAAAAATTCTATGCTGTTTTTCAAATCAACTGAAACCAGTTCAGACTGCCCTATATACCACTTGTCATTACTTATTTCATTAGAAATTTGTACATCCAAGAGCATTTCTGTGCAGAGTGGCAAGCGTTCAAGCCTGACTCGATTTCTAAATATATCAGATATGAACCCCCTCGATGTTCAAAAGCATTTAAGTGTCAAATTCTGAGGGTCAAATTATTCTCTTTCTTTCAGCACCTTCCTTCAGCAACACAAAGCCTGCGTTTGCCTCAGAAGTCCACAAGTGCCTTGTCCTGACTGTGCAGTCCCTGCCCTGACGTGGCTCTGGGGAATATCAGCCTCATTCTCAGGTTGTCTGTCAGGATGAACTGGACACAACGCCGCTTTTTTGTAGTGTGGTTTTAAGTCAGGGCAAGTGGTGCCAGAGCCAAATGCAATTTCTCTTGCCTGTATTCACCTCTCACAGCTCTACTGAGGTCCCACTACCAGTGGCCAGAATTGGGACATGTCCCTCTTATGGTTTCTCTCTGGCACTGGATTTCCCATGGAGCTTGGAACCTGGAAAATGTTATGGTGCTGCCAGTTGTTTCTGGAGTCTGGCATCACTGTCATACAATGGTATTATGTCCAAACATGTTGATTTTAGCAAGGATTTTACTAAACTCAGTGTACAATACCAGATTCTGAAGTTTGCTTTCTCAAGTGTGAAATACTAAAGATCACTGTAAATCATTTGCCAAGTGAGTAAGTTATTTTTCACCATATTTTCCATATATTTTCCTTCATATCTTTCAGTAGATAGGCTGCAATCCTGACTCCTTTTAATGGATCTGAATAAAACTCTGAACGACCTGTCAGACTTCGAACTACTGTTTGGCTAAAGTAGTTTTTCAGCTGTATACTCCCACATAATTGAGTACCTGAAAAGAATTTTGCTTTTTAAAAACTTTTTTTTTTTGTACAAATGACTACTGTCAAAGAAAAAAATTAATGAAAATTGGTGACCCTTTTTAGTGACCCTTGGTGAACCATAAATAAAAGTAGTTTTAACATCCTCAAGAAAAAGTTAGAACAGCCTTTAACAAAGGACCTTTATGGAGAAGTGACATTTTTTAACAAGGGTTAATGTACATATTAAAAAGAAAGCTCACCAAAGATCTAAGGTTCATGAGTGAAAAAAAACCAACCTGTTAAACTATAAAAGACTGTTCAAGCATAGAAAGAAAAAAATTATATTCTTCAACAGAAAAAGGAAGAAGGCAAGCAAAATTACAAGACGGTTAGTAGAAAAACTCAACAGAATATTTAAGGTGTGTTCTCATAGAAATGGAATATTCAACCACTTGCAGTCAACAGAAACCAACCATTAAGTTTAAGCAGTACTTGCTCAAGGACAAAAAGAAAGTGTCAGAAGATAACCACAACCACCCCTAATACCTGTCTTCGAGAACATCCAAATGTGTTAAACTACAGGTAGACAGGCAAAAAAAAAAAAAAAAGCAGCAAAGCAAAACTGTGTGTTAGTCTTTTTCTGAAAGGATGCTGCCAGGAGAGTTCATTTCTCCATTTAATAAACTTGTAGAATCAAAAGGGAAAATGATACAGAAGAGGAAGGGACTGAAAATGAAAGAGGCTGAAATACTAATAGAAAATAAAGGCTCCTCTCCCATTTGATTTAGCTTCTGTGCCAGGAAACAGCAGGAAACCCAGGATTTCTCATCATGGCAAACCCACTATCGCTCTATGAGCAGGGCCTGAGCACAAGGCTAAAGCTCTCCTGCAGTCCCTGTGCTTGATGAGCGCTGTGGCTACAAATCTGGGATAAAAGGGAGAGCCAGGTCTCTGCAAACACAGAACCTGCCCTCCAACTCTTCTGCAAAACGGTGTCCTGTTCACCCCTGAGCCCCTGGCAGTCTGGGCCTTGGACACAGTTGTGTTCCCAGTGTTGGTCTGCATGTGGGGGGTTCCCAAGGGAGAGGCAACAGCTGACCCTATACTGGGCAGCAGTTGCATCTCCACTGATGCTATTTTTCCTGGAATAATAAATATTGAAAGAGATTGTCCCAGAGTAAACCATTATCCAGTATTATAAAACCTCAAAAGGCTTCAGTTGGGTGTTAATAGAAGTGACAAGCACTTGGAGAAGTTATTTAATTGTCTACATAAAGATACATATAGATATGAGTAAATAGGGTGTGTGGGAGTAAAGACTTAAGCATGAATAATATTTACAATAACTAGAGATAACGTTACTAATGTACCCACAAATAGAAGTATATATTTATATATTTATATATTGTACTTAATTAGATGCTCTCTTAATGGAAAGAAAACCAAGACTACTAATGTTGTTGTTCATTTCTTACATATCCTATTGTAAATGTCTTTAAAGGGACCGACTGATGCATGGAAATCCAGAGCTAATCTGTTTCAATTAAGTAATGGACAGTGGCAAACCTCTGAAGAAGTTTAGAAGAGGACAGATAAAAACATTAGGACATTAGGGCATGGGACTCAATCTCATGTAATTCATAGAACAAAATTATATGCTTTTTTTCTTCTTTTTTTTCCTTTTTGATTTCTACTTGGACAGAGGTTCCACCAAGCCACAAATGAGAAATAACAAAATTTAGATTGTTTCGTTTTCTTCTAAAGATTCAAATATAAACTTCAAGTGCAATTCAAAATCCAAGTATTATTTATACTACATACTTTCTATAACAGAACTTATCTGCAGGTAGTTTAATCATATTTGAATAGATTCCTCCTTTTTTTGACAAGAGTTATTGTTGATGAAAAATAAAAAGCTAGAAAGAATATTTTTACATAGTGAGATTTCAGATGAAAAGTGAGGATACACTAGTGCAGCCACAAATTTGGATCTACAACTAGATGTACTCAGGGATGCTTTTTTTTTTTTTTAGTAAGAATCCCATTCAGAACATTGACTTTTAACAATTATAAAACATTATAGGTGTTCTTCATTAACAATTGTGAACAAAGTCTGCAAAAAAGAGCTTTCAAATTAGCAAATGTTTCTACTATGGAGGAAAGATAATATTTGACAGGAATGCAAAGTAACCAAATATTGAATACCACTAGACTATTTGTATGGTCGTAGAAACCTGGAAACTTTTGATCGCAGTAGCTTTATAAATGATCTTGGAAACATTTCTTTTGACTCTTGTGCTGTGTACTTGAAATAGTTTTGAGGGTGTGCCAGTACATCAAAGAGAGCTTTAATCAGTTTCTTGTCCTATGGAAGACAACACAGGTATGTTAGATAAAAGCAAGGTTTGGATTTAGTGTCTGCATAGGTTTCAAAACTGAAGAACAATCAGGTCTGTTTTGCAAAACTTGAGTCTGGGTAGAAGAGTGTAAGGAAATTGCTCCACGTTGCAGTGGAGTTTCAGAGGGATAAGTCTGCCTGCTGTGCTGGATGCTTTTTGCAGGGCTCCTGGCAGGAGCATTAACCACAAACTGCAGATGTCTGCATTAGAACTGCAAGCTGCCTCTGCCTGTTCCTTTCCACCTGTTCCATGCTGCTGTCCAGGCCTTCCTTCCATGGATGGGAGACAAGGCTGATCCTCAGGGATGCTGAGCTTTCCAAGGACCTTCTGTACCTTGGGAAAGCCTTGATTCAGAGCCTCAGCTGAGCCTGTGCCTGGCACTGTGCACTGCAGCTGGGACCTGAGCAACCCAAAAGCTGGAGGGAGAGAACAGTGCTGGGCAGGGATGGCCAAGGGAGCTGGCTCTTCCTCAGCTCCTGTCCTTCCAAGTCCTACATTCACACGGCTCAATTTTGCCCTCTGACCAGCCTTTTTTCAGTTTTAATTAGTTAGTTATTACAGGTGTTGCTTGTATCTTTGGAAAACCATTTCTTCTTGAGGCAAGATAGTGATTTAGGTAAATACATTTTTTAATGCACAGCAAACTTAATGAGTCATTTAAACATTTAAACGCCAGACTAAGGCTAAAGAAGGCTCTTCAAACAACAGGTCCTTCATTCTTGGCTGACTAATTTTTTGAACATACAATCTTATTAATCATATTAACATATATTTCATTTAGTTCCTGCTTCCACAAAGGACATAAGCATGTTCTGAGCCCAGCTCAGGTTACTTGATTTTGGGCTGCTTCAAATACCAGCATAAACCTCAGAACACAGAGAATTGAATTTGGGGTCACACTTGAGCTTTAAATATAATGACTGTATCAAGGTATTGAGAACTATTTTAGGAAAATGCTTAGGAAAAGGAATTCTTGTTTGGCTTCAAAGAAAGCAGAAATTTCTTACCTTTAGGATTTCTTGATGGTTTTCTGATGCATATAATCGGCCATCTCGAACAATGTCTTCTATCAGTTGTTGGTAGTCCTCTGAAAAATAAAGATCTGGTGAGTGACTGTGGCATCCTTTGGGAGGGCAATAGTCCGACATGAGCTAGACCTCCTCTTGAAGACAGAGCTGAGAAATTTTGCATCCAGTTAATTATTCGGTGTCTCAAAGGTTGCTGTATTCTAATTTAATCACCTTAAAATTCTCTATTTCTTTATGACAGTGGTTTTGAATTATCCCTATACATACTTACATCCTCAAAAAACTACTCCCTCCAAATAATAATGCTGTATTATCTCCACTCTAGAGATGAAGAAACAGGGATACAAAATAACTTTTCAAACATTATATATGTTATATGCATGTTATTTCAAAGTCTTTGCAACTAAAATTAAATGAGGCACAAAAAGTTTTTCCTCATTCTTCTATCTCTGCAAGCAGTGTAAGAGAGATTCTAAAGGAAAATTTTCTGTAATTCAGCTATAACACAAAGATGAAATCAATTCCATTCTCACCATCGTAAGTCACATAGGGGACCTGAAATCCTTTGCCACTGTTTCCTTCATTTGACTTGAACTGAATCCAGAGTTTCCTTGATCTTGAGGTAAATGCAATAGGTCTCTCATAGGTCTGACATGTTTCATACGTAGTAATTGAAGTAGGAGAAGCTAGAAATAAAGTTAAATGATGTTCTTTATATAATAATTTTTGCACCCTTCCTCATCTAGGGTCAGGCATGTCAAATTGACAAGACACTTCTCAGCTGAAGTGTCCTGAGAGCAGAAGCTTTTTGTGACAGAACGGATGTTGTCCTTATTTGCCCATGAAGAGAAGTAGGTTTTTCCATAGAGGTATCAAAAACTACTGTCAATATTATTTTTTTTTTTTACTACTCTAGCATTGTATCCCAGAGTGCCCATATGCTTGTCCCAGACAGGTAAGGACAAGTGAGCTGCATGCCAGGCAGACATGGTAGCCAGCCCCTCACATGGCCAGTTTGGAGAATTCATCTGATAGCAACAAACCACTTACAAATAGAAACACAATAAAACCAGAAAGTAATGTTTGGCATGTTAATTTTGAAGAAAAGACTGTCACACCCTGCAGAGTCAGTGATCCACAGAAGAGTTAACCTGGATGTGAGGAGGAGGTTGGTGACAGCCAGCACAGCTTCACTAAGGGCAAATCATGTCTGAAGTGCAACCTGATGTGCACTGGCTTTGGTCACTGTTGGAACCACAGTTTGGGGTCAGAAGGACAACTGATGTGTTTTGTTATAGTAAGTGTTTGCTTTTAAAAAAGCTCATCTGCACAGGTATAGTTTCCTTCCATCTATAGTGACTTGATGTCTTCTTTCTGATATACAGAGATGTCAATACAGGCCCTCGGGGATAAAAAATTGTGAAAATTGTTCTAGCAAATAAAATACACAATTTTTGTGAGTAAATACACTGTTTTGAACAAAAACTCCGTATGAACAATTGCCTTTCAGGTTTGGTGCTTCTTAGCAAAAAATATATAGCAAAAAATCACCAGAAGGATGCCCACATCCTCCAATGCAAAAGAGGAGTGCATTTCATGGGGATCTTAACTTTAGAAGTTGTTGAGTTAAATTCATAATCAAAGACACAATGCACCCCCTCCAATCTACAGAAAAGCAGGATAACTTTGGATTTCTTGAGGGTGTCAGTTGTACCAACACATTGCCCAGATTTAGCAATAACTGCAGCATATATATACATATATTTACAAAAGATAAGTGAGAGCACAGTTTGTACAGATTACAGAGATAGTTCTCCAAATATAATTTATCATTGTTAATTTCTAGAACGGCAGTGATTTATCCCATGTGGTAACTGGGCCAGACGTAAGCCCATTAACTGCTTTGTGGTTCAGACAATAAACTTGAACAATTAATATCACACCAATAACTGTTATTGGTAGTGTTCTAACTTGCTGTGCCACATCATTCAAGAAACCTTTTAGAAACACTAGCTACACTGAAGACAGTCATCCCTTCAATATGAACTATTCACTCCATCAGTTTGCAGGAAATATAACCCATATCTGGCAGCTTACCACTTTTTCTCATTACTAAAACATCGCCACATTCATCTTCAATTGGGAGAAATATCTCAGGTACTACGATGAGTATTCTTCTCTTTGGGGGTGGATTTATATTCCAAATGCATTCCACATTAGCTGGGTAGTCTCCAGGATAGTTGGGTGATTCAATGTAGCCAGTGTAGTCCCCCAGTTCTCCTCCACAGTGCTGGTCTGGGGAAAAATATAAATTAGTATTTGTGTGAGTTGATAAATTCATCTAAGGTATTTTTCTGGATCTGTCATGAGCAAGTCTAAACTCCTCCTTGTGGCTTTAGAAATGCACACATTCTCCAGCTTTAAAGGAATATTTGATCCACGAGGTTGCTCCACCTGATTGCAAAACCTTAATCTCTGGAGCACGAACTGATTCAATGCTTCATCCAGGCTGCTTTAACTTTGCTTGAGAAATGCAAGTAAATAAACATGATCCAGTTGTGGTTACCATGGATACTGTGCTGACATGCAGAAGATATATATAACTATGCTTTAACTTACACAGTTTTTAATTGACATTAGTTGAATGAGAGTGCTGGTCCCAACAGCTGGCCTTACTTAATTACAGATCTCAAAAATCAGTCTTAATTATAAAAATCAGATTAATTACAGATTTCAAAAATCATGTTGAATTTGGCACAAGTTACTTAAGTTTGATCTCCCCAGGCCTACTCATGCACATAAAATTACATATATGTTTAAATATTTTGTTTAATCCAACCCCCAAATAGTATGCAAGGTCAGATACTGGCTTGAAAACTGAGATGACCTAAGACAGCAAAGTAACAAGGGTGGTTTTATTTTACAGGAAAATCAGCAAACTTCTTCAAATTCCATACAAATATATCGTTTACTCAAATGACATTAGAAATTATGAAGGGCTTATAAAACACATGGCACATAATCAGACTAAAAACTTACAGGAGATCTGCACATGAATAGTTAGTTAGATAACATTGCTTAATTATTATAGGAACATTCTCTTAAATTAGCATGGTAGAGATGAAAAAAAATGCTTGCCCAAAATAATCAGTCATTCACAAAGGATCAAATAAAACTGTACTGAAATCCTTGGGGACATTTAAAATTTTTAAGATAGGAGGCTGAGTACAGCAAAAAAGCCTCCAAGAAGATCTCACTATCATAAGCGAAGCGATACCTGGCAATTGCAGCGTGCATGACCATATCTTCTGACATTTTACAATTATTCTAAAATGGCAGTTACTCTGATAGAAGATATTCTGCTCTACAGAGACACAGAGAAATATGCATCACTGTTACACAACTTACAGGATATGGGAAACTAAAGGCTCTGTAGTTTTAACTTGTAGCTGGAACTCTGTGAAATCATATTAAATCTAAAACACTCATATGCCTCAAGTGGTACTTTCCCAACTTTTTTTCCTCATTGTTTTCCCAACTTTTACTATTCCCTCTGGCAGCAGATACTTGCTAACTAGGAAATACAAATCTGAAGTCCAGACTGACAGATGCAACCTTTGAGCTGCAGTTCAGATCCAAAGACACACTCTGTGTCACTGATATAAATGTGACTTACTTTTGCAATGTGTGACATTGGTGGAGCCATCAAAATCTGTACTGGTGTTGCCAGGGCAGGTAATGCAGTAGTTCTGACCAAACTCAGGCTGGTATGTTCCCACAGGGCACCGGATACATCTGTGTGTTGTGGAGTTGTAGTAATGTCCAGGAGAACAGTGAACTGCAAGGTAGGAGGTGTATTATTTTCAAAAAGCAGCAACCTCCAGTGCAGACAGCTTTCCTCTGCCCTGGACATACCTGGTCTGCAACATTCTTACTAGGCCATAAAAAGCAGAAAAGACACCAGCTCCCTGTATTTCCCAGTATAAAGAATCTTCCAATTAAAACCCAGAGCAAAACCCATATGAACTAGAAATGTGTGATATGTATCTCTCACTGTATTTAATATATTGGTAATAAATAGAAGTGGATGTAAATCCACGTCAACAAGAAAAATTACTTTCACAGTAGCAGGAGAGAGGTTTCCAATAGTGTCTGTTTGCCAGAGTCAGCATGTCATTTCAGTAACTAAACCAAAATGCATTTGGGCAGATTCCTTCTTCAGCATTGGCACTGGAAGTTGACATTATGGAATACAGAATGCATTGCACCCTTACAGTTTCTGCCTACCCCATGAGTAATCCTTAATTTGGTATAACTTTTGTACTGTTTAGCTTCCGTGATACAGTAAATAAAAATATACAAGACATGAAAGCTAAAGCATTGTCTAATCCAAGTTTGTGTTATTTATTGCCACACAGTGGGGCTGATTCCCTTACCAACAGCAGTGCTGACCCCCTGCCTGCCTGTGGTAAATTCCAAAGAAAACCATAAATCCTGTTCAGCCTGCACAACCCCAGACCATTCCCAGTTTACAGATTTCTTGACCATTTCATTTAATCACATGCCCATGCAGCAACAATGTTTGTTTTGGAGCCTTCAAGACCCCCTTGGCACTGCTGATAATAAACCAAAGGCCCAGAAGTAGGAGGATGAATTGTGGAAGGATTTTGAATTCACCTTTGGTTTCACAGTCTTGAAAGGAAACAGCACCTTCGTATTTGGTCACAAGCCCACCGCCACAGGGAAAGCAGAGGGTCCTTCCTGGTTCAGGCTGATACGTACCAAGAGGACAGACTGTACAAGGTTTAAAACCATCTGAAGAGTAGTGCCCAGGAGAACACTGCCCTAGAAATTGAAAATGATCATCTCTATTAGTGTGTTGACTTTTCTGGATGAAGTATAAAACCCACAAATAGTTAGCAAGGCTTTCTTTCACTTAATTATGTGACATCAAGACAGCTGCAGATCAAATTCTAATCTTACCTGCGTATTTTGTATTGTCCCTTTATCTTCTTCCTGAAACCACCACCAGTAAATAGAACCAGTTTCATAATATGCTTTTTGGCAACTATGATTGTGTTTGCATTTATTTTTTTTTAGAAAGGGGTCTACTAAGATTTCATTAGACTACTTTGTACTTTCACCAAGTCTTTAATCTCAGTATTTCAAAGCACTTTATAGGAAGAAATGGAACTGAATCATGCCTATGAAGCAAGTTTTTGTATCTCCGAGTTAGCGATATGGACAGTGGATCATGGGGTTTACCAGATGGGATGGTAGCAGTCCAGCACCTTGTCTATGAGAATACCTAACACCAGCAGCTTTTCACATAGGTGTGAAAACTAGTGCTTGTCAGGTGCTCCTCTGCCAGGAAACAGAGATTTGTGTAAAGCAAATTGCTTTGTGAATCAATCTACTGACAGAAGTTTCCAAACTTGCTCTCCAGGCAGTTTCTGATAGGCATTTGTTTGGCTTTGTTCTTGCTAGCTTGAGTACTTTCCTCTGTGAACCTGAGAACCAGGATGTCAGGTTTTTCAAGACTGTGGCATGAATGTGTATCTTCACCCCACTCCAGACTGGGACACCAGCACTGTGAGATGCCACATATTCCCTGAGGTTGCCTAACCCCAGTACTTTATAATTTAGCTTCCCTGAGAACTGAACAGCAGACAGAAACAACTGGCTTGAAAATAAGAAAGTTTTGAGAGCTCTAGGTATTATTGCAGTCTCATAACAACCCTGATACTTGCTGGGAAACGTTTGGGGCATTCAGTATTTTGGGTGCTTGGCATGAATGAGGAACTTTGGTACTTAAGATGAACTAGAGCTGCTGAGTGAAAGCCAAGTTCAAGTTCTGTCCCCACAAAAGTCAAACTCCTATGGACACCCGTGGGGTCAGGATCTCCAGGATCTCCTTGTGCTCCCATCCCAGCTGGCTGGAATATGACTGTACAAACTGGCTGTTGTGACACAGACCTCAGAGAAATATTATGATGCTACTAATTTGAGGACAATTTTGCTCTTGTTATTAGGAGCAAAACTGATCTAACTGGCCTGGTCCAACTGGTTATTGGAACCCAGACTGGAACATGTTTCCTGTAGGATTTGTGACCCTTGTGGGGGACCCATGCTGGAGCAGGCTGTGCCTGAAAGACTGACCCTCTGGAAAAGTGACTTGGAGAACTCTTGCCCATGAGATGAAGTCACATCGGGAAGTTAATGAAGTCTCCTGTGGGAGGGGCCCCATGCTGGAGCAGCAGCAGGAACAACATCAGTGTGATGAACTGACCATAATCCCCATTCCCATCTCCCTGCACTGCTGGGTGGGAGGAGGTAGACCTGGGAAGGAAGGAGGGGTGTGGAAGAGGTGTTTTTAGGAGATATTTTATTTCTCCTTGTCCTGCTCTGATTTTGATTAGTAATGAATTCACTGAATTTTCCCAATTCAAGTCTGTTTGATATTTGGTGAGGGGTCTCTCCCTGCCCTTAAGTCATGAACATTAATCCTGTCTCTCCCCTCTCTAGCTGAGGAAGGCAGTGAGAGATCAGCTTTGGTGGGTGCCTGGTGTCCAGGCAGGGGCAACTCATTGCAGCACGGAATTCACTTGCAGCTACAAGTGATTTCTGCACAACAGGCACTTAAAATCTCTGACACATGGACTGTACATTCCTCACATTCAGAAGTGAAGATTTCAGTGAAAGTTTATGGGTTACTGCACAGGCATTTCTGCTCTGGAAGATAAGATGCAAAAATACTATTGATTACTGGCAGTGAGTACAGACAGTACAGACTTTCTAACAAAGCCACATGTGCTGACACAAATTTTGATAAAATCTTTGACAGGGAAATTTATGAAGTCCAAAGTATATTTTGTCTTGCCACTTCCAGAGGAAAAGGGGAGAGCTGACCAGAAAAACAGACTGTTTTGATCTGACAATAACCATTGTGAGATACATCCACTCTGCAAAAATAATCAGAAGGGGTTTTTTTTTGTTGTTGTACAGAACAATAATTCCAATATAAGCCTTGAAACAAAAGTCTTTTTCTTCTAGTTGTTTTGCTGCTTTTGTCAGTATGCCATAGACAATCTTTATAAACTCAGGCTGTATTTTGATATAATTTTCTTGTGTTATGGATCAATACAAATCAGCATAGCAAAAATGCACAAGTGTTTCAAATTTTTTGTCTGATAGTTCCTTCATACAGCAAATCAGCAAAATCTATCATGTGTTTGGACTGGTGACACTGCAGTTATTTTTTATTCAGTACATGGCAAAAAGTAGCAGTTTCTCAAGTGATATTTGCCATGTGTTCTCTTCAGATATCCTTGAAGAACTCGGTAATGTAAATTACATGGATGAGTTTTCAAGTTAGAACTTGTGTAGCAGATAGACAGATTTATTTCAAAGTCACACAATGTATCTGCTATAAACTAGATTTTGATAGTCTGTAATGAAATGAGGTAAAGAAAATAAACAGTTGTATCTTAAAAACTTAGATTGATCAAGTTACAGTAGAAGCACCAGGTATTATCATCATTATAATTTAGTTTATAAATCATGAAGTTGAATCAGAGATGCTACATCATAAAGTTACAGTGCATTCAAGCAGCGCTGAAAATTGCAATCATTAGTTCTGAGTCTGGGTTACAGATCCCTACAGGATAACTATCTCAAATTGATAATTGCTGCTAATTAGAGCAAGAAAGCTGCATCTCTTGCAAAACACTAAATGAGCAGGTTCATTATTAGACTCACCAATACCACTCCAAACCAATCCATCCCTTTGGCTCACAATACACTGATGAGCCCTAACAAGTCAAAGCACTTCCATACCTGAGGTGAAGCACAAAGTGCTTTGCTTGGCTTGCTCATTTCTATCCCATAACTCACACTGCTGCAGCAGATCCCATTGTCTTGTCAGCAATGGGAGCGGATGGCCTGAGCCAAACCATCCACTGCTTGTAAGTGCACAGGGATTTCTTCTATTACCTTTACAAGCCAGAACTGTGGCAGGCTCTCTCCTCTTTCAGCCTCCTTGCCTCACAGGGTGTGTGTGTGGCAATACCTAAAGCTTTTATGACCAAGTTCAACTTGCCTCCACATTCCGAGACGTTGCGGGCGCCCGCCACTCCCTGGCCATCGTTGCTGGGGCAAGGCTCACAGGTGAGCTGGCCTTCTGTGTCCTGGTAGGTTCCTGGTGAGCACGGGATGCACTGCTTGTGTTCTCCGCTATAGAAGGTGCCCGTGCTGCAGGTAACTGAGGAAACAAGGGGGAGTCTAAATAAGGATGTTCATTTTGATCACATTATTCGCCCTAATATCGAACATTTAGAGAAGGTGGATGTCTTTGTCCCGAGGATTATGATGGCACATGTTTTGCATGTGTTAGTCGAGGATCCTGATGTAAACAGACCCATCTCCACTGGGGTTTAGGTAAATTTTATCAGGGTGAGGTCCTGCTTCTAATGTTTAAACTATTAAATGGCTTTGTAGTGCACTCAGGTGTTTATCACAGGTGTGTTAATAAAGCTGGGTGCAGTCTTGAAACAGTATCTTGCAGTTTATTAAAGCAGTTCTGCATACAGTGTGGGAAGTGTGAGCTTTTAGTTTATACCAGGTGCAGTTACAAGTTGGTTTTATGGCAGATGACAACAAAAAGTCTGTCCCCTGAGATCAGTTCTAGAGATTTCTCCATTGGCAATGTGTTCCCTGTAATAATTTCTGTAATAATTTCTGTCTCTTGGCACTCAAACACCCCAACTGTACAGCATCCTAAATACAGATATGAATACACGTGCTTTTCTGGCTTTAACAGGGCACATAACTGCATTTCACATTTTTCTCTGCTGGGTAGGGGTGGTTAAAATGTCTAGATAATGTCCAGTTTCTAGATACTGATAGCAACAACCTTTCAAATACAGTTTCTATATCACTCTTCCCATATGATGACAACTACCTCTGAACCCACTCACTGGAAGCACCTATCAGATGGGACCTCTTTTGGCTTGTAAATCACTTGGTATCTCAAAAGCTGGAAAAATAGGTATGATTTTGAAAAGATGTCTGTCAGTGATTAGAAAGCTTGCAGTGCTGAGAACTGCCATTAATAAATTTGCATCAGCACACTGTCCCCAGCAAAGCACTAGAGCCTGATAACATGGGAAAAGGCTTAAAGGAATTAGGTATTTTGCATGAAATAGATTTCTGTACTTTTTTTTTAACTGGACCTTTTGAGCATTAAATATAACATATCCATGGATCATGGATTGTTTGATGGTGAGGAGAGTGACACTGGTGATATAAAAGTAAATATACAGCAACTAGGCAAATATCATATTATTGTTTTACCGAATTATAAATATATAAAAATATAAATAAATGTAAATATATGTAAATATATTTTTATAAGATGGGAGAAACTAGGAACTAATTGCCAACATTGTCTTGCGGAAGGTTTTGATATCTACCACCTGACAGCATGGGAATGTATCCATATTCACACTTCTGCTTTCCTACAACCATCTAATGAATTCCCTTCAGAGTCGTATGAACCATCCATAGTCCATGCATATATGCTGAGATTTCCTCCCGGGTTCACCATGGAAAAGGTAATTTCAGACTGTTTGATTTGGGGGATATGACTGAATATTCGAGCTCTTTGGACTTACCACATTTTCCATCCTGCAGTACTTGCCCTGTACTGCACGCTTCATGCCCTTCAGTAGCTTTAGCTGGCTTCTGAGCCACTTCATATTCTGTCCCAGAAAACTGAATGTAAAATTGCTGTTTATTAATAGATTTCCTCAATGTTTTGATTGCAGTTTGCAGCTTCTGCTCCATCCTTTTCCGAACACAGTCAATGTTACAGGTGTCTAGATGGGAAATGATAACAAAACTAGAAGCAATTGAGATTCATGTTTAAAAGAGGTACTTAACAAAAAGTTTAGCCTGCATTGCACTATGACACCTCTGTTTGTTTCACTGTCTTGTCCATATAAATTGAAGCAGCAGCTCACTGTATTCAATATCAGGCCTTTCAAAGGGACAGGACAGTATCCTGAGGTCCATGGTGCAGTTCCATGGCCTGCAAATGCACACTGAGTGCTGCAGAAAGCATCAATCCCAATGTGCTCTCCTTCCAGGTGTGTGTTCAGTCTGCCACCATTAATGCTCCTGAATTTTCTCTGCCCATGCTTTTCTCAGTTGATTAGGAACTCCTGCCACTTCCCTGACCAAAACACCTTTGTTTTAGTGACAAAAAGAAAGGTGTTTTCAGGCACAACTGCTGTTTGAATCACTTGACTAATGAGGTGCCCCTCAAGGTTAAGAAATCTGCCTTTGAAGACTGACATCTTTATAGGATTCAGTCCTATAAAGATGGAATTTATAACACAATATTCCATCTCATTTATAACTTGAGGCAATTAGTTTTATTCCAAAGTTTGGTAAGAAAACATGAATTTTTCAACTATGTGATAAAACTCTCTGCTTTGCAGAGTAAATATTCAGCAACTTACATTTTGGAGGATATTTTTATAATAATTTTTGCAGAACTTCTACCTAATCTTTATGTTCCCTGTACATCGATTAGCACTTCTGCTGTTTAAAGAAATCACACTGGATTAAAGCACATGTCTTAAGTCAAGGCCTTGAAGGAATTTTGATGCAGGTTCAGTTTTTGTTCCTTTGGCTTAATTTCATCCCTGGCTCTTTTCAATTAAAGCTCTGAGACTTTGAATTTGGAGAGGTTGTTGAACAAGGTGTTGTGCTAAAAGGTGTTCATGGCAGCTTGATGAAATAACATCAAAGAGATTTTAATAACACCCTGAGGAACTAAATTCTGATTTCTCTCCACAGACCAATCTTTCACAAACCTGAGACTTCTTCAGACTTCATCTCCACTTCAAACTCTGCAGTGATATGGGACACTTCTTTTGATGGTGACTTGCGGCCTCGGCGTTTTTTCTTGGAGGAATCGCACTTGAGGTTCACAAAGGTCACCTGGCAGTTGTCTGTACAGGGGAACTGACCTCCTTTGCGTGAGAGAAGAAACACAGGGAAGAAATCAAGTAGCAAAGTCGCACGTGACAGGCTAACAAGTGATATCTCACTGGGTTATCATGAAGGCAGTGATGGGCTTCATAATCTTTCCTGTGTGTTGTGAGACACCTCCTTCTCCAGGCAGTGCTGGGATTGCTCATTTTGCTATGAATGCAGAAGGCAAAAGCACAGCCTGGTGATGCTCAGCTGCACAGTGGTGCCTCCAATGCTTAAAACTGCCCAGCCCTTTTCTGCATAAGGATTAGAAAGCTCTTTACAGAAATTATTTTAAATCATCAAACACTGTAAACTATATTTGATGGCTGAACAAAGCAAGAGAGTCAATTTCATAAATCTGTGAGAATGTCAGGCCTGGGACTCTAAAAACTATCAGTGGGTATTCCATCTCTTTCAGAAGTGACAATCATCAGATAGCAAAACTTTAAAAGGCTTTGATTGTGAGGTTATGAAAATGTATTGGAAGGTTTTAGCTGAGCAGGAATCATAGTTTGCCACAGGTGATGAACCTTCCAGGTCAGGGAAGACAGAGAAGTTTGTAGCACTCAAGACACCACAAGGATTTCATTCCAAGGGTGTGGTTACACTATGTAATCTCATTGTTAGAGGTTCAGATGACATAACAAACACAAAGCAAAGTAAGCAAAGGACAAGGAAATGCATCCAAGAAACACATTCCCATAGTGATTGTATGGACCAAAAAATTCAACTTCTATGAGTTTAAAAACGAGTCTGATAATCACATCTTATTCATTCACAGGGTAAGCATCTTGATGACTAAGACTTAAGTCAATACTCGTAAAATGAGAGATACAAAAGTGTAGATTGCGGGGTAAAGATGAAATGTAAGTCTAAATTTTAAAAATAAAATCTGTAAATTATTCACTTCTTAAAAAAATAGGTATTTTTACTCTTCTCTGTTCAGGGGTCAAGTAAGATTTCTCACTTGCTAGTGAAAGTGGTAGTAAGACAAATTCATAACAGAGAATGTATCACCAGTAGATGTTTGGTGTAAGCTGCTAAGTTGTTTTAAGTAGCAATTTAACTTTTTTAATACCACATTTTTGGTAATGACACCTAAATCTTCTAAATATTTTTTTCTAACATCATAATTGCTCACTCTTTCATAACAAAAGATCTAAGGCTGTGTAACATCAGATTTTCATAATAACCTTCCTTCTTAGGGGTTGTCTTTGGTGCTACAATAGGTTACTAATCCAGCATAAACCAAACAAATAATAGCTTTTCTTTTCTTTTAAAAACCTCATTTGGGAAAACCAAACCAAACCAAACCAAACCAAACCAAACCAAACCAAACCAAACTGACACAGTTTCACACAACTTTGCATTAGTCACAGCTTTTTGTCTCAGGGTATTTGTGCCATTATCAAGGCCAGAAAAAGGATCAGCTTCATTCCCAACTCATGTACTTTTGAACATAGATTTTTCAAAGCAACTGGTGAGATTTTCAGCATCCAAGATCCAAACCCAAGGCACTGTTCAGCCACAGTGGGAATCTTGGCCTTAACTTAAATTCAGACCAAATATGTAAACAATTGATTTTTTCCCTGTCTGCAGCATGAAAACAAAGCATGTAAATGAACGCGAAAACAAACAAACAAACAAAATTAAAGTGCCATTTACATGCTGGAAGAAACCACCTACCTGAAACAGCCTGCTTCCCAGAATCTTTTGTTTTTTCTTTGCTGCGAGGCCGTAAATGGCATTTTGCATCTTTGATTTTAAAACGAGCTTTCTGCTTGATTGGAGGGGCTAGGGAATCTGTTGATGTAAAGTAAAAAAGCTACCATTAGGACAGAAATGAAACGAGATCTGGAACTTATTTTTAAAAACAGTCTCAAAAGATTTCTTGTGACTTAGAGAAGAGGCAGCCCAAGAATTACACAGCTTGTACAAAGGGGTCCATTTCCACAAGTTCAATTTTCAAGTGAGTACCTACCCTTGGGCCCAACCAGGTCAATGAATGTGCTAGTACCACGCTTGCTCTGCACATCTTCTCAGATTTTGGGTGAATTTGTCTTTTACTATGAGAAAGATTAATTCCTACCTTTATTTTTTTTTTTCTGGGCTCTCTGTGAATTCCAATGTTACTTGTAGTTCTGCTCCTGCTAGTGCCAGTAAGGTTAATTTAGTGGAGCTGTGCTGTTGGCAATTGAAAACCATCCAAAGGAGCTGCCTCTATTGCAGTCTGTGGCTTGCATGCTTTGTCCCTTAGCTTTAAACTCAAGGCAGGTTTCACAGTCTTGTTCTAAAGGCTGCTATACAGTCATGCAATGAGTAGAAAATGGAGCTGCTGGCTGATTTCCTCACGAAGTCCCTGGAGTAAAAGACTGGCCTGGCTGTCACCTGCCAGCTGCTTTGGGATGCCTGCTGGCCCTGCAGAAGGTGGAGGGTGGTCCCAGGTGATGCCACAGCGTGGGTCCCTCTTTCCTTGGTAGGGCTTTGCTGAGGCAGGACTTTAGAGGTGGCCTGATCCTGTGCCACAAGCAGGCACATCTGCTGCCAGGCTGTGTCACTCCACAGCACTGTACCTCCCAGCACAGCCCAGATATATAAGAAACACATGGAGAACTGGAAAATGGGAGACAAGTTCAGCAGGTATGTGTAAGGTGGGCTGACTCTTCCTACTGTTGGATGTTGTTTCAGCTGTTTCTATTTTTGCCAGGCTTCAAGTTTTTGTGGGTATTTCTTTCTTTTTTTTTTTGCTATCAACTTTCATAAACATTTCAAATGTCTCTGCAAAAACAGTCCAGCCTTTTTTGAGAAAAAGATGCATGAAATGCAGTATTTTCTCACAGAAGTCTCATAACCTTTTTATGGGGGGATAACCTTTTACCCTTGCAGTAGGAGAGGCTATGCTCCTGTGGAAGGGCTTTGCAGGGGAGGGCTGGAACCCACCCTTGTGCTACTGCTGGGTCCCTCTGGCTCACTCCCTAGCCTGGGAAAAAGTCCAGTTTTGATATGCTCACTATTGCCTTGCTAGACTATGGAAAGCAAATAATTCTAAATATTAGTCCTTATTGAACATATCTCAAACCTGCAGCACTCCCACACTGACCCATACCAGAATGCTGCAGCTCCACACACCCCACCCTCAAGGAGAAGCTGCAGAAAAGGAGTGTGTGCATAAGGGAGCATTGGCTACCTTTGATGCCTCTAGATTTTTGCTTTTTATAAATTTTCAACATATTTGTAGCTTTGTAGACCGTTAAGACATGGTTATATAACTCCTGGTATTTTTCCTACCTTTTCTCTTAGACTTTAGAATAATAAGCTAACCCTACTAATACATACTTGGAATTCTGTTTAGCCTTATTCTTAAGAAGAGAATTCCTGACAAGGACATCTTCTTTTCTACCAGAACTTAAGAGACATAACAAGAGAAGAGAGCAAAGAAGCCCCAGGGGGGCTGACCCACGGGTGGGTTACTGGGGTAACTGATTTCCTATTGGATGTCCCAGCCAGATATCCTAATTAATTAACCTTACAGAATTACAGAAATCCTGTGCCACGTGTGCATAGAATCACATTTTGTGCACCTGAAAGCTTTTACTGAAGAATTACTTTTTTACCTTCCCCAAGAATTACTTTTTTATCTTACACTGCTTCAACGCTGTCGCAAGGCTTTTCCTTCTGTTATTAGACAACACCTTAACCCTTGTCTTACCTAGGAACGAGCCTGATGTCCTGCAATCCCCGAGCTCCATGCCCTCCCTCTGGGGCCCAGGACAGGGGAGCAAGCAGGGCAGACCCACCTGAGCAGCTGGGCAGGGTGGAGTTGCGCCTGGGCTGTACCTTGCCATGCTGCACAGGGACGCCGCAGCTCAGTGTGTAGCTGTTCTCCGAGTCTGGGGGACAGAACACAGTCAGCACATGGGCAACAGCCTCACCAAACTCGAGGCTTCAGCTTCTCAGAGCTGCTAAATGACAAGATATTTTAAGTGCTGAACTTGGATTTTAAGTGGCTGACATACTTTGCTAAAAGCCTTCAACACCACAGTGTTGATGGCAAGGTTTGTTTCTTCTAGCACTGGAATGATATATTTCATAAGTGATTTGGCACAAGGTTAGGTGTGCACAAGTAAAAAATATTTTGTGTTTGTCCATGGCAAAGTCCTTCTGCTTCCCTGTAATTTAGAAAATAAGCCATGTATTTTCATAATAATTTTAGCTTCAGGCTCCAACAGAACTTATTGGCAGAAACAGAAATGGTGTGCTTAGAACCATAACAGTGTTTACATATTACAGAGATAAAACTCTGTCTTGGTGCTTACAATTAGAGAAATGCACAGTTCCACTAATATCTCCTAAACTGGTAATAAAATGTGAATAAAATGTTAGCTTGACTGCATATAATGCCAAGGCTAAATGTGAAAAGTAGACACCCAAAAATAATCCTGTGCTAGAAGATCTATGAAAAAGGAGTAGCAATCCCCTCCTTCTTCCCTGCAAAAATGTGAAGATGAAAACTACCAGTAGCAAATGGTGAAAAATAAAAAGAGGGAGGGGAATGAAATGCCCAATTTTTTATAAATAACACTCAGCTGGACTGAGAGATGTGCCCATGTTAACCAGGATGGTGCAGAAAAAAATTGTTATAAATTGAATTGCTGTGGCAAAAGGGAAGGCAAAAACGAACAGTTGATTTCAGTGAATTCCTGTTATTTTTTAATACAAACTTTTTGTTAGAATTTTCCCACCCTCTCAACTGACGTCTCAAATTAAACAATGAAGGACAAAACTTCTCATGTGGAATTGACAACCAGCTCTTCTTGATTTAATTTATAACGAGGTTTTGCTCATTTACTGTTGTCCATTAGAAAAAATGAATGCAAGAATCATGAATGCATTAAGAGAGAAAAGTCAACAAGTCACATCCTAGATGAAGAGGACAAATAATTTGCACAAACCTGGAACAAAAAGAGTATTGGATGGGCATGACAGGAAGCAGCTCTCTATGCCTCCTGTCTTACTGCACACTAGCTGAGCCTTGGGAGCTGGTTTGGCATTTGGGAGACATTTCACCATCTCTGAGGAGAAAAAAAAAAAGAAATGTAAAACAATTGGACACTGCCCAACCCAGCACCTTGTGTGCACACTTGGATACAATGGTGAGAAAAGGCAGGAAGTGGCGAAAACCATAATGACAGATACAACTGTTTGTGAAATAAGCATGTATCTCATAAGGGAGAGCATTTGGATTGGGATGTTGAGCTCATGCTTGAAAATGAAACTCCCTTCACATTTTTAGACCTAAACTCTACATCAGCCTTTATCTCCTATCCTCCACGCTGGGATCTTTGTGCTCTATGAGCACAATTCTGTGTGCTCATCTTGATCTCAGAAGCAATAGGTAACACTAATCACCTGAGAGGTCCTTTCTCTGATTTGGAGGCACAGCTCTCTGATTTAACAGATCAACTACACACTGTGCACAGTGGTCTGTTTACTTAGATGACCACTAAAATGATATTTTTAATTCTGTATCTCCCACTGACTTTTTAACTTTAGCTCTACGCTCTAGCTTCTGGAGCTAGAAAACTTCCCAGCCAGGCAGAGGTGAGGCAGCAGATGCTAGGATGGAGATGGATAGTCCTGCTGGCCCTTTCAGACACTGCTGAAATGCCTCAAACAGTGCTAGAAGGGACCCTGTGCCACACACAGAGATCACAGAGCCATTTCTCATCAGCGCCTACAGCATGAGGCACATTGCAGCTCATGTGAAAGAAAAATCTAGCTTCTCCTTTTGGCTTCATGGCAGGATAAAGACAGAGCACCCTGCAGGTCTCACAAGTGACTCTTCACACTTGGGTAAGGCAGTGCTTGTGTTTCAGCTGAAGACACATGAAGTTGTTGTTAATTGTTGGAGCAGTCTCTGTGTTTCACTCTGAGTTCACTTTGAGAAGATGGAATGACACTGATAACCATAAACCTCCATTTATTTTAATTTGCCACTCCTTTGGATTGAAGTGTTACTTAAGTACATCTTTTCCCTCACAAATGACAAGGCTCATTCTTGGTTGCAGCTGGCACATGCCATCACTTCTGACAGGGAGGAAGCCTCACTGCTTCCCTCCTTTCCCCAGAGGGTTCCCCTCTGCACTGTCTGCTGACCAAGTGCAGCTGGGCACCTCTTCAAGCAGCTACTTAAATCTCAGCCAAGTGGCTGTAGGGCAGTTCTTGCTTCAGCCCCATAGAAATGCTGTTTCAGATACATGATTTTTCTCCAACTGTTTCTTGCTACTTCTTCCAAACCTGCTCACCTTACAAGACAGGTTTGGCTGACATTTGTTCTTCTCACTGCTGACTGTAGTACTGTAAATGTCTTTCTTCCTACCTGTCAGCTTGCCAGCAGACCACACTGAGGTAGGGGCTGCTTCTGACACCAGAGCTGTAGTAGCTAGACTGTTTTGGGTCTACCAGGCCTTGGCAAAAGCCCAGGAAAGCCATCATGAAACCAAGCAGTTCCAAGCAGTAACTGGAATGAGTGTTGCCTGGCTTGGCTTGAGTGCAGAGGAAGAGTCCCAGCAGCCTCCAGCTGGTTTGTATTCCTGGCCTCACTGGTCATTAAATATAAATATATACAAGTCCCATAAACATGCCTGATGTTCACATCTCAGATATGGGAATAACCATCCTTCACTTATCTCCCTCCTAAGGCTTCTATGTTGCTCTGATGATATCTTTAAGAAAACTATTTCCTTGGACTGAGGAGGTAACAAAACACAAAGTGCCACTGCTGAGCAAAAGAGGGTTTTGTTACTGCAAATGTCTCCAAATCACGTGGTATTCAGGATCACTAAATATAATTCTTCCACTTTTTATTGTGCTTTTGTAACAATTTAGAATATAGTTTCCTCTCAAAAATGTTGGTAATAAAGGCAGGTGATCAGCAGGGAGGTGATGATCATTTTAAGCCTCACTAGAAGTCACCAACAACTAGAGTGTGTATCAACAGACAAGGGTGTTCTATTTCCATCTTCCAGCTGAGCATTATAAATAAGGAGGAGAAATTTACAAGCAGGAGAATATTTTCAATACAGCAACATTCTTCGTAGGCTGAGAGGGAATATAGCACAAGTAGTCTAACTTCATAGCAGACCTCCAAAAATTTTAGTCCCAGCTGCTAACTTACAAAATCCTTCCCAGAGGATTACTGGTATATGGCAAGGGAGACCTAGTGGATAACTAAAAACCACAGTGAGCGATTTCTTGCTGTCACAATCTTTAGTTCTCTACATAGCAGGGAAGGTAATAGCCAGGTAAGCAGGAAAGTGAAGCACTTAATTGTGCTTAGGAAGAACATGGAGGCAAAGGCTGGAATTCAGCTTGAGGCTCTCACCCCCCACCCCACCTCGGTTATAAAGTGCTTTCTATACTGCTGTACCCATGTAAAAAATGCCACAACTGCATGATCACATGAGGCCAGTGCAGTACTCTCTGCTCCAGATTAAGCAGTGCTTTCTCTCAGTATGTGCAGAGATTCCCTGAAGGGAGATCCCCCTTTTTCTTGTTCTGTCTTGCTCCCAATTAGGTATTAGGTATCATCCCCAGATGTGCCTACGAGAAGTTATTTGTGTCTAAAAAATGTGGCCATGAAAAACCCCAGGTATGCTATTCTCATTAAAAATAAAAAATCAGAATTAAAATCTCACAGAAAATACTTTGGCTGTAGCCATGATCGAGATTTGCTGTGCTTCACATAAGACTCCAGAAAAATAAGTTATCTCTTTAAAGGATACAGAAATTCAGGTCTGCCACAAAGTGGCACTAGCAGCAAGTACCAAATTTTTCTGGTCTCAGGACTTGTGTTCATTTTGATTAATAATTTTGACACAGCTAGTATAAAGTCAGTACTTTATATGAAGCAGGACTTCTTCAGAGATAACTTGAAAAATTGGGGTGTGGTTCTGTGAATGTAGGTATTATATCCTACCATGTCCCACTTGTAAACAGTTAAGTATTTTGAATATACTAAATTAGTGTTAGAGGTAAATAGTTATAGCTGACATTACAGAGATGGGAAGAGGGCAAATTAAGGACAAAAGTATAAAATATCTAAGATGATGATGATGATGATGATAATAATAATAACAACAATATACTTAGATTTATGTGAATGGATTCATAAACTTTAAAAAAACATTCCACACAAATAAAATCTAACATATTGCTCATTTGCTAATCGACCTAGAATTGTATCCTAGCCCATGGAGCTCCACGGGATCAGGTGTATCTGAGTTTATAAAATGAATTTGGGGATCTAGACTGTGAAAATGCAGCCTCTCTAAAACAAAACCATGGGCTTTTGCACCCTCCTGGAGAACACATTCACCACAGACACCTCTGAGTCACACTTCCACACTTACCAACACAGTCCTTTTTATTCCAGTGCAGTTTCTTTCCTGGTGGGCAGACACACTCATAGCTCCCCATGGTATTAAGACACCCAAAGTCACAGCTACCATTGCTGATGCTGCATTCATCAATATCTGAAAACACAAAGTTGTGAAGAGTCTTAACCATGTGTATACACATATACTGTACATTAGGACACGACTTGCATAAGGAAACCTATTTCTACTGCATCTTTTACATTGGAGCCCATATAAACATGTATAAAGACAGTGCCAAACAACTGTAGTGCATATTGCATGTATTTGTCCTTAAACTGTACAGCTCTTACTCTTCCAAGGATTTATGCATTTGATACAGTTTACCTGCCAGGACCAGTTACACTGAAATTCCTGGATACAAAACATGCTCAAAAGTGTCTGCAGCATCTGGACAATAATGGACAACACAGAAAAATGGCATAAACCTCTGTGAGATTACATCGCTTCAGCAAAACAAGGAGGTAAATTCTCCACAGTGATTCCCAGAGTTTCTTTTAGAAGTTCAGGTGAAGGAGGAAATGATGCTTTCGAAAGAAACTAAGCAGTTAAAGGGTAGTTTAGACTTGAATAAAAATAAAAGGTAAAGTTTGAAAGAAGGTGAAGAAGTTATGTATGTTATCACTGATATTCCACAGAAAATATTTTGACTTTTGATACATTAGAAAAGTATTTAGCCAGTATGAAATGTATCTTTTTTAGTCCATGCATTCATATACTCATGCCAACAAGGTCAATCTCATCTCCTCTCTTTCCACCACCAGAAAGAACATTTATTTATTTAATGAGCTGAAATGACACCAAATCAACAGGAGACACACAGAATTCCTGATGCTCTGGCTCACTGGCAGATCTCAAAATTAAGCATACAAGGACTAAAACTAATGACAGGCCTAGGTGGTAAAACTTGGGACCTGGACAAGTCTGGATTCAGAGTTGTGATTTTTCATCTGCTCATAATGGAAAAAAGCAGGAGGTTTGGATCCAGTTATGTTTTTGCTCAAAGTTCAGCACCGAGTATTTCCAGTGAGAGTTTTGGTCCTTCTTCAGTCTTACTGAAAAGACTGAAACTGAACTGAGGCTGAAGGTTATTTAAAGACTGAGGCAGAACCCCAAACTTTGAGGCTTTCCCAAAATTAGTGCATTAAGTAATTAAGGAATTAACAGTGAAACTGAAGATCAGTCTCTCTATACCTCACATAACACAGGTCCCAAAAACTTTCAGACTGAATTTGCTTTCACAACTGCTTTCAAGTGGGACCTTTTCCCAAACTGCTTCCTTAGATGGACTCTTATTTCTCTTCCAGTCTGCCCCTACTCTTATCAGGAATTCATGTGATACTCCTCCACAAAAGAGAGACCAGCATACACCGCCTACTTTCTTCTCCCCAAAAAGAAGCCATGCAGAGATACCATTAGCAGTATCTCATGTTGACATTACAAAATCAGGTGAACACAGCCCTCAGAGGTGAGGCGCCAGCCTTTGTTTCTGCTACATTAGCTGAACCTCTAATTTGGTCACCGTGGTAATGCTGCGCTTCAAAAATATCCCTCTCCTACATAATGAAACATTACAGCACCAATTCTTTCCAGTCATGTCAAAAAGGTTGAAAGCAGGGTCCCCAGAAGATTGGAGGAAGATCCACCACAGCCTTCTGTTATGCATTTCAGAGGCAGTTTATGCCACAGACTGCTAAAGACAAATGCCATCAGAGCCAAAATATGCAAACTTTGCAAAACTGACTTATTCCCCCTATTCTCTTTGTTGCCAATCATATGATGCCACCCTGCAGTAGTGAGTAACTTCAGTCCTGTGGAAATTCTGACCAAAAAATGGTGGGACATTGGTTTTCATTGGTGTTTTTCTCTTGGGAATGCTTCAGCATATTTGAGATACTGAAATTTTAGTTGCACCCAGCTCATGATATTTTAAGTGTATTTTAACATTATGTCTTTATCATCTTGAGTTATAAAACCTTAATCTAAAAGAATGAGTGGCTCTGTAAGCAGTTCCCAAAGCAAACGAACACACAAGTAAGCAAAACTCAGTTTCCAAACCTCCACAGTGTGTCAGTCCATACAAGGTGTAGCCTTTGTGGCAGAGACACTCAAAGCTTCCAGGGTAGTTGATACAGGTGTGGTCACAGGTCCGTTCAAAGGAGCACTCATCTATATCTGAATTAATAGAAAAAGCATTAAGAAATCAGATTTTATCAGGTTACACTGAATGACTGGATTTTCTCACTGGGTTGCAATGCCTTGTCACTGATAAAATATCCTTTACCATCCCATGTAAAATCTGAATAAAATATCATTCTCATTCCTCTAGTGCCTTGTAAAGAAAATACTCACAGGTACATGGAGAAGAACAAGAAGAGCTAATTTGGTAAACCCGATGAAGATTGTATTATGTATGTTCCCCATTAGATGGCAACCTTTAACTTCTGATCACACTGACCCAGCAGGGCTGGGCAAGTATGGAGCTTTTGGGGAAGTTAGTGGCACAATGGAAAAAAGGTTTAGGTTGAATCAAGCAATTCCCTCTTTTACTGAGCAATATGCTGACATCCTGCCCAGGAGGACAGGGAGCTGCTCCCAGACTTCTGCTCTGTCTTACAAGACTGTACAGACTTGAGAGGGTACGCAAAATACTGCCAGAGAATAAATAACCCCTCATAAGGAATGGACAGGCTGCACCTAGTGCTGAAAATGTTAGCCCAAAGCCCACATTCTACCCAATTCAAGAAAATATGACCTCTTCCCCTTAAAAAAAGCCAGGCAGCTGTAATTATCACTGCTCAGTAATGTGAAACCCTGGCTTACACAGCCTCTTCCATGCAGCAGGCTATGAAAAAAGCAACTGAGAGCACGTTGCTTCCAGGACAGTACAAAGGCTTTGCTGAGCAGGTGCTGTGGAGGTTGATCTGACAGCAGCTCTGACAGAATGGACTTGCTGGAAACATTAAAGGTACCTTAAACAGCAATCTCTGCAAAATAACACTTTTGAGTTAATTTTATTGTTGTTGGTTTGTTTTTTTTTTTAATAAATTATCTTCTGTAATTAATTTTTCTGCTTACAGGTCAGAAAATTGAATACAATGACATTATTTGAGAGTGGTCATTTCAACAAATCTCATTCCTCCAATGTTCCTGAGTTATAAATGAATGGAATAGCAATAGCATTCCTACGACAATTTCCACACTTTCTAGAGCTAGTTTTTAAGAACAAAACCTGAGCAACACCATTACAGAATGTAACTTAGACTTTCATATTGTACATTCTTGGAAAGCTGTTGGTGTTTGAAAACACTTGAAAACTCACCATACTTCAGGAGATTCTAACCAAATTCCTATATCCAAGTATTATTTACAAAGTTTTGACATTTCAGGAAGCATTCTAGGTCTCATTCTGTTATTATAAATACAAATACTTACATTCCAGAACTATAAAATTAAGATTTCCTGTATGAGTACACAAACCCAAATCTGTGTGAGTTTATGCACAAATTTAGAATGATACATACAGCTATCTTTTATATGACCTCCAACTTTAAATGTTTCAAAACATTCACACAAAAGATAATTCACAATGTGGGAAGCAACTGTTCAGGCAAATGCATAACATAAAATGAAATAAATATGATGAACAGAAATCTGTGCTGTCCAGTTTTGTTTGTGCATCACAATCACTTTCTATGATAAAATCACAAAAAGATGACAACTGAGCTTTTCTCTTTCTTACACCTATTTAATTTTAAATGCATTTTTAAATCCATTTTTAAATATCATCATTTGAGTTCTGAAAGTAATTTCTTTTTAAGGTTTCTTTTATAGTCTTGGAAATGTGCAGCTTTTGAATTCACATAAATGGCAAACTGTTTCAGCTTTCTCTAAATAAATACACGAAGTAAAATAATTTGGGAATGAACACTGCAGCTATAGTTTAAAGGATTTTTAATGCTTAAGATGCCAAATCATACATCATGGTTTCATTCATGTGTAACCTCGTTCACTACATGGAATTGTGGGAGATTTACAAAAGCAGTTCATTTTCTGGCCTCTGACTTACCTTGGGAGTCTCTTTTTCAGAACCAATTTCATATTTCTGAACAGTGATCTTATCCTGCACTAGTTTAGTCCATAGTGTTTATGCATGCTTTCCCGTGCAGAACTGTGTGTTGCTGCACATATGGCTTGTTTTTCTTCCCATTAAGAAGGATGCACTTCCCCCTTTGCCCGTGGAAGGACAGTCTGCCTGATGACGTGACCACTGCTTGCCAAGTACCAGGCACTCAGGATGGCCAAATGCATTTCTGCTCCATAGCTTTTTCACCCTTGAAACCCCTCAGCCCCCTCCTGCTGCTCTCTCAGACACTCAGGCTGCTGAGTTCAGCATCCTGTGGAACAAGGGAAGCCCCTGCGCAGGCTCCCCTGGCTGAGCCTCAGCCCCGGCTGCTCCCGACTGAGGCAGGCAGGGAGGGAGCCAGCTTTCTGCACAATCACCAGCCCCCTGAGGAATTCAGCACTTGTCATAGAAAAGGCAAAAATATGCACCACATACTCTTCATTACAAGAAACTGGTGGTGTGATACAGGATGCTGAAATCCTCCCCCCCCCCTTTTTTTTTTCTTTTTAAACTCTGAAATCTGTGCTCCGGATGATGTTATCCCCAGGGTCCCAGGAACTTTGAAGCTGGCCCTCACACATCTGTGGTGCTTCACAATACCTCTCCATATTTAGCCTGAAAGGATGTGCTTATTTCCCATCACCCTCATGACACAGGTGTATCTCACAAGACACCACAGAGTTGGGAATTTGATGTTCACTGCCCTGGGTTTCAAATCCTGCTTTACCACAAGAACAGAGAACAAACATGGGGATCTAAGCCCTGTCTCCTTTGTACAAGCAACTCTACAAAATCTGGTAGCCTCATCCATTTAAGAGAAGTCAAAAAATACAAAAGCAGAGATGTGGCAGGTTACAGTCACGATCCTACCGCCATGTACACACTCAAACACACAAACATTTAGGAATTGTGTTGCTCTGAGTTTTCCCCCTCCCACACCCCAAAATAAATACTTATAAATTAACTTCCTGGGTCTAAGGTACACTTAAAATGATTTAAAGTTATTAAAATTTATTTTCTAAACTGTTTTGAGATAAAAAGTCAAAATCTTGTGGTTTTGAAGTACTGCAGTGGGAAACTTCAACTTAAAGGTGAAGTTAGTATTCTATTTTTGGTCGCATTTGGCATAAACTCACATGCAGTCCAAGCTGTCTCCGAACATTTCAGATTTGCTAAAGCACTTATCTGACATCAAACACATTTTTTAAATTTCACCTAGGCAAAAATTCATGGCACATTCACCACTGCAATCAGCATAGGTGACTGTGTCATTTCAGCAGATTAAGAGGTGTCTTCACAGCTAAGCTGTGCAAGGCTCACAGGGACTATGGGGCCAAATTCACTGCTGGTAGCACACGATTAGTCTCCTGCCAATTTTTTTAGGAATACTAATGATTCATATAAAATCTAAGAAAGGAGCTCCCTACTTCACAGCAGATCCAGTGGAAGTGCTAAGTTCAGGGGTTGGAGCAGGCGACTTCCAAAGGTCTTTTCCAGACTCCACCAGGGATTCATGGGCACACTGGCAGGGCTGCTGACAGCTCTCCTTCCAGTCCCTGTTTCCAAGACATCAAGGCATCATCTCAGGCTGAATAAAGTCCAATATCTCTTCTAGCAATCCATGTTCTCACCTCCAAAGAGAATGTTTGAGGAAACACTCCTTAATTTTTCCCTAGAATGGATTCAACTAGAAGAGATTGTTCAATGGTTTAATAAAAGAGCAGGATTTCCCTGGGGTTTTGAGGCAAGCAATTTTTGGCAGTGGTGGCCATGCTCAATAATATTAGTTTGGCTAGGTTCCTATTATTTCAAGTCAGCATTTGGGTTTTATTGTTGATTTTTCAATCATATGTAGCTTTTTTTTTTTTTTTTCAGTTCAGGCTTTCCCATGTTAAACGATCCCATAATGATCTTTATTTTTCTTGAATGTAAAGTTTTTTAGTGGGTGTCAGATTGTCAGCACTGCAAAGTAAATTCTTCTATCTCCAAAAGGGAGCTACCAGAGATCGAATTTCTTCTAAGTTTCCTCAAACAGATGTGTCTCAAAGGTGACCTGAGGGAGCAGGAAATAAAGCAGCTCGTTTTCCATGCTCATTCAAGTCCCTGCCCTTTCCACTAGTGCTGCCACTAGACTCCCAATTACAGTAGCACCAATTGTTCTGTGGTTTGTATGATGTGGACACTGACTCATTTGTGGACGTAGAGTGCAGGGCACCCAGAAGCCATCACACAGCAGTGATTTTTGCTAAGCCTGGACCTGGGTTGGATTCCAACCAGCAGCACTGAAGTGAAAGGCTCCTTTCTGTACTCTGCTTCCAACCCTCAGACACGGTACCCTGTACTCCTGATTGTCTTCGCTCTAAAATAAATTTCTGAGTAATTAAAAGGAACCAGTGATCAGGAAATGAAAACATAAAGCAGGACATTTCCAAAAAAACCCATTAGCATTACAAACAAGCAGCTCAGCACCAAATACACCCAGGTGAGACTGCTAAATCCTGCTGGATTTAGAGGTGTTTTAGAACTGCAGACTGATGGAGGAACTGCTGTGACTCCCTGACAGAACGCACATATGCAAAACTCACTTGCACAGAGGTGGAATTTGAGGGTTGTGGTTACAGAACTGAAGAATTCAATGCCCAGCTTCCCAATTTCACATTAAGAATCTACTTCAAAAATGAGGATTGTCCCATCTCTGTTTTCCTTGATGTAATTTTGTTAATATTAAGAACAAGTGAAGAAATTGTTTAGAGAAAATTAATGGTCATATCAACAGCTTTTCTTGAGACATACACTAAGTAGCTAGGTCAAATTATGAAACTGGCAGCCTCCTTCCAAAACACAGGTCATATATCATAACTGCCAAAGAGTTTAGTCTTGAGCCTGGAGTATTTTTCACCTGATCTGAAAATAAAACCAGTAAGGAGAGATTTGGTGGTGCTGTTTGTGCTACAGAGAACAAGACAGGAATGGCTCAAAGGCAGTCAACAAAAGCTTTAACAGGCATGGGGAACAGAGTGCAGACTGTAAAGGTCCTGGACACTGTAAGCAAAAAAAAATTTGATTTGTCTGCGTTTGGTGAGGCAAGACATGAAGTATGCACTAGATAACTGCATATTTGCAAAATCGATAAATTAAATTTAGATATACTATTTCAAATATAAGTAAAACAGAAAAGAAATATTTTTTACTGAGAAATTGAATGTACAATAAAAATAAAAGGATATATCTATCTCCACTCCTTCGTCAGTAGAAGTGACTGATGACACCCTGAATGCTGGTAGATCAGTCAAAAATGGTAATTTTTGATATTACAACAATACTTTAAAGTGCTATTACAGCTGTGAGTCCACACAGTCCCAATCCTCCCAGTAAGCTTAGGTATACCTTGATTATGGCAGCAAAGATTTTTTTTCTATCTCATAACTGCTGCCCAGGCTGCTATGGAGAATATCCACCACAAGGAACCTGTGGCTTTCAGATTCAGGTGTTGGTGGGGGTTGAGCCCCAGGCTGGGAGCAGTGGCCCAGGTGTCCCAGTGCAGTGGGCACAGCAAAGCCACTCTCAGGGCACTGGGGTTATCTCTTAACAAGGCCACATTCTCCTCATGCAAAGGCCCACAAGATGTAGCTCTGTTTTGTCCATCTTACACAGCCCTGGTTTATTTTTAACCCCCAAGCCAGATGTGGACTCAGTGTGGAGCACCCCAGGCCATACACACAAGCCAAACTCAAGTTTAGTCAGAATGTTTTGTATTCACCTTTCTCAGCTTCCAAGTTATCGGCTCCTCTGAGAAACAGAGCCTTTCCTTGTTCTCATTCATTAAGCACACATACATAGAAACTCTAAAGAAGTGTTACATGATGTTTTTAAAATAAACACTAATGCTTTTTTTGTATGTATTTTGGCTGAAAGTTATATTCTGTCTTCTCCTGCCCCCACCTCCACTTTCTGTGGGGAGCTGATACCACCCATGTAATGTTGTTCACCTCACGGCCGAGCCAGCCCGGTTTCCAACAATATTTGACAGACATTAGGGAAACCACATATCTTAATCTGAGTGGTTGCTGGACCACTGGGAGTCATGATTCAAGCTATGTTCCCCAACAAATGCTGGTTTAAATTCAATGCTGGGAAGGCATTGTTTTGCTGCAGCAGCCACGTGATGGGGTTTGCACCACATCTCAGGTTTTTTGATCTACAGTGACTTAGCCCTGTTCACAGTTAGTAAAATGCATCCTCCATGTGAGCATGTAGCTCTTTAATACAGGGCCAACCCTGACCAGAAGGAATGGCTTACAGCTAACTTCTTCTTAAGTTTCAAAGCCTACAAAAATAAAACCAATGAAAAGGAAGCAGGGAAAGATGTAGTAATGTACAAATCTTCTACTTCATTACCTTCCCACTGAGTGCTTCTGGAGCAGGCTAACACCAAGGGGGAAAAAATGGCCATAACCCCAGGCCTTTAAAAGTAATTGAAAACCCACACCCATTTAGACTTCCCACTGCATTACCGAGCAGCAATCATCCTGCTACTGAGACTTAATTGTTAATAACATACCTAATGACCTGCAGAAAAAACAGATCTGGCATTAATTGCTGTACTTTTAATGGGAAGTGCTAAGTGCCCAGGTAGCACAGTCTCATCTTGTAGTTCAGAAATTGGAGTGGGAAACTGTCCATTATGACTAGTGTTGACTTGGACTAAAGCATTTATTTATTTAAGAACTTTATTGCTCACAGTTAAGTATGTGATTAGTGAAGACCAAATGTAACCCACTAATCAGGGGCTGAAAGACTTCTGAAGGAAATTGATTCTGTTCGCAAGGAAATGTGCTTTTTATTAGAGATGATTTGTTAGAATGCAAAGAAGTAATAAAACAAATAAATGTATATAAACAGCAAAAGAACCCTTCAGTGTATGTTTGAGACAGAGGCAATAAATAATTAGAAACCTGTGACTTATTATGGAAGCATCCCACTGAGGAGGTATTTAGAGGATTTAGCAGTACACAACAAAGTGACTGCTACTCAGCTTCAGGGATAGGGACACAGTCTGTACTAGGGACAAATGTTATCATCTGCCTCATTCTACCTCACAGCCTCAGGATCCTATCTGTATGTTTTTATTCAGCATATTAAGATCCTGGAAACAGCTTGTTTTCATCTACCTCTCAGCTTATCTGTACTTACAGTAAGCTCAATAACCCCTTATCTCTGCTCCTGGGGCTGTCACTCCTAGGACAGGCCACGTCTTTCTGTGTCTTCATACAGTACCAAATGCAGTGTGAACACTCCATACAGCTCTGGTGCAAGTGCAGTTTAGGGAGCCACAGCTGCCTCTGCTGTTTATCATTTTGGTCTGGTCATTTTAGATACTCTCATTTTCCTTTAAGGAATATCTGGGCATCAGTAACTTCTCCTGTTACTGTGTGTTCTCACACTTCTGCTACATGTCTGAAATTGAATAATGTCTTCCAAGACATAATCCAGAAACTGGATGTTTATTTTGATAGAATGAGGACATTTAATGCCAACATTAAATACTCATACTCATTTAGTCCAACCTCCTGTACTTAAGCAGCCTCCAGCATTTTGCTTGGTAAACTCCAAAAGCATGCCTGTCCCAGAAGGGATTGTCTAGGTGTTTTCCTGAACAGATCTCTTAATCTTTTTCATCAATTTAACTTTCAGAGTTTAAATAGGTGTGATCCTTTTTAACTGCTAAATTTTGTAAAGGCTGAATACACTTAGAGGCTGAATTTATCTTAGAAAGTGCAATGCATACCTGATCCTTTCAGGAATAAGCAGGTACCTCCTTTTAGATTTCTTGTATTATTTTCTTGGGCCTGAGGTTACACACAAGAAAGTAGGAATGATTCCAACTAAGCAGCTCCCTTGGGCTGGCTGGCTGCCTCTACTAATTCCTGTGAATTCACCTCAGTTCAAAAGACAGCAATCTTTCATTGGCCCCTTCGGTGTTAGAGGAACTGCAGCAGGCAGGTCCTTCTTTGATGCTAAGCACCAAGGGGACCACTCTTCACCCAGCAAACTCATCACCCTCATTAACATCACAGCAACTGGTTTCCCACTATTTACCTAGACGTTAAAGCAAAGGGAACTGCTTTTAGGAAGAGCAAGACAGTACATTTGGTAAGGTCTTTAAAGGCAAATGGCAGCTTATTTCCTTTATCTCTGCTATCAGACCTTATCAAAAGAGACCAGTTGCACTTTCTGTGAACCACCGTGCTATCTCTGGAGTTTGAAAACAAAAGGAAAGCAGGTTAAACAAGACTTGGCAATAAAATCGTAGGCCTAGATTCTTTGCTCCCTCTCCTCAGTAAACACAATCTTTTCTTCAGGAATTCTTCCAAGAGAGCTTTATGTGATCTCACATAGAAACAAATTAATTTTTCCCTTCCTTTTTCAGTTTCTTTCAAAAATTCCATATTTAGTTTTTCTTCCACACAGAATCCACAAGATCTTTCTCTTCCATAAGCTTCCCTCAGGACTTCCTCTGAGTCTGCAGAAGTGGGGCTGTGGAACAACATCTCACTGCAGTAAATGCCCGTTCCCTCAACGCTCGTGTATGTTCCCTTAACGCGTGTGCCAAGCCCAGCGACCACCACTCATTCCTCTTCCCGTCAGCCCTGCAGAGCCAAGTCTGCTCCAGGCACTACGGCTTTGTTCTGCCTCATGCATCAGCCATAGATTTGCTTGCTTTTGCATCACCAAGAGCTTTGCCCAAGGGGTGGGAAGGTTTATGCTTTTGGATGGAAACTGCAGAATCTGGCAATTTCAGCCAGGCAAAAGTTGGCAGCCAACTCTGGGGTCTTTGGGGGTTTCTTTGACTGTAGGTGATGGGATTTAGACCAAGGCTTTTTCTATAATGAAATACATCATCATCATCACCACCATTATTATTATATTATTATTTCTCTGCTGTTGAACAAAAAAAAAAAAATTCTGACATGTTTCCCTGCAGCAGCTTGGAAGACCTCACCAGCTGATATTTTTGGGGGCAGCACCAAACTTAAAACCAGAATAACAGTAGAAGATTACCTGATAAATTCAATTTTGGCAGATAATTATTTGTTCCTAATATTTTAAACATGGTTGAGCAAAACTACTTGCTAAATCTTAGTTCTGCAAGCAGAGTTGGGGAACTGAAGTGTCAACTTTTCACCATGTGACTGCTGAGGAGGGAAAGGTGGCTGGCCTCAAGTGCCAAGCCAAGTTTCCCTCTTCCTCCGATTCTTCATCTGAGCTCAATTCTGAATTCAGTCAGCTGTCCTAGCAGAGAGAAGAATGAGAAAACCAATGCTGGTCACCAGAGACAGCTCTGCAGATACTTTCAAATAGAGAAGTTAAAAAAAGAAAGGGATTTTTTTTTTTTGCAGGTAAGAAAGTTTGCCTGGTCTCTTATGGAACATGGAAAAAAAACTACTAATAACTAGACACAATGGTATAAAATTAGTAAATCTGCCCAAGGTCACAGGGACAAAGTGAGCCTAGGGAGGTGTTCTAAAAAGGCATTTGGACAGGAAGATTTCAAAGTGGTATTGGTTTTCTCTGTTAAGCACGTCACACTTAACTTCACCATAAGCTCATGGCAGTTCTCTCATCCTGCCTTTTCTCCGTACTGCTCTCTTTGTGAATAACAATTTCGAAAGGATTTCCAAATGATTTTTAAAACATATAAAAATGCACTATAGGGATCTGAATCTGAGTAAAGCACCATTATCTTCTAACATCCAAAGCTAATAGTATAAAAAATGCCTAAGTACACTTAATGGTATAATTCATTTTTATAACCTATTACTTTAAAAATCAATAGGAAATGAGTTAAGCTAAGCATTTTGTCAGATCACAGGATCTACAAAATCTTCCCATGATTGCATCAGGAAGGGATGGAAGTGCTTGGTGGAAGGCCAAAGAAAGTCCAAATACATTTTCAACTTCAGCAATGGCAAATCAGAGAAAGGTTAAGAAAGCTGTGATAAATGAGTCTGATTCAAAACTGAACCCCCAGAATGCTTAATCCAGAGAATGCCAAGTGCAGCAACAGCCACTGGCATTTTTGATAATGCCAAAGGTGTTATGTAAGTTAGCACCAATGAAGTTGTAGCAGTGTGGGCACCTTGGATGACAACTCTTTTCAATGTATGAACATTTCAGGGACCAATCTGTGCAAGCACATCCTCAGTGCTCTGTAAAAGGTGCACTTGTGCTAACAAATGCATTTCTTGGCAGAAATGGGGACCACCATCCTCCACACATCTCTGGTGCTGAATTTATTTGTTTTATAGCTTCCTCACATTAGGTACAGATTGTCTCTGACATACAATTTTGAAACAAAAGTATTTATGGTATGAAAATACAGATCCTCTCGAGCCCATCTGTATTCCTCTATGGGACAGTTGGACACAACCACTTCCCAGCTACACAAGATCCTCCAGGCTTTGAGGGCTGAGTCTGCTGTGACATGAAGTGAAAGAGAGATTGTGACAAGAAAGGCAAAAGCCTAATTTTCTGTGTGAAGGACATCTTGAAACTGAAAACTAAAACTGTGCCAATGCTTAGACCCAGACATTACCCTTGCTCTTGGGCCTATGTTTACCAGTCCCAGCTCCTCCTCACCCCTCTCCATTACTTAAGGGCTTTGTTGTGCTCAGGTTCCTCTGTTAATCTCAGGAACCCAGCAGGAGGCAATTCGCTTTGGTTCCTATTACATTTATCCTCTTACCATTGTTTTGGTAGGACAATCTAAAATGCAATTGAAGTCAATACTGTTACAGTGTTTTTTTAAGAAAATAAGTACTTTTATCAAGAGGTTGCCAGGATTTTATAAGCAATTGTATAATTTTCCAGTATTAATCATTTCCCAAGGCAAAGGCAAGCTGAGTTATCTACTGCTATTATAGGAATCAACTGTGCTACTACGTCAAGAGCTTGGGGTAGGAGAAGCCATATATCAAGAGAAGTGCATTAAAAGAAACTTCAGGCAGGTTTATTTGTTTTCCTACAAACACAAATATGTTTACTAGTCTGCACTCTGCTCAAGCCACTATTTACACAGCAACTCTGTAAGAGCAGCTTAACAGCCTGAGGAGAACATAATAAAGGTTTTATCTTTTCTGTATCAAGGAAGGAATATTCCCTCTATCCTGCAATATATTTGATTTTTAACTATATTTTTGAAAAGAGAAAACTGTTCAGGTTGCTAAGATGTTGTCTCTATCACCCTTTAGTAGGAGCTGCTAGTGAGACTTCTTGAAGGAACAAGGGACTAGTCTGGGTGAAAGCATAGCTGGTGTTATTTGATGGTGCTGAAAGAGCAAGTACAACAACACAGTTTCAGTTTTCAGCTGAGAACTCAAATGCAGCACTTCCCTTCACTTCCCGTGGACCTGTGCATTCCCAGCTTGCTTCAATCCCTTGCTGAAGTCAAGGGACCACTGAATATACACAAGAATTGCTGTTCTCTGGCTCTGCCTCAAAGGCTTGCTTAAAAACCCTGCACAGAAAGGCTGGCCTCTGCAGAATCCTAGCAGGTATCCCTCTGAAAACACCAACACCATGATTTGCAAACATGCCTCAAAATTCCTCTGCCCAGCAAAACCCCAGGAGACACCCCTCCATTCCACTGACTCAATATTTGGGCTTAGATTTTTGGTTTTGTTTCACCTGTCCTAACTAAGGCCTCATCTCCAAGCTACCAAAAGAAAGAGTAGTGGTTCATAACATGGCTAATGTAAGAAAAATCACATTCCTTTGTTACAACAGGTTAGGCTTTTACTGTCATTAGAAGAAAATAATCCAAGCAGGGCACTTTTGAAAGGCCCAGGAGTGTGGATGCAAGCACAGAAAAACTCTTTAATATTTGGGATAGGCTGTCATTTTATTGCAATTCTGTTTAGCACTCAGGGTAAAGGCTATCTGACCATAATCAGTGTAACTGAAGGCTTGAGCTCAGTAATATGGCATTAATGTGCCAGAGTAGAGAATAGATATACACATATAGTCTTTCTCTGATTCTCTTTAAAAACAATTCCTATTGAATTACAGCTTTCAGCATGATTTATCAATAGATTATTGTTTGTGGAAGAATGCTACCTTCCTGCTCAAACTATTCCAAGGCTGACTCATATCCTGGTAATTCATTAATACATAACATGATTCCAGCCCAGTAAAGTAATTTCTGCACTATACAAGTCATAAATCCTACAACATCAACTGAAAAATATATCTCAAATTCTCTTTCTAAACACTAATGGAACGTTTTGCTTGGCTTCCCACACACATCATCAAGAGGAGGGGGCCAGACAGAGCTGTAAAAAGCAATTTGAGAGCAGTGTACTTTATAGAGTTTAACAGTATAAGAGCTACCATACTGAATGAGACCTGAGGTCAAACTAATCTACTTTCTAACTTACAACAGTAGCCTATGTCAGAAGCTTCATGGGAAAATAGAAGTGAAATAATCTCTCCCATCTGCCCTCTCCACATTAGGTCTCATTCTATTAGAAAGTGATTTAAAGCCTAGATTGTGAGATTTAATATGCCTTCCAAGAAGCAGCAACCAAAGAACATTCCCCTTTAACTTATGAAAACACTGCTGCAGAGGGGAGAACTGGAGGTGGTGGAGGGTTGTGTTTGTTTTCATGTTTCAGCAGACTTAATTGCTACAACCAACACTGCAGATACTATCACTTGGCAAACAAACTTGTACTGGCTAGAGCTATTTTTACTTCATACCTGGGGCATTTATTGTTTCTGGGTATGATCTTGAAACCCTTTTTTCTCACAGAGGCAGACTGTACCAATATTCACAGTCTCACTGACACCCAGTGTAACAGAAAGGATTTGAGAAGTATTCCTTTCATTGACAGTGTAACATGTTGCTTACCCAGTGGAGTATTTTTTAATCTTGATGCGAGAAGCAATATGGTGCTTGTCATAAGCGAGATATTTTTGTAAGGCTCAGTGGTGCAGAATGCCAGAGAGAAAATCTGCATAGGGAGTGAACATCATCAGTGACAGGGAAATCATCCTGAGTTTTCTTTCTCTGAGCTAGTCTGATTTCCACAAGCAGCTCCCAGTATCTCCTCCAGAGCATCAGTGCCTGGTTCTCAAGCTACACTGCCCTGGCAGCTGAAGCAGCACTGTTGTCTGTGCATGAAGAGTTCCCACAATTAAAACACACTTGGGCCACAATCAGCTGGACTGGATGAAAATCAGCCTGCAACAAGCCAATGTATTTTATATGGTAGGGCACGTCTGTCTGATGAGGATGAGTATATGAGTGCATTTGCTTTTCTGTGTATTTAACGGGGGAAGAAAAGGAAAGAGAGGGGGTAGACCAACAATGAAACTTACCACTCCTTTTCACTGGAAAGCCGAACCATGTTGATAAACTGAATCTGAGGGACCAGATGCTCCAGCCCTGACTTCTATGCTCTGATGTGTTTTGTTATCTTAGGTGAGTGATTGTGTCCTATATAAATCAATGCAAGGGTTGCATTGTAATCCTGGGACCTTCATCAGGTCATGTGACTGGGACAAGGCCCGTTGCTTTGTTGAGTTATATGACCAAATGTGAGTGACAGGTCACTGTCATGTAACCCAAGGGCGCAAACCTCCTCGGCTATTTTTTATTTTCTAATTTGGTTACTCCGTCTCAAAGATGGCTGGAGATTCAGTGCTGCTGGTGTGGATGCCCTGATTTATTTGGGATTAAACTGGTCCTGTATATCCACATTTATCATCAATGGTTCCATACAGAAGAGTATAACGAAATCTTTGTAGCTAATTTTTAGGGGCTTCTCTAGGCCAAAAATAATTCCCACAAACACCTTCTATCTGTCCTTCCCTGTATGATTAATCCCTCATTTCATACTCATTTTCAAAACTGAGATACCGTGCTGGGAGATCCAAATCTTACCCTGGGAAGGCAAATAGTGCATATTTCGTACAGTTAGAAGATGGACATTATGAGAAGTGATTACCTACCCAGTTAATAGGGCTATGTTTCAAGGCCAGGCCTGCAGGACCCTTGGATCACAGACAACTACTGTTTTTCAAGGTGCTATTTTTCTTTCTTTCATTCTGGGATGAAAGAAGGCTTCTCCTGACAGTAGGCATTGGAAGCCCTATGTAAACCATCCCTCTACTGACAGATATGTAGAGATATAAAACAAAAACCAAACAAACAAAAAAAAACAAAAAAAAAAAAAAAAAAAAAAAAAAAAAAAAAACAGGAAACAAAAAAATCCAGAGCTGGACAAGATTTGAGGTATATTGCAGGACAGAACTGCAAAATGGTGCCAGAGTTACTAAGGAAGTTGCTTCAATATCTCCACACTGCTCTAGGCCATTACTCCCAGTTGCTCCACTCCATGAGCATCAAGTCTTGAGGAACACTTGTCTAGAAGTGAGACTGAGGAGAGAGGAAGGGCGGAACAGTGGGGCATAAGAAGCACATTTGTTTCCAATGAAAGAAAAGGACAAATATCAAATATGATGGTTTTAATGCTCATGACAGGGAAAACTCCCTTGTAGTGAGAGGGAAAACCACCTCAAATCTGCTGTACTTGGACGTCCACTGGAGAGCTTTGTAGCTATCTAAATATAGCAAAAAGTGCCCAGAGAAAATTACTAGAGGGAAAATTAGGTTATTCATGAAGAAATGGGGCAAATTCTGATGGGGATTTCCTATTGTAGAAATATGCATCACTGAATCTCCTTTGGACAGACACCAGCAATATCAATAGCAGACTGTGAGACCCCGTGTTCCAGTGCCTGGCTACAAAAGGGTCAATTACATTTGTTTAAAATCTGCTAGGAAGGTAGTAAAGAATAACCAACAGTCAAATAGACAATACTTCAAAGCAAATAAAAAATGCTGTCATCCATGGCTGTAAAGAAGACCCAAAAAAGCCAGGTGGCCCATGCAGGTATTCCACGTGCCTTGGAGGTACTGTTCCCTGGTGGAGAGTCATCTTTCATACAGTGGCTCTATCAATTCAAATGGTTGGTGAGAAGGCAACTTGAGCAGACTTTATTTTGTCTGTGATATCACCAAACCCTACTTAAAGCCTATTCTGGAGACTGTAACGGGACCAGAATGAAGCAAATGCCTTGAGCTTTTGCCCCCTGCAAAAGTTTAAATTCCTTGGTGTAGGAGGATTTGTCTCTATTTTGAACTGGGGTGGTGAGGGGTAGAGGGTGAGTGTGGATTTAGCAGCCCAAAATATTACACATTGATCACTGAGTGTTCCTACTAAAAGCACTTCTCCACCCCCCACCCCCCCCTCCCCCCCTTTTTTCTTTCTATCTCTACCACTCCCTGGAGAGATTTGCAATAAATGTGTGTGCTGTCTTTCCCTGTCTTGCTTTGCAAAAAGCAATGCCTAGAGCAGGAAGAGAAAATTAATGACGATAGAATTTCACACATTTTTCTGGGTGCTTAATGAAGCTTGAACTTGAGCAGAGTAGAGAGACTGCTTATTGTTGATTTTTTTTCAAGATCACTGCACAACAAACAGAAACTGAATAAGCAATTAAGTTAACTGGCTCTAAAACTCATCCTGGCTGAGGATTAAGGTAATTATGTCTGAGCTTACACACATTCATTGCAGCATTATTTCATTACAGCAAGTCTTGCCTGCTTGCTTGTTGCTGATGTCATTCTAGAACTGATCTGAGTTGTTGTCCTTCTATTACCATAAAGGTTACAAACACAAACTCTCCTTGCTATAAATATAGCTATGTTATTTTTACTGCATGTTCAAAGGAGATGCAGACCTCTTTTTGCTAGGTTTATACAAATAGATTCAACTGTTTCTTCCTGCACCAAAGTATTTACAATACCTTAGACTTAAGGGATCAATTAAAGTAATACACAATAGATGGGTTTGGTATTGTCATACAGTGATTTCTCTGTCAAAGGGGGGAAACATCTATTTTTTAGTCTGAGAAAAAAAAAAAAGACGCTGGGAAAACAGTATCAGTCTGCACAATATTACTGGCAGGGCAGTATGGATTCTTCACTTTCTGAGTTACAAAGAGGTTTCCTTTTAATGGCTGGAATGCAGGGGAGGGTAAAGGAAGGGAACCCCCCACATTCTCCCTGTCTAACAAGGAGCCACAGCGTGAGAACCACTCCCTAGCAGAAGTAATCTGTGATTGACAATGGTTTTCTTGGCAGCCAGGGCTAAAAATGGTTTAGCTGTAAACAGACAAGTTCAGAACATTTTAAGGCCCTTTCCTAAGGCAAGGGCTGCTTACACAGGCACTCAACATGCAGGGTGGCACCAAGAGAGCACCAAGCTTCAGAGTTCCTGAAAAAATCAAGGAATTTTTGTATCAGGATATGAGCACAAGGACAAGAGAAAAAGAATACCTTGTTATGAGCAATTAAGCAGGGGCAGATTTACCAAAATTGGAGATTTGTTCTCTGGGCAGTCCACGCATTTATATGCGTGATCTTAGGCAAGCTGCTATATATGGCTTCACCCTTCCTGCCTAAAAACTGAAAGAGAAATACTTTCATCTTCATGGAGAGCATGAATGTGGGGAAGGCACTTGGTATGACTGGGGTGGGAGCTCTGCAAACAACCAGAATAAAGTCTGTGATGGATACAATTTCCCCGTAATCTCTAAGTCAGCTCTGAGGTCTACAATGAAAGGACATGAAGGAAATTAGGTGAGGTGGGACAACTTCAGAATTTCACTGGGAATAGAAAGGAACATTTAATATTGAAATGTGTAGAATTGCCTTGTGCTGATATTAATGATGCACATGTTTGGAGATGAATGCTCTGTACACTGGGGAGGCCACCCGAACTAAACAAGACCCAGTCCCAAACAAGGCAGACTCCTAAGGCCCTAAATGAGTGTTTTGTAAACATGTTGATTAGTAACTGAAAGAAATCTTTATTTAAAAGATGAAAACCAGAAGAGAAGGGCAATGTTGACAGAAAGATCATAAATCATGGAAACTCTATTATGAATCAAAACAACAGATGTAACATGAACAACAGCATCCTTTATAAACAGAAATTAGACTGTTCTGCTTCACTCTTTGGAAAGGCTAATATGCCTAAAATAAATTTCCCTGAATCTCTCATTAATGTTTTACAGTCAGTGTTGACCAGCTGTTACAAAAAACCAAAATGTGGATGATTTATATCCCAGAAGAGTCACTCACCACAAACCACATTTTCCTGATGGAGCTGACATTAAGAACTATAACTACTTCCCCTGACTATATTCTTTGCAGGGGAAGAAGCAAAGTACAGGTGATTCATATATCAGCAATTTCTTGCTCTGCATTCACTTTCCTCCTCTCTTTATAAGCAGGCTAATATTAACTGCATGAGTCACCAATTATCACCTTCAGCACCAGACAGGAACTAAATTATCACAGTGATGTCTCCACAAAGCAGGCATCACACCACGTTCGCTGGGGCCCAAATACCTCAGACTTTAAACAGGAAATGACTTTGTTCTCCAGATTTCATGTTATGAAGAACCAGAGTTTCTGGCATGGAGGAACTTGTCCAGCCCAAAAACTCTCTGGACTTGCACTAATCTAGCTTTTACAGCAACAGATAAGCTACAGTTTATCAATCAGTGTATCATGTAGAGGGAAGATGGATTGCCTGCCCTTCCTCACCGAAAATGGGAAAAGCAGGATGCCCCCAGACTATGGTTATACTTCCATGTCTGATCACATGAGGGGGAGAAGATCAGCTCCTGCTTTAGTCCTTTCATGGTGTGTATTGTTACTGATGGCTCTCTCATTTTGGAGCTCTGGCACGTGAAGAAACAAAACTCACTTGAATAGCATTTACAGAGCTGCTTCTAGATTCTCACTATCATCACAGAAACCTGATTATTTACAGGGAGCTTTTATAGCCTACTATTAATCCTCGGCATAATGAACAAATAAATTCTGCACCAGCTCTTGCCTAACTTTTCTTGAGTTTTTCCCTGGTGTCATAACAATTAGTTCAATGGGGAAACCTCTGACTGATACCACAGTGAAAGTATGTCATCACACAAGAAACTCATGAACAAGGTCTTTCCAACCATCTCTAAATACATCATGAAGGGAATGTTTCTTTTTAATACTCTGTCCCTGTTTTTAGCAGGTAAATCAAAACCTGGCAACCTCCCCATGTCAGACACAATCCTACAGTGTTATTTCTGCTGAATTATGTGGCATGAGCTGTACTAATCTCAGGTCTTCCCATCCTGTCCAGCTTAAAACCAACCTTTCACTAACTTCTTTGTGCCTAATCACACAGTCAGGGGGGAGGTGGCTTCTCAAATGATGGATGGAAGTACCAAAAAGAAGCAATGGAAAAATTCTGAATGGCACATATATATTCAGATAGTGGTTTCTCCTTTGTGGATAAACAAAAAAGATCTAAAATACTAATGCTGTTTTGGACTTCATAACTTTTACTTATTCAAAACCCATGCAAATAATCATGTATTAATAAAATGGCATTTTCTGCACAAAAATTTAATGGAATACATCATCCTTCCCTTTCTTTCTCTACTGATGCATGCTCATCATTCTAGCCTTTCCTATGAGTTTTTTAAAAAGTAAAGCTACAGAGTTTAAATGACATTTTTCCGAAGATACATGGTCAGTACTTGGAAATGGTTATGTATCTAATTAGTCACAAAACACATAACATCAGATGATTTAGGTAACAAATCATGACATGCACAGCAAATGATATAAAATATGCTTCATTTGAATTCCCACCATTATCCCTTCATTATCCCACCAAAATGCCACCATTATCCCTTCATAAATAGTTTCTCTCAGGCAAAGGTGAGCTCACAAATTCAACTCTTTTTTTTAGTTCAAATCTTGCAAATGCTGTATTATAGTCGGTTACTCTGAATGATTTTGGTCTAAATAAGATAAGCCTCTGTCCCATTCAGAGCATAGCAAATGAGAGGATTTGAACATAAGACTCTCTGCCTGAGGCTATTCCACTACCCCACTTGGATTTTTACACTTCAACAGGACGCTGGCATTCCTACTACTAAAAAACATTGAAACAAGACATTTCTTCTAATCCCACCTCAGAAAACAGAAATCTCACAGGTGTTTTCTAACCTTACTTCCTATGACAGTACAATTAAAACCTGCAGTACAAATGACTTAAGTATAAAAACAAGAACAACAAAATCCACTGGAAATAACATTCTCATTATGTGAAGAGTAAGGTTAATAGGCTATTACCTTGGCAGGTCCTTTCATCTGTGAGCAGTTTATAGCCTTTCTGGCAGCTGCACTCAAAGCTGCCAACCGTGTTTCGGCAGAAATGGTCACAGCCACCATTGTTTACCAAACACTCATCAATATCTGCAAGAATGAACAGCAAAGATTTAGTTCATGATAGCAAAAATTTAATTTGTGACAGCAATTCAGTCGTTCAGGGCAGGAATATAGGAATACGCAGATCCCCAAAGAGGCTGCTGTCCCTGTCAGGAGCCAGGCTGGTCAGATGTGTCCCTTCCCAAACCTATTTCACAAGGCTTACAAGGAGAGCTATGGGCTGAGCTGTTCAGGAGATAAAGGTGTTTCTCTCAGAACTGGAACCAACAGGTGACCCAAGCTGAGGTACTTTGGTGTTAAGGAACATTCATGGGAGCTTCTCTGTAGATGGAGTGCTCTGCCTGACAGCAGATTTCAACCTGGGAAGGATGTGAATAGTTTTACCTTGTACAGGAACTAACAAAACATAAGAACACACAAAAAATTGAAGAAATAACAAATGTGAAGTAAAAGACACTTGAATTCTGAAGAAATACTCCCATCATCCTTACACAAACAAATGCAAAGATACATTTTCTCAGAACGAGCATTACATGTTACTTCACTCATTATTCAGTGACACAGAGTGTCACCCATTTTCATGTATCAAACTTTTCTCACTTAGCGTAGCAGAAAAGGAACTAACTCTGAGTGCATGCGAAATGTTGCTTCTTCAGTTATTCTGAAGACAGAGCACCTATTGCCTTAATTTGAAAGCCATATATATATATATATATATATATACATATATATATATATATATATATATATAAAAACACACACAGTATGAAGGACAGCTCAATGGCTCTTCAAATAGTGATTATGAAGTGGACTGATGAACTTGATAAGACCTCTGTTCTGAATTTTATACTGATTATTCTACTTCCCACTCCTTTTAAGTTCTCCCAAATGTTATGAAGATCTGGAATGACCAATCCCTTTTCCAATCCATAAAAGGTTGTGAAGTAAGTATATAACAGGCCACAAAACAGCATTTGAAATACAGGGTATCTTTTCCATTCTCCCCCAATTATAAAACCATGGATTTATGTTTATTTGAAAAAGGTGGAAATAAAAGTACTTTTATTATTTTTCAGGAGAAGAACAGTGCCAAAAAATAGCTCTTTTAATGAATGCATACAGTGAAGAAATAATAAGACATTAAGCCTTGGCTTCCCGCTTCTGGAATTGAAAACAAAATGTTTCAAGGAACTAAATGGAGAGCAATGTTTCCTTTTGGAAAGCTTCTTGCTATAAGATCTTTGAAACTTTGAGGTAACAGCTGGCCATTTAAAGAGTAAATCTTGCAAAATGCAAATCTAGATACCAAAAGGTCTAACATATGAAGATGGGAATTTATCAAAACCAGCAAGATGATGGTGAATGAAGGGCATGCTTTAAAAATTATTTGAATTCAGCAGGATTCTTAGTGAAAATAATTCATTAATTTTTGGAAACATATGATTCCAACATGAGAATGAGGCATGGTGCTTACCACATTTCTGCATGTAAAATATAAACAGCAGCAAGAGGAGTGAGGTGGTAACTCTAAAAATTTGAACTGCTGTGAGGGAAATTCAGCCATCATTTCTAAAGAGCACTTTGTTGCACACACATTGACAGAAATATGTCCAGGGCTCAAATAAGCAAGAACAATGTATATTGTTATAAATGTTTTCTTATGAGTTGCACTTAAGGCAAGGAGATGGGAAATTTGTTCTCAGACCCTCTGAAGTAATGCTGCTGCTTATTACTTTTGTGTCTGGTTCTGCAGAGGAGCGGCGTTTGCATTCAACCCAATTAAAGAATGAGGATAAACTGCAGGCAGCAGCTGAGGAACACCCTGAGTGCTTTATGCAAAACCAGCTCAAATCTTTGTGTCTTGGGTAACAAAGTTCTCAAAGTGCCCCAAAATCAGGAGTCTGTTTGTTGTCTGTGGTGCTCCAGTTCTGGCATTTGGCTGGCCAACAACAGATATCCCTGGGCTCCCAACCTGATAGGTCTGGTGAAGAACACACTGAGGGTCACCTTTTGTAACACCAGGAGACTGGAGGTAGCAACCCTTTTGGTTTGGCTGTGATCATCTGCACAAGTCAAGACTGGCAGTGAAAAGACAAGAATTTCTTTTCATTTTTCATTTTCATTTCAATTCAAAAGGAATTTTCATTTCCTTTTGTAAAAGTGATTCCTCCCAGCTCCCTAATGTGCAACTGGGACTGTGCTGTGGGCATTAGGATGGATTACCACAAAAAGTCCCATCCTTTAGCAGAGCACAGGCGTACCTAACTACAGTTTAGCATGCCCTGACAAAACTGTGGGACAAATGGAATTGCGAATTAAAATTACTAATATATTATGCATCATAAACACACAAAACAGTCATCCATCATGAAGAAAGTATCTTTTACTCATGATAAGAACAACATGACCTTTGGGCTACTCTGCTGCCTGAGACTGCTTGAAGTAGAAATTACTTGCAGACTGTCAAACACCATTCTGGAGTAACGATTGATGTTTTTAAATGATGGCCCCTGGATTTCACATGTTAAATTCCAAATTCCAGTCTCTTTTCTGTGTCTCTCATGATCATAAGGGGCAAAAATGAAACCCTGCTGGCATCAGAGTGCCGATTTTAGGCTGTTAATAACTGTAATTCCATTAACAGTGCAGCATATTAGCTTTACACCAGCAATTCTTTGGAATAATTCTAAACCAGGATCTCAGTAAAACCTGTGAGAGTCCACAGGAAAAGAAAGTATTTATTCATTTCTTCTAACTGGAAAACATGACATGACCTTTTGAAACAGGGACCATCAAAACAGAATAGAGGTCAAAACTGTTAGCTGTAAAAACATTCTAAATAACATAAACAGTATCAATGTCTCTGCTTTCACTGTATTTCTTTCCATGGCCATAGCGAGACTGACAAGGCATGTAAAAATTATTTCACTCTGTGGAGAGCAGCACATTGCTGCATTTCACTTGGAAGAGAGCAGTATCCAACTGTATCATGTCTAACTGGTTCAGAGAAATTGCATAAAGTCTGTATCTCCACTATTTTTCTTTCCTTGGTCATAAATAATATGTGTTATGAGCCATGTGAAAATAAATTATTCCACTGCATGAGAAGGTAAGGCCACATTTATATTTAAACTCATTGGTACCCAACTTTGTCAAGTGCCTCTTTGAACTTCACAGAGGGTAAGTGTGTCTGCCTCTCATGTTGGGCAAAAATACACAGTGGAAACCCATTGTGGTGTCTCTACCAGCTTTGACATTATTTAGTCAAATATTTCCATACTATTATTGGAACTGTCTGTGGAGCAGCCATAAACCTGCTGTCTTCAAACAGTTCTCAAGTGGCTCCTTGAGATGCAGGTTGCAGAAAAATAGCTCCAACTTCCCACAGGCTCTGCTCCCCTTTATCCTCAGAAATGCAGGAGGATGTAAAGAACTGTATTTCCTCTGTGGGGTTGTACATAAAATGCCCTGATGATACTGTGAGAGTTATTTCAGACTGGGGGGTCTGAAGGGCTTTCAGTGCATTGGGAATAAACCCCAAGGGATTTATCCCAATGCAGTGAGTCAATATTGTTAAATAATACCTTGCTCATCCAAGCTCATGATATGCTACAAAATACCAAAATGGGACACATGCAGATATGAAAATACAGGCCTGTGAGAACCCAGAGAAGTACTGAACATTATGGTCAAAACTATCAGGTGAAGGTATGGTGTAACAAACAACTCATCACTCAAGCCTCCTGTTAGCTCTGAAAATGGTTCATCCAAGCAATTAAATACAAACAAAAGCAAAGATAAGGTTTGCAACAAGGAAGCTAACACCTTCTTTAAAGTTGTAATATTTGAAGGAAAAAAACCCCAATTGCAAATATCTGCATCTGGAGATGGAGTTCAGCAACACCATCACAAAAGCTGTGTGTCCATGTGAACCCAGGAATGAATCCTGGGTTTGTAAAAAAAAAAAAAACAACACATAAAACCCATAATATAATTATTGTAATAAGTATATTAATCTATAATAATAGATTCTCCTATTTTTTCTGAGGATCTTAAAATGTGAGGGAGGCAGTGGAATCAGCTTTAAATAAAAATATAGAAACTCAGATGCTTTGTGCTAAGTTGCATAGCTGCAATGCTACAAATTGACTTGGCTAAGCAAGCAGACTGTTATTTTTCTTTTCATGATCTTGTGAAGATTAATGGGAATGCCTGCTCCTGTTCCACTTGCACCTTTTTTAAGCTCTGCTCAGTGCAGTTCATGTTTGGAAGGTGCTGGTTCTGATCAGGGTGCATGTATGCACTTGTGTGTGCACATATAAACCCACAGAGATTTGCCTCGCTGCATACAGGCCAGGGAACAAATTAAAAAACAGGGATTTTAGGTAACTTAGAACTTAACATTTCACATAAGCTGCTTAAAGGCAAATGAAAGGGTAATCAACATGCAATCTTCATTTAGCTGCTGAACAATGATGGAGATGGAGATTTCCAGAGCCTCATCACAGGCGGAAGTGAGGATCCTCCTTTCAATGGCTGGACAAATATTTGAACTGATTGTGTCTGTCTAATCCTTCACAGATTTAAAACACTACCTAACTCCAGGAGAAGAATATACTCCCAGATCAACCTAAAATAATTACTGAAACTTCATAAGCTTCTTTTTTTTAATAATGAAAGCCAGTGTGTTGGAATTAGTAACGCTATTACCGGTATACAGTGGACATCAATATAAATACATTTTCTGCAAGGTGGGCTGGTTTGCTAGTTCTTTTTGTTCCCTGATTTCCTAATTTTCCCTTGCTTTTCTTCCCTTGCTCTTCCTTGTGGTTTTACAAATCACCACTGTCCCCTAGAAATTGGAACTAGTGTTGCCTTGTTGACACAGATATTAGTTCCCTGCTGCACACAGACCACAAAGTATATAGCAGCCACAAAACTTTTTAACCCCATGCTGGAGGTAGGGAAATAGAGGAACAGAAAAAATAACTGACTCATCCACACTTGAATCCAATTTCAGAGTACAACTCAGCTGGTTACCCTGGGGTGCCAATCAGTGCAGGCTTGCAGAAAACACCTAGCACTGCATGCTGTTCTACGTTACAAATATTACAAAGCCACCAATGCTCAGACTGAAATTATTTTGATATTTGCCCTGCCACTTCTCAATAAAACTTGTAAACTCAGGATTAACATAAGCGGAAGTTACCAGGCTCCACTTGCAATACTCTAAATATAATATTACATAGCATCTTAAGTAATGCATGCCAGGGATATCTCATTAAGATAGAAAGATAATTTCATATCCCCAGATTCATTGGATCAGTGCCACTATGAGAAAATCTAAATCAAAGTAGAACACAGGCTCTGCTGTTCCATCCAGAAGCATCAAGCCAGCTCTTGTGGAGTTAGTTTCCAGCGAGTTGGAAGTCCTAGTTCCAGTTTTACAATGGATTTATCCAACATTTGGGCAAGGTGTAAGACTTCCCTGCTTTATTTCACTTGCAAAATTGAGGATTGGTAATTATCATTTGGTATTTTCAGGACCAATACTTTCAAATGCACTATTATGGAACAAAATCTTAGGAATCCAAGTCATTTGCTGTCAAAATTTTTAAGTCAAATTACATTTGTTTTAAATTTCTGGTCTGGGCTTCAGAATGGTTTGATCCAGCAGCAGGTTCCTTGCTGGTAGTGCTTCGCACTGGAAGACTTTGTGAATCTCTGCAGCACTGTTAGGGCCATGTTTACTTTAGGAGTAAAGTAAATTTCTGTTCCACCACTCCACCTGAAACTGCACAGTTCATTGTCTCTTGCATGTTTCAGGGAGGAATAATTCTATTTATGCAGTACCTTCCACTTGAGGATTACAAAGGACAGCAGCTTATTTTCTTCATTACATTAAACCTACACAACACTTCTGCAGGAGAGATACATTTAATTAATTCTTCTTTAACAAATGTGAAATGGAGGCAGGTAGCATAGTGTGCAACTTGCCTGCATCAGATAGCTACAAAATGAAATAAAACATATATTATAGCAGCTCGAATTTGAGTTTTGTGCTTCAACAACATCCTCATTTTCCCTCCCACAGTGCTAATTAACTGTAAAGTATGATAGTCATTACTGAACTGAAGTTCCACTAAGTAGCAAATGAAGATTCTCTGTTTAATTAGCTTTATAGCTGGGTTGTGGGACAAGGCATTTTCCTAATTAACAGCATTAAATCTAAACTGGGCAGACAGGAATGAATGTAATTAAAATTTAATCTTCCTCATCCTGAAAACAGGCTGCCCACAAAATAGAGAGCTTTGTGTAAATGCTCTTAGAGCATGGAAAGGTTGAGGCAGGTTTCAACACATTTCCCTCATGTCACTTTCTCAATTTTCACCTGTTATCTTCGCAATTTCACGAAGAAACCTGTCTTCCAACACAGATGGTAATCTGTCACATATGGATTTAGGTGTCAGCTATTCTCCTCCAGGACATATCCACTCTGACATTATCCACCAACCAATCAATAAAAGAGTCCGCCAGGCTGCCAAGAGATCAATCACCTTGTAAAACAAACATTATGTCCTATTATTTTCTTATTACAGTTAATTAGATTTATAAAACACAAAAACCTTTGCAGGTGAAAAACTCAGAAATGCTGTCATAATAGGTTAGGCCCTCATTTGTAAAGGGGAAGGGATTTACTAAATCTAATGTGAAAAGAAAGGATTTTCATTTAAAATTTTTGCTGAACACTGAATTCTTTTCTAACCTTAAAAACATGTTAGTGCAATGCTACGAACCCAAACAGTGCAAGCTGAGGCTGTGACACCAGAATGTGAAGGGAACTGGAGACATAAAGATACAGACTGATAGTCTTTTCAGTGTCTACGCTGAGCTAAATGTTAAAACTACCCCCCTCCCCAGTGCCCCCCTGCCAGAAGCAAAGATAACCTCACAGGAATCCTAGGAAATAAAACTACTTTTCCTCCTCCTGTAACATTTTATCAATCAAAATGCTTTCGTCAATCAAAATACTCTTTATAAAACATTGGAGAGGGAGAAATAAGTGTGCTGTTCAATCTCCCATGTGAACTCGGGGACACCAAAGAATGTGTCTCTGTTTTTTACAGAGCATGAGGAAAGTACAGGACATCAGATTCTGGGAAACTGGGCTGTACCTGTGGCCAGTGGGTGACTACAGGCAGATCTGGAGGCTGTGGGGAAAACAGTGGGAGAGAACTGTGCAAATACTTTGGGCTGACTGCTTACCTACCTCAATTATTCACACAGCCACTACCACCAGAATAATTCCATGTGCAATGTAATAATTCACACAGCCACACCACCAGAATAACTCTAATGTTTATGCAGCAGGAGCAGAGGCAGAACTAAATGGGTTGCTGCAGGTTAACAACAAGAATAAAAGAGTTAATTCAGTGTTTCTTAAGGACTAAATCAGATAGAACTATGGGCCTGACATCCCTGGCCATTTTCTCTGTGCTAGGTGTCACTAAAAAACAAGGCCTGGCTTTTACTGTATTTAATTTTTCAATATAGTCTGAATGAAGAGCAAAGGGGCAAGTGAGCTAACTGCAATATTGGACCAAGATATAAGAATCCCTAGGTTTAGTGTATGAACTCCATTTACCCATGGTTGTTTTCATTTACCCCCTTGGAATTATTAACTGCTCAGGAAAGCTCTCTGCTTATTTCCAAGAATCCCAGTTTGCTTCTAGAAAAGTGTTTGTTTAATTTAAAAAATTGGTATTAAGGGCAGTTAAAGGTACTGATGTTCTCTCCAAAATCCCAGTGAAACTGTACTAGCTTTCCTGGGATAAAGCTACTCCTTCTGAAAGAGGCACTTGAATACAATTAGTCCATGATAATTTAAATAGCTCTTAATAAATCAAAGAAATTTGGATGCTGACCAAAAATTAACCCTCCAAAAGTTTCTGAAGACACTACTTCAAGCAGCCAGGGATTTGCTCTGTACCAGGGAAGACAGAGGCATCACTGAGAGCAGGATCTAGTCATATTAAAGAAAGAAGAACCATATTTTATAATGAAAAAGGCAATGATAAAATAATGAAAAAAATGCTTTAAGTTTGGAAAGTTGGAAATTATGATCATGTGAGTAGTCAGCTCCCAAGTAACAGAAAGCACAGCACACTATTCCATAATATACCGTGGTTGTTGATCCTCAGGGGGCTTTATATTGTTGAATAAATGCAAGGTCTTTTCAACAACTGAAATGCAAAATATGACCCTCTGAAGCATTAATTTAAAGGATTTGGCATTTTCAAAGGGGAGGTTCACGAAGACAAATAACAACTGCAAGTTTCTAGGGAGCAGGGATATTGCCCACTCATGAAAAAACCCCTAACTTAGTACACATGAATTTATTTTGTGGGGATAGATGGAACCCTTGGGAGGGAATGAAACAGAATGATTTACATGGCAGCTGACCCAAGCCTGCAATTTTTAAATGGAAGATAATTTGTTATATTATATTTGTCTGTCATGAACAAGTCTAGAGCAGACAAATGAATTGTATCTCTTTAAACTAAAAAAACCCCAAACCCAAGGCCCAGCTGAAAACCTAAAAGGCAATTCCCTTAAAAATAGGGGACAGTGATAGTTTCACACATATTCTGGATTAGATAAATTTGCAGCAGCAGTTAGAAGGATTCTGCTCTCCCTTCTCTCTCTTTTTTTTTTCATTCCATTTTCTTCTTTCTGACAAATTTTGACTGTGTTGATATCTAAAATTTGCATTTCTTGGGTTTCTTTTTTAATAATGGGTTTATGATTTGATTTTTCATCACTGAAGTCTGAAACTTCAACTGTCTCTTGGAAAGTCTGAATCAATTATGTGTCTAAATCAGTCACATACATACTCCTCAGCGCATGTCCAACTGCTCATTTTTCTGATTGCCCCACTAGGCTTCTGACCACTGTCACCACCGACCACCAAGAGTTTTCCATCTTATTCTCCCTCAAATCCTACTCATTCACTCATTTTCTGCTGGCAACCATCAGCTTTTCCCCCTCTCCAACATCTCTTCCACAATTTATGGTTTTACCATGACCTCTTCTGAGCCTTCTCCTCAGTCTAATAATCTACCACCTCTCTTATCACACACCAAGAACAGTCAACTCCCTGTTTGCTCTAAAAAGTGGGGGGAAAAAATAGAAACCTAGTTTTGAGTCACTTCCCAGTCTTAGCAAGTCTAGAAACAGCTGTTTCCAGGGCAGCAGGGCTGGCCCAGATGGCTGTGGTTCTCTCTCTGGACATGACACAGAGCTTTCTAATGAGCTGCTACAGCTGCCTGCTGGATGCTTCTCTGTTTTCCTCACACTGGATTGATCCTGCATGTTCTTTGTCTTGAGACCTGGACAACATAGATGCAATAGCCTAAAATGACTGCAGCCTCAGCAAAAAGGCCTTTATGTTTGCTTCTTTAATCCACATTTATGTAGTTATTTTGAAAATGCTTTTGTAGCTACTGGGGAACTCCTCCTCTCATCCAGTTTGGGAGTCTTACCCACATCTTCTAAAACAAGCATCTCTTCTGATAAGCTGAACTTGATCATTGTTCTCCCATTGGTTTCTCAGTTTCCCCTCTCTCAGTCCTGACGTTTATGATGGTTTATTTTGGACACAGATGGTCTCACATCTTGCTTAGAGTCATATCAAACAAAAAATAACCTCAAAACTGCCTCTGTATTTTAATATTCCCTTTTGGCTTTATCTTTCATTTGTCATTCCTAACAAATAAGTTCCCTTTGTGTTTTCTTCTCTTATCAACTACAAGCCTACCTGTTATCTCTGCAGCATGCATGTGGTTGATTCATATGCCAAAAACTTCCCTGTAGAGGCATTTAGCGGGTCCAATTATAGGACTCGTCTCAGGGCTTCCCCAAAGTGTGTGTTCTGAAAATCTTGCCAGTACTCAAGCCCTGAACAGGACCACTGTTTTCATGATAAAATTCCTAATTTTCCTGTCATTTAATGTTGGTTTTGTTATATTTTTTTGGTTGGGCAGACACATCTATTGTTTCACAGAATGAAATCACCCACTGGCTGCCTTCGGTTACATGTTTTTCACAAATGCCTCTATTTTTTTAATCAAATGTTTTTGTCACTTGAAGAGGAGTCCTGGGAAGGGGAAGAGAGAGGGTGATCTAGCTGCAGCAGCATTAAAAAAAAAAAAATCTGCTGGTTTCTGCAGTTGAGCAGTTTGGGATTCACACCAATTTGCCTTTACCAAGAGTGCTTCTTCCTTGCTTCCTGAAAATGGCATGTGGTCTCAAAACCCTTTAACTGTTTAGAATACTGGGTAATGGTCAGAACTTGTTTGTCAGAAGGATTTTAAGGAAGTTAAGCTATTTTAATGGAACATTTAATTGCACATTTAATCTGCGCACCACACATATATAGAAAATTATTATTTTAAACAAATGTTTTTGTTCCTCCTAAAAGCACTAATCCAACTACTGCAGAACCCACATTTTCACTACTATCATTCTTGATCTCAGTCTCATGTTCATGAATTAATTTAGGCATTGGCTTCTCATGCAAGGCAAAGGTGGCCCTCTGTTCATGCAAAGACATAAGAGGTTTTTGTATTTATTTTTTTCCTTGTTTTTAGGCTAAAAGACAGACCTCAGCCACAAGATTTGTATTTGCCTTATGATCAGCATAGAGAGAGAAAAGGTATTTTTTGTTCTGACATGCAGCTGTAGTGGCTTGTGAATACACCTGATCTATTTTCTGATGGCTCTTCGCTTGCAGGTACAGAGAAGCAAACTCAAATGGGCTTATTTTTGAACACACACTTATTTCTTGTGGCAAACACTGGGAGGGTAAGCTGCTGTAACTTGAAAGCAGAGTTGTGTATGAAATCTGATAGAAGCAGAGTTGCTTATAATGAATTATAATGAAAACTAGATCTTGATTTGATTATTGGGAAGTTTATTCTTGGCTGAAATCGATGAGAAGTAGGGAGAAAGCCATCTGGGGGGGAGGAATGGCTCAGAATGAACCACTTCAGTCAACACATAAGGGTTGCTAAAAGACAACATATACTTTAATAGCTAACTTCTAAACCTCTACCCTCTGACTTCAGACAGCTTGTGGACTGGCTTTGACAAAATCATTTGATAAATTCAGTTGGCCTTGGCCTGCCACTGAAAAAAATCAAGGCACTCTGATTCCCCTGGAGAAGGATGTTTTTCAGAGGGAGGAACACTGAAGAAAATCAGAGAGGGACTGAGAATTTGCCCTGCACTGACTTCCACATCTGAATGGACAATACAGGCCTCTTAGCACCACTATATTAACATTTTTTCTTATATTTTGTTTCTAGTATTGAGCTCAAGGAGAGGCACTGTGTTTCTCTGAGGGGAAGTGGAAAGGCTAACCTTGTCATGACAAGTAAAGTGGTAACCCACAGGTTGGGATTAAACTCTTTCCATGTCCTTAGGAGCATGCTATTGCAATAAGAGATGAGTTCAGAGGGTGCCAGCTGTCCCATGTTATTTCCCAATGCACACCTCTTTAAGCTTGTACAAATTGGAGGTAGCTGAACCATATGATGTAAGACCTCTAATCCCATCAGGAATTACCAAAGGCTGTGCTTATTTTCCCTTGGGGTCACCTATTCTTCTGACTATATTCTAGAACACACTTCACTGAGGGATTCCTGAGAGAAGTAAAAGGTGTGAGGTGCGAAATCAAATTGTATGTATTATCTCTCCTGATGCATAGGAGAGAGGATGGAGATTCTAGTTGGGCATCCACAGTGGGGACAACTGTAGCCTTGGGGATCAAATGAAGAGTCACACAAAATGAGTCTACACAAAGGCCTGAGGATGACAACATCTGTTTTAAAAAATGAAACAGCAAATTTCAGTGCCTCTCCTACTGAGGTTCTTGACTTGAAATCCCATGAGCATTCAGTTTTCTGAAATGTCTGAGAAATCTTCCCCTAAAAAGTCAGAAGTGTATCTGACTTATTACCCTAAAACATTTGTACTACTTGCCACTCCCAAGGATCATGAGTAAAGCGGTTTATGTGCTCAGGTCACCTTCTTCATAGAGAGTCTAAGTACTAAGTATATCTCAATCTTGTTCTACTTGCAGAGTTTGGCATTTTTTTTTTTCCAGCAGAGTAAGTTAAAGTATGCTGAGAGTAATCCTGTCTTTCCCCTAGGTACTTTTGACAGATCCAAAAAACATGCACACTACAGTTCTGGGATATCCCAGAGTGATCCAGCCCAGACACCTTCATTTATGTGCAGCAAACAGACAGATGCTACTCATCAGCTTAAAGGAAAAGCTGCTCTCTCTCACTCCTTGTCACTGCACCTTTGACTAAGGTAAGGCTAAGGGACCATCTCCTATATGCTCCTTTCCAAATCAAACTATGAATCCAAGGCACTATATCAGCAGAATGTTACAAAATTGAATGTTCTGTACACCACATTGCTCTGGCATGAAGCACTGACATTATGAACCAGAGTCAAATGTAAAAAGTACAATCACTCTATTAACTACCTAAATTTTCTGAAAGATAAGAGATGGCCATGGTGCAATGATCAAGGAAAATGTAATCAGAAGAAAAGGGAATAAGACAAGCAGGTCTCTGCCCTTTCTGGCTTTGCCAGAGATCCTCTTCAAAAACTCACTGCTGCTTGTAATTCTGAAGCTGACATTTATGCTGACATTTGCTGGTATCACAGCACTCTGACTGCAGAGGAGGAGGTGATGACTGTCAGCTACTTCTTTCATTTGAGTTCATTCTTTCACAACATTTGCATGTATGTATGTTTTTCCTTTTTTTTTTCTTCTTTTTGAGAAAGCATTGGAAAATGGTAATGTCTTGTTATGGATAATGGCTCATAATGCTTATGTTCCTCGAAAACCCTATGTGTCTGTGTAGATGGAGCTGAACTGACCTCTTCACATGTGTTCAAAAAAAAATTAATGTTGCTAGAGAAAGGTGAGCTGGGAAAAGCTCTCTTTGTAAGCCCCATGACCTGCTCTAAGACCACTGATGCTCCTTGCACTGCGTGAAGCATCACAGATATTGCACATACTGCTCATGGGAGGTACATAGAAAGAAGCTGTGGATTCAAAGCAGGAATAGTCAGAGAGCTATGAACAGATTTGCGTCTACATGTTAAACTCTTCAGGAGATAATTTAAATTCCTTTCCATTTAAAATGGTGATGTATGTGAATGAATTAAACCAAGGAAAGCTTTGTATTTGGGTGACTACTTTTAGTGAGATCACTTTACAACTATGGGGAAAAAAAAGTTCATTCACATGAAATCATTTGGGTCTGTCTTGTATTTTTCTCTTGGGTCAGACTCATTTAGTTCAGAAGGTCTCTTCCAAACTTACAGTCTTGACTCTAAAGGCATTGAGACCTCTATTTTTGTGAGAAGTGTGGTCATATAAGCCATGAAAGTTTCATCTACCTTAGTGTAAACTTGACTGATGCATACATTTTAGAGGTTTTCTTGCACTGGGGTATATTTTACTGTCTAATTTCTACTAACATGTAAAAAAACTGTCAAATTGATCGGGGATATGAATCAAACAAAACCTGAGTTTATCAAAGGTACTCTGACAGGAAAACCATTGCATAAGGCAACAAATGAAAAAAACATAGTACTCTGAAATTTACCTAATCAATCACAGTGAAATAAAGGTATTATCATAATTCAGGCAAGCTAATGGTGGATGCACGAGATTAACACCTATATCTTACTATTAATAAATAGTAAAAATAACCTATGCTCTGTCTGGTGTATTTTTAAAAAAAAAGAGGAAACATTTTCAGTTTCATATGAATTGATTAGGACTGACAAGATGCAATTCTAAGTGCTCTAGTCAATTTAATCCAATTTAGTGAAAAAAAAACGGAAAAAAATTTTATGTAATTTTGATTAATGGAAGAATGGAGGAAATCATAACTGTTCACAGATACTCTGTAGTCAGGAAATGAAGCCAAATTGGCCATCTAAACTGTTCACAGTGAGCTTTTCACTTAGTGTTAGTGTGTTCTTAATGAAAAGAGAGGAAAACCTTCAGCATCTGAGTCATAATCTTATACCAAACTGATGTCAAGCATACATTTAAAGCATTTAATTTAATGAAACCTTTCAGTTCATATTTAACAAAACATGACATACTTTATTTCATTGGAACCCATTCTTTAAAAAAACTCTCTTCTCACGGAAACAATTCCATTTTCAAAATTTAATTCACCTTCAGGGTTTCATTTTTTTTTATGTACTCAAAACTGATTTTAAAACACATTTTCCTGCTGTAATAGGCTGCAATTAAGCAAGATTTAAAAAATGTAATTACTATATCAAGCTAGCACAGCCAATGCAAAATTTCCCTCTTCTTTCAAATAAACTTTGATGCAGTTCTTTAAGATTTTTCATTAGTCGCTACACTCCTGCTTTTTTCCCCTTTTTTTCCTTTTTTTCCCCCCTAGATTGCTTAATGATAAAGGAGGTTTCAGAGCTGAGTTACTGGACAGATCATTCACCAGTCAGGCATTTCTGATACTCCCACTGCAGCACAGTCAAGTATTTAAGCGCGTCAGTGCCACATTTCTTTGGTGCGTTGGAATGCTGAAGGATGGGGGCCTGTTTCAAGGAAGTGGAGAGCCCACCCCATTGCTGGGTCACCATGACAATGAGACAGCAGGAAGGAGAAATGTTTGCCATGCAGGCACATAACCCCAGCGTAACACCGCTCTGGTTAAATATGCCAGAGCACTGAGAAGGGCTGACTGAATGTCACACAGCCAAGAAAATGCTCCATCTCTAGGTGGGGATGTGGAGGGAACTTTCTGTCTCCCAAACACACCTGTGAGATCACCTGGGCTTGGCACAGACCTGTTCCTGCACAGGAATTGATCCTGATGCGGTTAGTCGCAGCTGGTGGTACATTATGAACATGTAATACCACATTGCTACTAAACCCCCTGACATTCCAGCCCAGCTGACTATCCCAAAATCCTGTTGTCAGGTTCCTTCCCCTTAAGGGTGCATCTTCACAAGATGCAGATTAAATGATGAAATACGGGTGAAATGATACAAAACAGGAAATCAGCTGAACAAAATAATCCACATCTTGCTATTACCAAACATCTATGACTATGCAAAGTTAGGTAGCACTTTATGGATGTTTGTGGGAAAGCCATAGTTGAGATGTTGCTTTTGCTCAATGACCCTTTGAAATCCAGTTTCTCCTGCTTAAAACTTCCATTTGCTGTGCTGTTTGACTCTAGGAGCTCAGCAAGGGCTGCAGTCTGCACAGTTCCTCTCTGTACCTCTAGGTGCAGAGTGCTGGGAAGTTGCTTTATTTGGGCACAAGAGTGCCTGTGGGCACAGTTTCTTTGTTAAGTCCCAGAGCAGAAATGGAGCATATATATCATATACACAGTCATACATTTTATACCATACTAGAAGCTTGTGCCCTTCCTCCTGCTCTGATTCTCTTCTCAGAGAAGCCACAAGGGAAAGTCCCTGTCTCTCTCAGACATCATCTTTTGCCATTATTCTCAGTCCTTCTCTACTTTAAATCCTGGCAAAAGAATTCTCCCTGGCCCAGCTTGTCTCCTGTAACTGCCCTCAGGAAGGTGAGATCTTTATTGTTTGATCTAGTTTGGCAGATGGATTTCAACAATCTTCAGAAATCTCTGCTAAGTCTAATTTAGTCTGACTTCACTCCTCTTGAACCCTACAAGTCTTTTGCAAATGAGCCTCCTTCATTATCAGTTACCCAAACTGTGTTTAGTATAATTAAAATGCTGGACTGATGAATCTTCTCACTGAGGGCAGAATGGAGCTGGATCCATGGAAAAGTCACTCAGCAGGAAGGAGGAACAGAAACCAACAAACAAGGGAGATGAGGACCACAGAACCCCTGATATGCTCAACATGGAGGATATTAAAAAGTGGGTAGGAGGTAATGAGCAATAAGCATCCTGGGCCTCTATGTCTTTTAATCTTCAGTCTCCCTTTCTGCCTGAATTGGCTGAATTCTGTGGGATAACTTGGTAGGCATTCAAGGAAGTGACCTACACTGTTTCCTGATGTGTAGCACAATAATCAACACCATCAAATGAACTGAGCATCAAGCTGGCATCACCCAGTTACAATGGCAGTAGAAATTAAATAGCATTAATTAGAGGGAGAACATGGAACCCTTTCTGCCTGGAATGTCTCTTCTCTTAGCTGTCAAAAGCCTGCATGGTTTGGCTTACTAAGAGCCAAGCTGACAGGAAAGCTGAAGGGAATAAAGGAGCATTCTCCATTGTGTGCCAAGCCAACTGAGGGAGGACTTGAGTTCAAGACTGATTTTTAAAAGACAGCAAAAGGTTAATGAACTTTTATCCAAGCACCATTAATACATCTGAAGATCATTCTAACTAGACCATAGACAACACTTTTGCTCTTATTTCACTGCAAGACCAGGTAAGTAATGTATGTAACAGAGAAATCAGAGATTTTTAATCAGAGATTAAGAAGATTTTTCCAGTTTCCAAAAAGCAAAGCAATCCTTCACAACAGTGGATGGTAGTCTTCTGATATGCTCTGCAGATACCTGTATATATTCCATATTAAAATTATCTCCACAACAATTTCCCCCCCGAATTTACTGACATTTGATATAAACCAGACTGTACTTTGCATTAAAAAAGGAGCTTCATTCTTTGAGGAACAATGAACTCTCATTTCTCACTACAGAAGAGGTCAACCTCTTGCAAAACCACTGAAGGCAGGTTCTTTGTATTACTTGGAAGTTGCTCTCCTACACCTTCCATTCTCTGTTACACTGGGAGGGGCCAGGAGGAATACCAGATTTTTAGTCAGGACTCAGTTCTGTACTCTGTGATTTAAATTCCTGCCAGCTTCTATGACAGACCTACAGAATGGGAACTGTGATGTTGCAAACAAAGCATAGAACAATTATTTACATTTAAAAGGGTTTCTTTGCCACCTTTTGGCAATCAAGAATATTTGCATAAACTCTTTTTTAAGAACTTGTCTTTATTTTTTTATGTATACTTTCCTTTTTTCTATACTAAACAATTAATGCAATTCCCAACTACGAAACAAAAACCTGTGGATATTCTGGACAGTAAACTTTTTTTCCCATTACATGTCTACACAGTGCCTAAAACTGACTACAGTCCTGACTGTTGAACAGAACAATCTAGAAATTTTTGTTATTTAGAAAAATAGTATTTCTATTTTGTGAATTAAAAAAAAATAAAATTCATTCACTTGTAAAAAAATAAGGAAGAAATGTGTCAGCAGATTTCCATAAACTACCAGTATAGCAAAAGGACATTATTGTGAATATATTATTCACCTACAAGTGAGCTAGAATTACACATTCATAAATTACTCTACATCCACTTTGCAATACCCAAAATTCAGATGTTTCTTTGAGTCTTATTTAAGACACTTGAATCTAAGCTTCTACATAATTTCATGTAGTAGCTGCACTATGTAAAATGGCTTAGAGAGGAAGATGCCAAAATGGACTAAAAAAAAATCACAGACTTTCCAATAAAAACATTATTTTTGGTCAACATTATTTGCTAAATTAAACCTAACCATATTAATCATTTTGCTCAGCCCACAATTGCATTTTTCAGTTAATATATTAATTCTCCTTCCAGTTCCTCTTAGCTTCTCTTACATGCCCTACATCTCTACTTTCCCTTAACAGACAATGGCATATCTTTCTTCTATATTTAGAAACATAACCTCCCTTAAAATGATGTTCTATGAGAAACCTCACTTGGACACGCTGTGATGCTCCATGGACTTGAAAACTGTGCCCAAGAAAGACAGGATGTGACAGCTCCATGATCCCTGAAGATGCTTTAAAGGGCATCCAAGAGACAATCTCCTGCTCTTACCACACAGATGTAAAATTACAGCTGGAGGAAACAGGGGAGTGGGTATATGAGAAACTGTGGGCCAGTCAAATCAAGGGGAGTAAAGAGGAAAAAGAAATCCAAGGAGAAAACTTGTGCTGATCACTCTCTTTTCTTTTCTAGAGATTGCAGAGGAAGGAATATGTGCACACTGACTTTCTCCTGCCTGGTCTTTTCCAGGCTTTACCTATCAGCAAGAGGAGCCAAGGACATTAATGTCACTCCACCAAAAAGTTCACTTCTGCCCTCAGGAGATGCAAATCCTACAGATCACTGTCTTTGACTAAGGGCTGCCTGCAAAAGCTGTGCAAGAAACTTCATTGGTCAGTTTAAGTGCAGGATCATTTGTGCATAGGTTTAAATGCAAAATCACTTCAGGAGAGCAGAATCTAGCCAGAAATCTCACAATACATAAGATAAATTTTATTATTTAAATCAAATTCAAAATTTATATTTTACCATTTTAGGATAAAGAGTATTTCCTAAAATGTCAATAAAGGTTAAAAAGAAATGGCTTGTTGCTTTATTAAACCATCTGTGTTAATTTCCAGTGGCTGCTTATTTTAAGAAAGTAAGAAAGAACCAGCAGCATGATAAAAATACAGATTTTGTTTCTTATATTTTCTACTCATAAAAAAGAGGAAAAGCAAAATGTGAAAGAGCTTAGGGCTAAGGTATTTGGTTTGAGGATCAGTAGAATATTTCATTTTTCTGTAGGAATAATTATAGTCTTGATTATTATATAAATATTGTTTCATGTTAGTTCTCTGGCCAAAGGTCTAAATTTAGAATTACTCTTTTTATTCATGACACAGTTTCAATAATAAACATTATGATCAAGCCTAGGTGCATGTTACATTATTAAAATGCCTCCTTTTTAAGCACTTGGTGGAATCACTGTTACTGTTCTGCTACAGCTTAGCTAGTCTGCTGATAAAAATGAAGGTTTATTTTTATGCGGCTTGAACTAAGATGACTGAGTTTTGATGTGTGCTCACCCTTAACTATTAACATTGTGTGAGATGGCAGCTTAAATGTTTTATTTTCGAATGAACAGGTAAATGGACTGTTATTTCTATAAATACTAACAGGATCATGCCCAAGCACCAGGATTTTTCTGCCTGGAGCAAGAGGAAACCACACATTTTCTGTTTATTTTTGTGGGTTTTACTATTTTAAGTAACATCAAGTCCAGGACTGAGGATATTCTGACATTTCTGGTTAATTTGAACGAAAAAAAGTCACAATAATTTCTTAGCAAGTTAGGTCAACTTAAGCTAAGTCACTGAGCGATGAAAAATATTCTCTGTGACAAGAATACATGTCATGTCCTCCTGGATCTCCATCTCCAAGTCTTTTGCAAAGAAGCTCAAAAGGAATACATAGGAAAGTGGGAAAGTGGGAAGATGGTTATGGATGGCCTGATTCTACCAACATGTACCCAAATCTCCTCATGTGCCATTGAAGTGTGTCTGTGTGGTGACACTTGAGAGCTGTCCCTGTCTTCTTAACCGCGAGCACATCCTGACAGCGCTATCAGATGCTTTTTTCTGCTCTCTTTTCCCCGGACCCCAGCTTTAACACACACATGAAAGACAGAATGGCAAGGCTCTTGTGCTGCCTTTGGAGCAGTAAAACCTGAGCATCAGCTGTGTGGTTTAGACTCCTGCATTTGTCAATGTTATTTTGGTTTTCCTTTGGAGCTGGCTATTTATCTTTTGAAGGTGCAGAAATGACCAAGGATCTGGGCTTTTTTCTAAGCAGTAACTGGCTTCACTCAGCAATAAGCAGTTGATTATTCTCAAGTAACAAAGTATTGCTTGACAATTGTAACTCGCTTTCTGAATAGACAAATGCAGACACCATTAGATGACTGAGGTTTTACAAAGGTATCAGAATGTCCTTTGAAACTAAAGGCTTTTTGCAGCTCCGAGTTGTTCCTCTAAATCTCTGCTCAGCTTGAAACAGTTTGACCTCTGCATCTCATTTCTTTGCAGTAATAAAACCCTCTAATAAATAAAAAAGAAAAACCACTGAACCAGGTAAATACATAAAAATTAGGGAAGGAGAAAGCTAATGAACTTAATTGCAATCACTGTAGCAGTATTGCCTCGACTTAAAAAGTATTGATTAAATAACTGCATATTTACATCTTGTACTGGACCTGCTGAAGGCAAATGATGCATTGCAAAGCAAACAGAGGCTGACCTTTGCACGTTTTCCCATCAGGCTGCAGGGTAAATCCAACTGGGCAACTGCAGCGCACCCCTGTCGCGGTATCCTTGCAAGTCCGATCACAGCCTCCGTTATTGACAGCACATGTTTCTGCAGAATGAAAGAGAGACAGAGAGGGAGAGAGAGGGAGAAAGGCAGTGTAATGAAATGCTCTGGGGGAGGGGAAGGGCACTGCCTCTTTGGGGCAATATTACAACATATTAAAAGCAATGTAAGTTTTAAGTAAGCCAACTGAAGCAAGCTCAAGGTCATCAGGGTCCACGTAGTGGTTTTGACTGGTAAATCATTTCCACAAGTCATGCTTTCTTTTTCCTCCCAAACTGGAGATTTTACTTAGTTTATTTAGTTCGTGTTTTTTCAACTCTCTTAGACAATAGGATGGGTTATTACATATGAAACCAGTTTAAAAAGAAAAAAAACAAGTGATTGCCTTTAAAAGTAGAATCAAACATTCCGTTTTGCATCAGTCAATGTCTAGCTGAGGTATTTTAAAGTCCACTTTTAAATGATGTTGTAGGCATAATGAACTTTAAAAACAATAGAAAGCAAAGCAGAGTGCTAGGCTTGGAACTGAGAATTTAAAACCCTTAGTTAAGAAAGAGTTAATGGAAAATGAACTACATATATCACTTTGACAAGAATCTACATGCCCAATCTGTTCTTACTGAACTACAAGCAAAAGGCATCTGGGTTTTGTCCACTTAAAGCTTTTTGCAAATTGAAAGGAGTTTGGAGTGGGTGGGAGGGCATAATTGAGGTCACTGAACCCATTCCAAGCTGTGTCATTGAAATTTCCCAGTGCTTGTAGTATGTAGAAGGGTGGCTGGGCAAACACAGGCAAGAGAAAGTTGCAATACTTCTGAGCTTTTGCTACAGTGGGCAGTGACTATTAGGTACCACTGGATTAAAAAAAAATAAAATCTCCAACTTCATTACAGAAAAAGCAAGAACCCCTCCCTCGCTGCCATTGTTTGGTGTTATTCATGTATGCACATGCACACACCGGAAACATGCATATGCACACATACTCACAAACACATCCATAAAGGAGATAAAAGGCAAGGGAAATGATTAACTTCTCTTTGATCCACAGAATGGAGTGGATGTAAGGATGCCAATTTAGCACGTCAGTTTGAACTGTACATTTTTCTGAAAAGTATTTACTTCAGAGAATAAGTCCTTTTAATAGTATCTTTTTCAGTTGCTCTGGATTTGATTAAATTAAAATACCCCACTGCCCCCCAAGATTGCCATTATTATACTCAGCTCACCTCTTTCCCTAAAGAGGCTTTGTCATTACTTACTCAGATTTACAGACTCCTATTGCTGAATATTCACAGCCTGTGTCACAATTGTACCCTGTGGACAGGGTCTGACAATCAGCTATAGGATATGCTAATTGGGAATTGCTTTAGAACAGTACATTGATCAAAAATTATTTACACAGAACAGAACAGGCTTTATTTTTCTATTGACTAGTACTAAAAGATTTTTATTTTAAAGTGCTTTGCCCTCAAGGTGAACTTAGACTGGCCATTTTTAAGAACTTCACTGCTTAAAAAAAAGAGTAACTGTTTTTTTCTCTTTTGCACTGGCATAGGCCTCTCCACCAGTGTGAAATAAGCTCCTGGCACTTAAGAACAAACTGAAACACAGATTTGGGGCACACATGCATTAACAGCATGGGACAGGTCCCTGAGCCCATATACATTCACACACGGTCCTCCAGACAGATTTTATATTTTTATGTCTGCTTGCTATGTAATGACATCATGTAGAGAGAGCTACCAGTATAGAAATGGATTTGCATGTAACTGCCAGGAAGCACAGCTAACAAAGGGATTGACGTGTTATCTGGAAAGGATTTCTGAAAATGGAGCAGCTCCTGATTTTCAGACAGTTCTTGCTCACCTTGCAGGACCTCAACCTAACTGTTTAAGCAATATAGTTCTGATTTTCATCTACTTCTCTGGAAAGCACTATTTTATAGACTTACAGGCTGAAACTTCTGCTTGAAGAATTCTGCAAATGACAATTCTGGCATTTCCACTTGTATGTGAACATGAGTGCATCCTCGTAGACCAACGTATCACATAATAATTTTATGTTTCAGGGAAGGCAAAATGTATCAGGTCATTAAAAATTTTTAACTTGGGCACAGTTTAAGGGCAGGAGGATTTGCCAGGAGTAAAGAGTTAAGGTTAAAACTCAGGAGAAAGTGCTGAAGGTTACGTTTGGCATGGCACTGCAAAGAGCAGTAAATCTTCTGTTAGCAGATTAACTCTGGCATATGAAGACTCCTTTATTGCAGTGTGTCAACACAAGATGAACATAAGCAGTAATATTTCTGCTTTCTGGATGACATCCAGTGAAAATGAATAGACACAACAATTTTTTTTTCTCATGGCATGGATGACTGGATCTAGAGGGTAAGGGTCATTCAATGAACAAGAGTTATTTCTACGTATAAATAGAAGGAATCAAGGCAGCTTTTCTTATTTTCACACAGATTTAGTAAAACAAACCGAAAAGGGTAAATACCCTGCAACCTTCCTAGCAACTCTGACTTTCATACATGATGAACTCCTAACAGAATGAAGATCCAAGTGAGCAAGAGGACACGTGACAGTACCTCTCACACTTTGGATAATTGGAGAGATGTACTGATGAAATTCCTTAAACTCAAGGTCGTGAGAAAACATCGGTAAAAGAAAGCAAACATGAATAGCAGAATGTGGGAAAGAGGCTACATCAAAGAGAGGAGCTGAGGGCTACACACAGCACAAACCCAATGCAGGACCACCTGTGTTTCTGAGAGGGGTGACACCAACTCATCCCTCACCTCAGCACTACCAAACCTCAGCATATATTTGAAACACAATTTTTAGGCCTCAAGCCAAGAGGAGAAGTAAATTACTTATTTCCATTCTATCACAGTGGAGAAGCTATGGAAGGGAAAGAACAGACGTTAGAAATTGGATCAAGTCTTCATGGTGATATTGGTCCAACAGATAATTTTTTCTGTTTTTTTCTCTGTGAAAGACAGTATCAACATTTTAGCATATTTTTTTTTTGTTTGTTTCAAACTTTTTTTTGGATTTTTGGTTTGGGTTTTTTTTTTTTGTTCTGACAAGGTAGCAAAAAAAAAACCTGGAAGACGCAACTAAAGCAGCATCATGTTACTGACATTTAGATTGCTTCTGAATTATGACAAAGCTCAAAATCTGAAACAATTGGACCTTACTGTTAATTTAAAGTGATTTGAAGCCCCATCTACATCCCTACTGAATTCATACCAGAAAATTCAAGCAGAAACAGGGATCTAAAGAAAAGGGCATCTATTTATATGAGGTGGTCTGGGAGATATTACGTTGTATTTTTCCAGTGTAAGCTCCTAATTTTGGAACAATCTCTCATGTGTCTGCTCAATGGATCCACAGACAAGAAATATCTAAAATCATTACCAATGTGCTATGGTTTAATCCATAGGAACTCTTGCTTTAACATTAGTCCACTGCACTATGGGATATGCACTGCTTCTGGATATTAAAATATCCAATTAAAAAGCATCAGCTTGAGCTGCTAGTCCTTCAGCACCAGATCAGGAACATTGACTTGGTTACCAGGTGAAGTTACTCCAGTGCCTGCAATGGCTTAGCAGGGAAAGAGCAGCTCTTTAGGTTCTACTTCTGAAGCTTTTGAACTAAACCAGAATCTCTATCAGGTGGCAAGAAGTCACTTTCTTAAAGAGTCACACTAGACAGGATTTATTTGGCTTTGAAACTATTAAATGCCTGAAACTCTGAACAGATCTCATGGTTTGAGAATATTTCTGAAAGCCTGATTTTCAGCTTCTTCTATGAAACAAGTAAATGTAACAATTTAAAATACAACCATTTAAAATACAACCTTCTAGTAAAAATCTGTTTGTTTGGGGTTTTTAAAGTAGTCAATTATTTTATAAAGCCAGTTTCTGTGACTTCAGTTTATCTCATGAATGAAAGAACATAACATGATTTTAAGGGTATTGGTCAAAATCAGGCAAATCTTGGATTCTCTATTATTCATTGTTGGTTCCGTCTGGACTAAGATCCAAACCAGTTTTATAGGAACTAAGATATGATGCAAAGCAGAACAAAATTCCATAGGTCCTTGAGATTAGCAGGGTTACATCTGAGAATCATTCAGTAATCTATGTCTTAACTAGGTCATTCTCTATAATATTTGATAAATCATGAGGAAAGGTATTAAAACTGGACAAGGTAAACACCAATAAAGGCAAGAGGAGGGGAATCTAGCACCAAGGTGCTTTATTTAGAGATATGGAGAAGTGATTCTCCGATCTTTTCTGTTACTCATCATGGCAGTCTGAAGTCAACAGGATCCAGAAAAATCCCACTTGTTCCCAGACTCCTGATCATAACGCAATGACTGAAAAGAGTGGATAACAATTGTAAACATAAGAGCTGCTCTCAAGAATGTGTGTAAAATGTGCAAAGAAGTCTTAACAGAAGAAAAAAACCCAGCTGATGTGAAAACAAAAGAACTACACAACCTAAGTGAAAATGGGAGAGGGAAGCCACTAAAGTCATCACCTACATTCAAGGGCGCCTTGCAGCATCTGTCTCTTAGGAAAAGCATGAAGGGACACTGAATGGCACCTTCTTGCTCAGAAAAAGTTGTTCTTGGACTAAATGAAATGACTGCTCTGTAGAGCTTATGATTGCCATTTCCTCTGAATCAGAGAGGAAGACCCCCTTAAGACCCCCTGTCTTAAGGCCTTGTGCAGAGGAAAAGGATTTTTTTGCAGCAACTGGTAGACTGCAGATGAAACACATAGTAGTCCAAACTGAAGAGTATTCTCTAAGTTTGCCAGATTTCTAAACTGCTTAGGTTGACATGGTAAGCAGTAAGTACAGCCAAAAGGAAGACTTGAAAATGGAAAAATGCTTTTTTCCACCACCTAGTTCCTATGATTACCCAAATGATAACACTAACCAAAGGGCAAGTTAAAGAAAACCAGCAATTTAAACTGCCTTTATTTGGAATTCATTTGCAGTGGACTAAAGCTTATTGGGGTCAGCAGAAACAGGATGACTGGGCTCAAAATCTGTGCCATGTTATTTTGAGCTTATTCTGAGTCAATATTTATGCTAGGCAAGAGCAATTCTTAATGGAGTAGCCTGGAGCTCAGAATTTAGAGAAGCCATCAAGTCCTATCAAGTAAATAATAATCTAAGTAAAGTTATGAGTAACCATACTCAGATTGTAATCATGTCTCCTTCTACACCTGGTCTGGATTTTGCACAAGATCCGAACATGGCACCTTATGCTCAGAATAACCGTCTTGAATTCAGGGGTCAGACACATGAACAAGTTAATCTTCATGCAACTAAAGCTAAATGGTGCTTTAGTGCACTCACAGTTCTAGCCAGTGCAACAAGAAGGTATGTGGATTAATTAGACCATGTTTTTCCTAAAAAAATACCTCTAAAGAAATAATTCCTGGCAACTGGAATGGCAAAAAGGGTAAACTCCTCCCAGTAGCTGCTTCTCAGCAGAAGTGCTGTCACTAAAGCTGTTGTAAACTGCTACTGTCTCTGAATCAAATGATAACCTGTTTACCTATCCTAAGCACGAGTTTATTTCTCTTTAATTCACAGTGAAACATCACCTTTGAACAACTGCGAAAAGATTAAGGACGTCTGTTAAAGATAGTCATACATATGGCTTTGAGAATTTTGAGAAGTTCTAATCTGAAACCATTGATTGCCGTTGTCTGTTGTGATTCCTTGCATCACTGTAGTGTTTTGGGACCAACACCAGGGCTCCATTGTGCAAACTATGTTGCAGTTTTGAAAAAGTGATAATGGTAAGGTATTAGAGCAGTTCTATGAGAGGACAAGATCCTGTTGAGCTGAGTGGTACTGGCTTCCTCCCCTTAAACAATGTTGAATTCATTTAGTTTAATACACAAAGTGTCTGGAGTCCTTAATTTGTGCCTCCCCTCCCCTCCTGAAAAAGCACTTTGCGCCATCTGGCTCAAAGGCTGCCTGTGCAGACATCTCATCTGTTTCCTTTACATTGGTGCCACAGCACAATCTCCACCAAAGAGAGCTCTTTCTGAATTCCAGACAAATTGGGGTTTTGAACTGGGGTTCCTTCTCTTCCTCTCAACTTTTACCTAGAGAATCCGTAAATAATTTTAACCACTAGCGGTAGGTGAAGCGCATGACCATGCCTAAGAACAAGGACTACCTAACTGAATAAAAAAGACCACACTGAAGATCCCCCCCAAATTCTGATCAAAAATGCACAAATCCTGAAAGCCTGAAAGTTGGAAGAGATTCAAACTTAACTCAGGAAAGGCCATTAAAAAAAATTCTGTGGATTATAAAATCAGCTTGCCTTTACGTAACAGGGAATATGCAGTATGAGTAAGAAAGCCATGAGACAGAGAACAGATGATAAGACTGCTGTTGCCATCCATAAAAAGAATTTTACTGAAAGCAGCAGTACATGAGGTACACGTGCTATGTGGCAGTAGATCAGGGTACAGGGAGGGGCTCAAAGGACAACAAGCACAAGAAGAAACGAAACACAAAATATTTCAATTTTCAGTTAAGGGAGAACTGTGCTATTCTCATGCAAATTATGCTCTGTGATGCTGAAAGGATAGAGAAAGAGCATTCACAAGAGGATAATGAAAGAAACAAATAGCTGTGAACAGATGAAGGAGAAACTGAAAGAGCTTCATATTCAGCGAATGAAAAAGGTAAGACAGAAAGGGTAACTTGCAGGATGTGGAATTCTTCACTTCGTTATGCTTGTCTCCTCATTTCCTTGCAATTTCATGATTGGTAGAATTTTATTTGCATGAAAATAGGATGAGAATTCTGCCCTGCCACTTAGTGAATGTGTGAAGAAAAAACTAGGCGAATCTTACACTGAATCATGAACCCCTCAGCTCTCAGTTCAGAAAAACTTGATTCCTCTTCAGGGAACACTACATATTTAGAGAATGTCACTTGATAGATTGGATCAGTGTTTTATAAGCATCCTATGAGTCCAGTCTGGTTCTTAAAATTAACACTTGTAGCTGTGGTGCTCTCTCTAGATAGAGAAGCTGCATTTAAGAAAAACTGAACCTCTCTGAACATCGAGAAGAAGCATTATCTCCTGACCTTGGATAAATCCTTTCATTAAAATGGGAAAGCAAAACAATGGAAGGTATGGCCAGGAATTCTGGATAAGGTCAGAGTCTTTATCATCAGCAAAGAAATGAAAAGGGATTTTTACAGGAAATAGCACACCATTCACAAACTCAATGAATAAAAGTGATGGTAACTCAAGATGAAAAGATCTGCCCTTGGGAGACATAGAATGCATGAATGACCTCAGGGATTCCTTCCCCCTGTTTGCTATGATTTCATACAGCAAAGTAGAACTGACAGAAGGAGTTAAAGTGAGGTCTTGGTTTCACAGTCAGTAACTGAATTATAGAACCTCCTAGCAATATGCCTGCTAATGAAATGTTTGCAATTCTTTATTGATTAAAGCACAAAAGGATTATGATGCGAACAGAGAAACACACTTGGCTTTCTGACAGTGAGTGTTTCTGAGTCGGGTAAAAGCCATTCAGAAAAATAAAGACATATTTTAAGTAATTGGAAAGAATCCTAGGAGGCAGTACAACAAAGCTAGGCACTGAAGTACATGCTGGAAAGATGCTCTTGGCTTAAAGTGACCCTCGGTAGGCTGTAACTGGGATAGAATTTAACTACTTTGAAAGAACACTTAAAAACAAACACTAGCTTGCCCATCATCCTGCTCTTTGAGACAGAAACCTGGGAGTAGTATCACTCTCATTCTATTTTGAAAGAAGACAAAAATTAAGTCTGCAGAATCCGTTTTTAATTCACGTTGGAATGAAACAACGTAAGGTTTTTGGAAATTTTCTGATTGCAAACCAGATCTCGTACACTTTTTACTCCAGTGTTTGGTAGTTCAGCCATTAAATTGCATGTTAGAAACCCAGCTCACATTTTCTATGCTTTTATGTTTACTGAAACTGAAAAATCCCTAGCCTTTATCAAGCTATTGATTACCAATAGTGGCCCCAAGGGTGGAACATATACATGAGGCAATAATGAGTTAGTCTGACTTTATAGACCAACATTTTTCTTGAACAGGGGTGGCAATGCACTGTGAAAGGGTCTTTAGAATCACTTCCTTACATTTCAAATGAATATTCAAACAAGTACGTTCTGTCTGTGTACATTCTGTCTCCCTATTTCTGAAGACCATCCCAGGCAAAAGCACTGTGAAAACCCAGTTTCCCCACAAAACCTACTTTCAAGAAAAAAGCCTTTTGATAGAAAACTCTCATCAGATGACAAGATTCTTTAAGGTTAAGAATGTGTGGCTTTCATACATTCTACAGCTCCTTTTCCTGATCTGCAAAGAAGCTAAATATGGCTCTACCACAGAGTCCTGAAATCCAGAAAATGATGAGATTTCCATATTATATACACTGTCACTGTGTGGCTTATACAGTATTTCAAGATAGATTCTACAGATTCTATAGTATTTCAAGATGCTTGATTTTGGACAAGTTATTCACACAGAGTCACCAGCAGAGAGATCTTTGGATGGTGAAAGACTATAGAAGAAAAATCTCCATATTGATGAGCTATCATTTTAAACATGGCAGGAGAAAATAAATTTGAGACTCTGGTAATTGTAGTGAACTTTGTGGATTCTATTTTCCTGTAATCAAAAAAAGCTGAATGTCTCTACTGAAGAGAAAACAGTGATTCAAAAAGAGTCCTGTGTGTCATAGAGTGAGGTGGAAGTAAAAAAAAGCCCACTAGAGAAATTAGAAGATTTCTTATTTTTCAGGTGCTCCAGACAAGTCAGTCAAAGCACGCTTGAATAGGGCAGCCTAATCCTTAGATAACCGGAGGTTAAGAAAAGAAGCCATATGGCTGACTATTAAATTCAGATGACTCAAGAAATATGATGTTGAGTACTACTTTTGGTTCAAATGGCTAAACCCAAGCTCTAAATTTGTAAATCTCTCCCTTTTTGATGTAACAGATATTTAAATTCTTGCCTTTGCTACAAATGTTGTCAGCCATGGCACAAGATCAAGTTGTGGGTTTTTTATTTAATATGATATGAGCAGCTCATTAAAATCTATTGTAGGTACTGGGCTAATGATATGAAACCTAAACAGCTTTGACCAGGACAGAATAAACACAGTTACCTTGGCTGATGTGGCCAGGTACCTTCAGGAGGCACAACACTGGATGAAAGAGTTGACCAGCACACAGAGAAGGGAGTACTGGCACGTCATTCAAGTGGCCAGAGCAGGACTTGCACTTGTGATCTATTATTCTGAATTGGCTTTGGCTGTTTACTGCAATGTTTGGGATCCTTGGCATTGAGCTGATGGGGAAGTACAATTTCCACAGCAAGCAAATGCAAGCAAAGAGATGATTCTGCCTCACATAACTTGCAGGGAGGATATTCTCTGTCATCGACTAATCCATGGCAGAAATGACCAAATTGCAATTTCCACAGTTCACATCTCTAGCTATTGCTGTGCAGAGGGAATGGTCTTAGCTGACTGCACACTTACCTCTCCAGGCAGGTAGCTGGGTGCTCATAATAAATGGCTGGAAAGCCTCTGATAAGATAATGAAAGAAGAGACATCTGCAGAAATCAAATGATTCTTGCTACAACAAGGAAATTACAGAACTAGTGAAAATACTAGTTCTGTATTTGCTGGTTAAGTGCTAGGAATACAGCCAGACCACAGCCCTGGCTGTGAACAACTCCTAGGAAATCAGAGATAAAATATAACGCAGGTGCACATATATCCCAGCCTGGCAAACCTGGTCCTTGGTTTCCAAATGCCACCCCAGAAGCAATCAAGGCAGAAGCAAAATTGAGAAGTAACAAACACCAGCACAGTTCCAATGCAGTTCATAGCTTATACCAGCATTTCAGCTGACAGTAGAATACCTTGGAACCAGCTTCCAGGGAAGAGAACTGCATCGCTCTCTTTGAGGTCTGTTGCAAATAACCTTACTGATGACCAAGAAGTCGATGTCCAATGACAAAATCCTCAGCTGCCCTGACACAAAATTAGTTGATTATGTCTTGTGAAGGAGTGAATTTCTGTGCAGTTTGGATTTCTGAAGACACTTCTAGCAGTGGTGTCCGTTTTGCTTCCCTTAAGCATGGAAAGGAAATTACTACAATTCCTCAACTCCACGATGGGCTCATTGTCCTGTTGCTCTTTGCTATACTTACAAGTACTTTGTACACCCTGCCACGGTGCCAGATTATTCCGACCAGCTCCCAGCACCAACAGCACAGGTGGGCTGCCCACAGAAAGCTGCCCAATCCGGGGTGCAGCTGCAGGGTATCGGAGCTCTACGGCTCAGGTGGACTGCAGACTGTGCCGAGGGTAGGGACAGGGATCAGGGAGAGGCCCTCCGTATGGTTTCCAAAGAAGCTTATTCCCGGAGATTCAGCGCCAGAAAGAGCAAACTCCACTGCATACATCAGATTATAAGGGGGAGGAGGTCTCAGGGAAGGATACAATCTTAGACCAATTGGGAGAAATTGGGGGTGGAACACAAGGAGGGGAATACAATGTTTAAACCAATACAGGACTGCAGGGGAGGAGAATAATTTAAACAAACCAGTGGGGTTTCGAAGGATGCAAGATTGATAGGGAAGTTTCTAGAAAAAGAGGCAGGCTTGGGGAAGGATTCACATTCAATAGGAGGAGGAAGAAGGAACAGAGGGGCAGATCTTTGGAGAGATGGACAGCCAGGGCAAACCCAATAACGCAGGGGGAAAAGGAACAATCCATCAAGAATAAAATATGCTGTAACAGTACAAAATAAGAAAGATTACAAAACTGACTGCTAGAAATGCATTACAATTAAAAACCACAATGCTACACACCCCTCTTCTTGTGATGAGAAGGAACCAACTTTTTATCTTCTAGGGTCAGAGCAAGAATGTTTTATGGTCAAATGGAGTTCTTACAACAGTGATCTCAGAGAAGAGATCACTCTTTACAACTTCCTGAAAGGTGATTGTAGTCAGGCGGGGTTCGTCTCTTTCTCGAGGCAGTAACTGACAGAACCAGAGGACACAGTCTTAAGCTGCGCCAAGGGAAATATGGGTTGGATATTAGGAAAAAGTTTTTTACGAAAAGGATGATGAAGTTCTGGAATTGTTTGCCCAGGGAGGTGGTGGAGTCACCATCCCTGGATGTGTTGAAAAAAAGGCTGGATATAGCACTTGGTGCCATGGTTTAGTTGAGGTGTTAGGGCATGGGTTGGACTTGATGATCTTTAAGGTCTCTTCCAACCTAGTGATTCTGTGAATTCTGTGAAGAATGGAAAAGGGATTGAGGGTGAGGAAGATGTTTAGTGTTGGCAGTTGTTCTGAAGTCACCTTGTGTTAAGCCCAAATGAACCTGATTCATTGACTGCTAAAGAGTAGAGGAAGGAAAATGAAACACAATGAAAAATGAGTCAGGTCTGCCTCTTCAAGAGGAGCTGACCAGAGGACAGGATCTAACAAACAGCCTGCAAAAAGCATCATGTTTGTGTTGCTAAAACACTTTACAGATTCATGTAGTCTAATAAAGCCTGGGATGGTGGTGATGTAGCAAGTGACTGCATTTTTAAAGACAATATAAAAATACTTCATAAAATTACTTGGTTCAAAGAGTTGATGTCAAGGACAGCCAAAGAGCAAAGCATTATCTCTGACTAGACTCCTTGAGCCTAAATTTCAGACAGTTCTACAGTTCTGGTTCCTCAAAGAGGAAGTTTCCAGCTGCTTGTCACCTCTTTGTAAGCACTTGGCTTATTTGTAATGAGGGAGCTCAATGGCATAACTGATGCTATGAATTCTATTTCTGTGACTAGAATATCAAGTTCTAAAAGGTTTCTAAAAGAAAGCTTCAGGATATCAACAGACAATTGCTCTATAAAAACCTTGCAGCCTTTTTGAGTGAAAGACAGTGGTCAAGAAGAATTAAGCCCAAAAGACTTAATTACTTTCAATTTATTTATGATAAAGTGCTAGGCTGCTGGATGATTTATTTTTATAGTTTAGACTGTGATGGGGCTGTTGGACTTATGAATTCTATCCAGGGCTATAACAGCAAAAAGAGATATGGAAACATGAATAAAAGCAACTTCCATAGATGAAGATGTGACTCTGGACAAAATATTTTGAAGGTAAGTGTATTAGTAGGGTTAACTGGAAGTTTGGTGCTTCTGAAGTTGTGTGCCCATACTAGAATGTCTCTCATAGAGTTAGGCAGGGCAGATATACTGTGATTCACACTCATTCTGGATTTAGACTGAAAAATACGTGAAATGCACCAGTCCACTCCTCTAACCAGGTAGGGCAGACTCATACTATGATGCTAGGATAGAAAAAACAGTTGTAGCAAATGGGTTCCCAAGGAAAAGAAGGTAAGGGAAGATGGAGAAGGTTGCTGTGATGCTCCTAAGAAACACACAAAATACTTTCAGAAAATATTCTGCTATAAAAAACACACATGCAAAACAGAGATTTGAACATAATTTTAAGAGCTGAGGGCTGTGCTCAACTAACTGCAAGATAAACTACACCGGATGTTTACGAAGACCTGAAGACATTGGTTGTGCCCTTCTGCTTTGTAGCAAGTGCAAGGTGTTCTGCAAAAAAAGGAATGTAAGAGTGCCTTAGAGATGATGGTACAGCCCTGCTTTTGGAGCTGTGCACTTCTGCAGGATCCATGTCCTTTCTCAACTACGGAATGCTCATGGCTCAAGGTGCAGTTCAGAGCAGCCCCCAGAGAACGGAGGCAGGACCTCTCCAGGAGTCCCCCTGGAGTACTGGCTGCAGTGCCTCCACTCCATGATGGCAATGGCCAAGGGGAAGTGAGGAAGAGGGAAATGAGCTGTATGAATGTTCACTGACCAGACAACAGCCACTCAGTTCCATCTCTGGAACTGGAGCACTCTTGTCTGTGAATCCAAGTGCTTTTCTTTGATTCAGCGAAATAAGGCTTCAGCTGGAAGCCCTCAGGGTCTGTCCAAAGATTACGAAAAAATTGGATGGAAATTCCTAGGCATCTTTGGACATTTCTAAAGGGAAGTTTCTTGTAGGTCATCAGAGAAGACCAGTTTCTCATCTGCCTCAGAAGATCTAGATAAGAATGCATCTAACAAGAAGGAAAATTGAGTATTTACCTAATTTTCTCTATTTAAGATTTAGCCACAAGTCACAGGACTACACCATGACTTGGACACACAGCCAGTCTGAGGTGGCCAGTCTTGGTGTAGCAAGATGACTGCTCTAGGCAGCCTTGTCTGACAGCAGCACTGTTCTAAAGCAATCTTGTCAGGCTTATTCGGAGACTTGGCTGACTTCTAGGGTTATACAGATCATAGTCATTTTGATAGCATGCAGCAAATGACAGGGGACTAGCAATTATCATCTCAGGACTTGCAACTGAAGGCACCTTTCATCATATTACTAAAATTACATAGTCATCTACTTTTTCTACTCTCCCAAGACTGTCCGCAGGAGGGTCAAAAATCACAGTCTGTTTAGAAAAACTGGGAAAAAAGTTTCCCGAGGAACCGTCCAGTATTTCCTAAAACAGCTGTTTAGAAAATATCTGAAGACATATGGAATTTCATGGAAATGCCACTACACTTTGGAAATTAGTAAGAGTGCATTAAAAAAAATAAATCTGAGTATCAGCAATCAGCAGAAAGATACAAGTAGAAAAGTCACTAAATATTAAGCCACCCACTCAGATCTCACTCACTAATTAAATTTCTTTTCCTCTCTAGTTAATGTTTTTCTAAGGAATCAGTGGTTTAAACACAGCATGTCCAGAAACTCAGCTGTCAGCTGATACCTGCCCATACAGGAAGTACTGAAGAGTTCAACAATGTATTTTGCAAATTGGATTTTAAACTATCTCCCTAAGCCTATTTCTAGGGTCTATGTTCAGTTTGGAACTTGCAGACCTGGTGTAATTAAGAAGGCTGTTACTAATATTTTTTATGTTAAACTTTTTAATACTATTTGCCTGGACTCTTGGAAGCAGAGTAAGCTTATTTTCAGGTTGGATATTTATTTTTTTCAGAGGGTGAGGCATCAACACAGTGTACTACGGTGCTCAGTACCTCTAGAGAGTACTGCACATACTATTTGTGGCTGGGCAAACTCACCATTGAGACCCAGAAGGTTGCATTTTTCAGTGGCCTAGAGGTCTTTTGGCACACTAATTTTCCTGACTTCTTGTGACACTATGGGTCTCATTGAAATTATAGCTATAAGTGTTAACAGCACATTTATAAAGCAAGATGAGCTGTCTCATAGCTTTTGTTAGGTTAAATAATTTCAAATTGTGTATCATTAGAAAATAAAACAATATGGGTCACTTGCTAGGTCTGCAAACTAATTGGAAATTAACAATCACGGCTAATCTAAAAATAAAGGAACATATGCCCAGATTTTCACATGAAGGAAGATATTTTACCTCAATCTTGTCATCTAATACCATTACAAAGTCATAGCACTATGCCATTTCCTACACAGTGGTTGTATGCTGGTCTCTGGGTAAATGGACTATTTGTCATGGATGACAAGATACAAATTATATGGAAACTTTATAAATATTTTCACCTACTCCAACTATTAGCACAGCAATCAACTAAATATTCAGAGTGAGGCTTTGGTGTCCTCAAGGTGGTCACTCCAGGTAGGTATGGATGCTCACAGGCAGAACTAAGCTTTCCAAAGGCTAGCAGGACAGTCTGCAAAGGACTTAGTGGTTTTAAGAAAAGAAATAGCAACCCTGAGGGAAGAGATCAGAATTTTTTTCTGTCTCTTCTGTGGTGATGAATCCCTGTCTTGTTTGTGGGTCCATTGGGTACATCTCAGTCTGTGCTACGCTGTGCTCTTTGTCTCATGCAAAGTCTGGCAGAGGCCCAGCCACTTGACCCTTTCTATTCCCAAAAGGTCCTTCTCACTAACAGCCAGAAATGTAAAGTGGAGGAGACAAGCACAAAGGTGTGCAATGGGAGCAGAAGCTAAAGAGTTGTCTTCAGTGTTCAGTGCACTTTCTACTCTGTTCCACTCTCAGGCTCCAACAACACAGGGAAACAAGCCATGCCTCAGAAAGAAGAATGTACAGAAGCTCACTAGTCACTAGGGAAAGATCTTTCAGTGGTTACTAAAATAGCTGCACAAAGGAAATAAATGAATTTCCAGTCATAACATTTACAATTCAATCAAAATAACAGGAAATTTTAATTAGGCAAGTACACTTGCTCATTTAACACCACAAATGTAATAGAACATTGGTTTATATTGTCATCATCATCCACTTTTAAGTCAATAGGCAGGTCTGCAACAGGAGATTTTTCAGGAATTCTACAGCAACACATACACACAAACACACAAATCACATGTAAAAAGTAGCTTGCATAAGCTAAGTAAGGTTAATGGCAAAAGCTTCTTTCTATGCAGAGAAAATTGAGCATTAAAGCTGCAGCATTAGGAAAAAAAGTTTAAAAACAAGGAATGAAGTTGTAAAACAGATGAGAACTTAACAAAATTGGTGACCTTTCCACACAGATGAAGTCAGGTTAAAAAAAAAACAGGCCAAACCAAAACCAAAGGAGACCAAAACCAAATGAGACCAAAAGAGAACCTCCCCCCAACACACATACAGACAAAAGTGAGAGCACAACAAAGGAAGTGGAAGAAAAGTGTTACCCATAAGTAGCCGCCGTTTCACCCGCTTGTCCACATCAGCTACTGACGTGGCATTGTACTCAGAACTCTCAATTGCAGCCTCATCCTTCTCTAAAACACAAGTAAGGGACAAACATGGAGCAGTTGGTTAATCACAAGCCCAATTTTCCACTGCCTAAGACAGTTTCTTGGCATGGCACAGCCAAGGCCAAGAAGCAAGGCATGAAAGCACTAAATCCCCGTTAGAGAGTTAATTCCCTTTGAGAATCCAGGAAAAAATTAAAAGTGTGTTTAGGGAAAGGAGGAAGAAAGAGGGTGGGAAGGAAGAATGATCAGCTCAGAAGTAATTAATCACACAGAAGAAGCTGGATTTCTACTGGAGAACAAGACAGCTAACATGGGTGCCCCAGAGAGGTGTTAATGACAAAAATTAAAATTCAGAAAGGCTAGTTAAACAGACTACCAAAGACAACCTAGGCTAATGGGGGCACCAGGATGTGAAGGTGGCAGGCAGAAGACTGGGACAGACAGAGAGAGCGAGAAGAGTCCGGTGATGGATGGGCACGGATGCGCCACAGCCTTGTACACATCGACACACTGAGAAACGAAACAACAGCATGCAAATTAAACAACAACAACAAAAATAAACAAACAACAAACCAAACAAACACAAAAAAAGATCAATTTGGGCAGTGCTGGTTGCCTGCTTGTCTATGAAACGCTACTAGCTAAACATTCAACACTAGGAAAGATGTTGCAAGAACAGGGTTTAGTAATTTTATTAACATGCAGCGAGCAGGATGATGTCACCAGAGGTCACCTTACAAGGTAGTCTCTGACATCCTACAGGTAAGAGTTTCATACAGCATAATGAGGACTTTGGTTATGCTTCATTAGAAATACACAGAAACAGTCACAAGTATGGTAAGAGATGATCAGTTGATGAAATAAAATTAAAGATTTCTGATACCGGAGAGCAATGGAGGAGCAGCAGCTGGGTAAATAAAAGGATTTGTAGGAAAAGGGAAGTGCTCATTAGGAAAACAAAAAATGAAAATGCAAGTTGGGATTTTCACATGCAGCAAACGTAAAAAAAATAAAACGTTAAGACAAGCAAACGAAGACAAAATATGTTAGACAAAGGGTCAACAAGTATTTATCTGGCATCGCAGAAATTTGCATTCTTGCAGTGATGGCTGGAATATATACACCACTGAAGACAGCAAACACTGGAATCACTGAGGTGAGGAGGAGGAGGAGGCTGGCAGGTTTTGTTTGTGGCAACTCTACATGGTTGAGTGGTAACAAGAAGTTGTTTTGTTTTGTTTTTAACAAGTTCTAGATGGGATCAGGCTGCAATAGAGGCTTTTGTTTGAGTTTGTTTGTTTTTTTTTCTCTGTAAATAATTAATAAACGTCAGTTATCAGACAAGACAGGCAATCAGGAACCATCACCAGAAAGCAGGAATAAATAAATGTAAAAAAAAAATAAATTAGAAGTGTTCTAAGAGAAAGAACTATTTTAGAGGGAAGAAAATCAGCACAGGCAGTAATATGTGACTTACATCACAAGACCAAGGAATGTAACATGGAGTTGTATGTATTACATAACAAAAATGGGAAAAAAAATTTTAAAAATAGATGTAATGTAAACATCTTTTAAAATATTTTTTTACATGCTGGACAAAATAAAACATCCAAGTATATTAGTAAACAATAATAAATAGAAGATCAATTATACATTCAATAAAACCTACTCTCAAGGCTCTCACTCTTGCAAGTTTTCCCCATCTGGAACTGCCAGAGGACAGGGATTGCAGGATGGAGCTCTCTGTTATCAGAGGCACTCACTGAGAGATCCCCTGCACTCAGACACACCTTGTGCAGACAAAAAGGCAGAGCGCAGCTCTGAGCCCTGCCCAGCTTCACCTCTGCCAGCATAAACCTCATACTGCCCCACAATTTGTGCAGTTAAACCCCTCAGAAGTGAGCAAGGCTCTGGGCAGCTACAGAGCTTTATGCCATGGATCTGACCAAGACACTGGCTAAAGGTAAATGACAGATTTCCATGGGTTTCAAATGCTCTGTCTTGCAGTACTGGAGAGAAAATACGATAAATATGTGTCTGTGTTCTTTTAACTTCAAGAAATGACTAAGAATTTGTAAGAACTTGAAATTATACAAACAAAAAAAAGTCATCATGTCCGCAACGCCAATGAAAGCCATTATGGATTTCAGGTTCTGATCTGTGAGTAAGAATTTTCAAATGTTAACTTGTATCATGCAAAAATGCACTTTTAAATTTATCTTTTTAAAGTGGAGTAGAAAGAAATGGAATTAAGCAAATCATACATTTTCTAATCATAAATGTTTGCAAAGCATCTGCCAAGATGCTCCATGTCTTGACTGGCTCTTTCCGGTTGATATTCTGAATGAAAGCTTAGTCACTACAAGTGTTGCAGTTTTTAGAATTGTGAAACATACACCAGGGAAGACAGCACATAATGATGACTCCTTTTCCCTGGCAACAGCTCAGAAAGGGAGGTAATTTTTCTAACCTTGCTCAAGCAAGAAAATCTTGACTGATGAAAGGGAACTGAAGAGCTGAACTTTCATTTAAAATGATGAATGTTCTACACCTTTTTACTTCAGAAATAGTTATGAACAGAAACAAAAGTCACAAGCAGGTAACAAAGGGATACTTCATTAAAAAACATTTTGACAGAACACACACAAATGCCTCTCTGTGTGCCTGGCTGTGCCAGGAGCTGCTGGAACACCCTTCTGTCAGCTGCTGGAGCACCCCTCTGTCACACAGGCACCACACACACACACACACACACACACACACACACACACGTGGCACAGAGATTCTGAGCAACCCCAAATCAAACGAGCTGCAGAGAAGTACTCACCAATGCAGGTTCGGCCATCTGAGTGCAGGGCATACTTCTGATGACAGCCACACACAGGGCCAGTATCTGTGTCATCACAGGTGTGCTGGCAGCCTCCATTCCCATAGTTACAGGTTACTAGTTAAGCCCCAAATGAATGTGTATATATATATATATAAATAAAATGACAATGAAACCAATTAGTCTTGAGAGCCTCAGAACACAGAAGAACAGTAACATACCAAGACATAAGGCAGCATAACATTTGTGCTTGCAATTATTTCTATTTTTGCCTTGTGCCCCCTCCCTTCTACCTGTCTCATGCCCTAGCCTCAATCCGTACAGTGAAGAAAAGAAGTGAAAGAAAAATAAAAGCATTTTCACCACTCTATTTGTGTTAATAATTTTAGTGTGACTCTCAGCCAATCCTATGTCTTCCTAAAAGCTACATGCTTCATGTCCATGATGAAATTAAGTCTGCCAATAAAAAGGATAGTTTCAGATCTATAGACAGAATCTCTCTTTTGCTGCCCCGTCATTCTCTCAGTAGAGGAAGCAGAGACCAGGCAGCAAGAACCAAACTGCAAAAGTCTTGAAATCTACTATATCAAGTGCTGGCCCCTCTAAAGAAACAAGTTTAAAAATAAACCAGGAAATGTTTGGGTTTTTCTTTTTCCTTCTCTGCAACAAAAAATACACAGTTGTTATGGCTCTGCCATGTGCTGGCCTCAGCCAGGAAGGAAGCACTGGAGATGGCACTTTCACTTCCAGGAAAGAAGAAGAGCTTTCAGCAATTCAAATGTCCTCTGGTGAAAAAGTACTAAACATATATTAAAGTAAATATTTTTCATGAGAATAGGTAGAGTTTTGAAGGTTACACAAATTAATAGATCAGATTCAATTGATTTCCTTTGTCACATGATGGATTTAATTTCTGCCAGCTAAGACAAACCATATGTCTCGGGGTCGGCTGCTTGTTCTCTGCCCCTGAGGTGAGTTGGGTGGTCCAGGGAACGACCCCAGGCTCTGAAGAATGAGACTAGACTCTCTGTTGTTCGGTCTTCAGGTTGTTTATTAAGTCTTATCTACAAAATTTTCTCCCTGGCAGACAGAGGTCTGACCAGCAAGGCAGCCACGACGCTCTCCGCCCGCTCCCAAGGCTGCGCTGTCTCTTATACCACAAACTACGTATATCATATTTACCTTTACCTTCCAATACCTATCACCCATGTTAGACAGTGCACCTATATTCTAAACCAATCCCCAAGTGCTAACATCACAGCAGAAGATGAAGGCCAAGAAGAAGAAGGAGAAAGGCTGGACACACCCAGTTCCCTCCATCTTGCCTCCTGAACCCCCATACCAAAAAACCCAAAATCTTCTTTTCCAGCCCGTGATAATTTCACTATTATTCTACCTAAACTGTTGTGGCTTGCTGATCTTCATATAAGGTTGGTAATTTGCTCCATGGGTCATAATCAAAACCACAGGTGTCTTGGGCTCTGTGACAGGGTCTCTGAGACCCCTAGCAGGGGTCCTGGTGTCCTGGACAGCCAGAGGTGTGTCCTGGGTCCCGACAATATGTAAAATATTAAGCTGGCTAGCACCATTTAATAAAGCCTCTCACTTGCCCCTGTGTCATCTCATCCTTTGCAGCTGCACACCTTGATGCTGGATAACAGTTCTGATCTGACTGATTCCTGAATTCAATTTACTGTCTTTATTTGGACTAGGTTCTTTACTGGTAAATATATACCAGCAAATATGGGGGAAATCCAATATGCCATTATTTAGTTATCTACTCATCATTTCAGAGGACTTAAATGTTTTGAAATGTTATGGTAATTTAAATGCAGACTACATTTATTTAAATACTGACTCCCAGTAATCAGAAGGAACTTCCTCACATTTGTCTTAGCAGAATTTTCCTTCTAGATAAAAATTTATAAAAGAGGCAGGGTAGCAAGTTGCAATATACAACAAAACCAAGATAATGATTAACAGTATTTGAAAATCATATATCTAACTAAAATCTGAGGTTGTATCTAATGCAAGAGGGCTACATTCATATATTTTCCCACTGAACTCAGTGACCCTGCTTTAATTCTAGCTTCTGAAAATGGAGTAGACCGGAATTTTCCATTACAGTTACTAGAAATGAAATATCCCACCTCTGGTGTGAGTGCCTCAGTGCTGAGCAGCCATGTCACTCTCAGTAATCACTGAAGCATTTATCTTAAAATGGAACAGTTCTAAAAAAAGCAAATGAGGGAGACCCACCACAGCATATCCAACAGAATTCCCATTAAAACCTCCTGCCAGAATGGGAACCACAAGTTTACAATTTCAGCTCCTGAGTTCTGGCAACACAGCAGGAATTGTCCACCTCTCAAGTGAGTACAGACCTGAGGCCACTACAGGTGCAAGCATCCTTGGTCCTTCCCACTCTATACTTGGAATAAAAACCCTTGTGCTGTTCAGAGATAGAGATGGAATAGCCTTGGTGCCTGGTGGCAAGAACAATCTCCGAAAACAGAGACTGCCTGGATTCCCACCACACTTTCCAGGAACATCACTTGTCTATACAACTGGAAAAAATGGCAGTGAGAAACATGGGGAGACCTGCCTGATCCATGTTCCCTTTTTGCAGCTTGACAGTTTGTGCACTAAACTGGAAAATAGAAATGGTGGGTTCAGTCCAACCAGACACGGGAGGGAATATACCCCAAATCATGAGAATCCTAAACTTGCAAGGAATTATATTACAAAACCCCCTAAGCAACAGCTACCCTCAGGCATTCTTTCTCCTTCTCCACTTTTATACCTTACCTAATAATTTATTTTTGTGAAAAAATAGCAGAAGAAAATCAGTCTGCTTTGCATCCAAAGGAAGCAACATTTATTTCCCTTCAATACACTGTAACATTTTGGTTTTTATTTTTGATGCAAAACAAACAAAACTCAATATCAATTCTCTATTCTTAAAGTTCCCACCTTTCTAATGAAGACATGCTTATTACTTGACCCCATATGCCTCTCGGACTATGTGGAGTTTCTATCTCTGCTGGACTGCAGTGCCATCACAACTTAACTTAAAGGTGCTGTTTATGCCAGATGTTTAAATACATTTCTAGCCAACAGTATTTTTATTGAGGATTTTAAAGTGCAATCAGCAACAAAGTGTGTATTTAAAAAATGTGACTGCAGTGGTTATTTTTGGCATTCCTTGCTGAAAGCCTCTGCTGGCAGAGAAGAAAATATCTGAACAGGCTTGCTCTGACCCACGTAATATGAGGAACTTTTCCTCACTATATTTGTCTATGAAAAAATTGCACCAGATTGATGGCATTTATAGCAAATCCTGCAGAATCACACACTTTTACAGCTTCTTTGCCTATAAAAGTTGCTGGTTCCCATTCTACCCAGTCCATGAATGCACATGTAGGTCAGTTCCTTTTCCTGTCTCCTAGAAACAATAGTAAATCATGTTTTTGAAGGATTTGAATTTCTGTCTAGACTACAATTTATTTATTTATTTATTTTAAGTAACTTGAGTCAACATTTTGAAGTTTGACAAGCTCTACAGGTGAAATTGCTACAAAATTCAGTTGTAAAATATGTCACTTCAATTTTCTTCCAGTCCTCAATCTGTGGCACTGACACAGTGGGAAATTTCTCTTGCTTAGAGGAAGAAAATCATACTTATTTAAAAGCAAATGGACATCCAGATCTACTCCATTTTTGTGAGAAAGAATTAAAGCAATATTAATGAGAATTCACAAAGTGTTGTTTTAAAAACTATTTCTGATAAATTTGGACTCTGCAGCTATGCAAACAGCTGTGTGCTCATTCAGAGTCTGTGACATTGAAGAGGCAAACAGAGGCAAAATAGTAAATTCCAACAGACAGAGATCACCTTAAAATATCATAAGTCATGTAAAACTGAAAGGGATGGAAAATAATGAGGGTTTTTTTTGGCTTTTTTTTTTAACCAAAGGAGAATATGGAGAATATTCACATATCTTTTAGAACTCAGACATACTTATCCCCATATGGCAGATTTAAAACTAGAGTAACACCATCTTTTGACAGTGCTTCCGCATTTGCATGTGTCCTAAGTGCAGTCAGAATTCTGGGCTCTTTCCCTTAGTGGGAGGAATGCCCTTTACAACATTCAGAGAGAAGCCCTACAAATGACACACACCATCTGTGGGACAGGTCCAGTGCTGGCAGCCAAACCACCAGTCTGTTCTCCCACCACTCTTCCACGTGGATGAAGAGCTTTGGGGCTGACACTGGAGCTTCCAAGTGCCTTCAAACCAGATTAATTCTTTTCACTGACTACAATGCTCAGGGTCCTGGGCTGGCCAGACACCCTTCAGGCCCTGGCAGGCACAGAATGGCCCTACCTGTCCACCTGCCCACACTGGAACCAGCAGCATTATTCAGTTTGACTGGGCTGAGCCAAACAGTCCTGAGACACAGCTTGGCATGTGGGCCAGTGCTTACAGCCAGAGAAATATATGGACTAGTGTAGAAATGACATTTTGATAATGAAAAATGAGAAAAAACTATCTGAAAGAGAAATGACATCTCAAAGAACAAGAAGGATTTTAATGTACATATGCTACTAAGTATTGACATTGATATTCCATGCTAAGCTCTCCAGAAGACAGAAGGTACCAGAATTCAGCCTCCCTCTACAGCCTAAGAGGGTTCCTGTTTTCATTGCTTCTCTGAAATTTCACAGAATCCATCTTACATGACCATTACAAGAAGTACTTGAAGTACATATGGCAAATTATTTAATCTAGCATTTATTACTTGGTAACTTAAAAAATAGCCCAAGACAACAGTGTTCTGATCCTGTCCAAATATGGACTGAAATATATACCATGGCTCAGATGCCACAGACAGATATTTTGTTTTTGTAGGATGGACTTATCAAATGAGCATATTGTCATCCCAGATAACTTGAAAAATGCACTGTTTCTTAACTAAACTGGCCATTAAATACATAATTTGCATAAATATATGGGCATGCTGTGCATGCAAAATTGCTTACATGCTTTATTTTAGTATGGCTTTATATTTTTGACATTCTGGGGATCTTTGTACTGATAGCAAACAGTTGCAGGAGCTGAAAAGCTGCCACTTAGCATGGGGATGTTGGCATTTTATGGTAAAAGTACTAGGCAGGATTTTCAGAATCACTTTGCACTAGCCTTCCTGCTCACTTATATGATTATTATCCAAGGAGGCAGACAGAAACAGCTGTAGGTAGGGTTACCCAGCATTTTTCATCAAAAGATTCGACTTTTACTTGTTTATAACTCTTTCAGGTTGCGACTTGCAGATATGTGAATCTGCTTTAGATTTCCTCTTATTGTTAAGCTTCCAGCTAAGAAAGAGAGGAACATAAAATGTCTTGGTTTTTTTCATATTTGGGGAAAAAAAATCTTCTGTTTATCAGAAACTTCTAATGCAATTGTGTTCAGGAGCAGGATCTTAGTATCTGTCATGGATATAGACATAGAAAGAGGAGGTAAATTCCTATGTTTTTTTCAACATAATCTGGAACCAAATCGACCGTTCTGAAGTATCTTTTTTCTGCTGCTAGCAAGTATCTATGAAAATTACTGATGAAGCATAATCTTCTTCTGGTCTTGTGTACACCAGAGGCCATTAAAGTACAGAAGTAGCAGTAAACTCCCCAAAGCTGAAGTTTATTGATGCTTTGGAGCTAAAGGATGCAGTTCATCTGAGGGATCATGTATGGATCTGTATGCTTCTGCTTTATGTATTTCTAGATGGCTTCTTCAGGTCCCTTTCAGCCTCAATACTTCAGTGTTTTCTTACCATGTTGGGCAACTAGAAATTGCTTACTTAAAATTTACACTAAGAAACCATTAAGGCTGCAGTCTTGAGCACTCAAAAGCTGCAAAATACCAAACTTCTAAATAAACCTATTGTGTCATAACTCTCCTCAATGACAAATGCAGAAAATGCTCCTGTCCTATTTAGTGCCTAGTGAAGCTGGGAAAAGTCAGGGCTGTGGAAACAGCTGGGAATCTTTTCTCATCTGCTGCAGAGTGAGTAGCAAACCAGAAATGGACTGTCAAGAAAAAATGGTCTTGATCAGACAGTGAAAAGAGCCCTAAAAACTCTCACCTATTTCTGCCTTCAATGTGGAATCCCTACTTACAGCTTGGCAAGTCACTTGAATCTCTTCTATTACAGGTTACTGATTTTATAGTCCTTTCTCTATGGCATTTGCAACTACAGCTGAAGCCGTCAGAAGTTTGGCTTGGATCATATTAATGTGCTGTAAATGCTTAGCTGGGTTCTGTGTGGATCTTGTTAATCACCTATCACTACCAAATGAGTTTGACATTAATATCTTTATATTCATTTCTCTTTTGTAAGATGGGCAAAGTAGTACTTTTTAACTTGAGAAGAGTATTTTGAAAATACATTACAAATGTCTACAAAGCACTTTGATATTACAGTAATGAGTATCATGGGAAAATCCATGAGGGAATGAAAAATTTTATGTTCACAATAGGGTTTAAGTACTGTGCAGTAGGAAAGGCATGACACTAAATTATGGAGAGGAAGCTACTGAATACAAGCCTGTTTAATGAACGCTGACCATAATGGACACTGCATGAAGCAAGAGTGACTGCCTTTTCCACATGTGAAGGTAAATGATAAGATGGGATGTGCTTATGTAACTAGCATGTAATGACAATTGTGATACATAAAAAGCATGGAGTCTTCCTCCAAGTGTTTCTGCTTTCTAACTTATTTTAACATCTTCCTTTGAGGAAGATTTGAATTGTTACTAAAGGCCTTGGGCCAATACATTTGAAACCTCTCCCAGTGGTCTGACTGAACTGCAAACTGGCTGATAAAAATTCTCCAAGAGAGGTACTAGGTGTACTGAGAGGTACTACACTCTCTGTCACTTGTTCACATAAAAAAAACAGAGCAGCAAGCTCTGACAAACCCTGAAAGGCTGGGACTCTTGGAGGACCATGATAAAACAGCCTAACTGACAAGGATATGGGGTTTTACAAGGGTGTCTCAGACCCTACCTGTCCTGTTATACAGGGCTACAGACCCAGCTCAGGCTGGCAAGTGGGAAGTATCTAGCTCTTCAACATAGCTGCACTGAAATGGTTAGCTGTGAAAAAGTTTTTTTTTTAAAGTTGAGATTTGGTTTCAGAATTAGGCTTCTATAAATAGCCTGCTGTAATCTCACAATTACTGTCCCAGGCTATCTGGCTACACCTCTGTACTTCTGTGCATTTGGAAGGACTAGAAGTAATTATTTTAAGTAAGAGCTCTGGACCATACTTGCAGAATGTGCTGTGTGTTTAGAGGTAAGTGTGCTTCAAAGTAAGCTCTGCAGCCTTGGAAAACTCAGTGTCCCCACTTAGAAATCTGTCACCAAAAGTTCATTATACTTACAACTACAATTTGAACACCAGAGGGCACAGAATAAATTGAAGTTTTTACTCTAAACCCTGAGGCATTTAGAAATAATGTTCTAGAAAAGGCTCTAATCCTCCTGCCACCATCTATTACTGAAACTCCCAAAGAATACAAGAATTTGAGGAAACAAATAATAACAACATTAGTAAACATCCTCCCACACTTCACCAATGTAGCTGACATTGCACTCTAATTAACAGCACACAATATTCACTTCTAATAAACATTGAGAATGAAAACTACTATAAAGGCATTTTCCTCTGTGCTTTTGCCTTTGGCCCTGTGTAGCCTCTTAACACAGAGCAGAAATCAGGCTGTAAATACTCTGTGGCACTTCTTTATGACATTCAAAAGTGATTCTTTTCACTTTGTACTTGGGAACTAATATCATCTATGTGTGTTTACATAGTGGAGATCAGCAAGAAAAAAACTGAAGTGTAAGAAAGACTGTCTCAAAAATACTGGCCCTGTGCAAAGCAGCAAACATTTTATGTTGCTTTACTACACTTTTTTTGTCTCTCTCAAAGCTACCAAGTAGGAATGCAAGCTATTGGACTCAGATCTAAGACTTACTGAAGCCATCAGAAAGATTCAGTTCTGAAGTTTTTAGATGACAATGCTGAGGTCAATTATTTGAACCTGAACAGAACAATTTCTAATTTTGTGGGCTAATGAGTATCTGCATCTTTAGCATCCCAGCTTCAAGAATATAACACTCTGGGCTTTTCTCTGAAGAGCAGTATATATGATGCAGCTGCATGTTTTCCAAGTAATAATTCTAGACTGTGAGCAGTGGAATCAAGACTAGAGCAATCATTTCTGTCTTTTAAAAAAATTGGAACTGACACTCTTAATTTGATAGCTCCAGTGAATTTATCATTAAATTAATTGATGCATCCACCTTTGTGGACCTTCAAAATATTGCAAGCCAGAATCCATTATGCTTTATTTGTATTGCTTTACAAGGAAAGCCTGGATTAAACTGATCCTTCACTTTTCTGCATTCATAAGGAAGTAGAAAAGTTATGATTTTGATAACTGAGCCACTGTCAACATTCTATTATTCAATCTCTCTAATCCATCCCCAAATGCATCTTCTACAGCAAAAAACTCCTCATTACCAAAATTATCAATCACCTTTGGCCAAAACCAATTTAACTTCTTGTGGAACATAACAACAATGAAGAAAACAAGACATTTTGAGGCATTTGAAATTTAATCTTCATCTACCTACATTTGCAGTCCTTCTGGTTTTTGGCAAGTTCAAAGCCAGGTCTACATTCACAGGCAACCCCACCTTTGGGTGTCTCCCGGCAGATGTGTGCACACCCATGATCTTTATTCATACAGTTCATACCCTCTGTGGAAAAGGAAAGAAAAATAGAAAATATTAGTATTAAAATAAAATTGCAAAATAATTATGCGTATCCAGTCCTCCAATAATTTTATCTGTAACTTTTATTTTTCATCTGGACTGTGTTCCACAAGACAAAAGAAGAGAGCTGAAAGGAAATATATAGTCAACAAAACAGTGTAATAAAGGACAAACATGCTCTGAGGCAAATATGAGCAATACTGTGTGTCTCTGTTTCATGTAGAAACTTGGGATTTCTCTATTCTGTATCTATAGTCTAATCTTTCATGAAAATATCAGGGATTTAAAGGATACTCCAGGAAGTTGTCTGTCCCACAGAGCTGAATAAGTGATCTCACTGTTATTTTTTTCCTTGTATAAATTCAATGGCTGTTACTGTCTGGTGCATTTTTATATGCCTGCTAATGTGCTTTATATTTTCTAACACACAAAATCTGCCAAATATTATAACCAAACATTTTTGCTTGGATCCATTTCTTTGCTATTTGTTTTCCATCTCAATTCTCTGTCATCAACAATAAACATAGCACATCTCCAACAAACCTACTACCACTTTTGTCTTTGACTCTGTTAAACAAAACACACCAGCTGTTCAACAAGCATCCAAGTGCCATGGGTGGATTCCTGCTAATGTTTATGCCACAGAATAGTATCAACCAGCTTTCTTTTAATCATCACAGAGACAAATTTAGCTTTCTAAACCATGTCAGTGATTTAGATACTGAATGCACCTTATACTCTTAGAGCCTTTCATTACCGTGCTAATTCAAATCCCACATATTCACAGAAATCTTGAACTCAGTTCTTATGGGTCAGCATCTAACATTCCTTGTGTGAACGAAGGCTAGCTAGATTTGCATTACAAAGCCTTCCCAGACTTCCCCTTGGATATCTGACCTGTAAAGGAGAGACAAATTCTCTCAGAATACACTGGCAGAGAATTCCCATTTTAACTCAGCTCGCTACACTGCTGTAAGCAACATCAGCGTGGACTCTGCAACTCATTTGGCACTTTGCAATGTGTCTGCTCCCACCTATTCTAGCCTAATTTCTCAAAACTACTCCAGTGCAAAATGTTCAGCTTAAACCTACAATGCCAGTGTATTGCAATGAAACGGTTTTTTGTGCCTAGAATTTTGAGGAGGAAATGTTACAAAAAGTCAGCCAGAGATTGCCTCAGGGTGACAGAAGTTAACAGCTTCAAGAAGTTATTCACACTGTTCAGCTTTACCTCTGAGAGGTTTGTATTAGTGGAGTAATGAAAAACACACATCACCAGTCTGATTGGGTATTTTTGTTCACCTCTCCTACAAAACACACCAGGGTCTTAAATCTCGCCACCTATGAAAACCAATATTATAGACAACAGATGTATTTATTTCTTCTAAATTCCCCTCTGTGTTGTCCTTGAGGCTAAAAACTTGCCAAAAAATAGTAAGTTACTACAACCAAGTTAGTTATTCTTTGTAAACTGCAGCCTGGAAAACAGATGCTGCCCTGAGATACAATACACACTACATGCTATAATATACCATCCTCCACATCAAAGCGAGGTATGAACGCTTTGTTGGGCTGAACAGATACAAGAAACCTGGGAATGGCCTTATTGAAGGGTTTGATGCATTTTATAATCTCTTTCTCTCCACTTCTCCCAACAAAGGATTTCAGACACAATGTGTTTGACAAACTGCATTCCTGTGCACTGCGCTATGCTCCGAAAGGGATCTGGGAAAGATAACACATGGCTGATTGAGTCCCACTGCCCAGGCTCTGAGAAGAGAGGAATTATAGAGATGAAAGCAGATATTTAATGGCCCACAAGTGTAATCAAGCAAGTGATTTTTCAGTGTTTACTTGCAGATACCGAATCTCTGCCTTTATGGGAAGACAGAAACTGTGCACTGCTGAAAGTACTGGGAGAAATTGAAGATAAAAATCATTAGAAACAAAAGTGATCCTGGTAGTTGTGTGTAAGACCACAATATTTTAGTTACTGTATTAATTATTCCATCTTTTGTATTAATCAGAGTTGTCTAAAAATTATTTCAGTTGCATGTTTAGCCATAGAAATCTTCTGAGCCTGAAAATCATTCTTTTAAAAAATATAATGGTGAAATGAAAGACCATTATTTTTCAGTCATAAGCAGGAACTCATGCACAACAAAAACTCTCATTTCAGTATTTTTCAAAATCCCTAAAAATTAAATTACAAGTAATTTCCTAAACAAAACCTTTTTAGCCTGAAAAGATTAGTGAAATAAGAATGCAGCAAATTAATATTTTACCTTGCTAAAAATGCAATCTAACCCAAAACTGTGTCAATTTGCAAATAATTTTAATCATTCAAAATTCTAATTTTTCAGTAGATACAGTATTTGTCCAGATGTCTTCTGTATTAATCTACATACACAAATAATTTATGAATCACCATTGATAAAGTTTACTTTTTTGCTAATTGACTCTTGAGGCAATATCGAATCTTTAATGATATGGCACATAAGTCACAATAAGAAAACAAAAATATGCTAAGTATCTTTCTAGTACTAATCTTAGCTTCTATACAAATGCATATAAATAGGAGAGAAAAATACTCCTAAAATGACTTTGTTCAGTATTCTCGAGTAGGATGTAGTCCAAACTTTAAAACAGACTAGAAACACATAAACCACCTCCAGTATTTTCCTATAAAAAGGTGCACTACTGGTAGTGAAGAACTGCTCTGCTGAGTTCACACTGCTGCCCACAGGAGCAGTGAGATGTTTGAACTATCATTTCTCCTTGCTCGTGCCCCCGAGAAAGAAAGCTTTGCAATATTTTAGTTAATGTTTAGCAGCCACCTAATGCACACATGCTTTTTCCATAAGGGGCGCAGAGTGGGAATAACAGCATGGGAAAACTTTCCCTAATGTTAAAGGGGGACTTAAGCCTCTCAGTGCCTGCCTTGCTGCTCAGCCCCAGGATAACGGGTGACCCAAGGAGGAGTTGGGCAGTGTGCTCCAGCCTCACGATCATGGCCAAACTTCCTTTATTTGCAAAAAGGGGTGGAAAACTACTCATTCAAATTAAAAAAAAAAAACAAAACCAAAACCACCCCCCATTATCATGGGAAAACTGCATGGGATTCTGCTGGTCATTTATCTGTTTGAAGTTTTTCTCTTTACCACCATCAGTCCCAACTCAGCAGATGGGTCCTGTTACCAAGAGGTGCCCTGTGCTTCTCATGGTGCCCCTTCCTTGAGCTGATTAATGCAGTGCAGAAACAGTACAGAGAGGGAGAACACCCATGGAACTATTGGAGGCCTCTCCCACATCAGTACAGAATTATGCCCAGAGCAGTTTTACCTCAGTGTGTTGCACAGCCTGGGCAAAGTATCAGACGATGGATCTTCCATCCAAGCCCTAACCAGAAGGTATTTATAAACCTATTTACAGAACTTGTGACCAGCCTCTCTCTCCATTGTGTGCACATCTGCCTCACTCTGGTTTGGAACACGAGGAGCTGCTCCCAGCCTGTCTTGATTTTTGCAGTGCTTGGTGTGTCCCAGTTTCTAGAACTGATGGGGCTATGGGTTAAGTGAAAAACCACAGTTCCCAAATGAAGGGAAAGATTAAATGTTGATAAAGAGAGTTGATAAGAGAGAAGTCTGTACCTACACACACACACACACACACACACACACACACAAAATCCTTACTTTATCAGCGCGACACTAAAATGTCCAGTGGTGAAATGTTCTAGGTTTTACACATTAACTGTTCATAAAAGCAGTGTCTTAATCCCAAATGCTGCTACTCAAGGTAATCTCTAAAGCCAGCACAAGAATGGGTGCAGGTCTCTTCAGCAGTGCTGGCAGTCAGTCAAATAAACTTCTGAAACACAGACACATTCTCAGCAAATTCACCTTACAGACAGCAAAACAAAATCCAATGGAAAATATAAACAGGAAGGGAAATGTCACTTGAGAAAGGAAAACACTGATCTAATTAAACTAAATCCTCTCTCAGCATTTTAGATATGACTTGAGAAACTCTCTTCTATTGCCTTCCTGGATTTTTGCCTGACTCTAAGTTACAAAAGATTGTTCATGGGAGAGTGACAGCCACTGTTATGTATACCCACAATCCACACTCATTTTTGTTCCTGGCCTAGGAGAGATTTGGATGTGAGTCTACTACGTTAATCCAGTCTGCCATCTCGTTATCACAAATCTCTTAATAGTGCTGTTCTGCAAAATGTTCAGTCTGATATAATGGCCTCTCCATTGTATTATGCTCTAAAAATGTTTTCAGCTCAATGGCCCTGAAAGTGCTTGAATCGGGCTGACTGTGACAACTAAAGCACGGATCAGCCTTTATTTCTCATTAACACTGTCTGTTCTCATCTTAATTAAGACTTTTAGCATTTAGCAATTATTTTACCATGGGGCTCATCATATATGCTTAGATTATCCTCTATATTGCCATGATTTGACTTACTCTGTATTTATATTGCTGCTGTTTTTATACATGCTGAACCATGCTGATTCCAAACATGATCTGAAAAAGACCCCTTCAAATTGTATCAATAACTTTCAGAATATTTTCAGACTACATGTGCTTGAATGTGCTAAGAAGTTACAGGATATCTTGAATTTAACCCATACATACACACTGACATGCCCAGCAGCATTTGCATAATTTACACACAATCTTGAAAATTACATTATCACATTATCCTTTCTTGTTGGTAAGTTAATTTTAACACAAGGTACACAGTGAGATCTCTTATTAAACTTCACCATGTATAAGATACAAGATACATCTTCAGTAGCAGAGAGAGGAAAGAATGCAAGAGGAAACAAGCTAAACAACTGAATTCTCATTTTACTGGTTCTGTAAACTATTAACATCATAGGAATCTTTTTCTGTTCTCTTTTTAAAAATTGTGTAAGAAACTACAGTGCTACAATAAAACCCACTGGTCAATGACCAGGCAGTTTAGAAAACTGACAAAGACAACTCCTCTCACAGAGTTCTTACTCTGTGAGGAATGGAAACCAACCAAAAGACACCAAGTTTCTGATGGAGGCAGGACCATGATGTTGGTGAAAATGTGAGATGGCATGCATACTAAGGTACATTATGCATGTATGTTTTGATCATATAGAAACAGACTGTTAACCTTTTGTCTGGTTTGTGGAAAGCAGCTCCCCATCTACACCTGGGAGTGTCCCTGCCTTTTCCTTCTAACTCCAGGAACTTCATGTGCATCTCAAGGGTGATGAAAATCAGCATTTGGCTAAACAACCCAGTTAGAGTCAACAAATACACATGGTCAGATCTTAGGACCATTAAAGCCAAAGGACTGTTTTCCAATAGACTGGATCTGACCTTTATGCTGCGCAGTTGCATCAGATGTTCTGGACACTTCTGGCTCCCTAATAAGAACCTGATTCTGGGATGTGAGGAATGTCTGGGTGACCTCTGCTCCCCAGTGAGGGTAGTAAGATGTTTTCATCTCAAAACAGAATGTCCTTTCTTGAGGATCAAAACCCCCACCAAGATTTGCTCTCTTCAGCAAGAAAATGGAGGCTGAAGCTAATTGGCTGAGGCAGGTGCCCTTCCTCAGCTGATCACAACACCACAGTTACAAAGCATCCACCTAGGAACAGACCTTCTGAGCTAAGTGAGAAAGCCCACATTGGGTGCGCTGGAAATGTAATCATCTATATAAACATCTAATGTTTTTCATACTGTTAAGTGAATGAACACAACATTTTCTTCCCATCCTCATTCCTGAAATAAGTTACTTGGTTCTGCCTAAAATTTTAGGAAAAAATAGTTGTTTCACTGACTACAACTCACCCCAACAGAGGTTGGAAAGAAAACAAATAAAGCAGGCAAACTGACCCAAGGAAACAGAATTCTACACTATTAAGTAGGTTGTCAGGAGAAATCTTGGACATAGTACAAGAAAACAGCTGCTGGTATATTATAAAATAAACAAATTCAAGTTTGTTTAGCAATTACATGTCTTTTCAGTTTGGATCTGAAATGTGCTTAGGGCCAGCATCTTCAGAAGGCAGACTTGCAGTCTGATCCCTGACAAGATGTTCCTGCTCTGAGTGGCAGCCAGGAAACCACATGGAGAGGGTTTTTGTCTTGAGATTTAGAAATGGGAATGTATCAGAAGTATAACTTCATTCTTTCAGCAGTAAGAGCACAGATTTGCAGTTCTGCAAAGGTGCTGTGGTTTCAAGAGAATGATGAGAATGAATGGACCAAGTTTAAGAAAGGAACCATGGAAATGTGGAAAGGAAACAGATTCCAAAATTGCCAGAAAATGTCATCAATTCCCATAAGACCAAGAAGAGAATGAAGAAGACTGGCTGAAATCCATCCCATGCTGGTTGTGACCAACTTGTGGCTGTGTGATGGCTTTTTGGTGAACACATGAAAGAACATCTGCAATCTCAATCTGCTTTCCACATTGCAGAGCTATCAAGAGAAGCTGAGGCTTGCTGAAACTGTTTCCAATAGTCTCTGTTACCTTCTCACACACAGATATGGATTATCTGAAAAAAAAAAAATAAATCTGCAAGATAGCCCAGAACCTGTGTGCCAATGCTGCTCTGGCAGAATCAACTGTGAGTCTCTGCTAGTATAGACTTGGCATCTGATGTTAAAGGGAAATAAATGGTAAGGGAAGAAAAAGGTAAGGACAAGAAAAAACACAGTCAGCACTACAACCTGCTTTTAACTTTGCTTCATCTGTGAATAGCAATTCCTTAAAGAGTAAAGCAAAGCAAAAGAAAAGGGAGGTTTTCAGGGAGTCACTGCCACATGATGTCCCTGGGCAGATGGGGGTGACTCTGAGGAGAGACCAGGCCATGCAGGAGGCAGAGGAGAGAAATGCACTTTCTGCATCTAAGTCTTCACCACCTCACTTCTATTTCTTGGTGCCTTGGTGGGAGCAAATAAACCTGGAGTAGTTTTGCTATCCTGAGCACCAGGGCTGTGGTACAGAGCCAGTGAAGGACAGCATCACCACAAGCTCGAGCACCTTCAGCTGGGCAGGGGTAGTGGAACAATCACCTCAGCCCACTCTGGGGTATCAGACACTCATTCACAGCAGCAGGATTGAGGAAACACAAAGAAATCCAGAGTTGGCACAAGAATAAGAAACTGGCAGGGTTTTAAAAAAAATATTCATATGAGGTCTTTGGGCCTCTTAGCACACTACAGCTAGGAAAACTTGTCTCACTGTTTTCTAGAGTCTCTCTCTTTGTGCCTGAATATAACACAGGAATACAAGAGGAAACAAGCTAAACAACTCAATTCTCATTTTACTGGTTCTGTAAACTATTAACATCATAGGAATCTTTTTTGGTTCTCTTTTTAAAAATTGTGTAAGAAACTACAGTGCTACAATAAAACCCACTGGTCAATGACCAGGCAGTTTAGAAAACTGACAAAGACAACTCCTCTCACAGAGTTCTTACTCTGTGAGGAATGGAAGCCAACCAAAAGACATCAAGTTTCTACAGTTGGTACAGCAGAAGATCAGACAATGGCAAGAAAATGTTTTTTCCTTCCTGGTCACAGGAAAATTCAGTATTTAATCAAACATTCATTACCTCTACCAAGTGAAACTTCTCACAAAGATATAGCAAAGTTTTTAGGTCTCCAATAAAAAGACTTAAAATAAACTCAGAGAGCAGACACTTTCACAAACAGAAATTTAAAAAATCAATTGAAAAGATGGCTTTTCATTACTGTTTCATGAGAAGGTTTTGAACAGGTTCTAAGCAAAAATTAAATCACAGCAGTATCATTTGTGTAAAGATAAGGCAAGCAATGGGAGGATAGGACTAAAAAAACCCAACTAAAATATTGTCATTTCTTCCTTCTTCTGCAATATGCACAACTGACATGAGACAGACATGAGACAGAAACAGTCTAGAAATATTTATAATAAAAGATCTTGAAGATAAATATTTCTAGGGCAGTTTTTCAAACACATAGAATACATTCAGATAGATGGAATAAGAGTAAATATTTCAACAACATGTTCCTTTGCAGGAACTCCTTCACATCCCAAACTCTTCCCAGGATGATTTCATAACTTCTTGCAAAATAATGTAATTAGCAAAATGATAGAGGGCATTATAGTATATGGATCTATATATATTATGTACTGTAATAGGTGTATGTATCATTATATATATGAAGCAACCTTTATATATAATGAATTTTCATAATTATTTGTGATTCCATATGTACTAATGCATATATAACCTATTTAAACTCAAAAATACATTCTGCAAGGAAAGAAGGCTGCTCACTTTCCTCCAGATAAATACAGAACATCATTTTTGTAGTAGGGCTAAACACGATCAAGATCTAAAACTCATTCTGTCACTTTGTTTCTCTACCAAATAAAAAAATCACTGTGGTGCTAAGGAATTCCTCCATGCTCACTAAGGTGGTTACACTTGTCAAAGATAAAGGCTAAAGCAATAGAGTTTCCAGCTTCCTGTTCAATTTTAGGGAGTCACTTCAGCTTTCGAAAGCTGAATGTGAAGCAACATCCATAGGTAGCTGTGCTGTAGTCCCCAGAGCTTCATATTTTCATCAAGATTTTGTAAGCAGAAAAATACAGTGGTCAGGTTTTGTCCAACAACCAAACAGCTGATTTCTACCAGCTGTGGTGACTTCCAGAAAAGTCACATATAACTTAGAACCAAAACATTAACAATGTATTTGGAGCCAGAGAGTCAATGACAATTTCTCTCAAAAATAACGCAGTGACTTAAGTGGTACATTTGCACACAACACAAGTTCATTTTAGGTGCAAAGTGTTCAAGTCCCAGGGTTTGTACAGCCCACTTCCATGCAGCCTTGGCACGCAGGAGATAGTTTGTTCCTTGAAGAAATCAAACAGGAAGGTGTGGACTTGGGTGCCAGAAAAAGCACCACAGAGAGCAGAATGGATTTCAAACTTTCCCAAGTTTGATACAGTCCCTTCTCCTTTTTCTTACAAAAACACAGTTATATTTCACTGATGATTCTCTGAGAAATAAAGTAATCCATTTTAGAACTGCAGCGGAGTCAAAAAGAATAAAATTGTACCATGCCTTCGAAAATGCTATTGCTTCTAAATGCTAATATAGCAGGATTTTACATACCTGAGGACAATGGAAGATGAAATATGAAAGCCAAGATATATGTTTGCAAACTGCCTTGTGAGAAAGCAATTCAATTTCCTATCATATATGTGTTAAGATGTGTGTAGTGTCTGGGGTAAAAGCAATGTTATCTGGAGTACTGTCATAACTAAATAATTACTTTAATAAGCTCAGAGTGTTTAACTCCTCTATCTCCTCTGTCTCTTGATTGATTATTTAGTGAGTCTGGTCCTAGAGCTCATAAATTTCAAAATTCTTTCAACTTTTTTTTTTGTCTTTCTGATCAAAGAAATGTTTATGTATCCTTCCCATACTGTGTCTCTTTAAACCATTGGCTTTTTCAAAGTGTTTTTTTTTTAACACCATAATGTGATGTACACAGAGAGGTAAATGATGTCAGAATCCTTTCTGCCCCAAACCAGTCTGTAAATCTTCAGAAAAGCAAAGTTCATGGATGCCTTTAAAAGGGGCACAATCTGTTTGTGCTTAAAAGAAAGTCCCCCTTTTTTTTGTGTGTGCAGAATAACAATGCCAGAATGTGTTATTCCAAAGAACTGTTGCCATGGTGATGCCATCAATAACATCATTTTCTGCATCCTTGTCCTTTAAACACATAAGGAACGCAACAAGCATTGGTAAATGTGAAAAAAGAACAATTACCTTTTCTTTCTCAACAGCAGAGGAAGCCTTTATTCACCTCATCAATAGAAAATTATGTAGAAAGGAATAATAAAGACTGTTACAAGAAGCACCAAGAAGCCTATTAGTGACAAAGGCTTTTTTTTTCCTTTCCATGAATAATTACAGCTCTTCAAGAAGAAATCAGCCCAGGCTAAGAACCCTTTGCAAGCTTTAGATGGTAAAACAAACATTTGATTATACAAGGATTTCCCTTTCATGTACCTTTCCAAGGAAAAACAACTAAAATCCAGAGTGAAATGAGAGAGAGAAAACCCAGAGAAACATCTGCTGCAATTAAATTTATAGAACCCTGCCCATTCACCTAAAAGACTCAACAAAAAGAGCTAGACCAGTGACAGAATCAATATAAATTTCAAGCCAGCAGGTTAAAGTTGTCTATAGTGGGAAACTTGGGCTTTTAAAGTCACATAATAACAGGAAGCTATTCCAATTCTGTACAAATGGGGGAAACAGGATTTCAACACTGGATGTGTTACCAAACAGCTGGAAAACACTGTTCAGTTTAAAACGTCAACGGCCAAAGCAAAATGGTAGATACACTTCCTACACAAAGTCAGTTCATAAATAATGGAACCTTTCCAAAGCAGGATTTGACTGCAGGAACTTTTAAAGAGTCATATAGCAAATAATCAGGAAGTCCTTCTGAGCCATTAGACTTTTGTCATGACTCTGATGGTGATGTTCAAAGAGGGGCCCTGAACGTGCTGCTTGGTGCTTTCTACATAAAGTAAAGGTCAATGTACCGTGCACTGGCTTGTTTGTATCTTTTGGAGCTTTCTTTCTGTACCTATACTAGGGTGAGAGGCTGAAGGTGGGTATGGAAAACCTCCTGCTTCCTTCTCCTTGCCTCTAAGTAGTAAAAGGGTTGTGTAAGAGAAAAGTGTGGAGCAAAGCAAGAAAGGAGTGATGTGAGTTGGAGATGAGGAATGTGCAGGTCCCACAGAGTTAGAGGAAAGGGCTAGTAGGGTTAAGGACAGCAAAGATACATAGCAGAAAATGGATCAGATTTAAAGCAACATGAAATTACTAAGATCATGCAATTCTAAGCTCTTGAGCTGAATTTCAGTGGCCTATGAGTAAAAGACAAGAAGTTAAGCATATGGTCACATTTACAATGGAAAGTTTGTGCTGGTTAGGAAAGGGAATTCAAGATGTTTGAATCTTTTCCTGCATACATGATCTTACACTGTCCTTTGATTTCTCACTGCTTCTCCCTCTACCTCTAAAGAGAGATAATGCTTGCTCATTTTGGATAGCTCCTTCAGCTTTCCACTTGTCACTGTGGAAATCCTAGAGGAATTGCGACCCAGTAGAGAGGAACAATATATGGAGATGGCAGGAACCAACTATTTTCCCTTCTATTTAGAGCTTCTGCAGTGTTTAAAGTGCTCCGCTATTCACTTCAGTTTAAATGCTAACATTGACTGGGTTCTCTTTAATGGAAAAAGAGCTTCCACATTCTTTCTAGATTTCAACACATTTAGGAATTGTTTAGAAAACCCTGTGGAAAGACTTTAATACAGCAGCTGATGGTCTAACCCAGCTTATCTGAGGGGCTATTCACCAAATTCTCCAGAAAAGAGCAATTAGTGAAATGTTTCTCAGATCCAAAAATTACTCTTTATCTCTCAAGCCGAAGGAATAAAAGACAAATTCCTGGAAGGAAATGTTATGAATTCCCTTCCATTCTGACTTGCCTGAGACTTAGAAAGAAAATGTCTACTTTTTGTAATTTCCTAGTTGGCCTTAATAGGCTGAAAACTGAATAGTAATTCCCAGTTTACCAGTCCCTCAGATCAACACTCCTGCATGGCTGTCAACAAAACAAACCAATTGTTTTGATAAATTGCTAAAAGCCTCTTGAACCCCTCTGAGATCATTTCAAGGCCACTGGAAGTTTATATGCCTAATTTATGAAGTAAGTATTGAAAGTATACATGTGTCTTATTAAGCAAGAGTTTCCTAACTCTGCTGAACTCTGTGACTGAAAGGACACTTAGTATTAATTGCCTGTAGGTTACCTCAGAACTCATGCAATATACAAGGGTCACTTCAGTGTGATACTGTTCTTACACAGATCTTTGAGAAAATCTCCTCTAATTTTTATTCTGAAGAGAGAAAAAAGCTACTAAGATGAGATATTTTAAAAGATATGCCAGTACTTACAAATTGTTCTCCTTCACCAGTAATTAAAAAAATTCTTCACAATAATCAGACGTTACCTAAATCATTCCTTTTTTCCATCCCCTGAATCCTCAGACAGAATTTCCTCCATTTGATCCTGTACAATTGTACATTTTAAGACAGAAGCAGAAGGAATGATGATTTAAAAAAATTTTAAAATAAATCAAACTTCCTTACACTAACCTATTCTAAATACTAATGGTTCTTCTCAAAAGAGAAAGATCTTTCCATCTAGGAATTCCAATTAGGAATATTTGCAGAAAAGCCTGAAGATGAACCCTCACATCCACAGTGGCCTGTGGCTGAACTGTTACAAAAATAAAGCCAACTATATAATACTAAAATCTGATTAAAACTTCAGATTTTTATGGCCTCTGCAAGGATTCATTTACCTGTACATGATCACAATTTCTACTTCAAGGGGTGTATTTGCCCTACACTTAGATCACAAAATTATTTTTTAAATGTTCTCAAAGGTGGCACTGAGAAGACTTAATGACACCTTTTTTAGCCACAACCTGCAAAACAAAAGCTAGCAAATATGTTTTACAGATGCTCTTTCATCACATTGGAGGTAACAGAGTAGGCTTTTTGTGACACATCTTTGCTAAGAAACTTGCCAGATCCTTGGCTGAGAGAAAAATAAAAGCTGTAAGTGTGTGAGCATTTCTCAGATGGAGAAAACAAATGAGAGCTGGGTCTTAGAGGCAAAATAAGGAGCTGATGGAGGCTGGACAGGCATGAAGGGACAGTCAGTCATTGTCCCTGAGTCAGAGGCCTGAAGGCAACATGAGGAATCATGCTGGCACTTAGCATATAAGCAGTCAGCAGACAGGGTAACAGTCCATGCTGGAGAAGGAAAGGCAAGCCCCATCAAGGAAAGGAAAGCAAAGCTGTTTTTGATGAAGTGCTGGAAGTGATCTAGAGTGGATATGGAATAGGGAAGGTAGTGTGCTGAATGGACCAGTAAGCTACATTCCTTGCATCTAGAAAAACAGGAATAAAAACAGAAGAAAATACTGAAAGAGTAGGATAATGGAGTAATAAGTGGAAAGGCTAGCAGACAGAAGCATTCACTGTCCAGAGCCTTCAGGCTCACCAGGAAAAGGTGTGCCACTGAGTTTTCTCATATTCCTCAATGACAGGACATGACAATTGCTTACATGTCACTAAAGGTTGTGGCTTGACAATGGGTATGCATTCCAAGATCTCTAATGCAGTTTCATCTACTACATTCTCACCACAGCTCTGTGTGCCCAGGCTGCTTGTGGGATGACATCAGACTGAAAAAACATAAGCATTCTTCTCTGCCATTGGCATAAGGGCCATCATTATCAACATTCAGCAAAGCATAACACTGGAAACTCTGTATGCTTAGAAGCAAAGTACTGGGTAAACAACCTGTGACACAAACAGGAGTTTCAGGCTCCAGGTAAAGTAAGATACTGAGATCAGCATTCTTGAGTCCTTATGAAGTGGAGTTCTTTGTGGGTTTGAAAGCATGTTTCTAACTGGCTGTGTTATTACCATAACCTGGAATTATTTGTAGATCTGGAAAGTTCCCACAGGGTGTGATCTGTATGCCATTTTAATACATGTCATATTGTTGGGTTTGGGCATCACTCGTGGGCTTTTTTCTACACTCATTGAAACAATGAAAGAGACAAAGAACACATACTTGGGCCTGACTTCAAATTTAAAAATCCAGTTTGATGGTAATCCACATCCTAGAAAATTACAGGGTACTACAATCTGAATTAAACACAACATATGCAGAACAAGCTCCACCTACATCACTTGGCCAGCCAAAGAAGAGAACACAATGCTATTTGAGGATGTGTGTTTACCAGATTGGAAGTGCTCCCTCTTTGTTCTTTCAAAAGTGATGAAGAAGACTGGTCAAGTGGGGGATGCCAGAGAGAACTGGGACAGCACCCCCTAAGCCTTTCAGAGCTGCTACAGGAAACTTTTCTTCTTCCCCTCTGACTGAAAATCTTCTGTGAAACTGCTTTTATGACCTCGCCTTCACAAATTGCTCATGCAGGTTTATAGGTCTGGCACATCTGCTAACGAGAGTATGTCCCACCCCAGACTAACAACAGTGAAGTTCCCAGCACTAGGCAACCATTCCACATGACTTATAACATGTCACTGAAATTCCAACTCCAGCTTCATGGCATGAGCAAACAGACAGGGATTCTCCTTCTGTTATGAAACCCTACTGGCAGCCACTCTACTTCCTCCCTCCACTATGGCAACTGCCAGATTTCGTAAGTACTGAGAGAGTTGTTGTTACTTTTGACCCTGACTCTTGTCTTCCAGGTCTTCTCTCTTGCATGTGAGTTCTACTGATGGCAATTTGGAAATAATAAGGAATGTAAGAGCGATGTTAGGTAAACCCACATAATCTCATAAATAAGTAGTACTTTGTAAGAGGCTTTGCACTAATGTGTTTTTCTAAGATGACATTTGCACACACATTCCTACCCAAGAGGGGTTTTTGATGAAATGTTAAGCAAGCTTAGATTGATAATTTAGAAGTCATTGCTCTTTGCATGGAATTTATGATGTTGCAAGAGCCTACAGATCCAAAAGGGACACTACAACACAATAATCAATGGCAATCTTTTTACTCAGCACAGAACCACCACTTAATTTCCTTAATGAAGGACTAGCTAGAAAGGGGTCTCCATTTGAACAGAAAAGAAAACTTGGTTGAACTAAGCCATTAATGTCAGAACAAAAAGGAAACCGGAAAATTATTTTGTGGTCTTTGATGACAAGTTATCCTAGAAGAAGTCCCTGAGGAAAGCATATGAAAGGGCTTGTGAATGAAATTGGCTGTTTGAACAGAAAATTATAAAGGTTCCGCCTTCTAAGATGGTGCAAGCCACTTGTTGAATGATTACTGCAGCTGTTGGTTCATTGTGAATGTACAATAGATGAATTTATTGTCACTCTGTATAAATTACCCTTGTTGCTGCCACTGAAAATTATACAACAGGGGTTGTGATAGCCTGACATAGCTAATTAAGAACAAATTGCGAAAGCTTACTTTTTAATGACCACTTTTGCATAGATACCTTGTCAAGACAAACAAGTAGTGGACAGATTTGTTACCAATGAAAAATATTCTATTTTGTTTAATTCTGACTTTGGCTCTGTAAGGATTTTTCAGAGTTTAAAAGTGAAGAAGTTAAGTAATTTCTTATTCTCTCAGACAAGGTCTCAAGTGATAAACTTCATTTTCTAGGAGTAAGGATAAATTAATATGCATCCCTACGCCATGCAGTGACAAAAGGAACGAGTATTATAGGGAGCAGAAGAGACCTCCTGCAGACCAGGAGGAGGCACAGGATAAGAGGAAATGGCCCCAAGCTGTGTCAAGGCGAGTTCAGTTTGGACATCAGGAAGAATGTCTTCACTGAATTGGCTGTCAGGCATCGAAAGGGGCTGCCCAGGAGGTGAGGCAATCCTCATCCCTGCAGGGGTCCAAGGAATGATTGGATGGGGTATGCAGCACTCTGGGCTGGTTGATTAAGGTGGGGATCAACCATAGGTTGGACTTGATGGTCTTTTCCAAACGAAATTATTCTGTACTTATGAGTGTTTTCAATATCTTCAGAAGTTTTTTAACAGGCAGGGACTGAGCCCAGGAGGTTCCACCTGGACATGAGGCAGAACTTCTTCCCTGGGCAGTGACTGAGCCCTGAACAGATTGTCCAGAGAGGGTGTGGAGTCTCCCCACTGGGGATATTCCAGACCCCTCTGGACACAATCCTGTGCCCTGTGCTGGCCCTGCTTGAGGTGAGGCTTGGACCCTATGAACCACTGTGGGCCCTTCCAGCCTGAGCCATTCCCTGATTCCAAGGATAATAAAGAAGTCTGAAGAAAATTAAACAGCATTGCTTTCATAATAAGGCCAGTTAAGTCAGTGATTTTAATTGGTACTTCTCACAGCAAAAATACTCCTTCCCAGAAATTTCCAAACCAAATGCATTTTACATAAACAAACAGTAAACCCGAATTTGAGACTACTTAGATTACAGTAGTAACTCCAAAGAAACTAAGGGATGTGAAAGTGGGAAATCTGTGCTTTTACAATCCATCTCAAATAGTTTCTGCCTGTAGAAAAATGTAGTCTCTCTTTTCTCCTTGCATGGTCAAGGGGGAGAAATAAACTCCCCTAGAAGTCAGAATCTCTCTTGGACACACAACGTTAAATGCAGAGACAATGTTCCAGTGCCTCAATTCCCTCAGCCTTATAAAGAGAGTTTTTTGGTGAGCTACAACTTTGCCAACATGATGTCAGGTGAATGTATTTTGAAAGATGATTGAATATGTTCACCGTGCTGGATAACGGTCTTCTGTCATGTTAGCTTTAGGTCTCACACACAAAAATTCTTCCTCATATCAAGTCTGAATCTGTTAGTTCATAACCATTACCTTGCAACAGGCCCTGCTAAGATCTTTGTCTTTCTTATAACCACCTCTTAAAAGTACCGAAACACTGCAATAAGGTCTTTCCAGAGCCTTCTCTTCTCCAGGCTGAACAACCCGTAAATCTCCCACTCTGTCTTCACAGGAGAGGTGTTCTGTACCTCTGATCATTTTTGTGGCCTCCCTCTGGACCTGCTCCAAGAGTTCCATGTCATCTAACACACTTTTAATACCATAAAGACGCATAAAAAGGCTTGGACATAATTTTGAGAAAATATGACTGAACATTCCTATGACTAAGAGATTGTAAAAAGTGCATGTGAATCTCTGTTCAAGTGTCCGACTAAAGACAACAGCCCAGTACAGGACGACCAAAGAAAACATTATTTGTTTCAAAGGACTATAGTTGTTGTGGATTTAAAAAAACAAACAAACCCAAAACAAACAAAACAACTGTCCAGCATCCAGGCTACTCTGCTTCACTTCAGTTAAACTGTGATGTTCTTGTCCTGTGCAGGGTACAACATTGAAGAAAAAATCTCCTTAGCAAAAGATTTTGCACCCAGAGTCACAAATTACAAAATACAGCAGAAAAGCTGGCATCTATTTCATTCAAAAAGTGCAACAACTACATCTGGAGCATCTACCAATGCTTCCTCCCAGACTTCAAATATTTTCATCCTACTATTCTTAGTCTTCCCTGCCACCAGGACCACTGGTGACAATTTATGCTATGGCTGTGCTTCACTTTCAAGTGTTCACATCAGTATATGCAAGTACCAAGAAGTGTAGGTATCAATTATCTCTTCAAGCTGTTGCCTTTCTTTTTGGAGGTATGTAGAACTTTTTTTCAGCTTCTAGCACCGCACTTTATTAGAACAGGTAGATTTTCTTCATGAGCTGCCTGTAAAGCTGAAGTGCAGTACTGAAGGTTTCCTGGCTCAGCTGGCTGCTGTCCACAGGGACTGCAGTCTAGGAGAACATGATTCCCAAGAAAACAAAATGATTAGAACTACCTGCATGCTGAAGGAAGTGGAGGACAGAGAAGATGGATGGCATGGAAGGTTTCTGACCCTTCCCTCAGGACTCTCCCATGTGAGAGGTGGGGTGAGCCCTTCCTCTGGGCAGCTGCAATAAGGGTGCAATGGGAAACATGAGCTGAAAACTCAACAAATAAAGGAATCCTGGGAGAAAAAACATGACAAAAACTAATGGTAATGCTGTACACTGACAGAGTGAGTCCAGAGCTCTGAAGTGTATTTGACTTATGTGGTAACTCCACCATTGGATATCATAGGTAGGGCTTCACAATAATTACACATCTTTGCAGCTCACCTGATAATTAAGCTCAATCAGATCCCCGAGTATTTACCATATAACTGCTGTGTGGTTTAGAAGATGAGATAGTTGTGTAATTTGCTGGTATTTTCCAGGGCTAAACCCTACTATTACACACTGCAGTTCTTACCACAAATCATCACCAGGATGGTCTACACAGATGTTGGTTCTCAGCTATAAAATTCCATAGGGTTGAAGACCTGAGCAACAATTAAATAGATGCTTCTAAAAATGCTGTTAATGCCCAATGTACATCTGTATTTTAAAGTAAATACCCATGAATGTTGCATTCCCCTTTTAGGCATGCTTTCAGTGAATTTCACTCAGATAATTTGATGGCAAAAGAATTTTTGCTGAAATGGCAAATTTTAAGCTGGAATTACACATTATTTATGAAAAGAAATATTTGGAGAGTATGTGAGTAAGAATTCACACACCTGAGTGCTAGCCACAGTGGTAATATAAATCATGAAGATATGGCTTCTAGAGCATGTAGATATGGAATGAAAACTGGACTAATCAAACAGCCTTTACCTTGTGAGTGAAGACTGAACTGTAGCTACTGGAGTAAATCTTCCTTTCTGCTACTGCAAAATTCAAGGTGTGATACAGATACAGTGATAACACTGGATTACAATTAGGCCACTGAAACCAACAAAGATCAACTTCCTTCACTACCTGTCACTTATAACTGGGGAAGGAATCCCTGCAATGAGTCTACTAAAAATGATAAAAAAATCCATCTAAACTTTTTTTTTCAAATAAACCAACATATTTTGGTCTAAAAATGGCACCATTTTTTCTTGCAACCATTTAAAAATATCTACCCACTAGAAATGAAAACATGAACAAAATTAAAGTGTAGAGAAAAAAAGGCCATGGAAATAGGTCTACTATACAGGCTTAACTTGAAATACTGGAATATTACTGGATTATTATGTTTACAAAATGGTAGCAAGCAGAAAACATGCTATAATTTTGTAAGCATCAGATCTAGACCTGAAAGTCCAAATGGCCTTTCAGCTAGTTATTAGGGAAAATTTCTGGGGGTGGGGGACAACTCCTTCCAAACATTGGCTTGTCCAAGTCCAAGTAAATTTGCTTTCAGGATATGGCAGTGTATCTTTTAGCCTGGAGATAGTATATTGAAGCAAAAATCTTGGAAATTTTGTTTATTTTTTTGTTTATGCACCTAGTGCTCAACATAGAATCCAGTGAAGAGATACAAATATGATTTAGGGGTTGGAGCATTTGACCTGTGAGGAGAAGCTAACAGAACTGGGATCATTTAGCCTCAAGAACAGAAAGCTCAGGGGTATCTCACCAATGTGTACACCTGATAGTAAAGGGGAAGTAAAGAAGATGGAGCCAGAATATGAAGCCAGACTTGGTGATGCCCTGTGGATGGGACAAGAGGGAGTCCCACTGAAATATAAGAAATTTCATTTGTCTGTGGCAATGTCACAGTATGACATGTTTGTAACATCCGAATTTTTCAGCGAAGAATGGAAAGGCTAGAAAAGGGTTATGACTGAGTCACTGTCTCTGGATTTAAAGGTGACAGGAATGGCTGTCTGAGATGCAGCATCTAAGGTGTAGGCTGTGCAGTCTTCAAATAGAAAAGTCAGTTGGGGAGAGTTTTAAAATAATTTGTATGCTATTTTGGAATTTGCTTTGTAAATAAAATAAAATGGAGTGAGAAAGAACTTTACATAGCACCCTAGCCTGAACATGGAAAGAAGGGGAATGCATACTCAGAAATCCTCCCTTCTCCCCTTATATCCCCTTCTGAACTATGAACTGATCATTATGTGAGGTGACTCTGCTGTAAAAGTTTGTAAAAAAATTAACTCCTGAGCCAGAAATTTGAGCTTCAAGGTCCTTGGAGAACAGTTTTGGTGTCATGCAACCAGAGATATTTTTTTCCATGTTCATTCAGGGAAAACTTTAGAAGCACTTACATAAGCTAGGTGTCTCCACACAATTTTTTAAAAGTTTGGACCTTTTTCTCCCACCAGCTCAAGGCTGAACTTCTCTGAAAAGAGATAAATATGGACTAAGAAGCACAGGACATTCTTTTGACTTCATTATATACATTCATTTTGAGGTTCTCATAGGGTTACAACTGCAATCTAGATTAAGAGAACACTCTTCCAACACAGCCCAACCACTTTACACACCTGTGTACTTGCATACTTATCATCATGTCATCAGAACACCAATTAAAGAAACCCTTGGTGTCATAAAATAATTGAATAACATAGACTGGAAGGCTACTTTTTAAAGATCATTTGTTTAAAGCTTGAAAGTTACACTGGGTCTTGCATTGCTGTATCTTGCTTTCTCAGTGATATCTATTTATCAGCACAGCAGCTATGAACTATGTTATGCTTGGTGAAAGTCTTTTTTAAACATTAGAAATTAGTTACGAGGATTTTTATGATAAAATTCTAAGCCATTTATTATGCAATATTACTGATAAGTTCATGTTGATGACATTTGCCAACTGTATTTTTTTCACCTTAGCAATAAGCTTTTATTACAAAAAAAATTAAGTAACGAAATTCGCCAAGTTACCTGTGTGGAGGAGATACTGAGATAGAATCACCTGAAGAACAATTATTACCATCCCACTTTTCTCCACACTGAAGATAATGATTTTATCATCCTTTATTCCCCTGCTCGCTACAATCAGTGTTTCTCTCTGTGCATCTTGTCAAACACAGCACAATTGTGCTTCATTCAGATTTACCTTCCAACATTTTTGTTTTCCGTGTCTATCAAGTCAGTCTGAAAAAAATCCAGTCTTATGACAATCCACATGCTTCTTATGCCATTAGGTGATCCCAGCTATGACTGCCCTACTGCTCTAATAAGATATCTGTAACCCATTGTGAAATACTACATCGCCTGGGTAAACCCTCGGCTTTAATACAATATCAAAATTTGTTGAAATGTCAATATAACTAAGTTTTCACTATTTTAAACCCTCTCTATATTTTGCTTCAAAAAAGGATGGAGAGAACTTTGGTGTCTGACCCTAGCCAGGTCCTGTTCCTGGGAGCAAGGGGATGCCCTCACACTGCCAGAGCTCCAGTGTCCCTTGCCTATTGTTAAACTCTGCTTGTGGGGTGATGAAAGTCAGAGTTAGAAAAGATTCACAAAAATATATTTGCAACAGATTGTCCTAACTTATGTATTAGATCCACACTTCCCTGCACCTGATGCTGTACTGGATTCCCAACCAGGAAATAGGGAAAACTGTAGTCCAAACCCAAAATGTTGTTTTGGGGGAGAAGGGATTTTTCTTTGCTGTATCTCTTCATGTGATATTCACTTCTAATTTTTTTTCTTTAATTTACGTACATCCAGTTAGAAACTTCCAGCAACATACATGGTGCTGAGAGCTTTATCCAAAGTCACCTCTATTGTCAATGTGGTGGAATAATACTAGAAAAATAGACGCAAATTTTCTGTACATATTTGTCTAGGTATTTAGGTATGTACAGAACTAGCTCACTGGGAAATTTTTCCTTTATGACCACATAAATCTTTTTCATTAAAATCAGAGGGTTTTTATGCCTAGGACTACCTGTGCTTGCACCAGACCTGGTGCAGCCAGAAGAAAACCCTGCCAAGACCACAAACTAACCCAACTCTCCAGGGATTCCTAGTTTGCCATAAGGAGTGGCTTAAGAAAGCAGTTTTTTTAAAATCAAGTTATAAGCCCCTGTGGGCCTTCTGCTTATTTTATGAAGGAAAAATTCATGCTACCTCTTTACCATATAACCCAACATCCACAGACAAGAGGAAATGCTTTGAGAAATTTACAGAAATTTGAGAAAATCGCAGAATCTTGTATGCCTTGCTTGTGCTGCTGGATGTCCACTAAAGAAAAAGATAACTCCCTAATATTTTGTCCTGAAGAGATCATTCTAGGAACGGAATATAACAGTACACATTGAAAATACAACATTCATAAAACCCTGAGCAAATATTTGTGCTAATGAAGGTTAAGGAGTTGGCAGTTCTGAAAACTGTAGTCCTCTATTTATCGACAGCCTAATTTCAATGCAGGCAGCTGGAGTGGAAGCGTCCCTACACTGGCCTGCCAATGCTTTCAACCCTGACCCAAAGAGACCCTCTCCAGAAGCAAGAAATAATTAATTCTTTATGCTTGTTCAGTCCCGCATTTATTTCAAGCAAGGGCTGCCCATTCCACGGAATCTGTACCCAGTGATTTTATAATACAGTCCACAGTCAGCCAGGATGTGAACCGAGACCACCTAAGTAATTTTATTAAAATAACACCCTGGAGGAGAAACAGAGGGCTGGGAGCAAAAGGCCAGAGCTGTTATCCACTTCAGCTTATTTTTGTAAATGGAAGGTGGTTGCAAAGGAAGGGAAAGCAAGTTGAGTCAAGCCTAATAGCCTTGAAAATTACATAATAAAAATTAGGAGGGAAAGTCAGAGCGCGCTAGAAAATGGCTTGGATCTTTATATACTTGCATGACCTATTCTTCTAAACACAAATGTTCCCTGTCCTTTCTATGGAATGACGTGAATTGTTCTTGATGTAGGAATTCACTTGCTGTAGGCATGTTGAGTCTGATGCAGTACTCATTAGTAATGAGATGTATTTCCATTGACTGAGACAGTGACTTATCAGCTCTTCTTTTTTTTTTTTTTAGGCCAGTTCTCAGAAATGGATGTGTCAGTATTCCAGGATCTAACTTCTGTGTTCTACTTAAGGAGTAAAATTTTCAGAAATTACTAAGCACTCTCCTTCTAAAAATTAGTCCATTTAATGCCAGGCTGTGGCCAACCAGACCTGCAGGCACACCTGTCACTGCTGGAAACCAGAAATCCAAATGGCTCCAATCTGAAGCCCCACTGCACTTTTTTTCCTTGAAACTGTTGACAAAACAGTTCAGTAATACTAAAGACTGTGACAAAATGCCTGCATTAGACAAAGTGCATCTGCATTAGTCTCCAACATAAATTTTCATTTCTCTCTTCTTAGGTATGCATCGAACACAGACTTTCTCTCTGCTAAGGATAAAGAGTTTCCTCACATCATGCCCATGCAGTCTGCCTTAGGAACACACCTGCTGCTCCAGAATGTCAGCTGAGAACACAGCTCTTGCATGAGACTCATTCCTTCTGGAGTCAGAAGTTCATTTCACTACTGACATTTGTGAAGCACAGGCTTGTCTCATGATCTAACAGGGGAAATAATGCAAGCGGTACAAAATGTGAGCTATTTGCAAAAGAATTTTTGTACCATTTGTGAAATCTATGTAATAGCTCATTGCAATCTATTATATGTAACTAAATCAACACCCTTCAGTAGAATAGCATGTGTAGAAAAAATCAAGGAAACTAAAAAAAACAAACCTCTGTGGTTATGTGTTTAATTCTGCTAAATTCAACATAAAGATGCATTGATAACAGCAGCGTTGGATTAATCCCATAACTGTTTTTGTTTGCTCAGAAATGTACAATTTAGGTGTGATTCTTAAAAAAATATGAAAATGACAATTTTAATTTTGAATTTTTTAGTTTACTTCTACAATTCCTTTCTTTAGAACTGATTAGGAGCATAAGAGAAGCCCTAATACTCTGTACCACAAGCTACTACTACATGCCAAACACCGCTCCATTCATTTTTCATCCTATGATTTTATTTCATAGAAAGACAGCTCTGCTTATCTTTGGCCAACAAACCACACTGATGTCACATCAAATTATTATTATGGAGTAAAAGTAAGTATGCCTCTAAAAGTTTGCATTACAGGACCTAAACTGTAAAAGGGTAATTGAAATTTATTTCTATAATTCAAAAAGGGATTTATCAATACTCCAGTGCATCATTTTTAGCAACACATTTCCATCCCTCTTATTCAGACATCCTAACATAGTTGACAAGTCTGCTACTTGTTTTTTCTACCTTAGCACAGAGCTGAAGCTTTGATACTGACTCTGATTCCTCTTGCCTCACCTCACACCTGTGCCAACTTAATGTCTCAGGAAACAACAGAACTGTAGAGCACGTTGCAGAAAATGGGTGTGCTTGTACTGCAAACAAGACCATAGCACCAGAAATGCAATTGTGAGACAACACAGCATGCTGGAAGGAAGAATTAACCAGCAGCAAACACAGAGAGAGGGCCAAAGCAGTAGGTCTGCTTGTTCCCTGTCACTGGACAGAAATCATCACTGCATCTTTTGCCTCAGAGAGAAAAACTGAACTTTTTGTCCTACCACGTGCATCAGAAGTAATTCTTCTTAATAGAGGCTTAGTAGCAGCCCACCTACATGAAACAGCACTTTATGTCTGTTTGGACAGAGGGAAAGACAGTCACAGAATTTTTTTTCCCAGCTATATTCCCTACTAACTTTGAAACATATTTGATGCTTTTACTAAACAAGCCCTGCTTTAAATACTCAGATATCTCTCTTGTGGTTCATATTTTGTGTTTTTCCTTCGCTACATCTTCAAACACATAATACCACGTAATCTTCAAGCAAGCAAACTCCCAGTATTTCTCATGGCTCTCTGACAGACATCTGCATCTCCTGCTGGCCCCCAGGTTTGCTGACCTGTTGCAGCCATGGATTGCCCATGCCAAGGCTGGCCCAGTGGATGCAGCAGGATTAGAAGCGGGGGGACTGTGCAGACAATGGAATCATGAAGAAAGCCTGTGTGAGAGTGCACACAAACCAACAGTTCTCCTTCTCTCGCCCCCTGGGAACAAGAGGCCACCAAATGCAGGGAGCAGGAGCCAGGATGAGACAAACAGGATGTGGCAGTTCTTGAGACAAGAGGCTGCAGGCCTGAAGGGCTCCTCTTAGAGTGCCTGCATGCATTCAAGGTAGACAAGGAGAGTGTGTGTAAGAGGGATCCACTGATGGCTACAAAGCAGACACACCAGGCTTGGGAAACCCCCCTGAGCTGGAAGCAGTGCAAGAAGTATCACGTGTGCTTGCCCTGCTTTTCCTCTTCCCTAGGTACTTAAGGCTATTACTGGAGACAGCTATTACAGCAAGACAGGCACATGTACTCTGATCAAGTACCACTGTTCTTGTTATCTAAGAAGAGTCCCTCTGGCATGCTCCCTGTGGCCTACATATTCTGGCTTTTCCCCATTATTAACAGATTATACCTTTCCAGACTTTCCCTGGATAATGTAGAAATTATTTTACTCATAAGGCACATGAGACATTTCTTAAGTCCTATTCTTTTCAGTTTTTCTGCTGCTAATTCCACAGACATAAACTAGCATTCACACACTTGCATATTTCAATCCCATTTACTCTCACCCAACAGTTTTCTGATTGATAACAAACCACTTTTCTAGATCATTAAGGCTGGACAAACCTTATAATACAGAATGTAAAGTTAGATACATGTATTCGAAAATACCAGCAAATACTTTTTTATAAAGGCTAATTCGCAAGGGCTTACAATACCTTTAAACCAATTTTTACCATTTAAAATAAAATTTGGGGTGCAATGGAGTTTTATTTCATGATTTAGAAGGCAAATTTCTTTTCAATTTACCTAGTGGGGATTTAATTGCCACTGAAACAAATGTGTCCTGCTCCTTGCTGCCTTAGTAGACCTATAATAGGATTTCACTGGTTTCTTTTTCAAGTGGAAGTAAGCTTATGTTCCCAGCTCTTGACATGAAGTTGCAGTACAGAATTTACATCAAATTCAGGGGCAAAATAGCGCTGATGCATCTATTTACTTTAGGCACCAATGTTCCTGGGACCTTCTGGAGATGTGCAGAACTCAAGTGCTCTGAATCACAGCTTCATTAGAGTTCATAGTCATCACTATTAATGACTTCAGCATGAATACTAAAGCTCCAGAGAACCTCTTTCCATCATATCCACAGGGGAGGATGGCTTTGTGCTTTAAGGCTAGAAGATTTTTAGGTTTTGTTTCTTTTAGGTTCATTCACATGGATATTTTTGCAGTTTGCTTGGCAAAATGAAGCATCAACAACTTCATTTAAAGACAGTCAAAATAATTTTTTTAATCTGCAGATATTTTAACCTTTTTCTCCCCAACGTCTAAAACAAAAATGTACATGTATTCATCTCAAATTACTGTTTCTCTGAGAAAGTTTTCTAGCTTTCTGATTTCTCAGTGAATTTGCTTATTAGTCCAGGTCATATAAACATGATTTTTCAACTAATGAACAGTTTGTCTGTGGGATCTTGCCCAATACAGTTAGTGAAGGCTGGGAATCTAGTGGGCTAGGAATCAGGAGGCAGCATTCTCTCTCTAGGAGCACACTGAATACCAGCTTCCTTGCCTGTAAAGCAGGGATACACATCTTTTGTCTGGCTGAATGGAGAGTCTCAACCTCTCAGTCTCTCTCTCTCTCTCTGTATAGTAGTTGACACAATAGATCCAGACCCAAAAGCTATTGTAATACAAATTAATACTACTTTTCCACAAGCCCTTCACCAGTGCTACCTAAATATACTTTTTGGCCACAGTACCATCCACAAAACAAATGCACTGCATTAGAGATTTTCACCACCCGTGCTGCAATTACCACAGTGATACAACCTTTTTTAGACCTTGGTGGTATAAAAAGAAAATAGCATCATGTTCAATGCCAGCTCCTCTGCTAAAATATTCATCACCTAAGTGATAGTTGTGTGCTTTTTCAAAGTGTACAATGCATAAGCTTTGCTACTGGCAGACTATGTTCTTAGTATGTTTAAACCCACGTAAAACAGCCATAATTACCAAGCATGAATGGCCAAAAGTGAAAAAAATTCAAGAGACTATAAGTTTTGATTCAAGCTATGCACAGAACTTGTTAAAAAGAAAATTAAGAATACCTCATAACTGAAAAATGCAAGCCTAAGCATCTGAGCTTTTCAAGTAGCTGTTACTTTAAAATAAAACGCAGTCATAGTTATAAAAGAAAATAATGGAGTGATATTTATTGTTATTACCTGTTACTATTGATACCATTTGTGGTTATTATTTAAATGTCATTTGTTTTTATTGTTGCTTACAGGGAAATTATGCTCATGCAACTGTGCAAGAGTTATTGTGCTAGTGTGTGGGCATGAGTATGGAGAAAGCATTCCACTGACCATGAGATGACAACCAGGCCCTAAACCTCAGTTATTTTCTGACTCTTGAATCATACTTCATGATAAAAAGCCACTATGAATTTTTTTTATGGACATAAACCATACCATTCTACATAAGAAATCTGCAGAAATACTATCAAGAAAGTGATTCACTAGATGGGTTTGTGGATCAAGCTAAAAGTTAAGGCAACTTCTGGGGGAAGAAAAAAAAGAGTTGATGAGCAAACCCTGGGGGAGATGGTATTAGGAAAAATAATTTATTTCAAATAAGACATTCTGTTACAGCCTCCTGTCACTCAATAAGGGAGATAGAATTTGTCTTACCAGAATGGCCAATCTTTTGGTATTTGTGTTTATTGTAGAACCTGTTAAGTGCTCTGCTGCATCCAATGATGCAGCCATGAAGGGGTGTCATCATAGATGTCCCCACAAACCTAGACACAGCAAAAATGATTAAATTCATGAGCAGTTTTGCCTTGAAAGGCCACTGATTTAATATGCTGCCATTTGTGCTCCTGCCAAGAAACCCTGTGCATTTAAAGCCAATGCTCTAGAGATCCACAGGGTGAAAACTTTTTGGCTTCAAGATATGGTTTCGAGTGTTGCATGAGATCTAATGAGATCCAAATGACTCTGCAAAATTGCCTTGGCTGGCCTCTGCTCAGGCACTTTGCTCTGAATTACACCATCTGCACTTGCACCAGGGATTCTCTGAGGTGTGGTGGAAAACCCTCAGCTTTGCCTGGATCTGTAGGGGTGAGACAGAGCTCATGACTGGGTAAGAAGATGGAGGGTGAAGAACACTGCCTAGACAAGGTGGGTTCCACAGCTCTTAAAACAGATGTTCAAAGCAGCTGCCAATGTCTGTCTGTTGCTGCACTCTCCTTGTATTCTGACCAGGATATTCAGGAACAAGAGAAATTCTTATTTGAAATCCGTTTCACAGAATTCACAGAATGACTAGGTTGGAAGAGACCTTCAAGATCATCGAGTCCAACCCACGCCCCAACGTCTCAACTAAAGATTACTTTGAGAGCAATCTTTCTGAATCTGCTGTCTCTTACAACGGGACACAGAATTCTAGGGTTATCTGGGAATTTCATTTATGCTCCCCATGACTTCAAGGATCTAGTGACCTGGCAATGGCCTGGATTTTTGCTTTTCTCTTACTGTGGTAAATTACAGTTGAGGCTTTTGTGGTTCTACTCTAAGTTTTGAGTTTGTTTTGCTGACAAGCATTTTGTGGCTCGTGGTATTTAGTTGCATATGGAATACATGTTCTCTGAACCCTTCTGAACTGTGTATCTCTGGCAAATGACTTCAACTGATGGCCTTGGGGATCTTTTGTAGACGTAAATTGCTATATTTCTGTTATTTGTTGCCCAGACACCAATTCAATGAGGGATTCATGCTGCAGAAGTCCTTGAATTAGGAAAGAATCTAAAAGTATTGCAAGAATAAAGGAATCATCATGTTTTTAATACATTAAAAATCTGTAAATGGCAACTACAACTGTAGTGAAACACAAATAACTAGTTATTTAAAAACACTTTTTTTTGCATGTTTATTTTTCTTCTCAAATTTTCTAATCAGTCAATGCAGAAATTACATAAGACTGCTATTGTGTTAAAAAAACCGACAGAGCCTTAATTTGAATAAAATTTTAGGTCTATGGGATTTTTGTTTTATTTCAAAGTATCTTCCTCTGAGACCTATTAAGACACTCATTGTTTCAAGGCAAGATATTTGATGTTTGTAAAGCATATTAGATACTTGCTTTATATTAAAAAGGCAATGATTGGCTTCACAAAGAACCATACAAATACCTTTTTAATTGAAATCTTTCCATCTCCCCTGCTTTCAAGTCCCCAAAGGTACCAAGCTATGAATTTCAATGAGGGCTTTGCAAAACAGTATTTAATTAGTGCTTTTCTGTCAGCCTATCTTCCATCACCCATCTAACCATTCTTGTTTCTACAGAGACACACAGCAGCAGTTTAATATTATACAAAAGGAAGAACATTCTCTCACAGATAAGAGTTTAAAACCTATCAGTTCAACCTACTTTTGGTATGGCTGTTCTCCAAACCCATACAAAATGGTGTCTGTTTTTATTATGGAGGTAGCAGACCTTATCCATTAAAAAAAAAAGGGGGGGAAAAAAGGAAAATAATAATAAAAAATCTGCACCTGAAGGAATGACAGGCTTAAACAGCAGCAGTCTGTTATATCATTGGTGCATTTCAGCTATGCCTCTAAAAGTATCATCATGAAAAAGTGGGACTAATGCTGATCCACAGCACATGATGCAGATGGACACAGGATTCTGACTGGCTTGCAGACACTCTTCAGGCTCTTTCAGTCAAATATTAATTGGTAAGTTCTATCCCCAGCTGAAGAAGCCTCTTGCATTCCTTGCCAAGTAAACCCTAACACAGCAGAATTCACAGCATCTCCTATTCCTTGTGCCTAAAAAGGAAAATGGCCTCTGAGCCTGGATGCAGTAATTCTTGATGTTATCCTCTTTCAGTGGGACTAGAGCAGGGTGACACACCCAGGGTCCAAACCTCTAGTGCTTCAGAATGCTGGTGTTACACTACAAAAAACTGCAGTGCTTTACCTAGATTAGGCACATCAGACATCACCCCAATTTTCTACATTGCCTTGCTACTGAAGTGTCATCAAATTTCTGATGCTTATCTTAAAAGACTTCTACACCCAGTTTCTCATAATCTTCAGAGAAATTATAATGTCCTTACTGTGAATGATCTAACTAAAATTTAAAAAAATCACTTCTTTATGAAGGTGTAATTCTGAGGTAAAGTTGGTTTATGGCAGAGACACAAGAGACACACACATCCTTCCTGGTGGTGAATGGAAAAAGGGGAAATGAATGATGAGATCCTGTACACACATCAGGTGGAAAACATGAGAGTACAAACAAGCTACCTGCAATAGAAATAACTTCTATTGATGATGCAGAGTGATACTGCAGGGTTTATATATGAAGATGATTAGGATACAGTAGAATGTATGGAATGGAGTAGCATCACAGCAGACAAATGCTGCTTGGACTGCACCCTGGAAATGTGCATCTTTTGGAGTAAATGGAACCATTCAGATGAATGCTTCCATATGAAGACTTTAAACTTAATTCAGCATGAATAACAATTTCTTGTTCTGACAAGGGGTGAGAAATGAAGGAAAAGGGATGCCACCAGAAAAAAGGAATGAGGAATTTTAAAAGATGTGATAAAGGACATTTGCTCATACTACACCTATGTTTTCACAATACTTTTCCTTCTTTCAATTACCTTCTTAACATGAGACTAAATAAATTCAGAAACCTGAAGATTAAAGCAATACGTATTTTTAAAATCCTGATTTCAAGCAGAATGGGGTAAAGCTGTGATAGTATCCAGAAATAAGAATAAGACCCATGAGGAAAGCTGACAGCATGACATGAATTGCTCATTATGGTAGGCCTTTCTGTCCTAAGTCTTAGCTACAAGTAGTGAGTATCAGGACACTAACTTTGGTACAGAGGGAGCAGAGGAGAAAATGAAAGTAGCAGTAAAAGCCACAAGACACCACAGGAGGGTGCTACACACAGTCCCTGTATTCTTCTGGCAGGAACAGCTAAAGGCAGCATGACTGTGTTTTCCATAGAGTTGGAAAGCAGCAGTAAGTCCTTTTCCCTCAGAGCATTCCAGAATAAATCCATTTACTTATAATCAGAGACTCAAAACCAAAAGGCACCAGTTGTTTAAGCCTGAGACCCATTGGTCATAATGGTACTGACAACTGGGCCAGTTGAGAACACAAGGAGCAAAAATTACCTTAGCAAATGACCCATCCAATGCAGAGTTTAATGATTGTATAAATATTGCACGATGCCTACACCGTGTCAGATAATAACTCCCCTCTACCACCTATTCCTTACATGCTTAATATCAGCCCATCTTCAGAAAGCTCCAGGATTCTCAGAATAAGGTTGGTATATGAAGGGATTTATACTTTTATGAATCAGCATATGACAATACACTTTCTACAAGCACAGATAGATTTTACTGTGCCCAGATATGTTTTCTTTCACACTTCCCACTTTACTTTTCAGTAGCTAAACAAACTCAGAGCACTGTACTACATACAATACAACACATTTACCACTACTTACTTTTTACTGAGGCTATTTAGAGCAATTTAAAAGAAAAAAAATTAACTACTCATCCCTCTTCCAAGAGATTTATGCTAACTTTCCAGGGTAGAGGCTACTCCCTTCTATATCCCAGTGAGGGTAGGAAAGTTCATCAAAGTAATCTGATGCATCTTGTGGGTTCCTGGAAATAGAAAATTGCATATGCTTTCTTTAAAGTATCCTCTAGTACAAGGGAGGGTCCCTTGCCCAACTGCTCAAGTATGTACACTGCCCAGAACCCATCTCTTCATTGCCTCATCTCAGTGGAGCTTCTGTTCAGGGCCCTTGGGACAGAAGAAAAGGACATGCTGACCCACAGAGATAGTGGAACTTATGGTCTCTTCTTATGTAGGAAAAGGGAAGATAATGCAAGGGAGACTTCCAAGCAAGGGTCTGGAATTTTCCCTTCCCCCCACCCTATTTCTTTAACATCACTCATCCCACTCTCTCTCTTATCCCAGTCTAGTTATGCATTCCTGAGGTGGTGTTCTTTTTGTTGGGTTTTCTTGATAATGTCCCTAATCACAGAACCATAACTTATCTCTAGTTGGATGGGAACAATCAGGATCACTGTTTCCAGCTCCCAAATTAATGTCATGTTGGCCAACAGCTACTGCATTGCCAGATCTGTTCTGCTATAATATCCCTTGCAAGTTACTGCTCCAATTTTCTTCTCTTTACTTACAGAGTAGTTACAACCTGCACCTTCACTTTCTCTACAAACTCCTCTTTCCTTATTTCTCTCTTATATAGAACTTCTCCCTCTTCAAGGAGTCCACCTGCTGCTGACTCTTTGACCCTGGTTGCACATCAGCATTCCCACTCTCTACAATAACAAGCCTTGTTTTGTTTTGGAGACTTGTGCCTCCACCTATATACCCTCTTGATGAGTTCCAGTTGTTTTTCAGAGAAGTGGTGAAGGGAAAACAAGCCCTAGCTCCTCATTCCCTTCACCTGATTGTAGTGTTCATCACTACTGGGAGCATCACAGTTTGTTTCCAGTAAAAGCCAGCATGTGCTGTATGAACATCCCATACTGCCCATAAATTCAAGCATCTCTGTCCAGAGGTAATGGGGTAATGTCATTTCCTTGGATCACACCTCTAAAGCACCCTGGGATATTTCAGGATGGAAGGTGCTCTATTAAAAAAATAGGTAACTACCTCAGAAGCTGCACCATGAGAAAACATTGCATAGCCATGTCTTAAAGTAACTTCTGGCTTACTAGTCCACACAGGAATTAAAAGTTAATGCAACAAGCATGGAGATAGCAATATAAGCAGGATAGAAAAAGGCCTAGAATGCCAGGAAATAGTGTCAACGTGCAAACTAAGATGCAGTCAGCAGCCCTGCTTTCTGCAAGGTGGAATTCTGGTGCATATGACCTTGCTCTGAGAAAGCCACCCAATATTAATACAAGAGAGGTGTGGAATAAATGAGCTGGTGACTGAGAGCACATGCCATAAAAAGCAGTGCCAGTGGGAGAGTGGAGGTCCTCTACTCACCTGATCAATTTGTTGCTAAAGAAGTATCAATATAGAAGCTCACAAATAATTTAACAAAGTGAGAACACATCTGTTGCCTAATAAGCTGTGTAGAAATGTGTGTTTTTCCAATTCAAATGCTACTGTCAGAATTTCATTCCAAAGGAGATGTACAACTACTCTCCCATACTCCAAGCTGGAAGAACAGAATTAGGAAAATGCTCTCAGAGAAGCTTCAGTCAGCCTGCGATGAATACCTGTGGTCGCTATCACTCTAAAAATTTGGCAGCTGAATTTTCTTTCTAACACTGTCTGAACATACCACAAGGAAAAACCATGCATACAACGCTACTTTCACAGAAGATAAAGTATGGTAATGATAGCCACCACACAGACTTTTTCCCTCCAGACTTTTTCTGTAGGGAATGGAGTTCGGATGGGAAGAAAAGGGGAACAAGATCTTTCAGAAAGTGATGCAGAAATACTAACTACAGAGAAGACATCCCATTTTTTGACATTCAATTTAATAAATAAAGCAAACGGGCTGCTTGTCACTCTATATCCTATACAAATACTGGAAATGCAAACTGTCTGGGAAGAAGAAATAGAATGCTCTACCCTGGTATGTGCACTAATTTGCTAACTGCTCTGTGGCTTCAATCCAGCAAAACACTTAAGCACATGAATAGTCCCAACAACAAAGGTCTGAAAGACTGCCCATACATTAAAGTAAATTGCAATGTAGGCACAAGCCTCTCTCTTGCTTTCATTAAAGCCTGCAAAACTCAGTGAAGAAAATCAATGCTGCCTCCCTTGGGTATAGCAAGCAAGGAGTGGGGTCACAGCAGCCGCTTTCAAGGATAGCTTAGGCAAATGTATTTACGGAATGCATGTGTATTTGTACATGCAAATTTTAAATATACATACACTGGTGGTATAACACTGTTTTCTAGGCCAAAAGGAAGAAAAAAACACCAAACCCAGCTTGTTTTCTAGTTGAAATACAAAAGGGCTATTTAGCTATGAAAAAACTTCCAAACTTTTTACTGGACTTGCTTTTATGGTTAGACAGTTTGCCATTCTGTGCAAACAAAATATGTTGCTGTGTTTTCCCTGAGTTTAGTTCAGAAGAGGAATCTGAATAAAATGTCAGCCTGAGCCATGGATTGTAGCTTACACAAAACAAATGTCAGGGTTCAAGCGGGTATGATGATAACATTTGGTGGGGGCACAAGGGAGAGAGATGAGTGATTCACAGTCTGGAAGGCAATATTGCAGGGTCTAGGTCAGGGGAGAAGTGAGAGCTGCTCAGGAAGGATGGGTGTAGCATGGGGATGATGAATATTTTGCCATTTGAGAAAAGTTACCTGCGATCAGAACATTTTCTGGTTACCTCAGGGGACAAAATCCTGAACAACAATATTACCAAAAGGAGCATTTTAAAGCATAGTTATAATTTCTGGTTTTACTGTCACTAGTATTTACATTCCTCTTGCTTCTCTGTTCAAATGCTAGGACCAGCACCTAACACAGACACACAGTGGACATTTGTAGGCAAATACATCTTCCTCAAAGCAGCAAATTTGATCCCATTCCTGTCACAAATGGTTAATTTTTTTTCTGGGGCACTCAGCATCAGATTTCATGTGGAGGCACCTGAAATAGCAGTCCTATGTTATTAGCCATTTAAGACCAAATGCTATCAAGAACACAATGAGTGGAAGTCTAATCTGCAAGTTGTACTTCAGAGATGAATGAAATGTTTACAGGGCAATAGTGGTGTGAAAGTGGAAGAACCTGCTTCTCTCAGAACTCTATATGCTCTGCTGGCACATTCAGGGTGAGAAATATCCAATGTGTACACAAACCACACTGCTGCTGTCACATCATTGCTCTTTTTCTGTGCATTGAGGCTTATTTAGCATCACAGTATAGTTTCTTTACCCTAACACTAGCAGACTCTCTTCTGTGCCAAAGCGAAGAGCATCACCTGTTTATAGCCCTGCTCTTATTAACATAATAATCATTAGTAGCATTTGGGAGTTGTAGGCTGTGTAATTGCTCTGCAAGTATATTCTTCAGGACTGAATTGCCTTTAATCTACTTAGTACCTCTTGGTTTCTTTCTTGCTTTTTACTCTCTATCTCACAGCTCTGTATAGAATCTAGAGTCACTTCTCTCCTATAGTTTGGTGAAATGATTTGCTATTTTTTTCTGCAGGAAGTGAATTGTAGCACAGTTATTCCTGACTTTCTCTACCTGAGCAATGGTACAACCCAAAGAAATAATGATGATTTGCTTCACCTTCTGATTCAATCTCTGCTGTTGGCAGATGTTCACAGTCTGGAGATGCCTGTTCAAATCCTACTGAAACTGCTGGGACTCTGTGAGCTTCAGAACCAGTTTGATCAGGCTTGGATCTCATCTCCACTTCAGAGAGAGCACTACAGCACTGACTAGAGCAGTCTTTGGCCTCTCTAGATTTCATAGGCTAGAAATGCTGTATTATTTCATCCTAGTCACCATGTATACACTAATTGGTGTTCCATTTCTTATAAAGAGCAAGGAGGTGAAAAGATAGAATGAGTGAAGATGGAGATGCATTGGCAGAACTGCACATGGAAATAAGCATGAGATCTGCTAGCAGCATATCTGGTTTGTAGCAATCCCTGGCTTTAATGATTTAAGTAAAGAAAGGTGAAGAAAATCCTTAGGAATCCACAAGCTGTTTGCCAGAGGTCAGCAGAAGACTAAACAGAGTGCAGTCAATAGCGTTGCGCTTGTGAGAACACAAAAAAATAGAATTCTTCTTGATAAAAAGCTGTATTTGATTTCTATACTTTGATGAAAAGCATCAGCTAAACACTAAACATGGATTTTAATTTGGGTGGTATTTATTGGTGGTCAAAGTAAGCAGAAAAAATTAGCAGTGATTTTCCTGACATCATGCCGTATTGGAAAGCAAGGAAAACCTGGTTCTGCCTGTAAATAGGACTTGTGGAAGTCCAAAGAGAGAATAAATATGAAAAAGGAAAAATGAGATGTCCTTCAACACAGCCACACTTTTGATTACAAAGTTGTTTTTGAGACAGCTCAACTTTGTATAGCTCAGCACAGAAGCATCTCCATGAAATGAGTCATGAAACACACTAAGAGAAAACAAGCCCTTTGCAGGCGTTTTGGAGGAAATGAAGAAACAAAACAACCCCAAATATATTTAACCAAATGACATATAAATAAGACAGCTAATAGGAACAAGTGAATTTGATGGACATTCAGAAGTGCTACTACATATACACTAGAGCTAGGTTAAACAAATCCACAGTCCGGACAACAGGAAAATTCCTTTAGTCACCTAATATCCCTTTTGCATAAAACCAACAAAGACAACATAAAAACCACAAAAGACCTCTTCTGCTCCCACCAGGGAGGATCTTTAAGATCCTTTTAAAGGCTCTAATTACTGAGTATTACAACTGGTGTTCTTTGACTTTATTGTTTTTCTGGCATTTTACTTTGCTGTGAGACTGCTTTATGGAGCATTTTGGCAGCTCCTGATAGGCAATCCTCCAGATTAATTCAGTGTTCATTGGGCCAATAAGTGGTCAGCTTCTCTGAGAGACAGCACAGAATGACAGTTCACTATCTCCTTCTGGGAATTCTAGGAAGATTGAACAGCACACGGTATTCTGAAATAATGCCGGATGCTCAAAAGTCCTGTTTAGATCTACACAAGCAGCATTTTCAAAATAAATCTCCAGGGAAATGTACTACTCAAGAGTCAAGTATGAGACACAGATTAACTTAGGAAACTACAAATCCTGCTTTAAAACAGCTCATTATAGTTTTGTTTGTATTTTTATGATATGTTTTTCAGACTCAGATTAGAGCAGAACAATTAAATAACCATTAAGTAAGCATTTAGGCCAAATGATAGCGTTTCCTGGGAAGCTTAGAGGGAGCTCAGAAAGCATTTTGTCTGGAAAGGTGAGGAGCAGAATCCCAGTCCTGGAGAAGAGCAGGCAGACAAACAGCTGCTGCTCAGCCAGGCCAGTTTCACCTCCAGCACTGCCTGGATGTACCCTTCAGCAGAGCTAGCAGGACCCTTTGGGTTTGTTCTCCTCATTTTTTTCCTGCAAAGCTCCCCCAATACTGAAATATTTCATCTGTGAAAGGAAACTGGATTCAGAGACACTACCAGGAGCACCATCCTGTACCCAGCAAATCAGGCTCCATGTTTGAGTTGCTCCTTGCAACAGCCTCTCCTCCCGATGTGAGGCTTCATGGATTCTCAGTGCCATAAAACAGCCACCCACAGAGGCAGACAAGGCTGCCGAAACACCACTTCCACACACTGCCAAGGACAATGTCTCCATGCCTAAATGTTTCAGAGGTTTGAAGTTTGGGGTTTTAATAATAATAATAGTAATAGTAATAGTAATAGTAATAGTAATAATAATAGTAATAGTAATAGTAATAATAATAGTATATAATAATAATAATAATAATAATAATAATAATAATAATAATAATAATAATAATAATGCTGCCCCCACAGAAAAATCAACTACTTCAGAGAACAAAATCTGGCTTAGTGAGAGAATACACTTCTTTCAAAAGTAATGCTGGCAACATTTTGTTGGCTTGTTCAGGTGGTTGTATTCCTCCTCACTTCTCAGAACCTCTCAATTTCCAATGTCAATTTTACTGCCTTCCCAGTACAAAGGCACAGTGCAGAGAGTCAGCAGTCATCCTGAATTTCAGTGAGAAGTCAAGATGCCTGATACCATCAGAATTTATTCAGTTTACAACACTGAGCCAATAGAGAACAAAGAGAACAAAAATGTGGGAAGGAAAGGCGGGAGAGAACAGGATTTGTGATATCCACTGTTATCCACTGGGTTCCCTGTGCTACATTTTGACCTCCAAACATGTACACATAATTCATCAATCACTGATGTTAAAGTGCATCAGGGATGAAAGATAAATTAAATAACAGACCAAAAGAATGGGGTTCAGGGTATCTGCATTCTATTCATAGTAGGAGCATACATAAAAACAGACACTCGGCTTAACAAAACAGATTTGGTGAAATCAACACAGTGTCAGTTAAACTGCACGTACTGACAAATGATCCCTTCACAGGTTTTCTGGAAAGTTCTTGTGATTTCTACAGCCTTCTGGTGTAACTCTAGGCAAATTATTTAACTTTTCTGTCCCTCACATCTGTAAGTTACAGCACATAGTGTAGGTCCTCTTTCAGAGTGGAGGTAGTTTCTGTAAAGTCCTGCGATATCCTCTAGCCAATTAGTGATTAGAAAAGCAAGTAATTAGGAGTTCACTTCTGAAGAAGCAGAAGGAGAAGAAATACACAGCATAAGATCATGCACATTCCTGCTTCCCCATCTTGGCATTTGTAGCCTTACAAAGAAATGTCAGTTTAAATAACCAATTGTCATTACACTAAATACTGAAATGTCAGCGCTGATCATGTGGATTTCTGTTAAAAATTAATGTTTTAGCAAGAAGGCTCTTAGCTTTGGCCTTTCTAGCACTTTGCAGTTTGATAGGGATTGAAGATAGCAGCTATTTTCCCATCCTCTGCCCATGTAAAGTGTAGGCAGAAAATCTGCCAGCTCTGGTAAATCAGCAGTGTAACACAATGCTTGCAGCACCGAAGTGGATAACACAGGCTTACATGGCATGTGCAGTGATTTAGCAAGCTATAAACACAGAGAACTTTTAAAGAAGGTACTCCATATCAAAGGGGGCCAAAAGTGTTGTGGCTTTTACCCCAAGGTGAATGTTTTATGATGGAACAAGAGAAGAAAGATTACTTGCAGCTTCTCAGCCCTGATAAATCAGGCACAGCCTTTGGAAAATGATTAGTCATACTATGCATGGTGCACAAACCCTAGGTTAATTGATTTGCTGCACAAGCTCAATGCTTTTATCAATAATGAACATAGTTCAGATGCTCTCCTCCCCCTGTTACACTTAACACCTCTGTTTCTGCATTTCAGGAATCCTGGGAGCAGCAAAGCAGGGAAATCATCCTGATGAGTTGCTCATGATTGCAGGTTGACTTTGCAATCTCAGCACACAATCCATTCCACTGAGGAAAAAAAAAAAGATTCCAAAGACACTGCTACCATGACTGTCCTGTGACTATACTGTGGCTTATTCAAGAGAGAAGTCACCTAAATGAAAACTCTAAGGGAGTAGATATTGGAAAGAAATGTTACTGGTGGGACGGGGAATTAAGGAGAGAAAAAGTATGGATTTTCACCTTACGTTGTTTCTCACTCTTCATTTTCTATCTATTTTCCTCCTCTTCACCTCATTCCCACTTGGCTGGCTGTTTCTCTTCCTCTTCCTCTTATTTTCTGTTTGTCTGACATACCTTTGTCTCACTCCCTTCTTTTTGTTTCCTCTTAAAAATATTTCATGGTGTTCCTACAAAGTTCCTGCTATGAAAGCATTCACAGTGACTTCTAAGGTATAAAATTTAACAAAGCATGCAAGTATTCTTAGGCTTAAAATATACATGACTATTAAATATATGCATCTCCCTTCTTATTTCAATTAACTCCTAAATTAATTCAGAATAGCTCAGAGCAACCTCAAACACAACTACATGGAACTGAATAATTAATAGAACCAATGAAATGCATGCCACATACAGGAGGCTAACAGTTTTTATGAACAGGTATTTGCTATTCATATCACATGGTCTGTGACTGATTTCTCTACACAGTGAAAAACACAAGCCATGCATTGACTACAGCAGGTATGAAAGATGCTGAGCATCTTTACATAGTACTCAGAGCAGGCCCTGCATTCAGAGAAAGACACATGACAAATAGAACATATGGTATATACTTAAAACAGAGTCCATTTGTTGTGCTATGTGTGGATGCAAGCTTTTTTCCTGTACGCTCTGGCTTAATATTCTTCCCAGATCTTTCTTACCTGATGTTTCAGTCAACTGGATGCTAGAGGCCTTTAAAAAACATGTCAGTTCTTTTATTTAGTATAATCTTCCTATATTCAAAGTAGACAGTATGAACAGAACATTGGTTCACTTCCAATGCTATTGAATGATTGAGTGTGAAAGCCTCTTTTGCCTATTTTCTCTAAATTTTTTTCTTAAGGTCCTGCTTTCCAGTGTGTTTTCCCATTCGTGCATGTAGTTTTCCCATCCTGTCAGCACTGCCAGTCACTCAGCTGCTGAGCTCCTGCCTGCTTGCTGCACTTTCTGTCACACAGGTGTGGAGAGATTTCTGATCTGACTTACAAATCCTGTGCTGCCCCTGGCAAGCTGGCTGGCTGTCATGCTGCTGCAGGCTGTTTCAAACAGCTGCTCCTTCCAAGAGCGCCTCCAGCTTAACTTTCCCCCTTTAGTTTTCATCCTTTCCACACCAAAAGGCACTGGCGACGGAGCCATGCAGAAACAATGACTGTACCATTAAACTATTTCAGATTCTTGCTCACTGAGAAATTACCTGCATGTCCTAGTTTATCACTTAGTCATATTCAACTGTGCATTTACTGTTCAAGCACTATATCCATATGACTTCTAGATTACCTACCAGCTGATGTTTCCTAGCTCATCTTGGCTATGATTTTTTTAGCGTTGATTTGTTTTCTGTTTTTTTTTTTAAATATTTATGCCTGTTCTGATCAGTATTCTTAAATCTGGTACCTGTTGAAGCACAGCTTCTGGACAACACTCTTGCAATTCAATTCCAGATTTTGGCAAAATCTGGACATCTGCTCTTGTTCCTGAGTGTTGGGAGACTTTTTCTTTGAGTTTCAATTAGCTCCTGACTATTGTATCTTCATAACTGTTACTTTTCTAGTGCATTCAATCTCAGCTGAAGCAAAGCAACAATAGGTATTGATTACTCAACAAAATTTGGTTTTCTTTCTGAATTAAAACGAATTCAAAGTCCCAGAAAATTTTGAAACACAAGATTTTTCTTTTGGAAGGCAAGTGAGCTAAAAAACCAAAGCAGAATGTGCAGAGACTTGGTCCCATTTTGCTGAGTGAAAGTATGATATGAATCTGAATTGGTCCCTAGGAACTCAACACAGGACTGCAATCAACTTTACTTGGCTGTATTTAACTCTGCAACTTGGGATATACTGAAAATCTATCTTGATTTCATGTCACATAACATTTTCTCACATCCTGGTTTCTGTCTGGACTCCTCTGAGCAATAGAACTGCAGCTGCTCTCATGGATGGGATCTCTCCTGCAGTCCAGACACAGTCTTTGACGATACTATAATATTTACACCTCAATTCTCTTACATATAAATGGAAGACTGCAGCCTCAGGTTTCAGATGCATTTAAAATTTTTGTAAGCCAAAAGTAGCATGCCTTTGTCTCCATCCTAAGCATTTAAGCTGACATTTACTGAAGGTCCTATGTGAAAAGCTAAGGGGAAAAAAATCAACAAAATAGTACTGAGAATTTTGATACTTAAAACTCTGCTTTTGCAGTTTTATTTGGACAGGCTTAGTTTTATTTGATAGTGTTTAGTCCTTAGAGGGCAGCTACAAAGAGGACGGAGGCTCTCTTTTTGCAAGGAGCCATAGGGAGAAAAGATAAAGAGCAATGGTTGCAAGTTGCACTGACCAAGGTTTTGTCAATCTTATGACCAAAGAAATACAGTTTTTACAATGAGAATGACCATTCAGTGAGACAACCTCCCCAGGGACATAGTGGAATCACTATCTCTGCTGATGGTGGTTTTCAGGATGTGACCAGACAGGGCACTATTTTCATTCAGGCTCCCTTTTCCACAGAAGGCTGGAGGTCCTTTCCAACCTGGGCTGTTCTAGGATCCTGTGAGACTACTTACTATCACATCTAGCCTTAAACTTTCACCTAAAACTGATTTTGTGATTCTATGATGATTACTGCTTTTCCTTACAGCTGAACCTAAGTCAGGCTACACTTAAACTGGTTTTACACCAGTTTCATTTCACTAGTCCCAGTCATAAATCATTTGTGTATGAAAGGAGGTATTTTCACTTGTTGCATCTTCCTTCCAGACAAACTAAAACCTCTTTCTATTCCAGAGGAATAGAGAAAGAAAATACAAGGTACCCTCCACACAGGCTGCAGGAGCAAAGAATCCTGATAATTTTCGTGGGTTATACACAGTTTTAGAAAGTTATACATTTCTAACAGGGCACAGTGAGATTTCGAATAGCTTTTCTATATCTATATCTCCTATAATCTGTGAAAGATAATAAATTTAATGTTTTATTCTAAATGTATCATGGGAACACGTAAAGAGACAAGTTTCAATTACACTTAGGTCATAATGTGTGCAGTTTTAGGAAAAGGCTTCCAAGATCACGCTAAGTTTGTCCAGATAAAACTGCTGCTGTCTGAAATGCTTTCTTTTTATTTTATCTATGAACTGATTTCCTTTATAATTTTTTTTTTACATATATTCCTTTACAATCATATTAGGATTCCAATTAAAAAAGACAAATAGGATTGTTCTGTGAATGGGATGCCTGCACTCATGGTAGCCACGGTGAAGCATGTTCAGGCAGAGTAATTTAACTGGTTACATCATCATGGAAGAGCTTTCATAGCTGGGATGAGAAACTTGTACTTCACAAAGTCTGGAACAGTGCTGGCAACAATTATTTAAAGGTCCCTTCCACATGAATTTAAATATGAAGAGATTATTGTGCTTTCTGTAGAAAAACACCTCTGTCCTCTAAAGTGCTTTGCAGAAATTCTGAGTCACAATAACCTTCTTGCCCAGAGCCCCACAAGGGATCAGCACCAGAGATGGGAATAAAGAATCCCAGAATCCCAACTGTAATACCTCCTTCAGTGACTGGGCACAGTGCTTCCTCCCAGGGAGTCCTAACACATTATTCTACCACTACAAAATTGCACTGAACTAAGAGAAAACATGAAGAATAAAAATAAATCTTGGAAAATAGGAAGGAAAAAAATTGAACAAAGATGGCTTTGTAATCCTCAGAAGAAGAAACTCAGTAGTTTGATGACCAATGGACTCCTATGCTACTACTGCAAAATTAACAAGGGTTTAACACATAATCAAGTTTAACAAGTTTCTGTGTATCAGCAAAAGCATGATAAACCATTCCACAGGCTTGCTTAGCAAGTGCAAGACAACGTGGCTTACCACATTTCCTTTTCCTATGGGTCTAAACCTACACTTTAAGTTTAGAAAGAGATAAGCTGGTTTTGAGAATCTTGTTAAGTTGTGGTAGCTTGACTTTATGTCAAATTCCCTAACTCTGCTAAGGCTAATGGGATAAGGGGAGGTGAAAAAGGATTTCCTTGCTAAGCAGTGTTTAACAGACTTGAAAGTGACAGTGACAACTGTGTAAAAAGCTTTTTCACCACTTGATGAGAACACCATGATTTCAGCCTTCTATAGCCTGGTACTTCTCCACCTCTTCTCATCTCCACATGTAATTGCCACTCCTAGTTCACCTGCCTTTTCAGCCTACTTGGTACTTGCTATATAAAACCATTGGCAGTGAATGATGAGCAGACATAAGACATAGTTATTAATATAACTATGCCAGATGTAGACATCCAAGGGATGAAATCTAAAGGGGCTGAAGTATTCCTAGCCACAGAGCTCCTGAAGTATGTTGCTTGTAGGTAAAAACCCTTTGTGCTTTAGGAGACTTGCCCCTGGGTGTGGGGCTCAGCTGGGAATTTGGGTAGGTGAGGCAGTTTGAAGCCAGGGCTCCTGCCCACAATGCCTTATGTAGTTGTAACACAAATGGGATGTACCCAAGCCTTCGCTGAGTTCACTCTGAGCTTCAGTGGAGATACAGGCACTCTGTCCATTTTGTCTGTCTACCTACAGGCACAAGTCTACTTTAATACTTTTTAAGCCCAATTTAGATTTGTCACCAGCTTTCCTAAATTGGGATTTTAAGGATCTGCCCCCAAGGCTTTTTTGGAATTAGGGCTTTTGTTTTATCATCAAATTCAGTTAAAACGTGCTGTAACCCACTAACCTGACTCGGTCACAGCTAGTGTACGATAGTGACCTCTACATTTATTAAACACATGCTCCCTCTGGAGCTGGAGATGATACAGTCAGTAACACCTGTTTAATTCAGGTTTCTCTTTAAGTCATGAGGAAACACATGCAACCTTGTCTCTGTTATGATTCCCAGTGTTCATACCCACTCATGCAATTAAGATATACAAAGATAAACAACTGATAAGTTCTCCATAACTTCTACAATCTATTCTCCCAACCATTCTCTCTCCCTGTTCTTGCCAACATTATTGCGAGCAAACTAGCACTGAAATCTGACTCAGCAAAGCAAAGTTAAGTTTTATGCAAAAACAAATGAGGTAAGTTGTACTGGGCATAGCATCCTCCCAAAAGATACTGGGACTAAACAAAAGAAATCAGTTGAAGACAGTGAAACAATGCAAATGCTGGGACACCAGGGTTTGCTCTGACTTTAATGTCAGCTTGGCCTCCCACTAGTATAAAATTATTATTTCTCTGTGGATCATTAATCCTTTTTGTCTACAAGAGATAATAACACTCTTGGATGACAAGCCAATGTGTCATTTGAGAAACAAGAACACAAACCCCCATCATGAGCTGCAATATGCTTTTAACCACAACTTGTGGGTAGGAGCACATCGACACAAAACACCCCAAAAACACTGGGACAAGCACAGTGCATCTCTGTAAGCAGAGAAAATTCACAGAGCAGCCCTCAATTTTAAGGAGGATGTCTCTTATTGGAAGACACCATTCTTTTGCCTGCTAAGTGCAAAAAGGGATGTATTCCTTCCTCTGCTCTACTCTCAACATCCAAAGCCCTTTTTAAACTCTGAAACCACACCATGACTTGAATGTGCTGGTGAGCTCCAAGCACGTGATCAGTACCAGCTCTGCTGGTGCCTGAGATGGGTGAGCTGGGCCTGCAGACAAGGCATCCTTAGGCTCGGTGCTGCTCCCCCACTTTTGAATACATTGCAACTCCAATCATCTCCTAAACACCTTGCAATGCTTCTGCCTTTTTTCCCAAGGCATTTGAAAACAGGAGGGGAAAGGTGGCAGCAAACTGCATGAAGAGCCTTGTGGCCAATGGTTTGAGACTAGCTGAGTCCTTGGAGAGACTTTAGGTAATGTTCTGGACACCAACCTTCTTTGACTGCACATGCATTTTACAGAGATAGAAATGCACCCACTCTGCAATGAATGGATCTTATTATGCACAAAGTCAACGAACTCACTAAAGGGCTTTGGCAAGTCAGGGCCTTCGTGTTTGGATTGCAGTGCTGGCTGCATGGGGTGCCTTTGTCCACTCCAGCCCTGTTTATCAACAGAGGCACAGTCACAATATAGCCCTGGCACCATTCTGGATAAATACATTGACGTGTATTTTTGTGTTTCAACAGTTTCTGTAGCAGCGCTTACAAGTGAGAGCTGTGAAAGCAAGTAAACACAGATATTAAAAAAGTCATTTGCTTTCTCACCATGCATGTTTACTGTTTGCAGTTCAGGCACCTCTGGCAAGTCAGAGAGATCATTTCATCTCAGTTCCTTCCTCCAGCATACCCACCTGATGTATTTCTGTTAGGGGATCATGACACTGCAGTGTAATGTTTGCTGTTATTGTAAATTGACACTTTACTTTTGAGAAGTTGCAAACCATTTGTTCATAAAATACACTGCAATTCCCACTTGTCTATTTGGTAGTTTGCTTGGTTTTCTCCAGATCTAAAACAATTTTAAGATAATGCTTCAAATTAAACATCCATGACTTCTATGACATTTTCTTTGTAAACAAGTTAACACAAATATATTTTCCATGCATATTTATTATATGCTCACAGCAGTCAGTATTCAAATCCACTCCCCTAGTCTTTCTGACAAACTAGTAATCCTCACTGCCATAAAAGCACACCCTTTTCCTGCCATGAAACTATTCCTTAGAATAAACTTCTGCCTTTAGAGTCTCATTTTTCATTTATTTCATTAGTTTCCATCTCAGATAACTAGATTCTTTTTTTATTACAGCTGGGAATTTTTATAATGTGCAAATTGAAATAATGGTTGTAGTGCAGTACTCTGCAAGTGCTTTTCATTAAGCCTCCAGCAGCTATTCCTTGCTCTGTTGGATATCTCTGTGTCAGGGTTCCTTTATGGTGGACAGAAATCTGAACAATTTAGGTTTAAAGAATGACAAAAAAACCCTATTAGATAACAACCTCAAACATGCACTGGTTCATGTAGCTTAATTGCATATTCTTGTCATAATCAAAATACTTAAACTTAATAATCATGCTAAAAAGCGGACCTGTCCATTGTTATATATATTCCACAGTTATATATATTCCATAGTTTCATGATTCTGAAAGTCAAAATCACTACTTGTCATTACAATTCTGTTTAAGCAGACACACAGCGCCAGAAACACATCTACATTTCTGAGATGCTACGTTGTAGCAAAACAACGTTTTGCTTTCTTATCAACAGAATGACTAAACTCATACTCTGTATTCAAGCATGATTTTCTGGTTAGCATTAGTCTCTAAAAATAGCTCAGAAGCATTTGTGTGGCCTTTTGAAATTTACAGCACTGTTGATCACCAGTCTCATCTTGCTACTTTGTCATTCTGTATTGCTTATTGGTAAATGAGTTTGCTAGCATATCTTCCCACTGCTTCCAGGGTCACAGAAGCCTGAATGAACACTGAGAGAATCCACTTAATTGCCAAGATTTATGACTATGTTGTTTTCTTTTCTCCCTTTCCACTCAAACTTGTCTTCCATGTCTGACATCCATAGAAAAGGAAAGCTGCTTATTCTAGTCCAAAACAGCAGCAGACAAGGACCACAGTTCTTCAGGGATTCCTTGTTTCTATTGCTAGTGCATAGGCAACAGAGAAACTGACTTTTAATCCACCCAAGGACAGGGTGCTGAACCACAGAAAATCCAGTGCAATATAGTATCAGCCGCAGTCAGTCTGCAATGAACTAATGAGCTACACAACTGGCAAAAAACCCCCACAATCTGTGTAATTTACAGAAGTAACAAGCTGCTTGTTTGGAGTTAAGATACCATGCTTTCTAAGGTGAAACACAGGTGCACCATTATCCAATAAACAGATTTTTAAGTTCTGGAAACTCAGAACCAGAAAATTACTATTTGAAAATCTGTCTCTGGCTACACAAAGAGTCTGCTGTGTGAACCAAGTATAATTTGTGTGTCAAACCAAAGCCTGTCTCTCTGTCTTATTTATGGCTCTGCTACAAGTTTGGCTAGCAGAGGAATCAATCAAATCCAACCAACCAGTAAAATGATTTTGAGAACTGTGAAGATTTAAAAACAAAAAACCCAACAAACCCCAAGTTTCAGCTTTTCTGATTGAACATGATTATTCTAAACAGCACATTTTACCCACTGAAAACTTACCAATGGAGCGATGAATGCAGGTATGTTGGTTATCACTCAGAAAAAAGCCCTCTTTGCACTGACATTCGTAGCTGCCCATAGTATTCACACAAATCTGCTGGCACCCTCCATTGTTATCCAGACACTCATCAACATCTAGAAGACAGAAGGAAAAAGAAATTCAAGGTAATGCACAGATTCAGAATACAAATCTGAAGAGTGAGGAACACACAAAAAGGCACGCTGTAAATTAAGCTAATGAAGATTACCCAAATTAGTTAATCCAAATTAATCCCTCTAATTATTTTTCCTGTATCCTAGGGTTGAAGTTGATGTGAAAAAAAAAGCCAAAACAAAACCCCAAACAGTGGGGAGAGGAATCTCCCTAAGTCTTCATGTATTCTGAGCTGCAAATTGATTTCCAGTGCACAATGAACATGAATAACCTAAAAAGGCTGTGACCCCATCTGCCAAGTGTGCTGTTGCACTCTGTCATTCCCACTTCACTTGGAAAGACATACTTCAGGTCTACAGTAACTTCTAGTATGGATAGCAGGCAAACACAAAGGGTATTACTGGGTGAAAAGAGTCTTTATAGAGTTCTGGTCTTGAACAGAACAGCATGTTTCAATTACTGGAGTCATAACCCCCTACTTTGTCAGTTTGTTTAATGTTGTTTAGTGAAAAGAAGACTTCTTAAATCTAAATGTTCTATGTCTGTATTGTCATTTTAATAGGCAAATATATAAAACCACAAAGGCAGCATTAGCTACTGGCTGTTTTGAGGGCCTATGCTCCATCGCTTCTCTTTGGCGTAACTGTTTTTAGGCTGTAGTGTTTAACAGATACCTATGTATCAGCACTGCCACTATTAGGTATCTGACCCGCCTTCAACTTTGCAATTTTCCTGTTTTGCTCATGAAAATGAGTCATATCTATTTTTTGCTTTTTTATTGCCACCTGAAAATTCCATGCTTTCCTTTTTTATGAAGACTCTTCAGCCAGTTAAGATATTTCACAGTATGTGCCAACATGTCGGCAATGGAGTTGGTGTGTGTTTTGCTTTCATTTTATTTTTGGAAGAGGCAAAAAAAACCACAACAAAGGTAAATGATCCACAACACTCCAAACCTCAGAAAAGCTGGCATAGCTCCTGCAGAAATTAATTCCACCAGGAGTGGCCACAACACAGTAAGGTAAACCCAAGCTGCTCTCAATGGTACTGTTGCAAGCAAGGCCAGCTCCAGGCAGCTCTGAATGCAGGGCTGGGCCTGAGCTCCAGCAGCTTGCTCAGCTATTGCTGTTTGTGCTGCCTTCATGTGACAGCAGTTGTAGCTCTTTCTCACAGAGAAAAAAGCTCTGGGGTAATTTACAGCAGCACCCAGGGAAACCAGGCAGTCTCATTCTGTCTTGAGCTACAATGTAAGTGTGTAGACAGTCCTCCTTTTTTTTATTTACCCGGAAAAGTTAAGTGCTAACAACTCAAATTTTCTGTATCAAAATCCCCCCTGCCCTCAGTTCTTCCTCTTTTCCAGATGTGAACATTTTCACGACCCAATCAGAGATTTTGGGAGTGTGTAGGAAAAGGGAAAGTGAAGACTTTCCTTGCCTACCCCTGCACAAGAAGGAAAATAAATAAATACTCTTGGTTAGACCCTTCCTCTGTCAGTCAGCAGACCTTGCTGCCCTATCAGTGCCAACTCAAACTTGCTCCTTCAGAACAGCAGTCTGGAATCTAGATTCTCCTTTTCGGAAAATTAGCTGAGCCCTTACTGAAGGAAAGTCTCAGCTGGTACATGCACAAACCCCAAATTATGCTACAAAGTATGTGGTCTTCCCAGAGCTCTGTTTATGGTATCACAAAGTAACTCATACAGTTGCCTTTCAACTCTCATGAATACTCTGAAACGAATGCAATGATTTGGAAACTTTTTTTTCTGCTCTTGATAGCAAATGCTAATCACTTACCATTTCCATAATGAGATCAATTTCTCACTAAGCCCTAAATCCATATGCTAGAATAAAATTATTACAATCAAAACTCTTTAAAGAGATTTTCTATGGGGAATTTCTTCCAATTGTGTTCAATTGCTACTCTCAAAATTATTTTAGTACACATTTATGAAGGACTTGAAGAAAGCAAACAGCTGGGATCTAGGAATATTCTACACCATAGATATGCCTTGCAATGGATCTTGGCCTGAGGGTGCAGGATTTACATGTTCTCAGGTCTCAGTCCTGAGATTGGGTTAGACTTTTTGAAGCACTTTGAATTACTGCAGTCTTAAAGGGCTGTATTGCTTACTATTCACCACACCAAGCAATCTATTGGACATGGATGCCTGGAAAATATTTACTGAATTCTTCACTTGGTAAATTTTCTTTCCAATAAAGTCACTTTATGATCAACCTATCAGTTCATTAATAACCCAGTTGAGAGAACAGCATAAAATAGTCTTGTGAAGTTATGCAAGAGAACTCCATTGACTCCAAGAAGCTCAAGCTTTGGTAGACCTGGCAGAGTAATTCCTTAAGGTCTCTGAATTTTTTCAAATCTCATAAATGAAATACCTGCCCAAGGGCCCATTTCTTTTTTCATTGTGCAATTCTTATTCAGTGCAGCTCAATTTATCCACTTGAAAGTGTAAACATTGGTAGTGCAACATGGATGAGACTGAATTTAGGACCAGATTTTCTAGCGATTAAGTTCCACATAAACACCAAAATAAGCAGTCAGATTTTCAACACAGCTTTTTTTAGCTCCACTTTTGCTGGTTCTCTACATGCTGAACATGGCTGTTGACTGTTTTTAAAAAACTGAGAGTAGATTCTCAGGAGCTTTAATTGGTGCCAACTCTGTGTGACAGTTTATACCTGCACCCCAGGGCCTAAATCTGGAGATTTGAAAAAAGTCACTTATGGCATAAAAGTGACTCAAACACCTACTCTAAGCCCCAACTAAACCCATATTAAAAACTTTTAAATTTATTAAGGACAAATACAAATCTTACTTGGTTTATTACTCTATTCTTAATGAAACAGATTTTTTCTCTTCTTTTGAGCAATAGACAGGTCTTCTTTCATAAACTTTTACACAAAATCAGGTACCACTGATCATTCAGGATTGTCAGGAGACAATCATTCAGATTGTCTCTCTGAGGATGGCAGCCTCAAGGTAGAAGGAGCAAGCCTCCATTCCTTTAAATTGGCGTATGGAAAGTCAAATCCATATCCCAGCCTCCTTATAAGACAAAAGTTTCAGCTTGGTCTCCCCACCTGATAGTGTGCTGGTTCCTAAAGTACATTATCCAGTGCTCACAGGAGAGCTGAGTCCCAAAACCCAACTGATGCAGGAAGATTTCACCAAGTCTTTACAATCCAAACCCACTAAAGAATGTTAAATTATTCTCACCTGAGCTGAGCTCAGATGGTTATTCCACATGGCTACTCCAACCCTCATCCTCAGAAAGAGGATGAAGAACTAGTATAGAGTGAATACACATCCTTAAGCCATCCTCTGTAATGCTCATCACAAAGAACTGTCCTGTGATTCTGTTTGCCAAAGACAACTGCTGCTGGAAGCACCTAGAAATAGCTCCATTTCCACAGCTCTTAGCTGCTCCTTACCAGCACAAATAAACAGCTCAGACGACCACCAGCACAAAAGCAAGAATTGCTGCTGCAGAATTTAGACCAGTGACAAACCTATGTCTGCAGGGAGAGGAGTGCCTGGACTTCAGAGTGGCCAATCCTCATCAAGGACAAGGGCAAGAGCCAGCTTAGGGAAAGGCTGGGAAAGGAGAAGGATCTTTCAACAGAGACAGAGAGATAATGGCTGCATAAATGCATACATATGTAGCTATATCTATATCTCTATATCAGAAGCATTATGCAAATGAATGCAGATTTCATTTTGCATAAGACCTCTGGCTTTTTGGCCCACTGCCTTCATACAATCAAACTTGTGTTCTGTACCTTAGTAAGATGAGATCCTCTGGAGAGTAGTAGTGTGGAACAGTATCAAAGGGTAGGAAATATTACAGTTGATAAAGATGAATGTTTTATGTATTAAATAAACAAATGTTTTCAGGTTCTCATTTAATTTATCTGATTAATTTTTCAAATTAACTTCACTGGTGTTTCACCCTGATCTGGCACAGAGCTTCCTGCAGTGTTTGGCCTAAAGAAGCTCTTTCAGCAAAGTGTCCTGTTTGGATACCATGGAGGGAGAAAGGTCTGCTAAGGGTACCTGAAACCAAAACCACAAGCAGGAAGATACAGAAGTGGAAACACTACACAGAGTCAATGCCAGGAACAGTATGTCCACTGTTTTCTTCCTCCCCTGATCTTCTATTCCTTCCTTCCTTCCTTCTGACATTTTTATGTCAGCATTTTCATGAACGCTTAAGACCCTCAGAAATCTGAGTCTTCAAAATCACCAAAGCATTTGAGAGCCATAGTAAAATGTACTTGCTGTTGCACCAAGGCTTCCAAAACCAGGATTTTGACTCATGATTTAAGGAGCTGATCCTGCTATTCTTTTTTCCTCTAAGCTACTCATAGAAACTTTTGGAAGATATCTCTTAGATGCCTATTTAACCAGTGCAGAACATTGTGACAGAGAGATGAAGAACTGATAGCAATACTGCAGACTTGTCTCAAATGTTAGCAACAAAACACCACTTGGGATATATTGCATCTGTAAGTGAAAATATTAGCAACCACAGGCTTGGAAAATGTAAGTGCCCGATTCTGGAATTTTAAAATCATTATATTTTGAATATTTCTAGTCAGACAGCTGGCTGAAAGTCTAAATAAAATTTTTAAAAATCACAGTGTTGGATTTACTACAGTCATAATTATACCACATCACACCTAGCCCAGCATTTTTGAAACTGTCCTTGTAGCTGATACTCAGGAGAAGACTGTAAAGATGGGACAATACCATTGCAGATATGTTCTCCCAGGTTTCAGCATCACACACCTATCAACTCTCCTAAATCACTTCCTAGACTATTGTCCTGCTGGGTCCTTCCTGCGTGATGTCTCTAATCCCCAATGAGCCCTACATGATGGGGAAATTACTTCTGCAATTCAATTATGAGATTTAATTTTATTATAAGTTTTGTAAAAAGGACATACTTTTCTTTATTTCTAAAATGCTACTTCATAGTCTGGATGAATGCCCCCAGATTCCATTACTCTGAGAAAGAGTAAATATTCATTCACTACTTGCTTTTTCTGCATTTTTCTTCATCTTACAAATCCCCCTTAGCCTCGTACCGTCTCTCTCATCTATTCTGAACCCTGAAGCACAGCAACACACAAATAAGATAATCACAGAAACAATTCAAATCACTTCAGTATATCATGTTTAAAACAAAATGTGTTCATTTCTGTGAGTTAACCTTTAATGACAGCAGCATTTGGAACACACTCTTCTCACTTCTCTAATCCTCCAAGTACCGTGATGCTCTGTTGGAGTGGGTGTCTTGGAAGATGGGATCTCAAGATACCCATGTAATCCCAAAGAGCAAATCTGGCATGTAGGAGTGGGATCAGATCAGAGGCTGCAGGCAGGTGCTCCTGCTGGAACGCTCCTACAAGCAGTGACATGCTGCGAAAGTAGGGAGGGTGATCCCTTCCAGCAGCTGAGGGGGCCATGGAAACAAGAATCACTGCTAATTGCAAGAGCTGCCAAACCATCTTCCTTAGATTGACTTCATATGAGCATGCAGGGAGGAGTATTAGAGGCAAGAGACATTGCTACCTATGTACACAGCATTTGTATCTCCAGAAGATCTGAAATCAGCCTTCATCAAAAATTTAAAAGCTGGGCCTGCATTCTCTGTCATTTGCACATGAAGCTAGATTCTACTTTTGTCCCCTCCTTTCAGAAACTGAAAAATCTGGTGAAGAAAAGGAGAAAGAGCACCACAGCTCTGAATTCAATGCTTCATTTACTCCCACAGTTGCAAAAATACTCACTAGAGCCCTTGGTGAGAAAAGATGCACTTGCAGAAGAGGGATCCTACAGTAGTCAATGTTTACTCAACTAGACATAAAAAACACCCCCCAAACCAACAAAAAGTGTGAAAACTACCTTTCCCCAAGAAATAAAGCACATTTTACAGATGGGACACATAAAGAAACAATCACAAGAATGCTCTTGGGTGATGAATACTACAATCATTCTTAAATAATTGATGAATTAATTGATCCCTAGAACCACTCTTTTCATATGTACAAGGATAGAACACTTAAAGTGATGGCTGCGATCTGTCCTGGAGAATTCAGTCTTTTGATGGGTTACAATCACCTATCTACTCCCACTCAGCACCCACTGACTGAGCTTCTTGTTTGCCTGCACAACTTGAAAAGGGTGCTTCAAATCTTTTCTGTAGTTATTTTCCAACACACAGTGGGATGTCTTAAATTTCACAGTAGGCAAACACGGCGTAAATGCAGCTGCAAGAGACTTCTTTGCTCTGTACAGCCTAGGAAACACACATATAACTCCCAGTTTAACTCTCCTGCATGTGACTGCTGCCCACTTGCTGAGCTGAAGATAACAGCTCCATAGATATTGTGTGGATGTTGCATCAAGTTCATCTCTCTTGATGCCATTTGTCCTTTCTTAACCAACTGGGCACCACTCTCTCTCTCCTCCTAAGACACCAAAACATTCTTCACAGCTTTTAGCATTTCCAAAATAAACATCCAAGTCCCTGAATGGGACAGTTCTATGCTTTCACAGGTGGCCTCCTGACAACAGTGTCTAAACTCACCCAAGTTCCTGCTCAATTATTTGTTCATGTTATCCACTCTTTTGATTCAGGCTTCAAGACAATTGTGTGTGAATCTGATCACACTTTTTTTCATATGTGCCACTGTCCAGGGAATGCCAGCAGCCTTCAGCTAGGCATGAAGCTCTTCTGTGAGGCACAGACACTCACAGCTCCATCAGTATAAGTTTGCAGTTCCCAGTGACATCTAGTTATATGTAGGCACTCCAAGTGGCAAACACTGGATTAACATTACTCCATAAACTTGTGGAGGGAAGCTAATTACAGATACAAACAAGCACCAGTCCAGATCAATTGAAGGAAAAATTTGAGATAAGTTAAGTAAATTATTTAGTGTATTATCATATGCCCCTTTGTCTTTTTCCTCAGCATCATTAACTGCTGCAGACTGAACTGAATTATCCTTCTTCGAGGATAATGACTGCTTATACCTGCTTCCTTTTACATTTACTTATAGACCCTAAAGATTAGAAAAATCTGGTTTGGGTTAACACAAAACTGCTTGTTGTTCTTGTTGTATTGTTATTATTGTTTCAATAACGAAAAAAGATTTTTTTCTTTTGGGTTAAACAAGTCATGAAACTTGACATGGAAAGTGAGACAGTATCTCCATCTCAAGTTAGGAAGATTTTCCAGGTCTATAGAATATGAAGTACTTCCTTCCTGAGGTCTGGTAATAAGAGCCTAGAAAATGGCTAGATTAAAGATTTTTGTTGTTATCTGTCAGTAACACAGTTAGGGGCCTCTCTAGAGTCAAATGAGTGATTTTAACCTCAACACTGCAGCACCCAGTAGGCTATGAAGTCATTCTAATGCTCTGTATGGACAATACTTGAGGTCCATGAAAAGTCGAAGAAATGGGAGAGCCTCAAGCACAACTTTCAATACAGTGCAATGAGAACTATAGCAGGAGTAGAAAAAGATTGGCTTATTCAGGTGAATTGGCTTAGTCAGACACATATCTACTCATTAAACTTTTGGGGAACAGAAAAATGCTGAAATCCTTCCTGTAGGTCATATCAAACCAATTACATTTTCCTGAAAGTATCTCCATTGGTGAAAACTGTTTTATAAACACAGCCTCAATTTCTGAATAGTTTCAGAGAATGAATGCTTCCTCTGGCACTAAATGTTTGGGCAAATGGGCATTTTTGCCACCTGGGAAATGAGTTCGTCATTTCCACTCTCCTAAACGTGAGCAACACAAATCCCAGTATTTAGAACAATTATGTTCTCTGATTTCTCTGGACAGAAATACCTGGAACATATTTAAGATCTTACAGCAAATAGTAATTTTTTTAATATGAAATGGCAACACTACCTTACTACTCAACACAGCTGTTCTATATCACACAGTACAAAGCTGGACTGGTTGGTTGGGGTTTTTTTGACTACCTGGGTTTAAGAAAACAGTGGAACACCTGTGCACCAGCTAAGGAGCAGCCACCCATTAGAACATGTAAGCTGCAGTAAGTTGTGTTAGTGCTAAGCAACTCAATAGATGGACACATCAGCCACATTCACCTCTTATAAAGAGAGACCAACATTGCCCTGAGCTGGGAATTACCGATGAAAAGCAACAGCAGTCAAAAAACCTGACTTCAGGAACATCATATTTATGTAGAGAAGGCAAGAATTCAGTAAGTTTGGAGCTGGCTTGGTAGTGTACAGCCAACACAAACAAAGAACCCAAAATAAATCAAAACAAACAACCACCTTAACTCTGCCTTCCCTGTAAAATTCATCAGACCTGCATATTCTTTTTGCCAGCACTTGGGAACACATAAATGGATTTCTCTAACAGCTATATAACACCGTGCAATTTCTTAAGGAAAAACTGTAAGAATTCTTACTTAAGTGTACACTGGAGATCATCCAACCTCTCTGCTCAGGCAGGGTCATCCTCGAGCATATTACTCAGGACTGTGTCCACATGGCTTTTGAGGGTCTTCCATGGAAGGAGACTCCACATCCTCTCTGGGCTGCCAGCGCACAGTTGCCTGCACAGCAAAGAAGTTTCTCCTGATGTTCCTCATGGAACACTTCCTGTGTTTCAGTTTCTGCCCACTGACTCTCAACCTGCTGTTTGGCATCACTGAGAAGAACCTGGCTCCCAGCCCTTGTCAGGACACCCTTCATGCAGATACTGACAGACGTTGGTAAGATCCTCTTTTGGTTGTCTCTTCTCCAGGCTAAACAGGCCCAGCTCTCTCAGCCTCTCTTCATACAAGAGATTTCTAATACCCTGATCGTCTCCACAGCCCTCTGCTGGACCCAATCCAACAGATTCTTGCATGTAAATTAATCTGTAAATTACAGGAACAATGCAGAGCTTTCTACAGGCATTCCACTGAAAGCTTTCTTACCTTTTACTCTGAGATATCTAATATTGGTTGTACAGAACCTTAAATCAAGAGGGAAAACTATTTACATGTTAAGGCAAATGGACTGACCATCTACTGACAAATTCTGCAACTTGAAAGCCCTGAGGGGTCGCACTCAAACAGTCTGTGTGAAATGATGAAGTGGACGCTCGCTGGAATCTACTCAAAGAAAAACTCAGTCCTTGCCTGGGGTATTCATGTCATTTCAGAGCACAAGAATGAGTACTCACATTCTTTCAATGTGCAGTCATTAACAGCCTGAGCCTGTGGTCCACTCAGGTTTTATAGACTAGAGGAGATCTTCAAGTTATCTTTAAAGTGACTAAAAGCAAGTCTCTTAGACTTCCCTAACATGTTCATACAGGAAGTTTAGCAGTTTTTTGTAAGTACTGAACAGCATTTGGTGACATATAGCCACTCTCAGGCCTATTTAAGAAAGCACTGTCACTCTTGCACCTGGGTTGGGGCAGGAACAGGCGAGAGGCAGGATCGCAGCAAAGGCAAAGAAGCTTTATTCAAAAGAACCGTGCGGTTTTTATAGAGTGGTACAATGGATTCTATTCTATTGGCTAACTAACAGAAACATCTTTCTCACGCACTGTCCTTGAGAGGAACAGAAAAATAAAGTAGAAAAACACGACCTGCAAATTTGTTTATAGTCAACAAGTTATCACATCTTTCCAGCTCCCTAAAACTTCTCACAAGCCGCTGTGAGAAACGCTTGCCGTTTCTCTCTCTCTGTCCCATGGTATCCACAAAGCACTGCAGTTGTACAGGCAGCAAGATACCATGATTTGTACCTGTTGTGCACATAGAAATTTTGATGCACTGGGACCAGAGTGCTTAGCATCTTATTTAACAAGCCCTATATGATTGGTCACATACTACAAACCCAACCCCCCTAAATCCTTAGTCAGGTCCAGAACCCTTTCATTGCTGTCATACTCATAATTTTTCTGGAATTTCTGATTAATTTCAGAAGTAATTTCTTAATTATGCCTTCAAAATAAATAACACAAATAATTAAATAGTTTCTCTACTTTTTCAAACATTATTGCTCCAAACTATGGCACAATTTATGTAACAAAGTATATTTTCATTACAGAAACATAGAACAGATAGGATTGGCAGGAAGCCCTGGAGATCATCTGGCCCAATATCCCTAGAGCAGGTTGCACAGGATTATGTCCAGGTAGGTTTCGAATCTCTCCAGAGAAGGAGACTTCACAGCCTCTCTGGGAAGCCTGTTCCAGTGCTCTGTCACTCTCACAGTAAAGAAGTTTTTCCTTATATTCAGAAGGAGACTTCATGTGTTTCAGTTTGTGCCCCTTGTCCCTGAAGATATTTGTGTGCATTCATAAGATCCTCTCTCAGTCATGTCTTCCCCCATTTCGTTCATCACAGAAGAGATGCTCCAGTCCCCTCATCATCTATACAGCCCTTTGCTGGCCCCACTCCAGGAGCTCCATGTCTCTCCTGTCCTGAGGAGCCTAGAGCTGGACATGGCTCTCCAGATGTGCCTCCTAGGGCTGGGCAGAGGGGTAGGATCACTCCCTGAGCTGCTGGCAATGCTCTTCCTGATGCTCCCCAGGATTCCACTGGGGATTCCACCTCCTTGCCCTCAGGACACTGCTGGCTTGGGAACATTTCACTGTCCACCAGGACCTCCAGGTCCTTCTCCTCAGAGCTGCTCTCCAGCCTGATCACCCCAGCCTGATCTGGTACCTGAGATTGTTTCTGCCCAGGTGAAGGACCCTGCCCTTGCCTTTGCTGAACTTTATTGGGTTCCTCTCTGCCCAGCTCCCCAGCCTGCCTGGGTTTCACAGAATGACAGCACCTTCTGGTGTGCCAGGGCACTCCTTCCTGTTTTGTATCATCAGCAAATGTACTGATACATCTCCACTTCACCCAGGGCCTGATGAGTAAGAGGAACAATACTGGGGCCAGTCCTGATCCCTGGGGACACCACTGGGTACAGGCCCCCAGCCAGGCCTGGCACTGCTGCTCTGCTGTTCAGGCAGTTCTCAAAGCACCTCACAGCCCACTTAGCCAACCTGCACTCCTTGAGCTCACCCACAAGGATCTTGTGGGGGACAGTGTCAAAAGCCTTTGTGAAGTCAAAGCAGAGAACATCCACTGCTCTCCCTCATCCCCAGCCCATCGTTCCATCACAGCAGGCTATCCAACTAGTCAAGTGTGATTTCCCCTTGAAGAATCCATGATATAAACAAAGGGATCACCCTCAGCGGCTTTGCAGATGGCACCAAGCTGAGGGTGCAGTGACCATCCAGAGGGACCTGGACAAGCTTGAGCAGTGGCCCATGGGAATCTCATGAGGTTTCACCAGACCAAGTGCTGATGCTGCCCCTGTCTTGGGCACATCCCTGAGTGTGATGGATCCAGGCAGGGGATGAGCAGAGGGAGCAGCCCTGGCAGAAGGACTTGGGTGGGTGAGAGCTGTGGGTGAGAGCTGGCCCTGCCCCAACCCAGAGCCCCCCTGTGCTGTGCAGAAGGACTTGGGTGGGTGAGAGCTGTGGGTGAGAGCTGGCCCTGCCCCAACCCAGAGCCCCAGGGCAGCAGGGCAGGGGGGATTCTGCCCCTCTGCCCCTCTCTGCTGAGCCCCCCCTGCAGGGCTTCATCCAGCCCTGGGCCCAGCACAGGAAGGACAGGGAGCTGCTGGAGCCAGGCCAGAGCAGGGACACCAAGGGGATCAGAGGGATGGAGCAGCTCTGCTGGGAGGAAAGGCTGAGGGAATTGGGATTGTTCAGCCTGGAGAAGAGAAGAGTGCAGGAAAAACTCATTGTGGCCTTCCAGTAGCTGATGTGAGCCTACAAGAAAGTTAGAGAGAGGCTCTTTACAAGTACCTGCAGTGATGGGACAAGGGAAAATGGCTTTAAGCTAAAGGAGGGTAGATTTAGATTTGAAATTAGGAAGAAACTCTTCCCTGTGAGGGTGGAGAGGTCCTGGCACAGGTTGCCCAGAGAAGCTGTGGCTGCCTAATCCCTACAAGTGTCCAAGGCTAGGTTGGATGGGGCTTGGAGCAAACTGGGATAGTGGAAGGTGTCCCTGCCCATGGCAGGGGGTGGAACTGAATGATCTTGAGGGTCCCTTCCAACCCAAACCATTCTGTGATTTTATGATTTTTTCCTTCCACATGCTCAGAGATAACATCCAGGATGAGCTGTTCCATCACCTTTCCAGGAATGGTGAGGCTGACTGAACTGTAGCTTCCTGGGTCTTCCTTCTTGCCCTTTTGGAAGACTTGAGTGAATTGTTTCTAATAATTTCTTTCTGCATCTCATAAGGCCTCTTAATAATAAATTTTGCTTTAATCTCAATCATTGCAAATTCTCTAAACAATCATTCTTGTAAAAGTATGTCCAGTGACTTTTTAATGAGTTATTATTATTTTGATGTTAGCTACAGTAATAAAAAAACTCATATTAAAACATGTTGCCATCAACTACTCCGTGTTCCTTCCTGCTCCGCTTCTTATGCAAAACTACATCTTCTGCTCTGATCCAACTCCAGTAAGAAACAGGGAATATTCTGAGATGCTTGAAAAGGAACTGGACTGAAGTCTGCAGAAGGTAATTAAAGCAGTAAAAACAAGCCTCCAACTTAGTCTTGTAGTTTGATCCATACTTTCAAGTTTGCACATTGCACACTGAAGTCAAAAGAATAATGTAAAGATGCAGAAATTCATGAAGAGTGTTGAACTGCAAAGGTAGGGCACTATGGAAATCTGAGACCCTAAAATCTACTTAGCAAGAAATTCACTTCCAACCTTTCATCTAGAACTCATTCCTACTGGAAAAGAGTTAGGTCTTACTTTCTAATACAGTCAGCAACTATGTAGCAGATATTCTTTGTGATGGCTGTTTCTTGACTGTATAAATCATATTGTTTATCATAAATCAACACTGCCAAGTTCTGACTGCATTCTAAGCATAGCTCAACAGTGACTCTTTGAAATCAGGGATCTAATGACTTCTTTGTCTGATGTCTTTTTGTAATCCATATGAATTCAGTGTTTCAACTGGACCTATATAATTTCTAGGACTAAAAAAGGCACCATTCCTTTAGGGAGGGCTTGAATGCCATACACACCTGACACACCCATTAGAGGCTGTAATCCTGCACCCTCAGGTGAACACACATTCTCCTTTGGTTTAAGTAAGCACTAAACACAATGCAGCTCCCAAAGCTTTGATAAATTCAACATATTTTATACTTTTTCCATTAAGGTATACATCAATATAGGCCACACTGACTCAGAAATTTGCTATTATGAGTAAGTTAAAACGAATTAACAAAAGACACAAAACTAACACAAATGAGGTAAAGCAGTAAGGATGCAGTATCTCTGAGCTTGTTGAGCCAAGATACTATCTACAGCCATATCAAAGAGGTAACTAAGAGCATCCATATGGGATTTAACTTCCCCATATTAGCTTCATGCTCTAAGCTGCTTATTCTTTACTTTTCTGAGTGTTCCACGTAGAGAAATCCTTGCTGTGATTGATTACCTCCTCCAGGGAGTAAGTATTTGAAAAAAAGAAGAAAAAGGCTCAGACAACAAGAAGACTTGCAGAAACAAGAGATTGAGATTGATGCTGCTGTCACACAGCTCCCAGTTTCCTAATTTATTATGACAGTCTGAGAATCTAACTTCATAGCTGACAGCCACCAAGATTTATTCTACACTTTTGATTATTTCCCCATACCTAACAAAAAAGCTTTGGTCTATGCTGATTTATACTCTCACTTGTTTTGGTACTTTTCAGATCACATTGGCTTAAGAAAGCAAACATACAGCAAATTAACATGTAAAGAAAGTTATATCCCATTTGAACTCCAAAGATTAATGTGGGGTGACCAAACATTAGAGTACTTTTAAAGGAGGAAACTTTACACAAAAATAGAAAAAGCAAGATGAGGAAAGCAGAGTGTTGAGATCCCAGCTTTGCGGGAGGGCTGGATACCAATGACCTTTCCATTAATCACCAAGAGAATTCCAGATTTTTACTGGATGTTGGAAGATCATCAGAACTCAGATGTTATAATCCCATCTTGAAAGAGAGATTTAATTTAGTTTTCTGACTGCCCGCTACCATTTGGCGCCATGGAGACTTTCACAAGATGCAGTCAGCCAAGTAACAAAAGTAAACCCATGTATACAGAAGTTGCATGTAAACATCTGATAAAGAATTGTCTCTAGAACATTTACATTCCAGCTATCCATATTTTCTCAGCACCTACTCATCAGTCAGCACAAACTGCAGAATAGCAATATGTGTTCTAAAATCTGATTCATACTACTGTACCACGAAGACTGGATGCCTTAAATTGCTGTGATGAATCACAGCTGTTCTTATTAATCTCATGTACAGACGAAACAAGACTGGTAAAATATCTGAAACCAGGAATATGGTAAAAATCAGTTAGCTGAAGACATATATCAGAAAACAAATTTCTTTGTCACTTAGGCTTGCATATGAAAACCAAAGAACTTCAAAAAATGCTTTCAAGTTTTTCATTCTGTAAGAACACATTTGTCACTACAAGGCAGTCTGCTGTGCAATTTGTAGCATGGATTTGTGTGAATGTGCTCACTGCAGCTTGTCTTGGGAAGGTTCAGTAGCTAAATACCAGAAGCTCCCCTCATCTTGAGGCTCTTACTACACCCCAAGGACCTGATAATTGCCTGTCATCTTTTGCAGAAAAGGCAGAGCTCACAAGAGTTTAAAACATGCAGATAAATGTGCTGTTAAACCTTGTATTTCAACAGTTCTCATCTTGTCTATAAATATATATTTTATACATTCCCATTCCCATCTTGTGGCTTGGACCCCTCACAGTTAGAACAGCTCCTTGCTAGTCAACTACTGAGACCTGATTTGGGGTCTGGCCTGCTTCTCTTAAGGCATGAACCACCTCCAAGTCCCAAAATCCTGTTCAAGTGAAAGTCTGGAAATGAGTAAGAACTTCAAGATTTAGATTATTAACCTTCTCTAGAAAAATACCATAATTTTACATTTGTTTTAATAAAAAATGAAGAGTTATAAAAAGAAGGCTATTTGGTACATTCAACCTTCCCCGTATCTGCCAATGGGCTTGGAATAACTAACCAGGAAAATCTGGAAGACAGTTTATGACTGATAATATTATTAGAGGACCTGCTAATGTGCTAGAAAGGGACAAAACATAACTGTCAGCTCACCTAATAGTCTTCTGGAACTAGGAAAGAAGGGCATGGAAAACTGGAAGATGGCCAAGAAAATGAACCACTTTTCAGCTCCTCTTAAAAATATTTTTATGAAACTAAGAAAAACCTTGCAAAAGTTGTTTAGTTTCATATTAAAAAGGTTAATAAAAAAATCTATTTGAACTGTCAGGAAATAGAAAGAAAACTAAATATCAGGAATACCAGCATTTGCTTGGAGTTTAAGCAAGCAACAATTGTGCACAGCTGTCAGGAGAGGAAGAAAAATACAGCTAAATTAAAAGAAAGACACTGATCTCTTTAATCATACCAGTAATTATGCAATCCTGAGTTATATGACATTTCTGGACAAGATACATCTGGTAGCTTTAGGAATGATTTCTCACACATTTGCAACTCCCCTCCCACTTCATGTTGATAGTCAGATGAGACCACAATCCCAAGTCCCAGTGTGTGTGTTAGAACAACAAGATAAGAACAGGTAGAATTTAATTTCTACCTGTTTGGATTTATTTTGGGGAAAAAACCACCAAAACCATAGAACCCTGGAATATTTACTGAAAAATGACTGAATCATATGATGTAATATACATACATTTAAAAGTTGGACTCTATGATCTAAAGGTTAAACTCAATGATCTTGGAGGGCTTTTCCAACCTAAATGATTCTGTGATTTTATGCATATAGTAATGTTAGCTTTTTCATCTGAGTCTGATTGCAGATTACTACCACCCAGCCAAGAATTACACCTCCATGCCAGGGTTAAACCTCTTCTCTTTTAAAGTAAGCCAAGAGATTTTAAAGGAGTACTTCAAGACAGGCACTTGGGTTTAGATCTTAACCTCTAGAAGACCTTAGAAGAAACGAAATTGTGTGACTTCAAAAATGAAATTTTATACTGGTTTGAGATCCCAAGGTCTATTTTATAAGAGGCATCTCAATGCCTGTGCCTCATCAGTCCCTGGTTCATCTCAGAAGTTTCTCTTTTAGCTGCAGGCTCCCAAATGCCTGGCTGGAATTGCTGCTTTGCTGCACCTACAAGAGCTGGCAAATGAATACCACTCCTGGAGCAGGTTCAGATGCTCCAGGGAAAATGCCACCTCTCCTTTCCCACAGGGTTTCCATGTGACTTAGCCACTTTGTCAAGAGATGCAAAGTACCATCTGACAACAGACAAATAAAAAGCTAATTTCCATTATTCAGGCTGGAAAATCAGGCCTTCTGCCCCAAGCACACCTTCAAGGTTGTGGACACAGCCAGGACTTTGCTATTCAATTCACAGCTGACACTGTGTCTGTGTCTGCCACACTTGTGTCTGCTCCGCTCCTGCAGAGAGCTCCGCGGAACCTATCACACACACTAGGAATTGCACTTCTGTCCCAATTTCTGACCAGAATTTCCCTCTGCTTCCCAGGATTCTTTTTCTCTAATCAGACAAATAATTAGCTGCTGAAGAACCATAAGCTATACTGAATCATCAAAACCTACTTTTATAGTTATCTGCAGGAGGTCACACATACAAAAGAATCAATTGAGATATCATATTACAAGTGTCCAAACTTAGTAATTGCTATTTTTCTGTAAGAGAAACCAAAGCTACACAGACTATTTGAAATAAAATCAGGGATGCAGAAGGGTAAGAATTCTATTCCTGCCTATGGTATAGACATGGAGAAACCTTGTGTGAAGACTGAGAAGTAACTTAATCTGTTTGCCTAGTTACTAATCTATAGAACAATGAAAATTTTATTTCATTTCCTTACAGAACTTTCTGAGGACAATTTTATTACGATTTACAAGGCATTAAGGCATGTTCCTACAGGAATTAATACCACAGAAAAACTTTAAAATAAAATAAGTATGTCTCTGAATACAATAATTTTTTTTTGTCCATGCTGCTTTGCATCTTTTTTGATACTTTCTAGAAGAATTTGCAACCATCTTTAGTATGCTTACTAAAAAGCAAAGGACTTCATAGAACCTATCCTAATCTTTAAAAAAAGGAAGAGTTAGGATGTGTGCAGCCTGACAGCAAGAATTGCTTATGCAATTCTTATTCCCTATTTAAAAAGTGACTATCACAAATCAGACCCCAGGAGAAAGAAAATATGGAAAAAACCCCCAAACAACACACAAAAAGGAGAGATGAAAGCAGGTGATAGTTATTCTTATTTACCTCAGAACAGATAAGCATTATAAAACCCCTCAAATTTGTATTTCATGCATAAGAAAGGAAATCCTATTTCAAACCTACTGTATGACACCAAATACTAGTCTTGCATCCACTGAGCAGAATTTAGAGCAATTTTTGAGAAAAAACTACTCAAGGGAGTGCATAAAATGTTTATTTTTAGCTAGACAAGGATATCATCATAGGAAGGAGGGAAGGGAGGAAGGCAGGAAGGGAGGAAGAAAGGAAATGTTGGAGGAAGAACTCAGGAAAAAGCACTTAACTTGTCCACAGCATCTGCTGTAACTGAATATTCCAAGTTTGCTATTTATAAAGAAGATTTTAATCATCTTGGTGTACTGATGTTACTAGAAAGACATTCAGTGAAGATTTATAAAGGAATGTAAACCCTGTCAAAAAGAGATGGCTTAAGATCTTGCAGAGAACACAGTCAAGCAAGATATGTAGAAGACTTGATGTCAAAGAAGATATGCAGAAGTTCTGATGAAATCTTTTTCATTATAAGAAAGGTGAAAAACATTGATACTAATCTTGTGAAGCATTCTTTGTCTCCATAAAATCCATGAAAAATGAGTGGTTTCTCAAAAAGCAAGAACTGATGCAAACCAGTGGACTCACCAAAACTTCAATTCCTTTCAATGCCTAATTTCATCGTGGTGAAAAAGAAAACCTTTGGAATAAGCAAACCAATTTCCAAAATGTTATAGAAATCCTAATTTAAATTTGTTTGTGCAAATACAGGGTTTGGTTTTGATTTGAGACCTCACTGCAACCTCTTACTGCATTTACATATTGCTGGTAGCATAAGAGAAGGGAAATAAAGGTGATCAAGAAGAGAAGGGATTAGAATGTCCCCCTTTTCAAAAACTGATACTCTACTAATGGAAACCACTAGGCTGTCACAACAGTCAGTATAACTGACAATGCCAGCAACTAGGTGGGGTGCAAATAATGGCAGGAAAATGCCATCCAAAAAAGGCTCTCTCTTTTCTAGCAATGCTGTCCCATATCTGAGTCAGCACACAACAAACAGCCATAGCAAGATTGGCATGGTTATTGTCACAATTGAAATCTTCAGTCTAAAACCTTACAAGCAGACATGCTGGCCCTCAGTAAAATAATTCCAAAAGGAAGGAAGTGGCGGAAGGAAGTGGCAGAAGGAAGTGGCGGAAGTGGTGGAAGTGGCGGAAGGACGTGGCGGAAGTGGAGGAAGGAAGGAAGGAAGTGCGGAAGGAAGTGGTGGAAGGAAGGAAGTGATGGAAGGAAGGACGTGGCGGAAGGAAGTGGCGGAAGGAAGAGGCGGAAGGAAGGAAGGAAGTGGTGGAAGGAAGGAAGTGGCGGAAGGAAGGAAGTGGCGGAAGGAAGTGGCGGAAGGAAGTGGCGGAAGGAAGGAAGTGGCGGAAGGAAGTGGCGGAAGGAAGTGGCGGAAGGAAGTGGCGGAAGGAAGTGGCGGAAGGAAGTGGCGGAAGGAAGTGGCGGAAGGAAGGAAGGAAGGAAGGAAGGAAGGAAGGAAGGAAGGAAGGAAGGAAGGAAGGAAGGAAGGAAGGAAGGAAGGAAGGAAGTGGCGGAAGGAAGGAAGTGGCGGAAGGAAGGAAGGAAGGAAGGAAGGAAGGAAGGAAGGAAGGAAGGAAGGAAGGAAGGAAGGAAGGAAGGAAGGAAGGAAGGAAGGAAGGAAGGAAGGAAGGAAGGAAGGAAGGAAGGAAGGAAGGAAGGAAGGAAGGAAGGAAGGAAGGAAGGAAGGAAGGAAGGAAGGAAGTGGCGGAAGGAAGGAAGTGGCGGAAGGAAGGAAGTGGCGGAAGGAAGTGGCGGAAGGAAGGAAGGAAGGAAGTGGCGGAAGGAAGGAAGGAAGTGGCGGAAGGAAGGAAGGAAGTGGCGGAAGTGGCGGAAGTGGCGGAAGTGGCGGAAGTGGCGGAAGTGGCGGAAGTGGCGGAAGTGGCGGAAGTGGCGGAAGTGGCGGAAGTGGCGGAAGTGGCGGAAGGAAGGAAGGAAGGAAGGAAGGAAGGAAGGAAGGAAGGAAGGAAGGAAGGAAGGAAGGAAGGAAGGAAGGAAGGAAGGAAGGAAGGAAGGAAGGAAGGAAGGAAGGAAGGAAGGAAGGAAGGAAGGAAGGAAGGAAGGAAGGAAGGAAGGAAGGAAGGAAGGAAGGAAGGAAGGAAGGAAGGGGGAATGTGCCTTGATTCCCTTTTCAGTGCCTGTAAGTAAAACCAGATATTTTACTAAGACATGCTACAGACGATTTATTAGTTGCAGACACAACTTCCCCAGTCCATGGTCTCAAAATCAGAAAGACAATTGTGATCTCTTTTAGTATCATAAGGTTGTACATTGGGAGAAAGGGAGCTCTTTGCTATTATTCCCAATGTAGTCACCTGTTTGTATTTTTGTTGGCTTTTCTTTTAATTTAAAAAAAAAAAAAACCCACAAAAAAATCAAGTGGTTGAATATAAATTAATGAAAATGTAATTGGAAATGTGGCTATCTCTGTAGATTTAGCCTCTTCATTTCATGACCAGAGAGCAATAACACAGACAGCAAGTCCAAAAAAAGTCCCACAGATCTCCTCAATGGCTCATCGTCGATCAGGTCACTCCTTTTGCTGTTCATTGTTCAAGAGGGTTTTTTCCCTACTGTAATGGGAGTTGTTTGGACAAAGTTGAAACTAGCAAGCTGTTTGAAACAACACATATGCACAGTTATTTGAATTTCAAATACTTGAACTATTTGATTATGTCTATGTCCTGTTTTAGTGAGAATTTATGAATATTAGAATAAATAGAGCTTTTCTTTATTTTTTAAATTAATGTCTGGCTGCTCTTTGTATAAGAAATACCTCTTGCACCATTAATCATTTGACCACCTCAGGCTGAGGCAAATAAATCTATTTTAGTCTGTTCTATTACAAATGAAATTTGGAAGTTTGAGTAAAACCTCATGTCAACGGTCAGGATATAATCCATCTGAACAAATATTACTCTGTTTGAAAATAAATGCAGTACAAAATACATCTACTGAAAGGCTAATCAAATCCTTGCCCTGAAATCCTAGTTCTTTCATAGCTTCAGTTAGTGCAGACTGGTGATATTGGACTTCAATATTTCTGGTTTGCTGCCTCATTTCTTGAATTTCATTGAAAATATCTCAGTTTTTACTAAAGTAGAGCTGCTGCTGACCCAGAGAAAAATATTCCTTTTACACTGTTTTATAAACATCACCTTGAAATTAACTTAGGACTGTACCAAAATGTGGTCATTCCATTTATATTGGGAATAGTGAGAAAGAGTCTCTAAGCAAAAATTAACCAACAAGTAAGAACCTATGGGAAACTGGACATAGCAGTGTAGGTTCATTTCCAGGCAACTGGTGTGAGGAACACACACAAGAATATATACCTATGTAACTCTAGGACAAACCCACCCTATTTGAACCAGAGCAATGGCCATGAATCAAAAATACAGATCCCCAAATCCTCAGACTGCTGAAGCAATGAAGATCCTCCACTGAGCTTTGCACAGTCAGTGGACAGTGTCCCTCCAGTTATTAGTGATTAGTTTTCTTCTGCCCTGTTTCATTGTCCAAGTATTCTTTCCCGGCTTACTTGTACTTCTAACATTCTGTAATTTATGTTCATACACCATATCCCAGAACTGTACTGCTTGAAAAGGGGAAAAAGGGAGGGAAAGCTCTAAAAATATGACTAGGATGACAAAAGTTGGAAGAAACTGACAAAATATAATATCTCAGTATATTTAATATATTTAACAGATTGCTTTTCTTAAAGAAGAAGCCCAAGCATCCAGCACAGGCTGTGGGGTCAGGGCTTTCCTCAGCAATATTAAACATGGGCATTCTGCTTTGAGCATGTCGAGATTAAGAGTGACAGCTGGAAGAGTCTGACCTAAACCACACTGGGGCCAACACACAGGTTTGAATGTATTCATTGTGACCTAGATCAAGTCTTTACTGAAGATGTGCCAGACGATAAAATGCAGAAAACAGATCAGGCCTTCTTGCCACAGCCATGAAATTAAAGTTTCTTGCATTCACCACTTACCAAGACAGTTGTGGCCATCGTGGGCTAACATGAATCCATCATAGCACGTACACCTGTAGTTGCCTGGAATGTTGATACACTCGTGGACACAACCCCCATTGTAGAAGTCATTTTCACACTCATCGATATCTAAAACACAAGAGGAGAGAAAAAAAGCTTTTGTAAAAAGGGAATTCTAACAATACAGAAAAAATTCTCCAACTGAGCATGTTTTTTCAAATATGCCCATCCCTAATCTTTCTTTTAGGCTCATTTTGCCTACTTCAGCACATGGTCAGGGACTGAATATATCAGGCTCATATTTGTCTGAAAAGCAGCAGGCCAATGTATAGAACACTCTTTCCCAAAATAATTGGAGTATCATCACAGTAAACAATGATATGTTGTCAAAAATAAAAAAAGGAACACTTGATTTTGCTACACTTTATATTTAAAATGTAGTTTCAATTTTCTGGCTTCAAAATAATCAGGCAGAGAATGAATGAATGAAACCTTTGACTTGTAACAACTATGAGAAGCATACTATTAATATGGCATGAGACAAAAGTATGCCTTTTATAACAAATAAACTATAATCTTCTGTATTAATCACTTACAACCAGAACCACAAAAATGTCAGTATTTTCTTCTCAGAAGGTATGATAGAGTTGTTTGGGGTTTTTATCACACTGGCCTGTATCTTAAAGAGGATCATAAAAGATGAGAGATGGATTCTGCTTCAATTACAAACAATCCTGTCATGATCTTCCCTCCCTCATACAAAAAAATCACTCATTCTAGAAAAAGCAAACTTTCTTCTTTCTACAAACTGTATTTTGGCTTATACATGGAACATCAGTATCACAGTCACTCTGGTGAATAATTAAGTGATGCACATCAAGCAACTAAAAATACATAAATAATTAAAGATAGCCTTATGGCTTGATAAGTATCAGGTCTAAATTTGTGTTGTGCTAGACCAAAAACCACAGTTAATCTCCCTAAGTTAGGCAGCACATGATAAACAGATAAAGTTATTATTTTAGAAAACCACCTGTTAGAATATCTGAGTTACCCCAGCATTACATTTCAAATGTGCCTCCCATTGCAGAGGTGATTGACATTTTTCTGAATTAGGTTAATGTTCACATAGATTTTCTCTCTCTTTTTTTTTTCCCTTCTAAAAGCACTCCATTAAAAGCTCTTGCTACCTGGTATCATACCCAGATGCAATCCAAAGAGGTCAAGGTGGCTTGGGCAAAATCAGACTCGTCTGAAGAGCCACTTCAGACTCAGCCACTCAGTGCCTTCCCTACTTCTGGTGCTTGGACTGAGAATGGCTGGGTTTGTCCCTCCTCATGCAATCTGTGAGAGCAGGGACAGGCTTTTCCCAAGTTCTGTTGCAAGGCTTCTCCCTCATGTTGGCCTCTCCCAAAAATCTACTTTAAACTCAGAATTCTCCAAGTCTCCATCCACCTGCCTTCAACAGCTTTGAAGACTCCCTTGTATAACCTCCTCAGCAGCTTGAAAAGGGAATGACAGGCTTGGCTTTATCTGCAAGACCAGCTGGCTATTTTGTAACTCAGCATTTGGCACCACAGCAATACCAGAAATAGGAAGCTGGAGAAATGATCTTCCAAACCAAAATACAAGCTGCTGCTTAAAGGTAAATTTCCTAGTCTTTAAAGCACTGCTCTTTTCCTGAAGGTTCTCATTCTTTACTAACAATTTCCATCCATGAGCTGGACAAGTGCCCACTCAGCACAGCCTGTGCTTGTGCTCTACCTTCCAAGTCCAGTATGAGAGCAAAAAGAGAAATCTATGATTTTTATTGAAAACAAGAACCAGCAAGTCAAGTGCTCATCCCAAACAACCTGCAATGCAGTCTCTGAGAAGCTGCTCTCATTAGGCCACAGCTCCGTGTGCCTGGGTGCATATTCCCAAAATGTTACAGTCTGCTTTCCACTCAGCAGAAATTTGCACCTTCCACAACCATTCATGAATATTTCCAGAAACTTCCTGCTGTTCCCTACAGGCTACAGGGACAAAAAGAGAGCTCTACAGTAATGCCATGTTTTAACAGGCCAAGTCAATACTCAAAAAGCATCTAAGAGGATTTTGATGTCAGGTGTCTCAGGTGTTCCCCTCAGGACACTCAGAAAAAATGGCCTCTTCATTTCAAGGTTTGTTCTTAACTTTTATCCAGCAATGAGTCTTTTCAGAAGAGGGCATTCAGAAGAAGCTGTTACCACCTGTTATGTTCCTCAGCATCAGACTGCCAAGGGTTGAGCAATTAATTCCTTTTTTTTTTTCAAACAATTGATCAAACAGTACTATTTGTTTAAATAAGCAGTGGGACAGCTATCAAAAGGGACAAAAAATACCAAAGAAATGTGAAGCCTTTTGAATGACTGCCCCTTATATAATACTTATTTCTAAAAAGATGTACTGTGATTAGCAGCACAAAGTGATGATGCAAAACAAATACTCAAGTTATGGAAAACGTAATGCAACAGATACAGAAACCACAAAAATAGCAAAAGAAACAGATTCTTTTCATCTCGTTCTCTTAGGAGTTCAAGTCACAATTAATAATGCAAAAGGATTAGAATATTATTTCTCCCTTTTGCATCCCAGTAGCTGTAAAAAACTAGAAGTGGAACCAAACATTCTAACTCATTTTCAGAGCCACATTGTGGGGGTTTTTGTGTTTCTTCTCTCCAAAACCCAATTAATTATTTAAAAACTTCACCTAGCAGGCTGATTGGAATTTCTATCTCCAGCATGGCTAGCAAAAAAACCAAGGGGCTAAGACTGGTGTACTTGCATTTCCAAAAAAACCAAAGCAAAAACACACCACAAAAACCCCAGCCCCTCTCTCCCCCCACCACTAAAAACCAAAACAAATGAAAAAAAAAAAAAAAAAAACAACAAACCCAAACAAGAACACCTCACAAAAACATGCAAAAAGCCTACAAAGTCCAAATGTTAAACATTTTTGAAGCTCCAACTGCCAGGAGAAATTCAAGCAATGTGACCACCACTCCATCATCTCTTTTACCTGGAGGAAGACATTCTTTAAAGAATGCCTCAGTGTGCAACAGCTGTAATTTATGGACAGAATACTACATCTGACATGCCAGAATACAGCTTCCTTAGTAAGCTTCATATAGAGTAAAAGTAATAGGAGTACATTCAATCACATAAAACCTCCAGCCTTGTTCTTCATTTTGTCTACTATAAGCCTCAAAATTCGCAGGGGCCATCTGTGTTCATTTCCTTTTGGGTAGGTCATATCCTATCACTCTTTTTTTCCTATAATTGATAGAATTGGGTATTAATCAAAACCTCAACTCTAAATACCGCTGCTTTCCCTGCTAGTTTTATAGCTTCAACTATCCTTAGCATTTTTAGCATTTGATCTCTTAATATTGTCTTTTATTATGCAGGAATTACCATAACAAAAACCAAAACCAAGAGGAAAAAAATAAATGTAGGTATTCAACCATGAAATTGTGATGGATGTAGGTGCATCTACTGATGAATTTGCAAGGTTTCTCAAAGAGAAACTCAAAGTTTTGTCTACACTGGCAAAATATTTATAAAGTTTTCAATTCCTTAAATTCCAGCTGTTCAGATGGGGAACTCTTGGGGTGTTTAGTGAAGAAATCACCTTAAAAGAGAATTGCAGTATTGCCACTCCAAGAGAAATTAAATCCATGTGGTACTACAATGGCAGGAATTGTGGGAGTCTCAGACAAGAATTAAATGCACCAAAATGATTAAGAAGGTGTAGAGGCATTTTCAGTACTGACACCACCTGCCAAGAACCCATTTGAGCTTAGTGTGTCCAAAAAAGACAGCACGTCCCAATCCCAGGGCTGGATGTAAGGACATCCTCAGACGCTGGCAAAATAATTTTGATCATCTCTCTCTGGAACTGGTTCAGAAAAACCTCAAAAATCCACTGCTTCTTTCAAAAGTTTTAAAGTAAAAGAGGTAAAAAGAAACTTGGTTACTTGGGTGTACTAGCAACTGTAGTGGTACAGCTATTTACCAAGGTGAAAGAGACTTAGAAACTCCATCCTAATTCTTTCTGGAAAGCAGAGGTGAATCTCTTTGTTACCATCTGGAAATAACTCTTTGAGCACATCCCTAGGGAACACAGCCGTGCTCTTCTACTGCCCTCCTCAAGGAGCAGTGGTGTTACTTAGAGAACACCCACTCTATGAGACTTCTGTTATTATGCAATGCAAGCATCTAAGAACTTTTAAAAAATACTCTAGACAAGTATCTGAGGATATGTTACCATGAGGATGTGCTCTAATTTACAGTCCTTGTATTTCAGTTATAGGAAGAGAATTTGAATTTGTTTTAAGTAACCTGATTCTTTTTAGTTTGATGGGACTTGTATTTCCCTCATACATAATGGGGTTGATTCTTCTTTCATTATTAGAGGTGAAATTGACCCTGCCCCATGATTGGTTTAATTTGTGTATTCTGCCACAAAGAGATGGAATTCTCATGAGCCTCACAATGCCACTCTGCAGACACCTCTTCCAGAAGAACATATAACTATGAAAGGTTCAAAATAAAACACGAATAAACTATTTTGCTTCCCATATCACAGTATTTCAGCTTTCTGTTACAGCAGAGACACATCAGCGTGCAATAACTAATGTCCACAAGACAAACCAAACTGTAAAAAAAACGAGGAAGTTGCAAAATGCCTGGTTCCCATTTTGTCTAAACATTTTCAGCACTGTCATTAATTGACTGTTAGTTATCTTTTCCAAGCAGTAACCAGCTCTCCTAGGAAGGTGGTACAGAATTTATGCCAAGAAAGTAAAAAGTCTACCTCCAGAAAAATTAATTCCCACTCTTCATTGCATCACTTGAAATTAATTAAGTTCCTGAATGTCCAAAAATGTGTGTTCCAACACATGCAACAAACTTTGTCAGCACAGCTACAGATCATCATGGGCACAGCTACTGAAATCAAAGCAAATGCCTGCATGGATTTGATGAATTTTGGATGAGTGTCACAGCTAAACTGTCATAAGAAGCCTTATGGCTATTAACATGCAAAAAGAAGAATGACTGAGGCCTGGAAGTCAATGAGCCAAATTCAGTGTTTAGTGTTGAATTCCACAGATTTCTGTAGAAAATGGGAAAGCGTGCATTGACACAATTTTTATCTTGGCATCTGTCAAGGCCACAGATCCCAACACTCACAATGCAACAGAAGATGTTCAAAATAGGCATGAGATTGAATAAAATCTGTGTCCATTTTAAAGTATTTCTTGACTAGCAATATAAGGGCAAGATCTGGAGCTAATTTAGTAAACAAAAACTTAAATTGACTTTGAAAGGAGTAATTTATGTCCTTGAACATTTTAAAATAAATAGTCAAAGAAAGCTGTCTGCCCACATCAACTTCTAATTTGCAGAACCACAAACAAAAGCGATTGTGCAGGTATATTATGCAGATGTAGAATTTCTCATAAAGAAGTTGGATCCATTAAATAGTTAGAAAAAGAAACATTAAAATCTTTGTAAATACATCTTGATGCCTGAAGCCATGTATTTCTCCAGTATCTAAAGAAAGAAAATTTTGATATTCATCTTCCTTTATCTAATTGCTTTAAGCAAAATACTGCCAAAAAGGCTCTGACAGTAAATAACATTGCCCTTACAAACTTGACAGGAAAGAAACTGTGTTTTACCTTCTTGCTTGAAGAGGGGTTGCTGCTAGCCCCTACAGAGGGCAAAGCACACCAGATGCAAAATTCTCTTTTATCAGTTGCCTTCTGCTAAAAAACGTCCTCCTATAGTTCTGCAACAGCAGCATCTTGCCTGCTTTTCCACAACTCTTATGCAGCAAAGAACACTGCAAGGTGCTGGAGCCCATATTTCCATGTAGTAATATTTTTCACTTTTATGGCTTCTCTACTAGGAGCTTTCAAAAATGTTATTGATTCTTTATTGAGTTTTGGTCACTGTTCCTCCTAGGGCTAATGCAGTATCCTCATATTCACAGAAAAATACCAGGAAAAAAGGCCTATTCCTAGGTTCTAAATCCTACACAACTAAGAAGATTTACAGTGCACAACTGTCCTCCTCATCGCATAGCTTCATGCAAGCTTGATCTCAGATGCTTGTGAAAGAAAGTAACCTTGTAAAATCCAAAGATAAAACAGCCTGAGATGAAAAACCAATTCTACAATTATTGCCACTGGCTTAGTGAAGCCAGGAAGACATATTTTCTGGGATTCACAGTAGAGAGATTCGTAAGACAGGATCAGCACTGAAATTTTCTGTTCCCATTTCCAATTCAGAACAAACAGCAACGTAGCACTGACATCACTGCTTTAAAGGAAACAGGCAGAAGTGAAGTTATATGCACACTGACAAGAATTACAAACAAGTTCAAGTCCTGGATCAGAGTCAGATCAGCATCTTTTTCTTCTTCATAACTGGGTTTGAGACTGAAAAAGCCATGAAAATAAGTGAAAATTACATGGGAATATTTGCATTTTTATACATATTCTTTGGCAGAGTCTACATTTAAAATACGTTCAGCAGATATACATCACAATCTGCACAACCTGAACCTAAGGCAATTTGTATTTCCCACATCAAGTTGCACTTTCCTTAAGAAGGGAACCAGTTCCAGATCTAAAGGCCAGAATAAAAGCTCAAACATAGGTTAAAGACCATTCTGGTAAAGTGCAGGTGAAATTTGCCAGAAGTTCAGCTCTCAGGGAAATACTCAACCTAAGCAATATTACTAAACACGTTAGATTCTTACAAAGAGTTTAGCACCAGCACATTTCCACGCATTTCAAGTCTGCTCTACTCTTAAAATTTGCAAAATACGACCAAAGTATGAAGAATTGGGCGGGAAAATGTGATCAATTATCAATGTCACTAAATCTGACCTGATGAAATAGCATTTCCATCTATTTTGCGGCATCAGAATTCATCATCTACTCCAAGTCCAAATTTTATGAGAATATATTGACATACCAAGACTCTCAATATTTCTACTCCAAAAAAACCCTTCACCTCCAGAGAAAAATCCATTTTTGAAAAATCTCTTTCCACGAAATGCCTGTTAAGTCACTTTTTCTATAAAACAAATTATTTGTTACATCTGGCCCTTTCTGCAATACTTTATTTTTTTGACTCATAAACGTTAACATCTTTATTCTTTAGATGCTGTGACCTTGTAAATGTTACAATCTAATGAATCAGAGGAACACAGAGTGCAGTTTTTACAGCTTTCAAGTTGCCATGATGTTTTCAAGACGCTTGTGCCAAAGAAAACTGTAAAATTTGATAGCCATTAGGGCTTCTCTGAGAGCAAGGTCAAGAGTGGGCAGGCTGGGAACAGGGTAAATTCAGAAAGAGCAGCCGGATGTTTCTCGGTGGAGAAGGAAAAAGAACAGGTACAATATGTTGTTTAATATGAGGTTTTTTCAGTGTAAATCCCTCAAGAGCCTTCCCACTATGGGTACTGCCTCTCCCATGTTTTTCCCATTAGTGCATCCACAAAGAAAAAAAAAATCAATTTTACAACTTCCTTCAAAAATGTCACAAGCCCCTATTTCCCAGTATTAAACGGGCAATAAAATGAAAAGGCCATGCCAGTTTAGTGGACATGATTTGGATACAATCTGTGGTATTGTTGTGCTGTTTTTCTGGAAGCCATTTTATCCAGTTTCCAGAAAAGATCAAGTACTCTGCAGCAGTTTTGTTTCCTTTCCTTCTGTAACGGCTAAACACAAAGTTCAACATGCTTTATCTCTCGCTAAAGTATTGTCTGAAAGAAGTGGGGTGAAATGGAATACAAACCAACTATGTAAAGCTATGTCCAGCTGGTTAAACAAGACACACACATTTTTAAAGTGTGAACAGTTTCAGATCTAGAACTCTCTTGCCTATAAGTATTTAGGATATGTCTGAAAGACAGATGAGATATCATCATATTTATCACTGCCTGTAGATATGACTTTTAAAAATTTAATATTATTTTAATGTTGTTTAATAATTTTTCCCTAACCACAATTATTAACTTACCATTTTAAAGAAAGCACAGAGACAACTATTAATGATCCCTATTTTGCCCTGTGTCTGTATTTTTTTTTCTATTATTATACTGTGTACAGCAAGCATGAATGAAATTTTCAAGTCCCACAGAGTAAAGGTAGCCTTACAGGAATCACCCTCACTGGTTGGGGAAAACCAGCTTTCCGACACGAGTCCTTCTCTAAGGACGAGATGAAGTAAGTGAACTGAGTTTATCAGCTGTAGAAACTGTAGGTGTGCTTAGCACTTGCTACTTTTCAAATTTTACTTAATGATCTTCAAATATTGTGCATCATACAAAGAGAATTAAAGAGCCACATTTAAAGACGGGAGTGACTAGACAGTATCAAGCACCCAGTGCTGTAAGCTGACTTCAGCTGACTCAGCTCAGACATTGGAAAAAGCAACAAGGCAATAGATGACGAAAATGCAAAATTTCTGCAATAGCTGAATGACTATATCTCACATTTTTGGTGAGTAACCATCCCATTCTTCATTCATCAATAAGAAATATGGTGTCTAGAGACTCCCTTCCTTACATTTTTCTTAAATTCACCTTCCCTTCCGCCATCTCCTGTCACTGTTCTCTTTCCTGTGCTTTTCCCTCCTTATTTAAACTCTGAGTTTGAAGAGTGGAAAGAACATTTTTAGTGGCTGGACATTGATATGCCAATCAAAGTGACAACAGGCACAAGAACCTACCCCTTTGATTCCTTCTCTGAGGATGCCTGATGTTCAAGGCAGGTATTCCTGCCTCAGTCCACATGTACCTTGCCACTGGAATATTATCACTGAAGTACAGTGAAGTAAGAAATATGCAAAAATATTGGAAAAAAGGTAACTTACAAACTGAAAGCTGAGGCTCTGCACACATTTGGTGTCACTTGCCAGCCACCTAAATACTCTATATGGTACCATACATAACACCCCAGCAGCAGGAATGGGGAGGAGATCAAACAAGTGTTATGGAACACTCTTCACTTAGCACCTAAAGAGTTTCTGACTGCTTAATTGGCAAGTCTTCCTACTGCATTAACACCTCAGTTTTACAGAGCTTTTTACCTACAGTACCTTTTGGGTGCCTGAAACCTTTGGAGAGCTAGAATCATTTATGGGAAAAAAAATAATTAAGCAGTGTTCTTTCCCTCAGGAATATTTTATGTTCTATTAATGTATCTGAGTATTACCCCTGTGTGACATCTGCCTTCTTGACATGCACAATGGAAACTTATTTGGGACCATTCCAACTTCATTTATAGTAAATAGATTTTTTTTTCCTAGATAAACCCAAAATTATTGTAATCCTACATTCAACATCTTGAACCCTTGACTAGAGCTTGGAGCAGCTTGACATTTGTCTTAATTGATATTTAAACAGATTGGCTGCAAGTTCTTTGAAGCTCAAGTGAGATATCCAAATAAAGATGGATACCTGCAGAGCACGTAACAGTTTTAGAGTCTGTCTTTATTTAGCAGCTGCCATGCCCGACAAGCTCAAGCAGAGAGGTTTCCTGTTCACAAGCTTTTATGAATGTGAAACATGACATTTGACAGCATTTTTTCCCACCACTTCTAAATCACAGCCATTTGCACCCCAATTCCCTCTTTTAATATAACGGGAAATGTTTGATTCTACACCAAATCTTCGAAGTTCTTCTCCATCTAATGGGAGAGTATGTGTATGTTTTTACTGACACTGCTGGTGTGCATGCATCCTAATGACAATTGCTTCAGTAAGTCATGGCAGGAGGTTGTTCCTGGATCTTTAAATTCAAATATGCACCAATCGATTTTGAGAAGAATGTTTCAAGTAATAAAATTATCTCATTGATACAGATATAACTCACCTACTTTTTCCCCAGACTCTGCAGGCATCTCATTCTCAGATTACTTATCTCCAACCTTACTTGCATTTAATTTCTAAATGTCTGTCCACTGAAAGGAGAAAAAATCCCAGTCTTCAATTCTGAAGTAAATTTCTTTATTAACAATCAATGAATGAATATTAACTTTTTTTTTTTATGTGGCCCTTCATGTAGGGGAACAGACGGTTGCTTCTTGCCCATTTCAGAACCAGTCAGTGGCAGACTGTGCACTGCCAAATGGAAGATTTCTTGGTACCACAGAGCACATGCTTCCTTAGTCCCTGGCAGACTGACACTTCAGTTTCAGGCTGAAAAAGCCAAGACCACAAGCAGCATGGGAGGCTGCAGAGCAATGGTTTTAAACCTACCTGGATATGAGGAACTAGTATGTTTTCCAGCGGAAGTGGAAACACTCCTTTAGCAAATGTACATCTTCTGACAGCAGGTTTACCTTTTCAAACTATTTTTCCCACCTGTACTTCAGGCTCCTGGCTGAAAACTACTCTGCTGTGCTGGTTAACCATTTGGGGAATATAATGTGACTTATACCATGTAAGATTTGTAGAATACAGGGTTTCATGTCATCCTGTATCACTTGGTCAAACTTCCTACTCTGTGCAAGACACATATCAGATAATTTTGCCAGCCTACAAAACCTAGCAGGACAGTCCCACACAAGTAATCTGTCTGTGAGCAGAGCAGCTCTACCTTACACTGCTGATGTGCCCTGCAATGAGGAAATCAGCTGTTCAGGGCTGCCTTTCCTTTCAACATTTACTGAAGTCATGTGGCTACTTCTAAATATGATCCACAGGGAAACCATGAACTTGTGTTCCCTGCCAGACACAACACTTAGGAAGCCCCAGAAACCAACTCTGCCTCCTATTTTGCCACCTGTTCCCTGGATACAGACAAATTAATACCATTCCCCAACAACATCCTTGATGACCTGAAGGCCTCTCAGCATTTTGGTTTGCAGACAACAGTGAAGATCAGCCCACAAGGAGTGCCACTCAGTCCTCCGCAGGGATAAAGGCCATAACTCCTCACCCATTAAACTGCAGCTGGCTGGGTGGTAACTTGGTTCATCAAAACACAGATCCTTCTTTGGTTTAGAATCCTTACACTTGGTTTTGAATATAGTAGATAGTTTTTCTACCTGCAGAAGCTTTTATCTGGTCTAGCAAGGTGTGCATGATGGTAGAAAGGTTGTAATGCACCTGAATTGTGTGAAATGCTGAAATGCTCTGAAAAATGAAAGGATTGCTCATTTACAAAAAAACAATGAAAGGAAGTCCCTTACACTCATGGTAATTAAGACTCCAAAGTACCTCTGGTAAGAGTAATCTGTTAATACTAGCATGTTGCCTGATTTCCAATATTAATAATTTCACATTACATTGCTTTTTATCCAAGAGATAGTACTGAGGATTTTTTACTTTCCTTCCCTTCTCTTCTATGCTGTTAAGACATTTCTTAAAAAAATATTTCAGTGCTCCAGCCTAGATATAGATGAATGATTTGTATTTGGTTTAAGTTTTCAGGAGAGTAGTGTTAATTTTGGTCATGAGTCTATTGTACAGCTGTGGGTATTTTTAGGAAACAAACAGTAAAATTAGTTGAGATGACCCTACACTAAGCCATTTACATGGCTCATTTATGTACTTGATACATTCACTTCAAAAAGATCCGAGAAGACTAAACTGAATAATCAAATATTTACAATATCTTTTTTTTTTAATCTGAAATGTCTTGCAAAAAAGCTTAAACTCATTTTTGTCCACTACCTTTCAGTTCTGTGCACCATCTAGAAGGTACAAAAGTTACTAGGCTACAAATTTTGTTACAGTTCAAGAGTTTAAGATGATCAAGTCATATTTTGCTCCTGTTATGAAAATTTAGGCTCGTTACAGATTTGTGTTTTAGAATCTCACTTGCATTAAGTTAAACCTTACTGAACCTGTAATAATAATGATGATATCCTAAATGTGAGCACACACAAGCACTGCCTGAAACAGTTCACAGCTCTAAAAGCTTTCTCCATCAGGACTGTACAATCACAAAATGTGGCGCTATTTTCAAGGTGCCAAAACAGTTGGCAATGTTGCTGCACAACTCAGAAATTTGGCACAGCCTCTCTCAGCTTCTTAACAACAATTCTGTCTCCACAGTGTGTAAAGTACCTGCCATGCAGTTTTGCTTGGATGTACAGACTGAATGTTTTCCATTTTATTTGAAAGCATGGACCTGGCCAGTACCAACAAGAAGCCTTAGATGTTGCTGTATTGATGAATGCAAAAGGGTTTTATTTTCAAACAAATACCACATTGATGCAATTTTTTTATTCCAGCTATTTTTATTCCTGAAACAGAGAACCCAACCCTACTGATACGTGCTGACAATTCTAAAATTTTTTCCACAAAGAGAGTTCATCAGTTATGATGTAGGCTCTCCTCAGTCTTTGAAAAGGCCATGCAGAAATTAAGTCTTGTGAACCAGAGCCCTGTTTATCACCAGAGACAAATAATCACAGAGAAAATTTAATAAACAGTGGTAAGCAGCCTTTAGTTTTTGACCTGTGGATGTACAGCCATTGTCCAACAGGGACATAAATGTACAGATAGTGAACAGTAGCAGGCAATCCAATGGCTTTTCCATCATCATTACCCTTTCCAGACTCTCAAACATTTCCTGGACTGTTTGGTAACTAGGGCAGAAAGCAATACCAGGAACAGGAATTAATGAAGTGACATACTCATCTTGGCTGGACATGACACAAGTGAGGGTTAGATGAGGCCAGGCCAAGCTGTACAAACACCAGTTTAGTAGTGAGGAAAGTCCAGGAAAAGTGCAAAGGACAAAATCTAACATTCAAATCTGAAAAACGTCATTGCTGACTAGTGAATCATCAAATATTTTCATTTATAAGCTGTGCTCACATCTGATGTTTGGACAAGAAAGGGAGATAGGGCAAACAGATGCAATTTCAGCTTTGCCATGAAATCAGACAATTTGGCTCCACTGTTCAAATATCCTGAACTAGAAAGCCTACACAGCTTCCATTAACACTATTAAATGAAAAAGGAATGAAACTGCAGACAGAGGAATAATAACATGGGCATTTGCTGTAGATTGAAGAGTGCTCATATTCATAGCCTGGAAATCTCCCTTTGGGAATTTTAAGCAATTTATTTTTCGTTATGCTGGGGAGAATGTTAGGTAGAGAGAACCAAAGAATGCCTACAACTTCTATGCAGTATTCAAATAATAATCTACTTTTGACAGAATACACCACAGAGAGCCAAGCTGTACAACTGCACTGACCTCTTCCCTGATAGCAAAGAGATAAAAGTGGCTAAGGTTATATAAATAATTGTTTGGTCTTGTAGACCTATTTCCATTACTCTCATGTAGATGATTTATTATGAGATGACTTTCATAACAATGTTATTTTATTATGCAGAGATAACCAAAATGCAGAAATGTCTTGCCTAAAGTCTTGACTAACAACGCAATTAACAGTTTGGGTTCTTTTTTGTTTGGTTGGTTTTTGGTTTTGGTTTTTGGGGTTTTTTTTTGTTTAATTGGACAGTACATCCAACATAAAACTAGACATTTGAGATGTCACTTCTTGAAATGTTCTTCATGAATTCTACATGCTTCTTCTTTCTTCCCATCTTTCCAGAGAATCCCTATTTTAGCACTGTCTCTGGTGTATATTCACAGTATTTCTAAGATACATAAACAGAAGTCCTGGAGAGAACACATTATAACATCCTTGGTTATCCACTGAAAACAGGACAGCAAGGCCTGACTAGTTACCTCACCCATAAATAATACAGGACTTCAGCCTCAGTAAAAGGCTCAAGAATGAAATAATGGGTTATGAGTGAGTATCCACAGCACCTGATTTAACAGTGCAGCCATCTGAAGTTTGGTCAAACATCCAGGTCAAGCTTTTCAAAGTATCTATTAATTTTTCAGAACTGACTTGAGACTCTCCTTATTGAATTCTCATTTTCAGAAAAGTGTGAAGGCCTGTCCTTCTGAAGACACTGTTAGTTACCAAGACAAAACCTCAGGTTTGTAGGGTTTGCCTATGTAGGGAAACATAGTGTGAGGCTCCTATTAAACCACATTAGATGGAGGCTGCAAAGTGACAGGTGTACAGAATTACCTGTTCCTGCACAATTCTTTGCCAGCATTCTGAGCACACCTGATCACCTGTCTACCCCTGTGAGTTTTGCAGAACACCTGGAGAAGCAAACATACTTATTTTCCATTCCTATTCTGAAGATGTCATTAAAGACAGTGATTGAAATGAAACTTCTGACTCAGATCTTTGAGTCTCTAGCTGCATTCTTCCATTTAATGTTTTTTAATAATCTACTGTAAGCATCCACTGTTGGCCACTGTCAGAGACTGCGCATCAGGGTAGACAGATCTTTAGTCAAACTTGGTCTGGCCAGCTTACACGCTTTTGATATTAAAATATAAATACACATAGGTAGGCACCAGATTCTTTGCATCCACTGTAAAGAGTCCTGATTTTGCCTTCCTGTACTAAGTATAATTTTAAAATCTTTGTATATTCCATCAGCATAAAAAATGAAACTAACTGGACAACAAGGAGAAATTCTAAAAAATGCTTTAGGGGATTTCCAGAGATCTGATAACTAGGCAAACAAAACTGACATTCAAGAAAATCTGTCCGTCTCCATAACTGGCACAAGTCACTTTTTATGGAATTTTCTCCCAAGTGCATATGGGGTCTAGTAGACTTAGTATATAAACGACTTTAATTTGTGTTTAGTTTGTGCAAGTAGGTGATTCAGCCCCTGAATTAAAAGCATTGCAAATTAAATAAAGGTATGATCACACAGTCTAGCAGTGCTTCCTGAGTAGATTGCACTAAGAAAAAAAATTAAATTAAAGAATTAAAAACATAAAACTGCGACTGGTAAGATGAATTTTATAATGATCCAATGATAATATGACAGCTTAAAAATACCATGTCCTGGTTAAATTCAAGGCAGAAGTACAGAGTATTCTTCATTAATTTAAATGCAAGTTGAATCTCACAGTTGCAGGCTCTCTGCACTGACACCCCTCATCCAACCTTGTAGATGCCCACATCCATGTCAGAAAGAAGACTCTTATTTCCAGGACATGATTTATCTCACCTATTTTTGCCTCTAATAATGCAAAGCAAATTCCATGAAGAAAATTTCTCTCCCTCAACCATAAAGGGAAAGCAAAGCAAATGGTTTAAATAGGCTGATCTCTACTACTGAGATCCACCTTTGCAAAGATGAAATCCACCCTCTGTCCTCTTCAGACAGCCCTGAAAAGTACAGGAGTTCTGTTAACACACCAAATGCTCAACAGACAGAGCCAGGGCCTGCCTCCCTCCCAGTACAACAGACTTGATTTATTCTGAAATTTAGGTCTCTGAAGGAGCATAGAGACCATAATCAAGTGCCTGAGCCCAATTTCAATGTTGAACTAAAAGAATTATAGGGTGTATTATTAATGGCTGTAAGTGACTGACAAACGTTTGCCTGAGGACAGACAAATGCAGGAAGCGAATGTTTCTATTGATTCACGTGTTAGTCTTGTGACTTGTGACCCCAGAAAACTTTTAAAATGAAGGCAGAACCATGTTTTCAAATTACCACAGGAAAAGTAAAGTAATCCCACCCCCACCAGTCAAACAATTTTACAGCCAGCAGACTGCACAAAACCACACGGAGGAGATATTTTTAATTAAGTGCAATATAAGGAAAATAATGGTTACCCGTATCCAGTCTAAACAATTATTAGCAAAAGGGCCTTAGTAGTATTTGAAAGTAAGCCATTTAAGAAAGGCTTACTGTCTGAAGCATAGGCTGTTTCCGATTACAAAGTAGAGCTTTTAATTAAGATTAGTAAGGCCTAATTCAAGCTATAATCTGGTTCCTTTAGTTAGCAAATGTCTATTAAAACCAAGCAATTAAGGTTAAATGGGTTGAAGCATTTAAAGCACTCCCTCCTGCTTCAAATACTATAATAGAAAAGACTATGTCAGCGGCTAATACAGACCAGAAGACATGTATTTATTTCCCTTCAGTTTTTTACTTCCTTGTTGATCATAAAGTTTATTGAACAAGAAACTCATGGTAAACTAGGTTTCAGGTGAAGAATATGTTGTTAATAGTTTAAAAAACAAAATGTAAAATACATATTCTGCAGTTTTATAAAGTTTGTTCCTATTATGTTTTTTTCCGTAATTTTCTAAATATCAATAAGAACATGCACTAAACCTCCCAGAGGTGTATTTCTGATTTTGACAGTTGTGCTCATACTTGGCATGGCCTTAAGCATAGATGTTGTGTGTACTTGACAGATAAAGGTAGAAGTAAACTCTGATTTATACTACTTACATAAATGGACTCTTAAAGTATTCCCACCTCATCTTCCATTTCCCATTTTTCCCATTTTCACAGCTTGTTCAAAGACTGAAATTCTTCATGCCTGGTCCCATCTTTAAGATCAAGTTATTTTAGCAAGTTCAAGCCAAATGGGATAAGCAAATCAAGGCTGTATTCCTGAGGGCATGAGAGCCTCCCCCATATCCCTCTGCCTGGCTGTGCCAGAGCCCATCTCCAGCAGGACCCTCTGGGTGCACACTCAAACCTTTCACCTGCCTTTTGGACTCTTCAGAACTCCCCCAAAGCACCCAAATAAATCACAGTTTTAAAGACAACAGGCTGTCCTTTCCATCAGACAAAAAATGCTGTGTGCAAACAGGAACACTGAGTTGTTCTCATAGCTACAAACACTGGGGCTTTCCTCAACGAATGTCAGCATTAAGGAAAACATGCTGGTCCTTCCAGAACATGTCCCCCCATCCCTTGAATCCAGACTCTGGCTAACTCAGGCAATTTTATCATGTTATCCTACTCAGGATAAAGACTGATGTTGTAGAGCAGGCTACAGCAGCTGTCTGTTGCCTTCCATACAGACCATCAGAATACTTGTCTTAAAAACAGCTCAAAATTAGGACTAGTACCTAATCATAACATCAATATTCATGGACATCACCAAGAGCCTTTCAGCATAAGCAGTACAGGACTGTATTCTGGTAACTCTTTTCTAGTAACTCTTTTTTGGTTTTATGCAGCAAAGTCCAGTGAAAGAACTCAGAAATGTGCATTGGAACCTTCTGTATTAACTCAAGGTAAAATGTGTTATTAAGCTGTTCTAGAAAATTAATGTTACTGCTGTTGCTATCCTGAATAGACTTCTGTGTATTTACTATTTAGAATAAAAGCCAAAGCTTTTGGGTTTTGCTCCGTAAGACCACATATGATGCAGTCAACAGATATTTTTTTATAATGCAGTTCTTGCATTTCCCTCAAGATTTTAAAAAAAAAAAATTCAAAACAGACAGTGAAAGGATGCAAAGTGCCAGAAGGATCAAGAAGAGAAATACATTTAATATACACCTAGATGTGACTATTAATACAAAGCTTAAGTGACAGCAACTTAGAGTTTACCCATATCACAAAAAAGTATCTTCCTAGTAAACAATCATACTAGAAACAATTTGATGAGATTGTTTCCACTGTTAAAGCTTTTGAGAAAACTGTACTATAAAAGTTCTTCCATTCTGAAGTCATAATCTCCTTAAATGTAAAACTGCGTGTATACAGAATAAGCTGCTGCCATTTTCACAAAGTGAAACATTCTATACCTAATGAAACAGACTGTATCCAACCAAAGCATTTTAGTATTCAGGTTTTTATTTCCAGACAACAGGCTGAGGTTGTCTATTCTTCTCTTATACCCATTCCCTGGCTCATTCTTACAGCAAAACAGCCACAGGTCAGAGAAATCCTGGCAGCCCTCCTTCCCTCATTTGTTTCTTGCGCTCTCAATAAGTCTGCACGCTCCCATCAGAATAGAGGTAAAATCGTTTCCTCAGGAATTCGAGCCAAGCAAAAGCCAGAGGGTTCCACTTGTGTCTGCCCTCTAGTAGCCAAATAATGCAGTTAGCCTCCCTCAGGGCTTTGGGTTCAGTCTGCAGCACAGCCAAAGGAGGATGCCTTTCCCCAGTCTGCCCATGCACACAAAGCCACCACCAGAGCCCTGGGGAAAATCCCAAATCAGGGGCAGAAGTGAACCGTTCAGAGCACCTGCCTTTGTAGAGCGTGCTGTACCAAGACCTGCACAAAAGATCAGGTGAACTCCACCACTGTGCAAGCAAGAATTGGGCTGCTTTAAGAGAAAAGTGGTGTGGGGGGAGGGGGGAAGGAGATGCAAAGAGGAGCTTTGATTGCATGCATCTTTAGACAGGTTGGAATGCATCAGGAAAAAATGGGAATTTCTAAGTAAAGTTGGACTTTGGTGCTTCGTAGTTAGCGAAAAACATTGGCATGTCTCCAAGCCACAGGTTTTATGGAATCCTTTCCCAACAAATTTCTGCAAACAGAAATGTGCAAAAAGAATAAAGGCACAACTCTGCTTGGTAGAGACACTGACATCTCTAGAGGTATGAAGTCAGATATCGAATTCCTTCTGTGCATGTGCTGCCAAACAATTCAGATATGCATTACCTAGCCTACATATTCAGCAAAGCAAATACCCCACTTACTTCAACCCCTTTTTCCACTATAAGAGGGAGAATGAAAGTTCTGAATGTGACCTCTGCTTCCAGATAATGAAATCAGAACAAAGACACTTCAGTGCAGTTTCCCTCTTACAACAGCAAGAACTAGTGCACAGCAGTAATGTCCTGTAGTATTTTCAGCAATTATATGTCCAACAAATACCTGTTTCTGCAGAGGTTGCCCTTCTCTGAAGCACTTTCTGCAGCAGGACCATTCCCTCCAACAACATTACTAATCACCAAAATGGTATTATGCATTGCTCTTGGTTTTTTCCCCCTCAGTTAATTTTTTATGCTCTCTGAGCATGATGTTAAATGTAAGGACTGACAGTGGTTCATGCAGATTAAGGCATGGGAAGGATAGCATGAAGCTTAGTAACCTCACTCTGAGAGTAAATGAAACTTGGCTTTTATATTCTCTGAGATAACAGCTCATCTGCTTAAAATATTTACTGTAAGAATCAGAACAATCTGAAAGTTGTCTATTTAATATTCCTGATTCTTTGATGGCTATACTGTAAAACATTGTCAATAGCTGTGAAAGAATGGTCTTGAATTTGATAAGTTGTCTATGGGTCCTACAGCACCAAACAAACTTCACTAAGTTTAAGTCTAAAGCATTTGCAAGATCAAGGCCTTAAATCACCTTTTTAAATTATCCAGATTTTTTTTTTAATTCCTTGGTCATTGAAAGAAAAACTGTGACCTTCTATAGGCTCCAGAAAAGCAGCACTACAACCGAAAATAAGGCAGTAGCTTCAATTTAATAAAGCGCTTAAACATAATTACTTTAAAAGGTAACAGTTTCTTAAGATTAAGCACAGGCTTGAGCACTCAGGTGATTCATGGCACTTGAACAAAAAAATTCTTCCAACTGTAATGTAAGGTATTCCTTTTGCTCAGCATCTTAAATGTGTAGAAAAGTCTTGAAATTTCAAGGGGGTCTGTCAGACCCGATCTTCAGTTTCTTATAACTCTGCCAAACATTTATGTATGAACTACATTTTTCTTGCAAGGTATCTACTTTGGAGCAGGTAATTTTTTCAGTTGAAATTTAAAACAAATATATATATGCTAAAACAAACTAAGGAAAAAACCCAGGAAGTCAGCTTTTTTCTAAAGGGATTATATGGAAAAATCACTTTGCTATGTTTAAAAAAAAATCTCCCTCAACTGCTTCAACAGATTTAGTACTGTCAGATTTTGTTTCTAATAAGGTGTCAGGGAGTTACCTTTCAAGAGATTTCTCAGGACAGAATAAGATGGTCAAATTACAGCTGAAAATTTACCAAAAAAAATTACCCATCTAAAAATTCATTAACCCCTTCCCCTCCCCCAAGAAAGCTCAACAGGCATCTGCTGAAATTTAGGCAGCTGAAGTTTCCAAAACGTCTTTTTCGGTAGGTGTTTTTTTCAATCTTATGCTGTAGATTCACACCACAATGGCTCCAGAAACTAAACCAGATGAGGAAATCTGTTCACCTTATTCACCATCACCTTCTTCCTGCCATGAGTCTCAGCTTCTATATCCCAGTTCATTGACTTTTCAGTGCAGAGATGCTAACAGAGCATTTTGGGGGTATTATTTCAGTGATATTCTTCACAGACTAGCCCCACATCAATCACCCTTGTGCAAAAGAAAGTGCAACATCAAGGAAAAGGAGCTTCCTAAACCAGTGCAGAGGGAGTACTACTCCTTTTGCCACCAGACTCCACGCACATTTTCCCTACAGATTCCTGCCATACATCCTCCACCTCAGGACTGCCTGAGGTTGGCCAAACCTGGCCTGCATTTAAGGCTCACAGCTATCCTGGGCTAGAACAGCCTGGGACTGGTACCATGGGTGCAGAGGCTGTACCCACCATCCTGGGGTATCCACCATCAGGTATCCACCATCCATCATTCCCATTACTCCACAGTGTCCTGCCAGCATGGATGCTAATGAACAGAGTGGATGCTACCTGGCTCAAATGCAGAGGAGACAGAAGCAGCATTAGTGCAGCTTTTTCGGGCAAGGGAGCAGCAGGAGGTCACATTCCCTAACTCCTCCTCTGCCATCATCCCAGCAGAGGCTCCCTGGTCATGTCTTACATCAGCCTCCAAACAAAGAATGTGTATTTCAGCAGGTCAGTGAAGACACACATGGAGACAGTGCCCATAACCAAAGGGGAGCTAACAAATGATGGCAATCAGCCACTGAGAGAAGTGCCATGGCTCTGCAGGGGGTGGCAACAGCAAGGAATGTGCTGAGGAAGAGGTGAGCTCTGAGCTGCTGATGGGGGCCAGGAAAAAGGTGGAGAAAAAGCACAAAAAGAGAGCTGGTAGGAGCTGTTTTGACTTAAAGACAAAACCCAAGGGAAAGGACCAGTATGGGGCACTTAGAGCTGCTAGCTCTCTTGGCCCAGTGGTCTTGCTGTGGGACACTGGCTGTCAGAAAAACACTGCTGTAACTGCAGCAAGCCACTGAGAGGACAGGGGAAGGAAAGCTAAAAGAAATAATTGAAAATACATGAGAAAAGAACAAAAGAGAAGCAGGGTTTGCAGTAAGGAAATGATAAGGCTAAAAGACTGCTGAGTAACAGAGTACACAAGACAACATAATGAAGACTTCAAGGAAAGGGGACTGCACCAGAAGTAAAGGTGATGGGTGGGAAAACAAGGAAAACTGGGTAGTATCTGGCAGATGTAAAATGAATGAAGACAAAAGAAGGACAGACCTATTGAGCTTAGTACACTCTATTTATGCTCCTTCATTTCATTATCATTTTCCTGGCAGTTAATTTACATTGTGTATCTGGGTGGAAAGAAGTTCCCTCTAAACACCAAGTTTGTATCACCCCAGGAGGCCACCCTGGGCTCTGCATCTTAGCAACTGCTGGGCCTGATGAAATTTTATAAGTTCCCAGAGTACCCATAGACCATCCAGCAGACAGGGGGCTTATCGACTATTTAGAGATGTGACCTTGGAAAAAAACCCTCCTTTTTTCCAAATTGAGAATTACATGTAATGCTGTTGAAGAATGAGGCCCATATTTCATATGGGATGGCATGTGTTTATGCAAAATATAGTGATATTTGTATCCAAGAAGCATTCTGGAGAGAAAAAAAAAGTTGGAGTGAATGTTCTTCTTCTGAGTCAAAATGGAAGATTTCCAAAGTGGACCACCGGGGGAGCTGTTCACTGAAGCAGCATTACGGGCTGTCAAAAAGCAGCTCTGAGAGGTAGGACAGGGTAGGGAAGAAAAGGGAGAGGAGAAAACAATAGGGTTAGTGACACATGGGGACTGATGGCCCTGGGAGCAGTTAAACAGGGCATGTCAGCCCAGCTAAGGGATATTCTGGTTTTAGCAGATGAACTACTGAACAAAGTTGGGAAACTAAAGCAATTTGAATAAATAAATAAATAAAATCAAGGCTCAACTCGGACCAAAACAAAAGCCCTATTCACTGAAGAGAAAGAAGCAGGAAGGAGGAAAAAGAAAAAAAGTTATCATAAGCTGTTAATTCACTTAGGATGTAATAAAATTCTGATTTAATACACAATGTTCTCAGGAGTATTTTCTTACTTGCAGCTATTTCTCCACTTCTCCATCCCCCAAGAAAATTCATCCCCTGATGCAAGTTAGAAAACTCACAAGTCAAAATTGAGTATTAGTAGTACCAGACCATTGAAGCAAAAAAAGAGAAAGAAAAAAGCAGAGATATAGAAGGCTTCAGAATTCAGTTCTGTGAACACTTTTATCAGCCTAAACCAAATAAAATGTTTCAATCTACTCAATAAGTGAAAATAAAAAAGCAGTTACCAGCTCAAATCAAAGAAGCTAGTTTACATTCTCTCTCCTTCATTTTTTGAAAACAGCTTCATTGTGAAAGCTGCTTTCAGTGAAATCAGCACAGAGGATCATCCAGAGTAAAGCCATAATCTGTGTGAATCAAACTAGGAAGGAAGATTTGATCCTGGAATAGAAATCCCCATAAAATTTGGAGGTGGTAGAGTGTGCTGCTCTGTGCTCAGATGGGCTGCTGCAAGCCAACCTCACAAATCCAGCAGCACAGGCTTGGAGCACCAGGTGTCATCTGGAGCACGGCCTTAGGGGAGGGTGACATGAACTTCAGCACAAGACATGAGCACCATCTATCAAGGCATTGTAACCCCAGAAAGAACAGCAGCTTCAGCACCTAATATCCCCTGCAGATCTCATTCAGGGAGACCAAGGGAGTCCTTGAAAGTGTTATTCACCTTCTACTGTAATCAGAAGAATCATCAATCAGGAAGAAGCAGGAAGAAGTCACTTAAGCTGCCTTGTTCAGTGGCATCACTGTTATTCTGCAGAGACAGACAGAACAAGTCTAAGTTCACTAGAGCTGTGCAAGCATCAAGACGCCCAAGTTTCAGAAACCAAAGGACCCCCAGCAGTGTTCCAGCTCTCCCAGGATATCATTGATGAAGATGACTCACTTAAGAAAGAACTGCTGAGAGTGGATTGATGGGACACCAAGGAGCTCTTAAAAGAAATGGGATCATTGTTCCACTTAAAGGACATCCAGAAGTGCCTTACTTACTTTATCCCTGCAGACAAAAGGAGGCTCTTGTATGAGATACTGGACTGGGAGCTGGGAAATGAGAAGTCTGGAAAGTCCTGTGTTTCCAAATCAATTGATTCAGAGCAGCCCTGTCACAATATTTGGATTCACTTTTGAAGAGCATGAGAAGAACACAACAGGTATTTCAAAGGCCATAATAAAATGAAAACCCAATGAGTGAAACCACGAATGAGCTTCTTAAGAAAATGAAAGACAAAACAGGTCAACAAGATTAAAATTATAAGAGGAGTTTTAAGTCAAGCCTGGAGAGTCAATCATTATTATTTAAATGAAAGTGATGAGATGTTTTTCCAATTGCTAAGATTTGTTTAAAATCCATTAAAAACAGATCTAACAAACAGTTGCGAGTAGAAACTTGGCTTCACATCCACAAAACTACTGAAGATGATAATGACTGTTCAGAAGGGACAATTGGTCTGTGTTCCCAATGGACATATGCAGAGGCTGGATATACCTGTGACTGAGGCAGGAATGGTTTATTTTGAGATTGTACCATGGTTAAACCCAGCAAGGTCCTGCCACTGGGGCAATCAAGAATAAAAGCCATCATTGCAGATTATCACCATCACCTGCCTATTTACCTAGAATGATTATTTACATTAAGAAAAAGACTACAAATACATCAACACGTGACCCACTTAAATCTCTAGAACTGCACAATCCCACTCACCTAGCAGTCAAGCAGAACTGCTGCTGCTATAGCACAAAATTCCAAAGTGAGTAGAAATCTGAAAATGACCCTCCCAGGGCAGAGTCTACCAGGACACTTTGCCATGGTATGCGTATGTTGCCTTCAGCAAGAAATCCATCAACAACATGATGAAGCTTCACAGGACAATTGAAAAAAAAAAAAAGCAAAAAAGTCCAGCTGAAAATTGTGAACACTTCTGCACAAAAAGTTCAAGAAACATTGTAACAACTGTATGAGATAAATTATTAAAAGAACTGAAGCAGAAGTCTGGAAATACCATGAAAAACAGTAGGAAAAAATGTTCCAAGAGGAAAATCTCAGTCAATATGGGAAACCACTGAGTAGAGTTTAACAATTCAGAGGTAACAGGGCTCAATAAACATGTCTTAAGGGTCCTACATGTAAAGTATAATCCAAAAGGAAAAAACCAACAGCCAGAGCAACTCACTGAAATTACAGTCCCACTGAGAATAAAAAGTGGGCTAAGAAAAAAAAATCAACCTATAAAATAAACTTAACACTAACTGGATATAAAACGGGCATAGGTAAACATCAACCAACAACTATACAGAGTATTTTAACCATTAATGGCATGAGAGTTTGGAGTAGTCAGAGCAGTAGTATGGGGTAAAAACCCCAAACAGCTGGATGTGAGAGCTAAACCCCTTCCTACCCAGTTCAGTGACAGAATATCCTACAACTGCAAACACACAACATTGCATTGGAGATGAGGAATGCTCTGTCAAGGCATAAGGAATCCCAGGACCTGGAATCCTTTTGAACTTTCTGGAATTTCCATTCCTTCAACACAATTTTGTTGAGATATCAACCTGTGAGGAAGCCAAAATTCAGTGTTGAGAAGGTAAGAACAAAGTCCTATGGATCATGAAAGATCATGCCTGCAGCTGAATTCAGCCCACTGCATTTCAGATCCTGACTAAAATCACAATGGAGAAGACTTCTCAGGTAATAGTAGGTGTGCCAGGGCAAGTAAATTCATTAATTGTGAATAAATGGATTCTGTATATTGACTAGAAATAGAGAATTATTTTTTAATATTACCTGGGTTGGACACATTATTCTGTCCTATGAAAATGCCAGCTAGAGAATTTGTGTTCAAGGGATATTGATCCATTACATGATATGAGAAAATATCATGGCAATGCTGACCATGAGGATTTACAAAGCATAACAGATACCTTAAAGAAAGAAAAAAGGTCAACTGAAATCTACAGAGTGAAGCAGAAGACAGGATACAAGAAGAATTATGAACTCTTCTGTCTGGAGAAACAACTGTGCTCTGTGGAAAGAAACAGGTCAAGTGGTTCAGGCAAGAAAGCTAGCCAGAAAAAAAAAAAGAAGAAAAAGATCTGTGAACTGAAAAGTCATCCTTAATCTTCACAAACTCTGGAGAAACCCAAGTCAAAAGACATTTTGAGAGAAAATCAAAGTTCAGAAAGAAATTCCCTACTGATGAAACTTAACAGACTGTCAGGAAAATGTTTCATTTTCATGTAATTGCTTCTAGAGTTCTCCACATGTCCTTAAAGGAATATTTGTGTCATATATATTTCTCCCCACCCTTCAGCTCACAGCAGCAAACCCTGAGCAAAGTGGCTGCACTCCACATTTACTGCATCGATCTAAGGATCCCATTGTTTTGAACAACTATAAATAAATACACAAGAGTACACAAATATATATTGATATACTGGACACGTTTGTACAAATACGTGCTCCTCAGAATCATCCAAAAAATGTTACTTTCCACACTCTACCCCTTACTCTAGAATGGATTTTCAGTGAAAAAAAGCAATATTTAAGACTACCATTTAGAATAAACAAACACGCACCTTTCTAAATTAATTGCAATGCCTCAATACAACCTAAACTGGCAGCTCACTAAAATTTATCAGAATGAATTTGACAGCATGTCTTTAAGCTCATTGTGCTGTATGAATGGCAATTCTACTCATTGAGTAAAATCTGGTTGTATGAGAGAGCCTGGGCTATAAGTGAGTTAGTTATGATATACTCAATGTTCTTCACACATGAAGCAACACTGGAAAATTGCTACAAACTTAGTTAAAGAGGCTCATTATCTGTACAAAAATCTTTTTCTCACAGGTAACTAGTTTCACTGATCAAAAGGCTTATTTTGAAAAGCCCAGTTATAAAGACTAGGCTTTAAAATCAAGACAAGAATTATTTAATGACCCAGTTTTAGTTTTAGCACAACAAAAACAATCCAGTGGGTTTCATCTTTGTTAATAGTCACTTTTATCTTATAACGTCTAACAGCTGATCACTGAGGTTGTCTTGTGACAAAATACTAAATACCAATCAATTAAGCTAGTCTGTTTATTTCCATAGGTTTTGAATACTTAACCTCAAGATGCAAAATAACCCACTCTCCATGTACAGTAGGCCTGAGGCAGATCTTAGACCTGCCACTGACCCTTTCTGAAGCTTTCTGCTTTTACCAAAATTTGGTATTAATTACCAATTTAAGACATGGAACCAATGCAAAATCTTCAGAAGCATTGACATAATATTGTAGGAAAAAATGTTATATATCATGCACAGTAACACCTGGTTTAGACAGCATACATTACCTGACTAATGCTGAACATCCATGCAGTTTTGCAGTCTGTCCCAGTTTACTTAGGCTTTACTCCCAGGCTTATCAGACACTAAATTCTATTAGATATGAGTTTGATATCAGACACAGATGTTCCATTATTCTGTACATCGTTAAAAGGATCACTCTTGCTTTTTACTACTTATTGAGTTTGGGATTTTTGGGGTTTTTTTAACTGAACCAAGGCAAGTCAGGCAGAGATATATGTGTATTAGACAAGCATGAATATAAGCCACATCTGCCACTAAACAGAGCTCAACAACTAAATATGAATAATTAAAGCATAAAGAAACTTTTAATGTAGAAAACCAATACAAGAAGTACCAATGCTGGGAATGCTGTAACCTCCACAGCTACGGCCTTGATTACATTATCTGAGTTCAGTAGCTCTTTCCCTGGAAGGGATGAGTAGAGAAAGAACTGGTGCTGAATGATTATCCTGCAAGCAAGAAAGAAAAAGCAGCTTCCAGAGGAACAGCAGCTCAAAGATGCTAGAGCACCGAAAGGTGGACAATCAGAATTTGTCAATTTAAACCCACGACAGAAAAGTATGACAACCACAGAAATGCTTTTGGAAGGCACTTGAACAAACATTTTGGAGGTCCATGGAGAATAATATATGACTTCAAATTTTTGTAGACCAAATTAATTCCTAGGTCTTCAATCTTTTTAATAGACTGGTTATAGATGTTTTTTAAAAAGCTGCATTCTGCTATAGAATGAGAGAGACTTGGAAGGAAAATATTATACCTACTAAGTATCTACAAGTGGGAAAAAGTAACAACCTTGCATCTTTTATTTGTAAGGCATTCTACTGTGATTACATTTGTTCTTTTCACCAGAGAATCTCTCCACTGAGATCCAATAGACAAGATGAAGCGCATAAAATCCAAAATATGAGTGTACATAGAGCCTAATAAAACCTGCTAGGCCTTTTTCAATTACAAGACTGATGTGAGGACATAGGGAAGTAAAGTAAGTTTTTTCAAGTCTGTTGTAAGTGCAATAATCTGAAATGCTTCCTTTTAAAATATGTTCCAAGGACTAGAACTATATAATCATGAAACATGTAGAGTGTCAAAGAGAATCAAACTCCAGCGTCCTGTCTGAGTAGGTACAGAAAAATACCTTCTGTAACTTATCTGGAGAAAACAATGGCGAGTCCTTTCCATCCGCTCTATGCTGCGGAGCTGGCCAGGGGCCCGGCCCGGCCCGGCCCATCCCATCCCCAGCCCGTACTCATGTATTTGGCAGAGCGCTTCCAGCTCCAGGGGCAGCGGGCCCACCACTGCCCAGGAGGAACTGGTGCTACCAGAGAATGCCATCCCCTCACACTCCCTTTTCAATTTTATTCTTAAGAGCAGGCTGGCAGGCACAACGTTTGCAGTGCCAGACAATTAGCAAAAGCAGCAGGGGGATGCTTGCCAATAAACACCCAGATTTGAGGTTAAGCAGCTGTAAATCTGCATTAATCGTTTCAGGAATTCAGCTATTTACAAAAGCTTTCAAAGAGCAAACAAATAGAAGAAGGGAGGGGAGAAGAGACAGGAGAGGAGCCGATCTGTCCTTACCTTCACACTGCTTCCCTTCCCCTTTGTAGCCAGGCTTGCAGATGCATTTGTAGGATTTTGGTGTGTTTTGACAAATTGCATCGATGTGACAGTCATCCGTAGCTTCTGCACACTCGTCAACATCTGGAAGCACAGAAGGAACCCCAAGGGGACAGATAAGAAGGGAGACCAAAGCCACAAAACACCAAGGATAGATACTCCCCTTGAAGCTGTTTGCCTGCCTGCCTTCCCAGTGTCATGCTGGAAATGAGAACATAGGATAAATAACTAAACTAGACAACGTGATATTCTCCTCAAGTCACTTATAAGCACTGCTCCATGGAGCTGGAGGGACCCGGTCTCACATTTCTGCACTATGAATAAAATACTTAGACACTAGAAATTAGCTTCTGCTGTTTAAGTCTGGTACTGGAGACCCACATCTTAGTAAAACAAGAGAATGCTTAAATTACATATAAGAGGAGAAAAAAAAAAAACTTGCATGTTCTAGCACAGAGATTTTCTTAATTTATAAAGATAGACCCTAGTTTAAATAAACTATGCTGGTGGGGGAATGGGAAAAAGAAATATTTGAACAGCAAAACCACATTAATACTTTTTACTGAGAAGTAAAAAAATAAATAAATGGAAGACCATATGAAACTCGGTAAGGTAGAGTGAAGGAAAGCAACCTGCAATAACATCATCTACTTGGACTAACACTCATTTAGGGGAAAAAAAAGTGCCAGCAGCCGTCCTGGCCCCTGCTCGGGTGGGTGCCTTACTGGATATGCCCGACTCTGAAAGGGGGGACCCAGACCACTTTTCTTGTTTTCAGAGCAGGAAGCCTTTACAAACATTTTAGTGACGGGCATTCGTTCTCTCCAGACTTAAAGAGGATGGGGAGGGAGGAGGATGAGACAGAGTCGAGATCTGGTAGTCGTGGGAATGTTAATGAAGTGAGCATGGGGGAAAAAAACCCTCTGACCTATTCAGGGATGGGGTGTGCTGGGAACACGGGAACACTTATAGCCCTGCCGAAGCTGCCCCGGCCCCGCACTGCGCACGGCCGCTCCCCGGGCACACCGGCACCCGCAGCTCCCGACGCGCGGGGCGGCGATGCCACCGCGGCCGGGCCGGGCCGGGCCGTGAGTCCCGCACCTCCCAGGGGGCTCCTCCTTGCCTCACGCCACAGCCACATCTGGGGCTCCCGGGAGGACACGGGCAGGCAGCCGGAGAGGGACCCGCAGAGCTGCACAGAGCACAGTCCCACAGCCCCCGCTCTAGGGTCAGGAAGTACCGAGGAGACAGGCGTGCTGCGCAGGGAGGCAGACGGGCATCCAGCGAGAGGCATGTGCATTTGGTTTCATGCCAATTAGATTAACAGAGCCTCAAAAAGGTGCACTAAAGTGAAAACAGTTTTATTGTTAGCTTGAAATCCTAATGCGAATTGTTTCAGAAGTGCTCACTCAGCCATCTCCAGCGATAACACAGGGATCCTTCAAAGTCACTGGGAACAGGAGGGGGCTATTTAGAGAGGGGAGAATAAGCAGACATTGTAGCATGGCACACAGCAGAGAACTTCTCTGAGAGGTGCAGACTGGGGCTTCCCCGCGGGACACCTCTGGAATCCCAGAGAGAGAATTGCCCGGACTCAGTATTGTTATTGTTGTAGAGGTTTTTTGTTTGGTTTTTTTAGTGTTTTTTTGAGAAAGAGGGGAACAGAAAACCGAGCGTCGTAATTTTCCGGACTAAGGCAGAGCTGCTGTAATCTGTTGCTTTCTTTCTTGTCCATTCGTTTATTTTTTACCACTGAGACAATTCAAATCTAGCTGTGATTTACGTGAATTAGCTTAGGTGTTGCCCAGATCAGGCACAGATTCAGCCAAGCACAAAGAGAAAAATAAGTTTTTGGGTGGCTTTCTCTGCGTTTTTTTAATGCTTTGGTTCATACTTTTGAGTCATTAAACCGGCACCCATCTCCCATCAAGATCAGCAAAAGTGACAGCTGGACTCTTTATAATGCCGTCAAAAATTCTAACTGCATTGAGCCAAGGGGGACATTTCACAGCAACCAGAGGATGCCTGGGAGTCAGGCGTGAATGCCAATGAGTCAAATGAAAGGACAAAACCAAGTATGAGCCCCTGCTCTGCTCCACATCTCACATTGCATTAGTGGGACTTTAAGAACTTCTAGGCTGACTTCGTTCATTTTGTTACATTTAAACTCCTCTATCCGAGGAACGGGGATTTTTTTCCACACCCTCCCCCCTCCCTCCCCCCGACGCCTGCCCCCGCTCGTACTTCACCTTAAAAGATTTCTCATCGCACAACTTCAAAACCTGCATACATTTCTTTCAGAAATCACTTCGGGCTCACAACATTCCAAAGCAGATAGGGCTGGGGGGGTGTTCGATTTTTGGTTTGTTTTCTTTTTAAACACCGAAGCAAAGACAAAGTATAATTAGAGCTATTAAACTGATACGAGCGCCGCTGTTTAAAACACCAGGTCTTTGGGTTAATGCGCAGACAAGGAAAACCTGTGAAGATATCCCAGCCAACGCTTGCTCTGCGGAGTCTCCAGGGCTCAGCACATACTTATCTCGTAGGCACTCAAGAAAAGTAACTTTTTCTTCCCCATCTCTCCCTGCAGAAATCCCTCGGCTCCGGCTGTGGCAAACATGCGAGAAAACGCCTCCCCACCGCAACTTCCAAAACCCTCGGCGCTACGAGCAGCGAGAAGTGACCTCCCCCTGAACACCTTACAGCGGGCAGAGGAGAGCGGACAGACACAGTCCCCCCGGGGCCGCGGCTACGCGCCGTCCGCGCCTGGGGAAGGCGGCACGGCGGCGGAGCCCCCTCTTCTTACCTGCGCCCCCGCTGCCTCCCGCCAACCTGCCGGCCCAGGCGAGAGCGAAAAGCAAACAGCAGCGCCGCGAAAAGCAAACAGTGCCCATGATAATGATGCGATCCCCGGTGCCTGTCTGCGATAAGGGACGCGCTCGGGGCCGGCCGCGCGGAGCCGCCGGCGCTGACGCCCTGACAGCGCCCCGCTGATTCGCCGGGGCTCCCGCGGCGGGGGGGCGGTGCCGGGGCGGGCCGGGGGCAGAGCCGCCCCCCGCGGCTGCCCCGCGCCCCGCCGCCCCGGGGAGGGTGGCTCGGGCGGCGGGGAGCCGGTCCGTGTCCCGGCGGTGCCTGCTGGCGGGGCGTGCGGCGCTGCCCGGCGAGGCAGAGCGGCCCGGCTCGCTGCCGCTGCTGCCGCCCCGACAGGGAGCGCGTAGGGACCCGCAGCGACCCCGCAGCATCGCCACCCTCCGCGCTGCGCCCCCCCGCGGCTGGGGCCGGCGCTGCGGGTGCCGCCAGGGGATGGACGGATAGACGGACGGACGGACGGACGGACACCCCCCACGGCGCGGCTGTGAGGACAGACAGGCCGGCGGACACTGCCCATCTCCTTGGCAACGGCGGCCAGGGATCCTTCACCCTTCTCGGGTTCAGGCTAAAACACAACTTTTTTTTTTCCACCCCCTTCCCCTCTCCCCTGCCTACCTCCTAGCTTCGGCTAACTCCGCTCCCGCTTGCCACGGGTCATCACCAGCCGCTGGCTTCCTCCAGATTTTAAGGGCTTTGCTGCGGAGGCCAGTGCGCCTTTCCGCCTTTCCAGCCCTAGGTTAGCTTCTCCAAGCCCTTCGCTCGGGTCAACCACGGCTCCGCAAGGGATCCCTGCGGACCTGGCCCAGCCCTGGGAGATGCTCTCCCCAAAATCGTCTCCGCTGCAGACGGACATGTGAGTGTCATTGTCACCACCACCTTGGAGGCGAAAATCCTTCACTTTTAAACTCAAACATGAGATATTTCTCCCCTCGGAGGCAAGCCCCATGACCCCAAACTCTTTCAGACTGTCTTTAAAGGACTGAAATAGCTGGTAGACTATTGTTACGGCGGTGCCGCCCCTCTTTCCTTTACACCTTTCTTTCACCGGTACCCCACTGCTGAAATGCTTTGCTACTTTAGTAATTCCCCTTTACTTCAGGCGAGTTTCAACTCCCAATTCCCCTGGCTGTCTGTCTGTCAAGTGGAACTGTGTATGAGTTCCACTTGTCGTCTGGAAGACAAATACACCCTGTTATAGCCTTAGATGCCTCTTTTTGACAAGTTCCTCCCAAATACACATGTATGTCAGTACAATACACTTGCCCAGAAAGTAGCACTATTAAGTATTTTTGAGCTTGAAGAGATGGGAAAGGGACGTAAGAAAAGTTGCTCAGCCCAGCTGGGTGTTTAGTAAAACTCCACACACCACGGTCCTTATTCTCCAATAAAACTGAACCACTACCGCGCAGTGCCAAAGCTGTTTGCTTTCCGCGTGTTTACACCTCTACTTTGGGCATTCCCGTCCTTAATCCCTTAGGGGTGGGGTTAGGGCTATTGCTATTTTAAATCCGGACGCTTATTATTTTGTGTGTGTGACCCGGCTGAGGTGCAGCGGTGGATTCCATGCCCGAGTCTTCCATGGATACACCACGGCGCGTCCGTGCCGCCGAGGTCCCCAGAGGGACCACACGATGCCTTGGAGCGCCACCTCGTGACCGTCAGGGCAGAGCCACCCGAAGGGCGTTCTTCTGTTCTTCTCCAAGATTTTTGGGAGTTTTGTCCCAGGTGAAAAGTAAGGCCAAATCTTCCTCCCCCCCGGCCCCCCCACCATTTGTTTCTTTTAAAATATTTCGCAGTTGGACTTTTCGTTACATTTCATGGAATCATACTAAAATTTATCATGGGATAAATAATCCCAAAAGTTTATATTTCATGAAGGAGTCCACTAGAATTGTCTAAAAATCAACTATCTCAACTTTAAAAAAAGCCACAGTGCAATAAATAAGTTTGCTAAAGCAACAAAATGCTTCTACTGCCTTGGTGACTTGCTTTCTGCCATGCATTATGTGTTGTGTTACCTGCAGCTGCTGAGTTACAGAAATCACCACACGTGTGCCTAACTCTACACATTTATACTCCATAACACCTGTATGGCACTCAGGAAGGGAGGTCCCCTTGATGGAATCTCACATTTTTTATATATGTCCTCACATTCTCTGAGGGTGGCATACAACTGAAAACTAAAGATCATTCATATCAGCTGTCCCTCTTCTAGTGGGCTTGTTGTGTTTTTCCTTTACCAAGATCCTGACAGATAGAATACACGAGGGAATACAAAAGTACTGTATTTATCAAAAGAGGGCCTGAACTGTAAGTCAGGATTATCACATAACATAAAGAGCATCATCTACAATGCCAGGCTGAATATTTCCAGATGGGGCTTTTCAGAGTCTTCCTTGCTAAGGGACACATCTTAGAGAAGGGATCTTTGTGGATCCCCACATTTTCCACCTGTAATTATGTTTCTCTAGTTATAATAATCTAACATAATCTCTATGTCAATTCAAAAAATTATTTTTATGAAAAATTTAATATTAGAAGTAATGACTAAGCAGCTTCTTCCATTGTGGACAGTAAAAGCCAGATTCATGCCTGTAAACCTGCTCTGAGTAAGAGAGATAAGCAAGAGCTACCCTGGGCTGCAGGTGGAGCCAGCCCAGTCTAGGGGGCACGTCCAGTGTTTCAGCTCTCTCATCTACCAAAGTACTTTAGCTGTGCCTAAAAACCTTTGGGCAGCTTGTTAATTGGCTTCTAATGTTCTTCCACACTAATGCCCTTAAAGCTTTGGGGAATATTCCAATAAAATAATAATAATGCTTAATAATAAAAGAGGTTTATTTTAAAAAAGGATCCGTCTCTTTACAGAATAGAAAGTCCATACGAAGCTGCATATCAGGCGAGAGCATAAATAGAATTGTGGCTGCAGAACAGCGCTCCCACTTTCAGAACACCTTCTCCCACAGACATGCACCATTCCAAAAGTGCTGTGAAAAGACAGAACAGCCTCTGCAGAATTATTTGGTTTCCTGGTTTGCTATTAATGAACACCTGTACATTGGGGCCACTGCTGCCTCAGGAGGCAGCACAAGCTATTAATAGTGCTGGGAATCACAGCAGTCACTCAACAGCCCACACAAACTTGAACCAATTGCTTTACCTCTCCATTTCTGTTTCCCTTCCTTCCTCCTGTCTCTCTTCTTTCTGTCCATTTGCAGTAAAAGCCCACTGTAGCAGAGCCTGTCTTTCATTGTATTAATGCAGCACCTCTCAAAATAACACACTAAACTTGTTTTGTCTGTCTCCCCAAGTAGGGCTTTCATGAGGCCAGTGAGGCACATAAACCCTGACCCTTTTAACTTCAGTTCATCTATTTTTCTGAACTGTACTTCAAAGAACTGGGAGAGACCTGGCTCCTTTGGATAGGAGACAAGGAATGCATGTGCCAGAATTTGTGCTGGGAGCACCTACACTATGAACCCTGAAACATGCATCTCCAAACTTTACTTAAATACTTTCTATTAGGAAGAAAGGAACAATGCAAGCCCAACTCTTCAAAGCAATATAGACCATTCTGCATTTGTACACATATTTAGGGGAAGCTTTTGAAACTAACAGGCAATAGACATGCATTGCACTGCATACTCAATGCTATATTACTTCTTTCCAGGAAAATACAGCATGTAAGTTTCCTAGAAGTCAAGTAGCAGCATGCAGCTGAAGTAATCAAATGATTTGTTCCTGTACATGGGAATAAAAAACAACAACACAAGTCCACCATAAGCCATAACAAAGTTTTGCACAAGAAAATTCAGCATGTAAGAGGACAAGGATATTTTTTTCTTTTCTTTCCTAATTGGAGGCAACAAGGAATTACATAGCAGCTGCTGCAACAGTTAAGAGCGGACATTTGCTCCATAGCTTTGGTGAGATCACAATCAGTTTTATCTCACTCTCCAATCAGGGAGACAATGTGTGAAACCTTGTGGAAGTAGTGGTAAATTTGGATATTCTGGGAAAAAAAAAAGGTGTAAGTTAGTGCCAGACTTTGAAGACAGACATCAACCCATGCTTGAGGACAGCTACTCTCTGGCTGTTACCTTCCTCCAAAATTTGTCACCTGCTTCATCCAACTGTCCCTCCCCTTTCACTGCCAGGGTGTCAAAAGAGATGAAGACCCATGCAAAGGCATTTCCTTAAACCTGTAATTATTTTAACACAGTGGGTCATAAGGCTTATAAGGCTCAAAACACCTTACTGAGAATTACTATATACAAATCCATAAACTTCTTTCCTCCTAAGTGTCTCATGAACAGTTTTCCATTCAGAAAAATGCTTCAACAGCTAGAGAGTGGCAGGAGAGAAGGGAGTTACTAGGAAGAGTAATGGAGATGTTTATTTTTTTCTCTCCTGCTTGAATTACAACCACTGAGAGGGAAAGATGAAAACATTAATGAAGACATGGAAAATACCACCATCACCATGAAAAGCAGAGTAGGTCCTTCTTTTGTGGTATTCAGTCAATCTTAGTAAAAGCATATTTTGCCAAGATGAAGGTTACATCTCAAACAGGTGAATAAGGACTTGATGCATAAAGAGCTGGATAAAACTTCATAACCTTCATTACTCAGGAGACTGGTTACAGCAGTCTCTCTTGAAATTAATAATGGACACCTCTAAAAGCTGCAAGAGAGAACACACAAAACAAGGTTGTCCCTACTACCTGGTCTGGGATTGTATCTTAGCAGGTGGGAGAAGATGACAAGGACCTGTGGATACATAGAGCTGAGAAGGATACTTTCTAGAAGACCTGTTCGATAACTCTGTTGCCAAAATAGTTTTAAAAGTGGCAGTGATGTGTCCTTGTGTTCACAAGGAGATGAAAGTGGAATTCTGAAATGGTTGGGTTTTAGGAAGTGGGGGCATAAGGGAGCCAGAAGGGAAATATCAAGGGGAAAAAAATCCAGTTGCTCTTTGTCCATCCACTAGCTTTAGGCTTGAGTAGGATGAAAATTTTAACTCATTTCCTCCTCCACTGGAGACTTCAGAACAGTGACTTGTGCTAGTAGAAGTTCTGGCTCCTAATCTGCTGCAGATTACTTGCCATTGTATTTTAGCATTGGCATTTCAGTTACTTTGAAAATGAATCTCACAGATTATTGTGATTGCTGCTGCTCTAACATGCAATCCTCTTAAACACCCAGGTTTGCACACTCAAAAAATGTCAAGCAACTCAGAGGAAAGTCCTGTCTTCGGTATTTTAGGCTTATCATAGTTAAAATCTTAAATTCTGGATAGTCATTAACTGCTCTGGACTGCACAGAACAGCAAACAGAGCTCTAGTAACTCAGCTGATGAGAGAAAGCTTTTGGATTGTTTTAGAAGACATTTTCTGATCTCTTGCTTGAAAGTGAACTTTTTTCTCAAAAATATCTACAGCTGGCTCTGATTTGTTCTTCAAAGCACTTTGAGCCCTCAGGTTGAGGTACTTTCTGTTGTACCCATGATCTGTAGTCAGCTATCAGTTCCCTCTCCTGTTCTAATCAAGGTCCTGAACATGCAAGGAACACTGAAGCATGTACATATTTATCAGCAGGACTACTCTTGCCTATAGACTTCTGCAAAGACTGCCTCAGCAGGCTTGGGATTGTGTAGTGCAGGACAAAGAGAAGAGGCCATGCCCTCCACTCACAGTCCCTTTATCCTTCAGTGCAGCTCAAAACCAGCTGTGGGGAGTGACGTGGCTCAAATCCACATGGGCAGTCCTCTCAGCTCTGTGGAACACACCGTGGCACCACTTCAGAGGCAAAAGTTGATTCAGCTTCACAGAGGACTTCACATTGTGAAATTTTAAATTTTTTTCCAGTTCAGAGCCCTGAGGGCCTACCTGCCCTCCCTTCTCTCAAAAAAAACCAACAAAAAAACCCCCCAAAAAAACCCCCAAAAAACACAAGCCCAAACACCAGCACAAACCAAAAGCACTCACAAAAGCCCCAGGACTTCCAGAGGCTCCAAATTCCAACTGCAGCCTGGCAGAGCAGCTAGAGATGTGGGTGAGTTGGCAGGGCATCTTGCCAAATCATGGTAAGATCTTGTAAGAACTCCTGCAACATTCTTTTGAACCTTTCCTGAACCAAAATAATTTCATTTTTAACATTAATAGCAGCAACAAGACTCCAGGAAAATTCCAATAGAAGCTTTTTTCATAAAATAAAAATGTTTCCTGATTTCTCCACAATTCCACAAACAATTAAAGGTTATTTCTCAGGGCACCTTCCTGCAGACAGGAAGAAAAAATATCTTTAATGCAACCAGCTCCTGCAATTTTCCTCCTTCCCTACCCACCCAGCCACTGAGAGCTAGAGTGAGATTTGTGTACTAATTTGAAATTCTGCATTCTTCAGGGAGGCCCACAGTACCAAAGCTGCTCTCAGGATTTTCCCTTTAATTTGCTGTAATGTGAAAAGAGTCCAACACTGTTGAAACTTAGATAGCTTTGCATGGCAGCATCTGTTCAATTTACTGCAGGGACAGAAACTCTTCCATCAAAACCAGCTGGAGGGCTAAGCACCAGGTCAGAGCATCAATCCCTTTACACCAAACCAAGTCCAAGCCAGTGGGAGCTATGTAGTACAGATTTCCTAAAATCAATGTGCTCATTTTAGTTCAAGTGTAAACATGTACTCATCCCCTTGTTTAGCTGCAGTCTTTACTGCACACAATCCACAATTTAAGAGCCCATTGCCATATAAACCTAAACAAGAAGCATGTTACGAAAGATGTGCTTGAGTTCAAGCCCTGACTTTATCCAGTAAGCCTGGCCTATTACCAGTAACAACTTTTATCCTAGACAAAATCTCTGTAGATCAAATAAATTTTTATTCCAAAGTAGGTACTTCTATTGAAATATAAATGCATGTAATTCTTTGTACTGTAATTAAATGCATTTTTATTCAGTTGCTCTGTTCCTTCAACACAGCTGAACTGAGCTGGGCTTTGATCAGGAATCCTACATCTCCCCCACTGTGACTGTAGCCTTAACCTTTTCAGTTGTGAAAAAATACTACAAAACACTGTAGCTGTCACCTGGAGAGACCAGTGAGTATCAGGGGGATAGCAGCAGAAATTGAGGCCTGCAGTCCTGTAGCATGAGCATATGATGATTACAAGATCTAAGTGAGAAATAATTTACAGAGCAGTGTAACACCACAATCAAAAGTTGAGAAAGATAACAAGCAGGGTCCTGTCTTCTATGGTCCTGTAGTAACTCTTTTCCATCTCTAGACATGCTCAGATTAGCTAAGGATTGTGACAGTTAAGAAGTTTCAACTGTTTCCCAATAAACAGAATAGTGCTTCTGAAACAAGAAGAATTCAAAACAGGGAGAAGATTTTTTCCTCATTGTCTTTTAAGGAAAAAGGGTAAATCTCACAACAGGATCTTTCAAATACTTGGATGCAGCATTGTAAAGTTAATATTCTTGTAAAGACAACCAAGTCTAAAGATGCCAAGATTATGGTATAATTTATTAATTAGAATAAATTAAATTAATAGTACATTAAAATTTTAATAATTTTAAATTATAATAAAGATACATTATGAAGTAGAATTATATAAAAATGTAGAATTACATTAATTTTACAATTTGTATTATATCAGCTGTGTTTCTCACATTTGTAGGTATTCTTAATGCTTAAAATATTGATGCTGAGCACTGTTATGAGCCTTATCACCAGTGAAAATGAACATGTTTTAGTTGGAAAGACTAGACAAAGGAAATGAAAAATGAAAGTTAGACCTAAGGATACAGTTGGGTGCTTAGGGTTTTAATCAGAATACTCTAAGTAAAATTCAGTTCCCACAGAAATGTGCAGTAATAGGAAAGTCCATGTCTTGTGTAGAATCATGCTGCACTTGTCAACACACCAGATAAATCTGATGGAACCAGGCTATCATGATCTTTGTGGTTTACAAGAAACTTCCAACAGAGAAGATACTGCAGAAAATATCCAAGCTCAAATCTTTGCCTCAGACTTTTCCACCACATCAACCAATGTGTCCCCTTCTATAAAACAAAACAAGACAAAAAAAGTCTATACACCCAAGTGTGTTGATCTTTGCAGTTCTAAGCTGAGTTTAACAAAACAAAAGGTCAGCAAACCTTCATTCCTTCTAGCACATTTTCCCCAAGTCTCAGGACTCTATTTCAGTCCCATGGTGGCTGCAGGCGTAATCGCAGTTGCTGTGAGGGAGCCTGTGGCTCACAGGCCGTGTTGACACAGACAGCATCCCTGTTTCCCAACACTGCTGTGAAGGAGCCACTGGAGATCCCTCTGCAGCACAGAAGGGTAACAACCCTCCCCAGACCCCTCAGACTGCCAGCATGCGCCATCTCAATGGTAGAGTATACATCTCACACGTTTTTCCACTAGTCATCTTTAAAAGGACCAGGAATTAAGGCATTCTGGTTGCTTACTTCATCCTTAAAAGCACACCCTGCTTGGTTAGGCACTTGCAGAGGCTTTCAAAATACATCATTCTATCCAAAAATATAGTGATGATTCCAGAACCACTTGGAAGCCCCAGTTATAATTTTCTGCTAAATGAGTTCTCCTCCCTAAGGACTCTCCAGAGGAGCCTATGCTTTAGTGCACTAAGCTACCTATGAGATAGCTGAAGCTCAGACTTAACTCAAATCCTGACAGGCAGCTGCAGTTTCAGCTGGTGTGAAATGGCATATAGAAGAGAAGATTATCAAATAGAATTAAATGCAGCATCCTCAGGAGGCCTGGATATAGAAAGGGTAAAATTCCACTCACCTTAATCCTGCATATTATTTTGTTCTATTGAAAGGCCATGGCTGAATGAATAATGACAGGAGGATTTAGCCTCATATGTTCATTGCTTCTCTTTTCAAATTACATGAAATACACAGTGCAGACCCATTATTAGTGTTGCTGGTTTTTAGTATTACTATGTCATTAGAGATGGATTGGATTAACACAGGTATAGTAAATTGCAGTGAAAGTAGTTTACAGAAGATTACAGCACAGTCAGGCTTCATAAAAGTGTGCTCAGAGAGCTGATAAAATCAGAAAAATGTATACTATAACAAAGTGAAGATACAGCAGGCACAAGCTACTGACTGCTTGAAAGCTTCCAGGTAAATTATCATTGTTCTTTAACTTAAATTGCACATCTAAAATAATTTGGAATTAATTTCAGTCAAATACAATAGAATTAGAGAAGCAAAATCAATACTTGTGTCACCAATTTCTTGATGAAAGAAACCCTGGACCAAAAAGGCCAGATGTATGTAGATATATCTACATGTCAAGACTGCAGATAGTACATGTAAGATCTTGATGTGCAGAACATGCATGAAACATGGCATGCCTGTTTTTTTTTACCTGGAAATAGACAATTTCATCTACATGTTTTTATGGAGCTGAGACCCAACAAGACAGTACCTACCTTCTACAGTTCTCTCTGTTCTGTCTTCAGCTAGTGCTTAATCAGGGCATTAAATGTTTGAACAGGATCTTAATTTTCATCTGCTTTCTACCTCTGCAAGTCCAACCCCACAACTCAGAATAATGTAGAGTTTTCTGGTGGCTTTATTTGGCCTTCAGTTGCACACTCAGGTATGTGTCAAGGGTGTGCAAACCCTGCCAGACATAAACAGCAAGATGAACAGTTCTGCAGACTGCAGAACAGCAGTGTCAGCCCCGTGGGAAGCTTACACTGCATGTCCCAGTTCCACCTGAACACGAGTGAGGTGTAGTAGAGCCCACATCTCTTCCTGCAGGGGACGGATACTATGAGCAGCTGGGCAACAGCAGCAAGTGCTGCCATCTGCGCCACTCAGGGTCATCTGGGCCTCACTTCATGCTTCTACAGCTTGCCAGCTACAGCTGATCAGCCTGCACACTTCGTTTTGGCCAGAAAACAAAACAGGAGTTTTGTCTTTGGATACCAAAGTTACATAAAAGTTGCTCCACACTAGGAACTGAGAGGGTGCAGCTCCAGAATCACTTCTGTATCAAGCTATAGAAACTCCAGCAAGTCTCCAGTTAGCAATTTGGAAATTTATTTATGATGAGGCCAGTATTGGACAAGTCTCTTCTGTTTAAAGAGATTGATAAATATTCATTAATTAGGTCTTATAACACAGAAAAGGGGAGTATTATTCTCCCTTAGGAAAGATAAGGGAAAGATCATACAGAGAGGTTAAATTACTTTCTCAGGTTCATGTGAGAAATTTGGAAAACCCAGAAACAGAGTCAGAGCCAGGATTTTGGAAGGAATTTCAGGTGTCTCCATTATAAATATAAGAGTGGCTTGACACAGGGACTGCAAGCTCCGTGCCTGCTTGAAATCAGGCCCCTCAAGAGGGTCCACAATTAGGCAACTACTGCTACTAATGACCTTGGCAAAACTTAGTCCCTGTTCTTGACTCCTGCTCCAGTCTTCAGTACTGCAAAGTGCAGTGTGCTGTCCTAACAAAATACACTGGGAACTAATTAAAGGCTGTAACTTATCCCTAGCCACCCAAAAATTAAAGCTCCATGTTCATTAAACACTGTTTTCTAATCAGTTCAACAGAGCTTAAATGCATTATTTTTACACTGGAAATTTGGGATAAGTCCTGGGTATTGCAAAACAGTTGTGCTCCAAGAAATCCTTTCACTCAAAAATAGATGATTACAACAGCTTCTATAAATATAAATTGTTTTACAGCCAAAGACAGACATCTAGTTTTCACTGAAATTAAGCCAGCAAATCTCTTCTGCCAGTACTATAACAATAATCATGCTGATAGTGTTATTTCAGTTTACCAAAAGCCAGGATCCAATATGTTACAAATTAAATCAAGCACCAAAAGATATCCAATGTGAAAGGAAATGAATACTAATAAAAAAAATTAAATGTTTACATTTGTTTGCTGGGTTCAGATACAAACCCAACATACACAAGCAATCCTACATTGAACTATAGCTTTATTTTCCCCCTGTTGCCATCCGCCCTACTCCCTTTTTTTTTTTTTTTTTAATTTAAAAGCAGATTATGTAGACAAAGATATTATGAGAGCATATTTCAGTTGTAAGGTTTTAGGACAGGGAAGGCAAAGAGAGCTCAGACCAATTAAAAGCTTTAGAGAAGAAAGGCAAATCAATTAAAAATGCCAGAGGGCAGACATTGCACAGAAAGAGAAGAGACTTTGACAAATTTGAAATAACTCTGTTCTCCACAGTCCATAATGGCAGATGAAAATAAGCTGCGCTCATACCCACAAATATTCAGAGGAGAATAAGGCATTTGATACTTCATGGATAAAACAGATCTGTGCTTCCACATGCTGAATAAACAAGACACAGGACTGAGGTAGTCATTGGTGGGTACTTTGGAGAAGAAAAGCAATGTATAAAATGTGAGGTGTTATTTTTAAGACACACAAGCAGTCAGCCTTCCAACTCAGCTGCTGAATTATTAGTCTTATTGATCTGCTACTGCATTATTTTTTACACCACAAAACCCATTTGCTCTCAATAGAACACGGGCACTGAAAAGACACTAGTCACAAAAAGATTTGCAATCAGGAACTTCAAAGAAATCATATTCCAATTTTGGCAGCTTACTAGGAATAAGAACTCAAACTGCCATTGCTGAATGTATCTTTTGACTGTAACTATAATTTAAAAGCATTGTCCGATGTAATTTCTTCCTTTTTTTTTTACACAGTGATTCCAGGCCAATTATTTATCCCCCCTCCCCCATAAGAATAGTGTTTTGAAGTCAGCCAATGAAACATGTTTTATTTAAGGACTATATTCCTAAAGCAATGGAATGGATTCTTTGGAGACCTAAAGGTTGCAGAGCACTTCATTAGTTCCACATAATGAAAGAATGGTGCAATTGAAGGACGTCTCTAAGGGAGAATGGTGTGAAAATTAGAGACTCGTCTGCTCACTTGCAAAAAGAAAATAAAAAAGAAAAGAAAAAAGAAAAAAAGGAAAGGAAAAAATTGAGAAAAAGGAAAAAAGGGGGAAAGAAGACGGGGAAAATGAGAAAAATGAGAAAAGGAAAAAATTTGTGGATTTTCTAAATAAAGCACACTGTCTCCATTCAGCCCATGGAGAAAGGGTGCCTACTCAATCCTCTTACCATTGACAATATAATAAAACCAGAGGAACTTTTTTGAAGTAGATCTGCACATTCCACATTTGGATTGAGGGGCAATGGACTGTTTAAATTGCTATTTACATTTCCAGCTGTTTTACCAGTGATTTGCCCAACTTAATAGCTCTTTAAGCTTTTAAACAAGAAAATAGCTATTCTCACGACTCAAAGAAGAAACCATGGTTATTTCAGTCTGCCTCTATTGTAAAAGGCTTAGACCCCTCTCTCTTTATAGATGCCCTTCCCTTTATAGTACTTCCCTTTTCCATCTCCTCCTTCTTTCTAAACCTTCTTCCATCTTTTTAGCTCACTTTTTACATTATATACTTTTAGCACCATAATGTATCTTTGCTGATACTGCTGATTCAAGGAAAGTATTTGCAAGTAGTCACCAAGGTTCCCAAGAGAGACTTAAGTTAGCCAGAAAATTAGATTTGCATGTATAATCTCCTGCTAGTTATTGGGGAGTTAGTCCATGTTAAACAAATGCTCTACAGCTATTGAAAAATGCATATCTATTTATCCACTTTCCTCTGGGGATGTATTAAAAAAACCTAGATGTGTGTACAGACATAATGTAAACAGTATTTTCTGCTTATTTTTCAGGGAAAGTGGAAAAAGAGGGCAAAGGGGCAGTCCACAGATAAGAATGAGACCAAGATGAAAGGTTAAAATGGGAGAGAGGTTATTTCATAGTGGCTGTATAAAAAACTGCAATTATTTTGTTGTAATTGGAACCTATTAGCTTGTTTAAGTTGGTGTTAATAAACTGTAAAATCATGAAGAAGAAATTAAAAAACAAAATCCACCTCCTCCTTTTCCCCTGATCAAAGCTTCAATGTTTTCCTTTTATTAACTCTAAATGTCCCCTGTGTTTACAGATGACTGCAACCCTAGTCAGACAGTGGAGCAAACAAGCAAATCTAAACCTTGCAGGACGTGGTAGCAGCAACTCTGATTAAAATTTTTAAAATGAGTATGGTTCAGTAAAGAAAATTTTAGCAGTGGTCAGAAAAATATAAGTTCTTTTTAGATTGTATCCCAACTCAAATATTTTTAGAGTAATGAATTGCAACTGGCATAACACTGGACATCTGTGATTTTCTTTTGAAGGTAACACTTCATATTTAACAGTCATACAATCTAAACTAAATATTCTAAACATATTCTAAACTAAAATGCCCATTTTTTTGGTAAGGTTTGTAAAAGTTAGTTTATGATCCATAGAGCAGGCATAGTGGCTGCTGCTGAGCAAACGTTTGTTCTGGTGTCACACACTGGCATGTCACTGACAACACAGCAGTGTCACTAGGCAAGATAGGACCAAGAATCAATGGGTATTTGAATTACTATGGTTCTAAGAAAATTGGCTTCTAACTGGACCATCTGCTCCCTTCAGAAAGGAAGGGAGGAAACCTGCACACCTGAGTCATTGAAAGGTGACAGAGTTCTAGAGGAAGCAGGTTTAAGGGTAAATCAGGTGCTATCTTTGTCTACAAAGGAAAAAAAAATCAAACAGCATAAAACCCAAGGTCCAGTAGAAGCCACAAAAAACTCGAAAAACATCCAAAAATTCTAAGCACAATTAGACCTTATGAAATTTTTCAGTGAAAACAAATTCCATTGTCTTTTAGTACTCTGCAGGAGGGTTGAAAACAAGCAGTATTTAGTAGAATTTTTCTGGAAAATTCTTTCCTTCAATTTTGAAAATTCTGAGGGAGCTCTGCTATTAGCGCTAAAAAGAATGCAAATGTACATGGGGAGGGAGCAATGGGACAGGGAGGGGGAAAGATTTTGTGAACATCTAATGTGACAAATCCAGCTCTGTTTTAGTACTGTTGAAAATTCAGCACTCTGCCTAAATATATAAGAACATATGAAAATACTGAAAAAAATGGTTTGAAAGGAAGTGCCTCAGAGCCGACATATATCTCATGACACTTAGTTCTAAGAAACTTGATGCTTTCCCACCCTACACAAGACAGATTTTTGGTTATACATAAAATATCTCCTGGTTTTACTATATTTCTGTTATCGTTGTGCAGCAGTAAGAAAGGAAGACTGCAAATCAGATCTTGTTCTGTGCCAAGGAGCTGCCTTAGGAATTTAGGTACACTAGATATATTCCCCTCCTTGGTTTCAACAGCTAAAAAAAGCATTAAAATCCATCTTTGTTGAAGTTCCTTACAAAAGAAGAGGAAAAAGCTACTGGGCAGAACGTGGAAAGAATTAGCTTATGGGCCAGTCTATTAACAGCCAACAAACCTGTGCAGTAGAGTAGCCACAGGAAGTCACACTGAGTAAAAAAATGTTTGAAAGTAAAATTTTCCAGCACTGGGCAAGATTAAGAGAGACGAACTCCTGTGAGCAGCTTCACTAAAACAAACAGTTTACAGTAATGAAAGAATCAGGACCATTCTTGAGCTGCAGGAGCCCTGAATTAGAGAATTCATTTGTATGAAAACACTTCTTTGTCTCAAAGATGGAAGATTAACTGCCATAGTAAAAGGTCAACAACTCAACCTGAGCACTCTACGCTATATGAGGAGTTTTACATTTTATCCAGCATTCAGCTGTCTCAGCCACCAGATTCAGCAGCATCTCCTAACAAATCTCATTAGGCTTCTTCCTGGACTATTAAAATCACTGTAGGTTAGGAAAGAAGGATCAAATCTATGTTGTATTGCCTGATAGGTTTTATATTTGTGTATTTACTAACATAGGAAATATTTAACCCAGCAATTACTATTTGTCTAAGAGAAATCAGATCAGTTCCTGCAAACCTGAAAAGCACTGATAAACTGCTTGGTTGCATTGCTCTGTTAACACTGATGGCAGTTTTAGGTCTGCTAGCCCTGAATTCTCGGTCTCAGACTTCAGTAGGATTCATAAGGTGTCAGGAAAATTTTCTCTCAGATGACAAAAAGTTCTGCAAAATGAAAACTGACTCTGGTCTACAAGTTATGGCACAGAGCATGGCTGCAAGTCAAACTTTTACCCTTACTCACACCTCTGTCGCTTCCAGTAACATTTACTGGCCGCACACAAACATATTGTGTGATCTCAACCTACCAAAATGAAGCCTAGGAAAAAGCATAAGCAGGGAAAGAAAAGACAATTAGTGAAGCAGCAAATGGGATCTGAGAGAGCAGAATGTCTCATGCAGCTATTGCTACAAACTCAGTGTGATGGCTCAGAGCTGCGAGCACTAGGAAGGCACAAACCATTATTCTAACTGCAACGGGTAAAACATGGGCTCTTGCCAGCTAGAGGTATTGCAACCAAACATAGCAGGGGCCATCTTAGTCTGTGTCTCCTTGTTACAGAAACATCTGAGGCAACAGAGCAGTCACACACAATATCCAGCACTATGTAAAAAACAGCTCCTCAGCAGCTCTGGGATGTGCTCAATCAATAGCTGGAAAATACTGTTGGGTTGAACACTGAGTGTAGCAGGTGCACCTAATAAGCAGCTATTAAAATGCCTGTTCCCCCAGTCAATTCCTTACAGATACTCCTTGGGCTACAGAGTTTTCAAAAGCTCTGTCACTTAAGGCTTCTGTTCTCTGGCTCTATCGCCACCACCACGGCAGTCACACGAGCACACGCACCTGTGATGGGTAATCACTGTGCTTCCTGCAGCACAGCCTTCATCTCTGCTGGCTGACAAATGCTGAATGCAGCTTCCTGGCTGGGTCTGGTGCCCTTCTGTGCTCCTCTCCCTCTGCCCTTGCCTTGTTTCAGATTGAACAGGTATAGTTTGTGCTGTTTGCTCAGTCAGCTCACACCTGCCTTGCCAGTTCTTCCTCTTAACTGTGAGTAACAACTTGGGAGCTGGGAGCCAAAAATTGACTGAAAACTCTTTCTAGTCCTGCTTCCTTGCTGGTGTACGGCTTATGTGTTGAAGGACGGGACATACCACCTGAAAATATTTTAGTCCCTTAGGTCAGAAGTACAATAAAATTAATTTGACATTAGCCCACTCCACAGTACTGCTAAAAGTCCTATGCTGAGAGTCCAAAATATGAGCATATGTAGAAATTGTCTGCCAAAATTCTTTTTAGAAGGCTCAGAGGTGGACAGCATTATCTGAATAAAGACGCCAGGCAAAGTGAAAGTTTCAAACCGTTATTGTGGATCACACTGCATAGTATCATTCTGGAGGTTTGTTTTTTGTCTTTTGGAGTTTCTCTTTTAGAGAATGAACTTCAGTCATTGAAGATACACAATGATTCTTCATGAACATCTTAACTTGCCCTCAAATGCTCTATGGCTTAATACATCTCATGCCTGCATGTGAAAGTCTGTCTCAAATTGATTCCCAGACTGTCAGTTCTGGCCATTTGTAAATAAGTAAAAATGATCAAAAAGTACAGAAAGACACAAAAATCCTCAAGATTAGAGCCCTGGAATGCTGCATTAGGTGGATACAAATATAGTTAGGACTCTTATCCTTTGCAGGACAAATCCTAAATTTGCTGCATTCAAAGAACCTCAGAAGGCAAATTTACATAACCAAACTCTTTCACTGGCTGTGTTGAGGGGAAGCAGCACAAGCTGCGAGGTGTAGGTGCAGCCCTGTGAGGCTGAGAACCAGCATAGCTGAGAGCTAGCACAGCACATTGATGGAGATGTTGGCTGCATCTGGATACAAGAGTGCTGTGCTTCTGTGGAGAAATTGGCAAAAAAGTTTGTTCTTTGCCAGAATCTCTCTTAGCAGAGTCACCAAAGCCTGTTTCCAAGGCAGAACAGCTTCTCTGGGGCTTGGTAGTATAATTTTGGCAGACAGTCCTTCAAGCTGCTTGAGCAAAGGCTGGTAAATGTATGTGTTATATATGGAACCAAAACTAAATTTCTCATTACTGCTTTGCCTTCTGATTGGAAGTTAACACTATTGCTCAGCAAAGGGCAACATTAAACTGTAATTCCCTTATTTAAAACAATAACAAATGTCTCCTGCATAGAAAACTAATAGGCCCTGTCCCCAGATGGTGTAAATTCGCATGGCCCCACTAATGTCTGATTTATAACAACCGAAGATCCAATATACCACATGATTAAATGTGCACTTTACTATCCTGGAAATGTCTTGAGGGCCATGTAATTGTGTGGTAATGAACTAAAGTTTTAATTAAGTTCTCATTTTGAATTAGAATCAATAAGTCAATAAATAGCCTTCACTTGATTTAGATGATAAATCTGCACAGCTGAGACTGCACTCTATGTCCTCCCTAGTTTTCAGGGTCTCTTTTCTCCTCCATATGTCAGAATCTAATGAAGGAGCTCTGAAGTATGGTCCTAATATATTATTGTCACACATGGTGATAATACTGGTAGAGTTAGGACTGCCAGGTTTCTATTATAAATCCTGTTCCCAAGGTTTTACAGCATGCGTGTTTCAAACTGCAGTCAGCAACGTCGTTTTTACAAGGAGCTGTCAGCCCCAGTGTGAATTTTTGTCAAAATAAAATTAAAAATGGATTTGATAGATTCAATCTGTCAATTTTTCAGGATTTTTGAAGCTATTTTTGCTAACCTCTGGCATAATATGCCTTGGATTTGAAAAATGCAGTTTCATAGCAAGCTTTTCAACACGACAAATTGCTGATTTTTGTTGGAAGGAGAGAAAGGGCAAATAGATTTGTATGGTAGCAATGACTCTTCTATTTTAAGACTAGACACAAGACCTTTTTGACCATCCAGTCTGACCCTTTGAATAGCTAGGCGACAGAATTTCATCCAGTAATTAACACATCTGTCCCAGTAACTTGCAGGTTGAATTACAGCAGTTCTTCAGAAAGTTATTACTTCTCCCTGTAGGGAATGTTGCAGACAAACTATAATCCAGCATTTGGAATGGCAGAGCTGAAGTTATCACTTCAGACTTGTACTCTTCACTCTGATTCTGACTCACTGTGTGGTCTTAGGAAAGTAACTTAATTTTTCTGATTTCTCCATTTTTCCATCTTCTGCAATGAGGAAAATAATATTTAAAAGCCTTAGAGAGGAGGTGATGAGATGTAATAAATTATTTGAGGAATGCTTTGAACTTTTGAGATGAAAGATGCTATTCTGTGAAAGTGAAGAAAGACACCAGCATGTATTCAAATTTCAAAACTGATTACTTTTCAGAATGTGTTGTTTCTCTCCATTTGTGTCAAGCTAACAGCTGCTGCTGAACAAACTGGGTTAGGTGAAGAACTGAATCTCACAGTCTATTTTACAAAGAAATAGTTGTAGAAGTTGGTATGGATACTTTCACTCCACTTGTAATACAATACTAGAAAGGTTGGTTCTCATTATGACCATATTTTTTCTTCATTTCCACTGGATAGAACATCTTTCAGTGGGACTCTCTCAGGGCTACAATAACTGGCCCTTCCTTGACTGTTTAAATATCTGGTAGCAAATTGGGTTCTGGAGAACAATTAAAATTATTGGGGCAATTTGCACTTTGGACTCTCACTGTGGCTAGACACTCAAAAAATAGAGGGTTTCATCTTCAAGAGCCTAATAATAATGCTTGGCACTAGCATAAAGAAAAATTCACACCATTACACCTTAAAAAAAAATCCAGCTTCCTTTAATTGGAATATCCAGAACCTTTTTCAGAGTGACTGTTACAAGTAAGTTCCAATAATAGTCCTTATTATTTAGGGTCTATATTTGCCCTGATAAACACACCTGCTTCAGAAAGTGTCCCTTGGCACTTAGGCTAGTCATGCAGAGTGATCTGCACACACACACTGGGTATTGTGCTGCTCTAAATTGGCTCCTCCATGTCCCCAAGAGATTATTTATTATTTTGTCACAGCTTTCTAATTCAAAATTTCCAAAAAACAAAGGAAAACGTAGGGCAGTTGTGGGTTTTTGTCCCTCTCATTGGGCCTCAGGGGGCTCCCCTGATGGGGGAAACCCTCCTGCAACAGTTCTGTGCCAGGACAGAGAGCCGCACAGGACTTTTTCGGTCTTCACATTGTTGTTATCAAAAATTCTGGCACGCTGTCTACACCAGACATAGTGTGCAGGAAAGCACCACAAAATGGGTACAAGATGTACAGTTTCAAGGTCTTTTAAAGCTGTTTCATCCAATTAACTCTTAAAATATACTTTATTTCCACCTTTCTGCCAATAACTTATCCCTTGTCTGTCCACGTAACCTCTGCACTGTGGCTTTCCTCACCCAATCATCCTGGGCCACCAACACTGCAGAAAATGGAGAAGTTGAAGAAGCCCGAGACAATGCCTGAAATCCTCCATCTTGCTTCCTATCCACTTCCATATTAAAAAGCCCCAAAACCTAAATTTCTCACCCTGTGACAAACTACACTATTCTCTATTTTCTGTTTCACACTCTTGTAGATTCTAGTCTATCCCAAAGTCTCAGAAGCCCTCTCCATAGGCCGAGGTCAAAGGAATGCTTCTCTGGGGGTCAGGACCCCTCAGAGCAGACAGAAAGATATTCCCTGTGCCCTAGGTTCCAACAGGCAGTAGAAAGGGTAAGGTCCACAGTCCATAGTACTGCAAGGCGTTCAGCCAAGTAAAATTACTTCACTGAAGGACCATTGCAATGGATCCCCAGCGATATGTGCTGGGGACATCAGCTCCTGACCCTTCTCTATTCACCAGGACATCTCCTGTGCAAGACACCACTACTGCAGCATGATGGCTCCAGGAACAGGATCTCAGTGGAAGAGAGAGGAGGATTGCACAGGAGCAGTCATGTAGCTGCAGGTCAATAGCAGCTACATACAGTGACTTTCATGCAAGACTCCAGGTGTAGGGGGGAGACTCTAATGAATAAATTTCAGATATATGGAAGTGGTGAGTCTGGATTAATGGAACTATGTAGCTGGTCTTGTTTCCCAAGGTCTGTACAGCCAAGTCCTTTAGAAATATAATTTCGATGTTAAGAACCTGTGTTCTTTGCCTCTGTGTTTTTTTCACTCCAATTGAATTAGGAGATCAACACCAGATGAGGGTTCTCAAAGCCTTGTTAGACCAAATTTCTCAAAAGAGAAATTTCTGTGATGGTTTGGGAGGTTTCAAATTCTCAGTCCTGGCCACAGAGAAGAATAAATGCTTGTATGAAACTCAGCAGGACAGTTTTTGGTTGGCTTTATAAGCTTCAACTACACAAAATAACAGACAATATGTTTTTGCTCACACACAGTTTCAATGTTTTTTAGCAGTTTAACTTGGGACCAAAAAACAGTGGGGACCAAAGAAGAGTTGGGAAACAACTTCTAAAGAGTCCACATTAGCAAGTAAAAATTCTCAAGCTGGGGATAGTTTAGATTCAGGACAGGACAAACAAAAGATTAAACAACCTACACACCGTGATTTCAGTAACCACTTAGATACAGCATACCAAATTAATTCCTCATTTGTGGTATTACAATGGGGTTGCAGCAAGTTATGAATTTAGCATGATGACCCTGTTCAGTGAGAGATTAAGAGATGTACAAATAAGCATCACAAAAATATTACAATGTCATTTCACAGAATGCTTTCCTTTCCCTTCAGACATCAATGGTGACCAGAAATAGTTGGAGCAGAGCTGGTCAGCAAAGGATACCAGTAGAAAAACTGAGGGAGAAGAACCACAAGCCATTGCTCTAAGTGAACAACACTGTTTTGCCATGACTGTGTTTGAGTATGTACACTCCAGATTAGTTCTGAGTGTTAAAAAATAACCAGAAGCATGTTCCTCTGTGACTTGAAGCTCACCTTTGTCACAGATAAAGACTATAAATTGCCATGTAATACTTATTCATTGCTGGCTCACTATTGAGCCAACATTATTTCCCCTCAATCTCTAGAGCTAAAGAGTTTGTGAACAGGGTGGTACAGGCTATGCTACTGAGATAGAATGCTGAAAACAGAAACCATATCAAAACAAACTGCTGGTTGCTATCTGTTACTGCTAGGATTTATTTTCTTTTCTTCATGTATTCAGGCTTGTGGGTAGGTGTCCCAAAAAGCTTTGGACTAATGCTAGGCCCCTTCAATGAGGAATATGTTCTTTTCCTCGTTTACCAGTGTGCTGCACCAGATGGCCAGAAGTGGGAATCTTCAGGCAGATGTACAAGACTAGACACAAAGAAATACAGGAACATAACCGGACAGCTAACAAAACATGATGGCACAGGCAAAATTAACTTGATTCTTGACAGTATTTATTCCACTGCCACAGTGCTACTAATCTCAGCAGAATTAAAAGCTCTCAATAGAATTAAGAGCATTTTGTCAATGATGTGTGGCACAGATCTCTGCATATGGATAGTCAGCTTTCCACCAGTGTAAACCACCCATGTAGACCACCCCACCATGAACAACTTGGGTGTTTACAGGAGTTAGCCTATCATGCAGATTAAGTCTGAGTTGAAGCAGCCAAGTGTTTTGATCCTCTGGCAGAGTACAGAGCAGATGGAGTATTAATCCTCTGAAATATCATACCATGCAATTTATAATAATCAGGGGAGTGATGAGAAAAACCCAGGACAATATTATGGAAAATGGGCCATTTTAATAATCTGGCTTCGGCAGACTTGGAGAAATGGACAAGAGATTCCAGACATATTTGAAGACTTCGAAGGCACCAAGGAAATAATCCATTTAATTCAATAAAAGCCCAGTCTGGAATTGCCTCATTTGCAGCTTGCTTGACATTTGCAGAAATTTTTGGTGCCAGTAAAATAAAATTGCTCTCTCAGTATAATTAACTCACTAACACATTATTGAATTAGACATTAAGTGTGTGTCTAAATTTTTTGTCTCAAAACCAAGAACATGAAATATTTTAACCTAAATGAAACATGAGAATGGACTAGTGACATTTGAATGCAGGGACTGGTCTGGACTCTGTCTCTCAAGAGACTGCCATAGGCTCCTACTGTACTTTGTGCCATTTCAAAAGCACACTTAAAAAAATGTTCTGGTTTTGGCTGGGATAGACATAATTTTCTTCTTAGCTGCTGGTACAGTTTTGAGTTTAGGATGAGAATAGTGTTGATAACACACTGATGTTTTAGTTATTGCTGAGCAGGGCTTACACTAAAGCAAGGATTTTTCAGCTTCTCCTGCCCTGGCAGGAAGTGGGGCTGGGGCAGGACAAGAAGCAGGAGTGAACACAGCCAGGCCAGCTGACTCCAACTGGCCCAAGGAATATTCTAGACCATATGACCTCAAGTTGAACAATGAAACTGGGGGAGTTGGCTGGAATGTGGGAACCTGCTTCTCAGGGATTGGCTGGGCCTAAGTCAGCAGGTAGTGAGCAATTACACTGTGCAAAACTTGTGTTGCATGTTCTCTTATCTTCATGATTATTTTTATTTCCTCTTCTGTCCTATTAACCCATCTTTATGGCAGCCCATGAGTTTACCTTTTTTGATTTTCTCCCCCTCCTCCACAGTACAGAGGAAACAGAGAACAGCTGTGCTGTGTTCAGCTGTCTGCTGAATGAAACCACAACAAAAAACTTCAATTCACAGTGGGTTTTGCTGGTTTTTGGTTTGTTGGTTTGTGTTTTTTTTCCCAGATGGACTGCTATGGACATATTGTGACACCTCTATCCATAATGGAGCCTTGTTAGCTACATTATAAATCACATCAGCACAGAAGCAGATGGCCTGTGGGTGCATGTCACTGAGCACACACTGCAGCTCCCTATGCAGTGGCTGAGCCATAACCCAGTACTAAACCATCAAACCACTATTTATGGCCTTATTTGTCTCCTCAGACCAATGGGGATAACCCAACCTCATGCTGGGGCTGATGGAATGCATCCTCTGACTGGACACTGAAAGGCAGTGACACATCTTGTTCAACAGTCACTGCCTGCCAGAATTTCTCAACCAGTAGGAAAGGCCCACAGCCAATAAGCCTCAGGAGCTTAGCATCTAACAGGAGCACAAAGCCAAGTGGGACACCCCCCTCTCACCTGCTCAAGGAACAGAGGCTGTCAGTGCACTGCAGCTGGCCCATGAACTGCATCCTGATACAGCCAGATAGTGTTGTGCAAAACAGGGACTGCATAGAAGAACTGGACTGGTTTTGTGTGATATAACTCTCTTGCATTTGTTCCCCAGGTTATTTGCTTGCAAACTGGTCTCTTACTTCATCAGTGAAATTGAAAGGCAAATCAAGATTAGTAAAGAAATCACTGCAAAGTATAGCATCAGGGCTATGTGGCATTTCAAGTAAAAGGAATATATTGAATAAAGATTAAAGAATAATTGGTTAAAGAACAAAAAGGAAGGATACTATTTTATTTGACTAAAGGTACTCCTGACAGAGGATGGATGGATTCACTTTTACTTAGAAACACCATCCATTTCTTGAAATGTCAACAGAAAATAATTCAGGAACTACAAATGTGGTCAAATTTTAAACAAAAGATGCAATTTCAAGTCCTGAAGCAAGAGATTTCAGTGGCATGACATATCCTTCAATTGGTCTGCAGATTGTGCCACACAGCTGCAAACAAACTTTGTGGGTGGTAACACAAAGGAGGCATAGAGACTCTCTGGATATATTACAGTATTATGGCACAATTCTGTTTATTAAGTCAATCTTTCATTCTCTGCTTTAAAATGTCTACAGTTATTCTCCCTCTTCCATTCTCCTCCAATTCAGTAGCACAAATGGAATATTTGCACAAGTCTGGCCCAGGCCAACAAGACTGAATCTCAGCTCTCTCCTGGGGAGGTGATACTGGACACTGCATGGCTGCACCACTTGCCCCTTCCTGATTTTGGTCTGTGTGCCCAGGTGTTGGTAGTAGAGGGAGGGCTACAGGGGCGGCTTTTGTGAGAAGCTCCCAGAAGCGTCTCCCATGTCCATCAGAGCCAATGCCAGCCCAGGCACCAGGACAGACCTGCCACTGGTAAAGGTCAAGCCTAGCAAAGAAGGTGCTGACATCTAAGGGATAATGGATTTAAGAACAAAAGAAAAAAAAAGGTTTTGTGCAGCTGTAATTGGGTACAGAGAAGAGAGGGATGAGAACACATGAGAGGAACAGCTCTGCAAACAGCCAGGGCAGGGCAGAAGGAGGGACAGCTCCAGGCTCCAGAGCTGAGATTACCCTGAGATTCTGTGGTGCAGCCCACAGAGAGGTGGCTGAGCCCCTGCAGCCCCTGGAGGGCATGGGGCGCAAAGATCCACCCTGTGCTGGAGCAGGGTCCTGGTAGACTCTGTGGAGACAGGATCCCAGGATGGAGCAGGTTTGCTCCCACCCTGGAGCAGTTTGTGAAGAACTACAGGGAGACTCATGGAGGAGTTGCCAGAACACTGTCTCTGTGGGAGGGACCCATGCCGGAGTGGGGAGAGAGTGGGAGGAGCCCTTCCCCTGAGGAGGAAGGAGCCACACAAGTTGAGATCAACTCGCCACAGCCCCCATTTCTGGTTCCCCTGCACTTCTGCAGGGAAAGACGTAAAAAATTTGTGAATAAAATTAAGCCCAGGAAGAAGGGAAGGGTGGAGGAAGGGGTTTTAAGATTTGGTTTTATTTCTCACTATTCTGCTCTGATCTGATTGGTAATAAATACAATTAAGTTCTCTGAGTCTGTTTTGCCCCATGACAGTAACTAGTGAGTGATCTCTTGCTGTCCTTATCTCAACCCAGAAGCCTTTAATTATATTTAATTTCCCCTGCCCATTTGAGTGAGGAGGGCAGTGATAGAATAGCTTTGGTGGGCACCTGGGTCAACCCACCACACGTCCCTACCAGCAGCCTGCAGGGCTCCTGGGAAGTGCCCAGAAGAGGAGGGCTATCCACTGGCATATCCCACTCCTACCAGCTTCTAGCTGCTTCTGTGCAAAGAAAACAGGGGGTTCACTGGGTGTTAACCAAGATCCCAGGGTTTTTGTCCCTGGGAATGCTTCTGTCATTGGAAGGAGGCTGGCAAAAAGCTCCAGTAGTACTGTCTTATTAGCAGGAGCAAAAGCCCATCCTACAGGAGCAACTTCCCCCTACTTACAGAAATTGCAGCCCCTTAGATGTGCTCTTCCATATACAAGAGCAGTGACACTTTTATTTGCTTGTCCTTTTTCCTTCTTACATACTCCCATACACTGTTCGTAATTTCAGCTTGTATCCTAAAGCATTCCATAGAGGCATCACTCACTACCTTTCAGGATACGTTCATTTAAGTCACCAATAATGAGATTTTTTTTTTTTTAAATGTTTTTGCAGTCACATGTAGCTCACATAAGGATTCTGCAGTGGTTTTTTTCTGGTCACAATTCTCACAGGAAAATAAAACCATTTAAAAACAGAATAATAGAATGATGGTGATTGAAGTTTGTTGCTGACCTGTTGTGGGTTGAGTAATTGCTCAGTAATTAAAGCTCCAAAGACCATTTTATACTTTTCAGTCCTTCACTAGCACTGGTACAGCATTGCTTCCTGCTCCAACACTGATGCAGAGGTGATAATTATTTGCAGGGCTGCTTTCTAGCTCTCCAGACAAGAGGTGCTGATTAAAAAAAGTACATCTCAAACACCAGGCATGTCTTAGAAAGGCAGTAAAGGAATTATCAAAATAAATGTCAACATCTAGATTGATTCAGGATTATTTCTGGTTATACATGCCAGAGAATTGCTGGGTTCTAAAAACAATTGAATCTAAATTGGTTATCCTAAGGAAAGACAAGGAAAAAATCCAAACACTTTACACATATGTGCTTCTATAGTCCTGGTCTTTACACTGCCAATACAAATAAAAATAACTAAGCAGAGAGGGCTTGTTGGCAGCCTCCAACATTTAGGATCAATATAACAATAGTGTATAATGCCACTTCAGGTGAATCATTCTACTTGATGTGGCCAAAAGCCACATCCTTCTGTAAGTAGCTCTTCGTTATATAAGCCTAGGATACCCTGCCTCAATCTGTATCTAATATTTATATATTTAACAGAATTATGGGATAATACTAAAACCTACCTGGTTTTTACTCATTCTGTCAAGCTCTGACAGCTGTGTCAGCCTCAGGAGACCACGGAGTCCATTTGGCATAAGGCATGGAGCATTGCAGTGGATTATTTGGGGCTCAGCTGCAGAGCTGGGGAGTCTTCCTGCTTGCAGGAATACAGGATACAGCAGCTTCATGGGAGCTGGGGTAGGACACTTTCAGGGTGACCAAGGCAACCACATGCTCTATTTGTCTCTCTTTAGTTTTCAAACCACTGATAGAAAAAATTGATAATATTTTTGAACCAAGTCAACAATACTGAATGATGTGGAGCACTCCAAAAGGCAAAGGCCAAAATCAGTGAATATTTTATCAGGTTGCAGATTTTTGCTGCTCAAGTTAAGGGCATTCACTCTCATCTCTTTCTTTCCCACTACCCACAAAGGGCAGTTACACCAAATTAGCAGGAGACACACTGATAGAGTAGAGCAGAGGAAAATGAGTTTAAAAAAAAAGTCCTTTGTACCTCAATAAGATGGTCCCATCATGAACTTTAGTTAGAACTAGTGGAATACTCTGGGCAGTCTCAAGGGGGTGACATGCAAGACCACATTGAGCTAAAGCAGAAATCGAGAGAGAGCCTTCAGATAAGAACGGCACAAATATCTTGAATTGTCACTTTACCCATCTTCCTAAACCTATTTGTAGAGATGTCAGTGCATGTTACCTTGCTCCTGCAGCCACCCTAGTGATGCTTCAGTCAGACAAGGTGTCACGTCTTCACTGGGTTGTCTCATTGAGGCTGCATAAATTGATATTTTTTCCCCAGCTACTTGAAAACCACCATTCTTTTTAATAATGTGGTGCACTTTGTATTAATTTGACACGGTGTAAGTTACAGGTACTAGAATGCAAGGAAATTGCCTTGAACAATTAAGAGATGTCTTTCAGCTGAAAACAAACTTGGGATTGGTCTTAATCTCTGAAAGTTACTACCAGTACTAAACTTGCAAAAAGTGCAGGCTAGCAGAAAGCAGCAGAGCACAGCAGTAAATCTGCAAAGCCATTAGTCTTCTAGACAGCTGTTACAAATACAGCAGAAACTTATGGATCTACATAATCTCAAATGTAAAAAGTCATACCTTTCATTCAGAGGAGTGCTTTACAACCATTAATTAAACCTCATGACACTACAGGGAGTTAGTAAAATGCTAATGCCAGTTTGGCAGATGTGTAAATTAGCCTATTTATCATTCAATATTTGAATGTACTTGATCACATCCAAGGGAAACTGAACTGGAACCTTTTTATCTATTGATTTTCCTATGCTAAAGGATATGTATGATACCTCAAGAGATTTGGAGAAGGAATGTTCCGTTTTAAAATGAAATTATTTGGAATAATAGAGTCTCTTTAATTTCCTACCTTTCCACAACAAAATTTAAAATAAATATTCTCCTTCTACTCTACCTAATTTCAGAAAAAACATATACAACTTGAGGAAGGTAGGAAATAAGTCACTATTTCTCTGTTTTATTTATCTACTCAACATTTTCATGGATCCTTTTTCTGCTGAGATAATTAAAGATAAGTTTGACTAAATTATCAACCTACTTTCAAGTCAACCCATTCCTAAAAGCAAGGAAGCAGCACCAGGGGCACAAAACCACATGATTTATGATTTCCAAGGAGGAGGGGAAGGCAGATGAGAAGTAAGTAAATTCCTGATTTTCAGGTAATTTAGAAACCTTAGGTCCATTTGCTCTGGATGACAAATTTAGTTAATACTCTAAGCGTTCAAAAGATGAGGCACATTGAAAGAATACAGGGAATAAAATACTTGGTGTTGTGAAGCCTCAGTAGCACACTTGGTGGAGGGTAATTTAAGATGTCTGGCCTCTGAAGTCAATAGACACTTGAAAGGACTGGTGGTATCTCTAGCATATGGCACTTTTCAGAAGTGTTATGGAAGGCCTGACCTTGTAATTTGGTGGGCAGGAAAGCAGCTGAAGCTGAGTGGTCTTAAGGCTTTCAGCTCTCTGCCCACTTTCCATCTGTTTCAAAAATCAGGATCCAGCAGAAAATACATTGCAGAATAATCACACAAACTTACATTGTGTCTCCCCATTGAGCTGTACCCTATATTGGTTGTAAAACCTTTGGAAAACATAGCAGATGCTGAACAGGTAACTGAAAGGGACAATGTAATGACCTGGCAAAGCCGTAGAAGCCTGAATACGATTGCTACTAACATTACAGCTATACAACTTACTAAGCCAGGGGTAATCAGATCTCCTCCAACGGGCAGAAAGCTGAGTCCTGCACTGCAGAGAGATGCTTACCTCAGTTCTCTCCATCTTTAATCAGTCATGCTTTGGCTACGCAAACTCATCCAACTTCCTTTGAAGCATCATGTCCTGACAGCTGCTAGGAACAGGATATCTGACCTGATAGGTATAGCAAATCCTAAATTCCTGGAAAGGGTCTCCTTTGAGTGTACTCTTTGGTATTTCCTTTCCTATGGAAATGGGCAGAACTGTCAGCCTTCTTGGAAACTGCAATCAATCCAAGGAGAGGAGCTCATTGCTGCAACAAAGATGCAGACAAAATTGTTTTTTTTCTCTCAGCATGTCTACTATGCAAACATTCTGGTCAAGCCACATTCAGTAGGTTCAGCTTTGAGTTTGAAGCCAGGTGCTGGAGCTGTGCTCCAAGGCTGTGCTCCTGTCTGTGATCCTACTAAAAAGTACTGTGCTAAATAAATATCTGATATATCTGGGACTTATTCCCTGAAAGGATCACAAAGTGTTTTGGGTGCTATATATAGGAATCACTTCATCTACCACCAAAATGTGGTTACATATGAAGTGAAAGGGAGGGCAGAGAACAGAAACTCTGCAGCTATGATGTGAAAAATAGATCAGCTAATTTTAAAGGCAGATGAATTTCTTGAGCCTGAATCAGAGCCTCTGAATCTGTTTAACAGAAAACATCAGAAATATCTTCATTGATGTCCTGTTGTCACGTTCTTGGCTCCCCATTACTGCTGAAACACAGTGAACCTATGTTTCTGTGGCCCTCTTTGAATTCAGGTACTGATGCACATTTGCTCTTTAATCATAATATGATTATTTTAAATGTAATTGCGAATACCAGGAGGACCTGCCACGATGATACCAATATCAAACACTGGAGAAAAAAAGCAGCAATGAAAGAAAGAAAGACTGTTAATAAATTACCTGACAACAGCCATCCCTGTAGTTCATCGGAACAGTGACTAATGCATTCACCCTCCCAGCAATCCTGCAAAATAGAGATCATCAGTTACACTGAGGAGGAACCAAAGGCTCAGAAAGACTCACACCCTCCATGCCCAGCAGCTGTTCTTCCTCTTAGATCACAGTATCAAAGTCCCATCAATGCCTCTAGGCAGAGGCTGAGGATCGTCCTGTCTCCCTGGGGACTGGACAGGCCTCATCAGGGTCTGAGACCTAAAGCACTCCCAGGGTCAAGGACCAGGACTGACAGTTTGGTGGCTTCTTCCAGCTGTTGCTGTGGAAATTAAGTGTATTCTGGGGTATTCTCTTAACTACTACTAGGTGCCACACCATCCATGTCCCCCCGGGCCTCTAACCCTGCCCTTTGGCTCAGGGCAGCAGCTTACACTGGGAATGAGGCACCTCCAAAGCAGAGAGAGCGATGTTAGGGCTGGAGAAGGAACCCAGTGCCTCACCAGAGCCTGACATTACAGTTATTCAAATTGTATCATCCATCTTCTGCCTATAACCAGGCTCCAGAGGGATTACACAACTCACAACTCTGGTAGCCAGTTCTGGAGCTTTTCACCTCGAGGTTACAGGTTCAGTCTCCCTTGGTTATGATTGTAAGCACCACTCTTTGGTGCTTTCCCTGACTTATGTGTGTTTGTTACAATGCAGTTACCACTATCTCTCTCTACCTCTCACCTGTTTCACCAGATTTTTTTTAATGGAATTCATTGTTTGGGTGGATCAATGAAAAAGGATATGAAGAAAATATCTGTGCATGGTAAAAACACACTAGAATTTTTAAGGCTTTTACTTTCAACAGAATTTTGAGGGACAGAAACATACAAAATATTCCTCTTCCTTTTTCCTAAGTAGACAGGGGTTGAATAAACCAAATCTAGCACTGTGCTGCAAAGAAATGACCATGAGGTGAGCAAGATCCAGTCTCCTGGAGATAGCCAAAAAGAGATGTCAAGTCATGAACCTGTGACAATAGTCTAAAACCCCCAGTCTCACCAGGGACATAGAATTTGTAACCTTGGATCAATTAAGAGACTCCTCATGAGAGCGGTATTTTTGCAAATACATGGAGTAAAGAAGTAGAGAAAGCTTATTTGGAATGTCTCCTGTGAAGTGAAATTCAGAGGCAGACTGATATCTGTTTCAGGACAGTATGAAAGAAATGTGTGCTGCTCCTAGCAATGAGACACCTCTTCTGTAGATAAAGCTAAAAGTTAGAAATTATGAATTTACTTGCATTGAAAAAAAACCCAAACAAACAAACAAACAACAAAAAACCACCAACCAACCAACCAACCCCCCAAAAATTAATCCCCCCCAAAACAACAAAAAAACCCAAAACCCCCCCACCGCCCAAAACCAATCAATGTGAAAATCTATCTTTTCTCTGAAGTGCACATTTAAATTTAACCAGTTAGGACTGAAGCAAATACATAACTTAAATATTCCTGACTTGTCCATTCTGATTTAAAACATATCTGACTCTCTTTCTAACAAGCTACTGTAAGCATATGGGCAGCTCAGAAAAACTACATGTAGCTGAATTTAGTGAAGATATGAAGTTTTGGTATTTGAAAATTTTTTCCAAAGTTCAGCTTTCAGGGTCATGCAAGCATGTGAAAAAAATCTCTACTCCCATTTAGAAAAAGGGAAAAAGCAAAATGTTTTTAGCCCCTGTGGTCACAAAGAAAGATTTTGAAAAGAGAGATCATAAAGTCTTACAAGGCAGAAGACAAGCAAAAAACCCTGTTTGTATTATTTTAAAACTTTCACCTTTTTTAAGCCAATAACATAATTAGGGGGCAGGGTGGAGGTCTGCTCCGTGATATTTGAATGCCTGGTTTGGAAATACTGGAATTTAGAGTATTATTTTCTACTTATTTTGTACTTTTAGTATTGAGTACTAAAATTCCAAGTTTCAGTGGAGTAGAATGCTTTCTTCTCCTGAGGTGATAAATCCCTGAAAATAATGGAAATTCTGACAGAGTGTAACTACACTGTCTCAAAAGAGTCACCCTGATTTTTAGTTTCTAATTAAAAGCATATTTCTTTCAAAATTGGCTCTTATATAACTTGTAAATCATTTTGGTGGCAGCTCAGAGGGAAATAAGGGCAATGTTGATCTTGGCAAGCTTGATTTTGGCACGAAAAAATGAATTTTCATCTCAACTTCGAATTCTTAAAACCTCTTAATCCAAACAATATATATACTGGGTCAAAGACCTCTTTAAAAGAAGAAGAAAAAGCAAGTTTGTTAGGAGAATGAGCAAGTTTTAAGTTGCAAAGAAATTGTCAGGTATTCTGCTGCCTCCCTGTGGAAGCTGGGATGCTTTAACTAGAATTCCTTTTGAAACCAGAATCGAGTGCAACAGCATTTTTAGTTCAAACTAATTTGCAAGAGTATTTCTAATTATCTGCTGGGTTTAAAAGCACAAACAATTCACGAGAGCTAAACAGATGGATGCTGTTGAAGGACATGGGTGGGGGGAGGGTCATGAAGGAACTGTGGGTGCTGCACAGGCCCCAAGGGCTGTACCAGTTGCTGGTCTAGTGGCCAAGGCTGTACTTTGACTGATCAAGGAACCACATCCTGCTACACATTCCCACTACTCCTATACTAAGCTGAAGAAGAAAAAACAAGTTATTTTCCTACTATTTTAGCCCCAAACCTGCTCTCCAGTTAGTGCAGGTAGGGAAGCAGCAAAGTGCTGCCAGCGGGTTCAATTGCTCTGTAAATGGAGCTTCCACTTTGGGTCTCCCTCACCCCTGTGGAGCACAACAATGTGTGCTTCTCTTCTGTGCCACTTCAGTGGAAGTGTGGGGGTAAATAACTCTGACGCTTCACTGAAGGAGGAATACAATACAGGAGACAGTAGCATACCAAAGCATTCTGGAAAAGGCTCCTGCAGGGAGGGAAGCTCTGGAGAGAGCAGCATGGAGGACTGTGCAGGGAGAAGACAGGGAAGCAGTGGCACTCCTTGGCCAGCACTAGAGGAGACATGAACCAGTGTTGACTCAGCAGGCACTGTGTGCCAGAATAAGGTCATGTCAGGGTCAGCACTGCCCTGCCTGCCCTTCTCCAGCACTGAAAGGACTGATTAGATCTATGTTGCTCCTCGTCTTGTATTTCTACTTCCCAAATTTCTTCAGCAGCTGGCATTCACTGCTATGTGATCCAGGTGCAATGGAGCCTATCCTGGCATTTCTATTAAAGAAGAGATGGTGATCTGATTCCATCTCATCTGAGCCACCTGAGCGAGCTTAACCATCCTCTGGAGATGCACTGCTCCTTACTTAAGAATTGAATTACATTCAGGGGGGATGGGTGGGAGAAACCTTCCTCTAGAGATTATAAAGGAAACTCAGGAGAGTTTCTTGATTTATGTGCTTGGAATTATACAGGATTAATAACAACTACATGAGCACGGACTGGGTGTTCAGCCTACCAGCTCATTAAACATATCCGACAAGACACCACTGATTGTTTTAGCTTCTCTGGGGCGCTTGTCCAAGAATCATGATAAGGTGAGTCCACAAGAATGCAGGTTTAATGGGGATTTGTGTCATTTGCCCTCTACAAAGTGGACAGTGTGCTCTCCCGGCTCAGGCCAGCACAAACTGTGAGATCATTGCTTCACACTCAAGCTCTACAAAAGATCTCGAAAACTGCAGAAAGCCACAGCATATGACCTGCCAACAGGTAATGAAATATCATTAAGATTAGGTTTTCCCAGCAATCATTCCCCCTAGACATTTTCTGTCACGTCTTTCCCATGTGGCTTTAAACATATCAGGGCATGCCTAGTTCACTGAGAAATAACACAGAGCAGGACATCACTGAGCTTGGAAGATGCTTATGGAGACATCTGAGCAATCGATCTGCAGGAGCAGCTTAATCTTCAAATAATCACAATATTTTGTTTTATTAGCATTAAATGTTGCCACAGGCTGAAAAATTATCAACTCCTAAAAATATAAGATTGCTTTTTTGGCACAAAGAGCCTCAATCTGTACGTAACTGTCATATTTCTGACCACGCTTATGAGCAAGCATTGATTCCTGATTTGCTTCTCCCTTACCCTGCTCCCTTTTTCATTTCTGTGAGGGTGATATATCCTCACAGGGAGCCACCTGATCTGTCTAGGATGGCCTCATGTTTAAAGCTGACCTTGACAGTCCTGGAACACAGGCTTTACCTAGAAACCACAGCCCCATTGAGTTCCTAATTCCAGAAAGGGTCAGGAGGACACTGGATCTCACCCGATTTACACCCTACCAGCGTGAATTTTCTCATGCAGACCACATGTAAGTTGAGCAAGAAACAGCAGCACCAGCAATGGCTCCATTTTCCACTTCATATAACTATGGAAGCTCTTTGGCAGGATATTTGTTTCTGCCAAATTTCTCACTTTTTTTTTTCCTCCCTCTGTTGAAAGTCTAAGAGAAAACTTCAGTTTTCATATTTTTTACTAAAAAAAATGAAACAACTTTAAAAAACACTTCAGGGGAAGGGAAAATAATTTTTAATCCTAAGAAAAGCACTACTTTAATTCCTAGTACCACTTTTAAAAGAAAACACTTCTGTTATTTGCTGCCTTGCATTCCTGTCTTTCTCACAGGAAGAAATATTAAAAAAAAATTGGAGGGATTTATTTCAGTTCTGTGATCTCTAAACCCCTTCTTCTCAAAGAAAAGGGCACAGAACTCAAAATAAGAGTGTGTGGGAAGAAATGTTCTGCAACCATCTTCTTCCATGGAATAAAAAGGACAATGTAAGTAAGGAGAAAGAAGCCTGCTTATTTACTCACTTCTCATCCATTCTCCATTAAAAAAAAAATAATAGATGGAACGCCTTTCAAGTAAAACAAAGCAGGCAATTCCCTTTTCCAAGGGAATACATAAATTACGGAGAAAAACTGGTTTGGTGCTTTCTGATGTTTACTCCCTTTTTCACCTGTGGGTAAGGAATAAGAAGGGGAAAGTTCTACAAAAGCAGGAATAAAAGATACAACTCTTTTGAATGAGTCAACAGTTGCTGTTACTTTTTTTTTTCTTCCAAAGAACCTCCAACACTTTCTCAAAACCTTAAAAAAAAAACCAAAGTATTTATCTTTTAATGCATCAGTTCTGAGGCCACATCAGTGATTAATGAATGACCTGGAAGATGCCACTCAATGACAGATCAATAGATTTAATGAACAATTTGTGTTGTTATTTTACACCTACCTACTTATCACTGCCTGGATACAAGTGTTTCTTCAGTCTTGGGTCAGACTCTGCTTAGCATTTTCACCTAAGTATTAAAAACAAGGGGCATGAGGATCGAGAAGTTGGTAGAGCGGAGATGAAATAATACAAGTGTGTGTGGTGTGGTCTTCAGCAGAAATACTTCAGTGCATGTTTAGGGTTTCCAGGGTTGAGGATCTGAGCAGCGTCATCATCCCCTTCACTGTCCCAGCTACGACATGGTTACCTGAAGAGTTGAAACAGACAAAGGATCCACATATTTCTTTTCTTTGGAAACAGGACAAGCTCCTACAAGACTTCTTTCCACAAGACCCTATTCCCATATATAACAATCTATTAGACCCCAGCTGAACACACAGCCCATAGTTTAGGCAAACATCCAGCCACAAATCTGTGGGAAAATGTCTGAAGCAGGCAGATTTTCCAGTTAACCTGAAAGAAAAAGGAAGAAACATGTTCAGGCTGTAGCCTGTGTGTCATACAGTTCATTTATCCCCTTTCTTATCTTTAGGGAGGGAAAGCAAACAGCTCAGTTTCTTGCTTTGCCTACATGGGTGATTTACTTGGGGACCTTCTCAGTCCTACTAGTTTTTAGCTAAGTGGCACTTGAGCAATCAGGATGAGCACAACTGTCCCGTGGAGGAAATTTCAGGAAAGCACAGGGAGTACAGATTAGCAAGGTTCTCCCTGCAGGGCTGCTAAAACCAGGACAGCAGAGCTGTGAGAAACATGGCATTCCTGGTCATCTTCTGGTGGCTGATCATGGAATCAGTAAGGTTGGAAAAGACCTCCCAGGTCATTGAGTCCAACCAGCAACCTCTCAATGACAGTCCCACCACCAGAGCATATCCCTGTTGAAATGATAAGGTGAATGTACTACAAACAAACCATGGCAATCTGCTTGTAGATAGGGCCAGGAATTTGCAGATAGGGAACTAATGGAAGAAACTGTCAGTTCTAGAAAATATTGCTAATTGACACAGAGTGCTGCTTAGCCAAGGCTGAGTAAAATTCTTCAACTTAGAGAAAAAGAACAAAGACCTAAGAGAATTATGAATAGTGTTTTGTTATGAGGAAAAAAAAGGGGGCAGTGTATATTAGAGGGGGGCACAGAGTAGGTGATTTGGGAAATCTGTACTTTCCACATACCTCAGCCAGTGGGGGAAGGAAGAGGGTAATGTGTCTGGGAAATGAGGATAAAAAGGGGGCTGCATCCCCCAACAATTTGAGAGAGCCCATGACCTCTTTCTTTATTCGAATAATGTTCAAATAACTCTTCTGTCTCCCTTTTGGACATAAACCTGCAGTGTTGTGAATTTTACCAGACACTAAGCACCACATCCACGAGTTTTCTGGAACACTCTGACGGTTGGCAAACCAAACCCTTCCCTGGGCAGCCTGTCCCAACGCTTCGCTACCCTTATGGTGAAGAATTTCCCAACGCCAACACCCAAACGAGCGCTCTTTCGGCAGGCACCACTCGCGGCCTTTCCGTGAGGGGAAGGCCCGGGCCGGGTGAGGCCGAGCGGCCGCTCCCGCCGCCTGCCACGAGGGGGCGCCCCCACCCCGCCCGCCTCAGGCGCCGCCGCCGGATGGGGCCGGGGCAAAGCGCGGCGAAAACCGAGTAAAAAGCGCAGTGTAAAAGGAAACTGAAGGTCAGTACACCTCACAGGAAACACCTTCCCAATATCCTCCTCCAGACGAAATATTTTTAAGTGCCTGTTAAAAAAAAGAAAAAGTACATGTCTTAAAAAACGTGTTTTTTTTAACGTATTCTTATTTTTGACCTTGTTTCTAAATATTGGGAAGAACACGTGAATGTTCGAGCGCTCCCCGAGTCATCGTTGTGGTGCAGAAGAACTTAGTGTTTTACTTCAAAAACCGTGATGAATAGGTGTTTCTGAGTTCTGATTGAAACAGCTTCTTGTTTATGTTTTAATGAAAAAAAAAAGATGTCACCTCGGTCTTAAAAAATAAAGGATATCTATGAGTACTACTGACTTGTTTTCAAATAATAGGAGTAATATACAGAGAAATGTTATACAGCTGAAAAGTCAAGCCTGTGAAGCGCATCCCTGCTTTTTTTTCCTGGAGCGAAAAAGATGATTTCACTCATTAAGTATTGATTTAAATGAAATGGGTTCGAGTTTAATGAACAAAATTAGATAATTTTTTAAAAGTAGTTCTTAAACAACAAATTTCTGGCCAGCTCTGTGAGTTCCACTGTATCAGCAATAGCCTGGAAATTTCTCCGTTTCAGGGACTGTTCTTTTATTTCTCAACACTTCTGGGAGTCTATTTCTCTCTACCTAGATAAGAATGCCTTAATTATGGTTATTCTGTAGAGAGTGGTGGAATACAGGTTTCTGTGCCCACACTTGCTCTCAGAAATGCTGCTTTTAATGACCTTAAGCCATGCTACAGAGAGTAATCACTAAATTCTACCTAAGATTGTTTGGAGTTTTTTTGTTCCTTTTCTGAAGTAAAAAATTATGTTTCAGATAGGAAAAAAATAATGTTGCCAGGGAAAAAACAAATCATTCAATGCACTGATTTTTCAGCACAATCCTAAAGAATTCTCCAAGAGGTTAAAACTACTGAGCTGAATGAGTTCCTTATCTTCTCCCATTCCTTTTAAATAAACACGTACCTGAAACAAAAGAGTATCTGCCTTAAGGAAATACTAAAAAGAAATTGCCTGTTTTTTAATATGCCTTTGATTTTCAAACCTTTAGAATTTCTATATTCAAACAGTTCTCTGCTATCACAAAAGCTGAAACTCGGCCATTTTTGAGGGGGAGGTAAAATTCTGATTCCAGCAAGGAAGATGCTGCACGTTGTGATGGATGGCAAGAGAGCGAGCCTGGAGCTCACACAGTGGGAATGGGGTCAGTGACATCCTCCACTGCCAGCAGGAAAGGAGCAAAACCAGGGGAGAGACAAAGGACACAGCCCAGTGTCCCCAGAGTCCCCACAGAGAACCCTGGGCAAAGCCCACCGTGGGTATCATGGGCAACGTTGAGCTGAAGGAGACAGTCCTGATCTACCTTTTGCTTCTTGGCTACTGATTGCCAAACCACCCTCAAACTTTGCAGGTATTTATACAAGACCCGCTGTTTTCAAGGGGGCTGGGGACCACTGTTCAGCAGAAATTAATACATTATTTAATTTGGAAAGCATATTAAATTCCTTTTTTAGTTCATTACACTTCACTCCCCAGTGAAAGCAGCTCTGTCATTACAAGTAAGATTGCTTTGATATTTACCTGAGCTCAAAAAAATGCCATTTCTCAATCTTACTGAAGACGACAAGTAATAATTAGGAGGGGGAACACTGTCTGAGGAATAAAGGATAATAACAAAGGCAGCATTGCATCTGTTGTTAAAATACTGCAATAAAATAAGACTAGGCATGTACCATTCCATTTTCTCTTACAAAGGGTATGGATTGAAGGCTGATTAAAATCTTGTATGGCATTACCACCAGCTCTTTAAAATGAATGTTCTTGCCAGGTCACATTTGGGAGGTGAAAGGAATATATTTATTTTTAAATTTCTGTCACAATAAAGTTAAAATAGCACAGGTATGTACGTGTGCACTTTGTAGTGACTCATGTATCACACTCTTCCAATAAGGATGCACATCCACTAGGGATCAGGGGAGGCAGCAGGGCAGAAAGCAAGCACTGGCATGATGTCCCAGGTGTGGGGTGAATACAGGGTTCCTCCTCTGTGGCTTTGTTCACCCCTCATCATTTGCCACAGCTATTTTATCATAAACTCCTCAGATGCAGACACCCTTCCTCCCCACGAGCACAGAGTGCCTAGAGGTGGAGTTTTGATACCAGCCTAGGCTTCCATGCCCTACTCTAATGCAAATAATGAATGAAAAGCTTATATTGTGTCTTCATGCTGAAGACAGCACCTCAAAAGCAATCACGATAAATTAAAAACGATCTCTCTCATTTTATCCAGGTCTTTTTTGTTCTGCCAAAGCCACAAACAAAGCAGGAAAGAAGAAGGTAAAAATAGCACATTTAGTCTTGCACTCCTAGTAGGGGTTTGATGACAGCCACACACAGTGGATTATATATACTTCATTTTCCAGCTAATAACATGAACTATTCATTCCTTTGCAACAGACTACACATTCCAAAAATATTTCATGTATGTTTAATATGCTGATTATTTCCTCCATCGTTTTACTGAAGGCAAATTAAATAGACCTAATGATTCCTTCCAGTTGTATAATCCCTTTCATCCAAAAGTCCTAAGGCACACTGGAGTTGTTAATTTGCCATGAAAAACACCCTGCCATAGAGCTGTGGTAATAAATGATTTTGGTAGCTGAATCTATATACATTTGGCTTCAGAATGACCCACAGTTACACTTTTAGCATTAAGGAAAGGGAAAACATTCTTTTTCAAGTAAAAGGAAACATTTTGTTTGACCTGAAGTGTTTTATTTCTGAAGAATGAAGATTTGGAAAGAAGTGGCCAGATTCATAAGGACAGTTGTTTAAATGAAGTTGAGGTTATTATTTGGCCTTGTGTAGTTTAATGGTTAGGACAGTTTTGGAGAAAAGGAAAAAATATGAAAGGGGATTTGAAGATAGGTGTATTCCAAAAAATCATCTTCTCTCTACTTAGGGCTTTTCCTGGAAAGCAGAGAATCCATTAACCTCTCCAAACCAAGGATCAAAAGTACAAACTCAGGTTTACTGCTGCTGCGCGTGTCACTGAGCCCGGCACGTCCACAAAACGCACACCACAGCCTGGTTGGGCCAGCCGCGTGGCCACTTCAGCCTTCGCTCCGAGCGGGGAGCGACTGAGGCGAACGGCTGGCTAGGGGAGCTCCTTCACGGCAGGGGTGAAGGACTGCGTCCCCCTGGAAGGCAGGGAAGCGGCAGCTAGCTAGCGAAGGCAGCAAGGACAAGGCAGAGAGGCAGCAGTTCGTCGCAGCAGGGAGGGTTTATTGAGGAGAGCAAGGTACCGGTCACGAGAGGAGACTGCAGCGAACTACCCCAGATCCGCCCCCAGGGGCAAGCAGTTATAGATTTCCCCGAAGGGAGGAGCGCGCCACAGCAAACAAATCATAATACAGAACAGAATGATGAGCATGAGACAATAACAAATGAGGGAACAACAGAGGAAGGACAACCCCGCCTGCACCAATCACCTCCTGCCCTGGATGGAAGTTTCTGGGGCTGGGGAGTGGGCAGGCAGGTGGGTTGCCAAAGTAACAGGGGAAGGGAAATCGAGATAATGAGAAAAACAAGGCGGGGATTATAGATGGACATGAAAATTGATACAAAAAAGGCGGGAGTTACTATGGAAACCTGTGACAGACAGATAACTGCAGGAGGGAGCGGGTGCAGGGAGTCTGGAGTCTGGGACAGAACCCTCTTATGAAATAAAACACCACCGCCACACACCACAACAGTTTACCTCACAGGGACTTTAGGTACAAGAAAAAGTTTAAGGGCACATCTGAGTATCGCTTAGAAATCTTTTGTGTAGCAACTCAAATCTCCAATTTAGATATATTTTTCCCTCTCCCAGTAGTTAATTCTCCTTTTTTATTGTCCCTCTAGAATTGTTTTTTTCAGGGAAAAAAGCTTATTTATTCTATTCTTCATTCAGTTCCTTTTTTGTCAAAGTAAATCAAGGCATAAGATTTCATGACTCAAAACAAGTCACTAAACACTGTGTTCTAATGTTAACATCAATGAAAGCTGCATCCAGAATCACTTATTGGTGGAACTGACTCTAGACCAGAGAATCTTCCTCTGTGGTGACTTTGTACAGCCCAGGTGCCTCAGCAGCTGCAGAATTAACAGGTCTAGGGGCTTTTTTATACTTTCTTTTTGGATAATGATAAACACAATTCACTTTGTAGATGTTCTTTTATGTGGTTTAACAGTGTGGAAAGTAACGAGACAAAATTAGGAGAGTAATTAGGAAAATAATTTAACAAATAACAAATTTAGGAAGCTGTAAATCATTGCTTAATATACATGCAGAATGTAGTAGGAACTTTGTAGACAAAGCACCCAACTTTGTAAAATTTTCCAACTAAGCACCCCCTTAGCAGATTTAATTTCAGCATGTTTGCAGCATGTTTAATGACATTTTCCTCTCAGATGCTATTGCTTTGTGATTTGGGTCTCTTGAAGATTAATTTATCTTCTATTCTCTTGCTCCAGATCCATAATTAGGGTCCTTCTTTTAATCTGGGCATGGTGCAAGTGCTGAGAAAGAAGAATTAGAGCCTGCTCCACAGAGCTTACAGGGACACTGCAACTCCTTCTTGTTTTCTTCTTTTACCCTGAATTTTTAGTACCTCACTTGTTATTGCTCAGATTTAGACAAACCTAGCTCTAATTCATTACATTCACAGTAAAATCCAAAAACATGGAGGTTACAGTGTGGGGACAGACCTCATTTTGCATTGTCCCATTACAAGTTATGCATTCTTAGTGCAAGTGCACTTTAGCTATAAGCCTAACACCATCAGTTACCAAAAAGATATTTTTATGCCACTGTCATTTCATCCACTTTAGAGGAATAACAAATGTTTCCTGATCCAGTGCACTGAGCTCTTGCCTTTTAAAGGATTTGCATCACTGAAACTAAGTGGAGATTCTTCCAACTTCCAGACTTATTTCAACAGCTACAGGTGTGCTTCTCAGCCCATTTTGCTTTGTGGTTTGAATAATATCCAAATTTTAGGTCTCAAGTGAGAGTTTTGGTAGTTGATTGGGAGTTCATTTATTTGTTTTTGTTTAGTCTCATTTTTATATAAAAAGTTCCCAACATTATTGCCAAATGGATTCACATTGTGTGAACCCTAGAGGACCTTAACAGAGTGCCCAAATTCTGAGTTTAGAAAAGTTATTAAGGCATCCCTATTTGTGAATTGGCCTGCCCATGTACCAATAACAGTATTGAGTGCTTGCCACTGTCCAAAATCCAGATACAGATGTGACCTCTGCAACCAGAGCTCCTTGTTCTTTCAAGAAACACAATAAAACTGAGAGAAGTATCCAACTTCTCCATCTATACACATTGGTACAGAACTGTTTTTTCAACTGCCTTGTGCTAAGTTAAAATATCCTCAAACCCACAAACTTGTAGAGCTCCTTGAAAGCAATTGACATACATTATTTTATGTGTTCACAGGATACATACATATGGTATTTTTGCAGGCCTATTTTGGCAGGTGATGATCTGAGCCGCAGAAGACAGGAGGAAATTTCATGCCGCCTGTAACCTTAAATCCATGGAAACTTAAGGGAGTGCTGGTATAAGAAAGTATTACACCCAATGAAAACAGTAGAAAGTGAGGCAACATTATCAGGTATGTCAGTGAGGGGAGATAAACAGGGTGTGTAGCAATAAAACAGATAAAAATCGTGTCTACAAACACTAGAAGCTTCTTTCTAGGGTTTTCACTTGTGCAATCATGTTCTCAGTGTGCACATGCACATCTATCTCTCCCAGAGTACCTCCGCAAGTCATTAACAAATTTGCCAGGCAGCAAGGTTCCAGATCAACCAAAGTTTTCAAGCATTAGTGAATGAAGTGACCAGAAACATTACAACTATCTCTGCTGAGGAAAAGAGTGTTATTTAGATTAGGATATTTTTAGATGTAAAGTATCCATGTGTGCAAGAGTGACCATGCAAACATCTCAACCATGACAAAGTTTTCAGTCAGAGATTGCTCTTCCTTGGGACACCACAGTGAACAGTAAGATGTACATCTCCACAAAGCACCAGCCTAGTTTTGATATTTAGGGGCTGGACTGTTTATTTTGGACATTTAATATCATTAATGTCAAGATTCAGAAGAATGAGATTACTGCAGTGCAGTTGCTAAGTGAGGCCACAAGGCACAACATCAAGCACAATGTTCCAGGCACATGGGCTTGGTTTAAGAGAGCAGGGAAGGAGGATGGTCCATACCAGTTTGTAGAAGCAGAGTGTTTGCTGGGTTCAAGCTGACAGAAATGTCACCAGACAGGCACTAAGTGCTGAAAGGCAACTGATGACGTTCTGCTCAGTGTGAAAACTGATACAACAATTTAAAGCGGAGAGGGAAAGAGAGACTGAGCTTTGGGACTGACATCCAAGGACTGTGGCTTCTAGTGGCTTAGCTTGAATAAGCAAGGTTGCTGTTATAAAGCCAAAGGAGAACAGATTGTAGTATCTATGACATAAGACACAGTATGGCAAGGACCCCTATTTTAGCAAGAGAAGAAGCCAGTCATGTTTTGAAGAAATATTTGGCAGAGTGGGGAAGAAAAGGAGAGAGGTGTCAGACCATGCCTCTCAAGTTGTGAACCTCTTAGACTTGTTTGGCTTCAGCCTGCTTGTTATCCTCTCTCTGCATATGATATCACCTTTCACATGATTAGCAAAAGCAGCTTTGTCACCTCTGCTTGAAGGGGGGAAAGTCAAACATATGGCATCCCTCTCAGAAACAGGAAGGCATTTAGGGATTAATTAATCATCTAGAAATATTACCAAACCTACCTTTGCTAAGTGGTAAAACAGTTGTTAGATATTTTAGTTATATGGGATGACTACTCTGCAGAAATGTACATGTTGAGGTTTGACCAACAGCCATTGAAAGTGGAGGAAATACAAAGCTGCTTAGGAAACAAAAAGTAAGGGTTGAAAAAGATGAGACTGGAGGAATGATCTGCCTTGAGAAGGGAAGTCTGTGCAGGGAAAAATGAAAAGGGCAAAAGTTAAAAATGTAAAGAGCATATATTTAAATTAGTTTTTTAGGGTGAAGTTTCAAGTAAACAACCACTGATCTCAAACAGATTGCAGGAAAATATCAGGGAACTTAGGTACAGGAATACACACAGTCACAATCTCAGGAAAGACGCATATAGGAGAAGTAACAGGGAAAATACCAAAGGTGTTTGGCAGCTGCCAAGTGGGAAAGGGGACATGAAAAGAACAGCCATAGAAGTTCAGTACTATGGAGATCACTTGCAGGAAGAGCACCTCAGTCAGAAGGAATTCATAGAGAGGTGGCTTCTCTTGAATATTGCTGCAAAATATGGAATTAGCACAAAGTAGCCAGCACAAATCCAGCTGGATTTGAGTATGTACAGCAGCAGAGAGGGATGTTGTACTGCAGAGGTTTTACCATACAGTGACAAAAAGCCAACTCAGTCAGAAGGAGCAGACTGGACAACTGAGACCCTTGGGGTCACACAGCAGATGTAAAGTGGCCAGGATTAAAGATAAGAAAAATGCAAAGGGTTGAGTTTCATTTGCTCTATCAAAACCTGCAGGAAAGGGGTAACAAAATTAACACTAAGGCAGAAAAAGAGAAAAAATTCTTCCTGTACATCACAAAGAGCAACAAAAAATTAAGTAAAAAAAGATGGAGCTGAGAAGATTAAAGCAATGCGTGAAGCAGAAAGGGGACCAATATTCAGGATCAGCAAGGAAAGGTATCTTAGGGTCTTATTCTGAGAGATAATTTGTGTAGGGAAGATGGATGAGTATCTGGTCTGAGAGCAGTTTAAGCAAAGCGACAAGAGCCAAATAAACTTGTCTGTGTATCTTCAACCCCACAATCAGGTTACCCTCCAGTATATTTCTTCTTTGTTAAAGCCATTCTTTTAAGAAACAGTATTCTCACACCTGCCTGGGTGTTGAATGTGTGGTATTTTCTGTCAGAAGAAATACAGATTTCAACAGTGCAAATGTGAGTTAGCATTCTCCCTTGTAATACTTTATAAATAAGGTTAGCTTGCCCTCCTACACACAGTACATTTAACATGTTGAAGACAAATTGACTCAATAAAATCTCCTGTCTCAGAAAATAGCGAGAACAACATGTTGATGACATTGAAACAGTAAAAGATTGTATTCTAAATGTTCCAACATCTTTGACACATTATTTCCGAGGTTCTAACATCAGGGGCATGAGATTCCTATTTTCCAACCTTCATAGTATTATCTTTCATGCTTTTTCTTGGCACCATGAATAAAAAAAGTTCCTACTGTGGAATTTTCCTTTGTGCTTGTCCCTATTCCTTAACTTTAGTGTGAAAGGATCCACATCTCCCTGTGCCAACATTTTTTCCTTCCCTACTGTCCATTTGCAAACAGCAAGGTGACAAACAAGATCCATGCAGTGAATAAAAGAAACTAGTTCCTAAACAGTGAAAATTATTTTAGCAAGTTACACGTGTGTGTTATAACACCTACTACCTGCTGAGTCACAGCTTTGGCCATTGCAGGTTGCCCCAGCTGGAGGAGGAACTGGTTGGCCAGCTATTTCTCTGATGCCACCCTGTTGACCTGAGCAGAAGGGAACTCAAAGAATACTCTTTGTATCTTTGATTCTGGACAAATAACTTTGTTTGGATTGAAATCTTCATCACTTCTACTGTAGTGTTTCTTGGAGAAGCTTTACAGCTCCTTATGGCTTACTAGAATTATAAGGGAGGCTCTAGGATCCAATTCAAGACAATTCACAGCCCTATCTGTTAACTTCACTTACTCATCACAGCAGCTTAGGACAGAAGGTTGACATCTATATGTCACCTTCAAAAGGAAATGAAAGCCAAGGAGTATTTCTAGAGGATTCAATACAAATTACATAATTTTAAGCAGCTCTCTATAGGGTAGATCTATAGTATCTGTTGGATAGTATCCTATCTATTAGGGGTTTTCATGTGCTACTCCAAATTGTAGCTCAGCACACCTGTTTTTGGAGTTTTTCAGTCCCTGCCCAGGTCTCTTTCAGGCTGCCTGCAGGGACACATGACTAAAGGCTCCTGAGTAGTGCCAGGTGTATGAGCAGAAATTTCTGGCTGTGGCACCCCACACATTGTGTCCTAATGGGGGGGGGGGGCAGGGGCAGCAGCTTCTTACTGGAAGAGCCTTTGCAATTTTGAGATTGACAAGTACTCCCTCAAATTTTAGGATGAAAAAGGGAAAGGAACAATCTTAAACCTGGAAATGGTCTCAGTTGGACATGACAATTTATATCCAGGGCTGAACCCCAAATTATCTCCAGTGACACTACTTGCATTCACATCAGATCCATGCAGGGTCCTATCCAAGGCTTAGCCAGTTTAAGTTTTCCAATCAAGTTTGGCTCAAAAGCAAGATTTGCAGTTCAATGGAAATTTGAGGGGGCTTTTCAGACTTGATTCCAGTCCAAATCAAATCTAAGTGAGATATTTTCAGGAATTCTTCTGAACTGGAAGTTCCCCAAACCATTCAGCTGCTCAGTGATTATCACAGATAAAATGAGCATTGACTTCACAAAGCAGTGATAGGGACTCAAACTCCCAGTTCCAAGTAGTTCCATCTGTGATGTGTTCTGTAGGGAGGACATGATAATCTCCAAAGTTTGCCAGAAACTTAGGAACTATCTTAGATCCAGTAAAATCAAACAGGGCCTAAGATGCTTTTAACAAATCCTCTTTATCTGAGGAATGACACTGTTGCTACTGAAAAAGAGTCATCTCTGGCACACCCTGCAGTCCTGATCTCCACAGCTGAGACACTCCAAGCTTCCTTTGAATGAAGGGCTCATGTGCTCTAGGTCTTGTCTCAGCACAGCACCCACACCCGAGTAGGGGAGTACTTCTGGCTTACACACTCAGATAGTCCCATTTATCACAGGCTGTATTTAAACATATCCAGCAAGCATAGGACATTTTGGTTTTCCTCCCTTTGGAATTACGGGCTTCTGAATGACCTAAAAAATTGCTACTCCACAAAAAATTCCAGGTAGAAGATTTTCCAAAGTCTTCAACCCCCAATCAAGAGTGAGGAGCACTAGCCCACACTCCTACAGCTTCAAAAGGAGCACAAAACACTAATTTCTGCCTCTAGTTGATAAGAAAGTCAGCTGAACTGCCAGCATCCACTCTGAATTCCTCCATTATCTTATCAGAAGTTGTTGCACTGAGATGGCAGGTATTTAGTACTTTTCCTAGAGTCTCATAATCTACTCAAACACTTTCAAATCAAAACTTCTTTCCTGACCTGTGTATGACTCACCCCAAAATTTCATCTCTAATTAATCCTCTTTGTTACATTCTGCACTACTTTGTATCTGTGAGGAAGCAACCTGGGCAGGGCTATTTCCTAAAGAAAGGTGAACCAAGGGAAATGTTGGGGCCACCAAGGCAGGTGCCTCACTGGCCAAGCCCCATCCCACAGAACTTCAGAATACCTGTAGGCACAAATCCAGAGATGGTGGCCGGGTCCAGTGAAGAATATGGGTCCTAAGGGAAGACTGCAATGATGAGCAGGTTCAGGTCAAGCTAGGAAGACAGAGCACAGCTTCAAATCTGGCTGCATAGCAGGGCTCCAACCCACAACTTTTGCAGCAAAGATTAAAAAGAGAATGGAGTGCTGAGGCTGAGCTTAAATAGAGCTCCTGGTCTCTTAAGGATTGTGGGTAGAGGGCTCAGGTGGGGCTAATCAGGGACATTAAGACTTATTAGTGCAATCAGGGCCCTGACAAGGCCTTCCCAAGTGATCTCTATGTAATTTTGGGAACTACTGCAAAATTCCCAAGCAAATAATAAATACTAGCCCTTATTAAAAATATTAGGAAGAGCTGCTTAGCAAAATCCTGCTCAAGAGAGGCTTTTCCTATGTCTCCATGGTTCCTAGCAACTTCTGCATCCACTTGTAACACATGCAAAGGAGATCATACCACTTTACAGCACCTCAAAATTTCCAGCAGTTTTTAAATTATGACATTGGACTACATCATTCTTTTTCAGTACATCTAGAGCTAGCTAATAAATCTTATAATCTACTGCTTTCCTCTCATCTTTTATACAGAACTTGATGGTAAACTCTGAGCTGTTCTACTGTGAATGCAGTTTTCACTCAGGTGAAAAAAACCTCAAGAGTTTTCACTCACACTGGGACAGATTGTATTCCAGGATGGCTGTTGCAAATGGCACAGTACTCTGGTAGCAGATTCCCTCTGTGGGAATCACTCAGTTTCTTGGGAATCCCTGGAGCAACTGTTCCACTGGATTAGCACTTCTGAAAAATACAGGCGAGGAGGAAAAAATCACCTCTCCCCAAACATGCTCATTGCCCTGAACAATCAATTCTTTGCTCCTTTTTTGTTCAGGCTGGCATTTGCAATCAATCCCACAATGAAGTTATTTGGACAAGACATCAATATCAGTCAATGTTAAAGCCTCAGTCCATGCTTGTGGGTTACTGCAAAACCATGGCTCCCCTTATTCCAGTCTGTGGTGGAAGTAGTTGCCCCTCTGGTTCTGAATCTGAAGAACCACTGCGGGTCCATTCCCACCAGAAACCTCTTTCCTACAAGTAGCTGTGAACATATTCTACAGTTTTTACCTCTTGCAGAACATAAGGTAATTTTTCCCATAAGAGTTCACCTTTGACTCTTAATAGGCTGTCATCATCTTCAGTAATTTTAATTCCTTTATCAATACCCAGTCCATAAACAGTAGCCTCTGTGTCTAATTGAAAATGAGGTTTGCAGCCCTGGTCAGTTAACACAGAAAAAGTCAAAAGAAGCATTTCATCTCTGAATAGTAAATCACGCAATGACTATTGAAATAACATTGTTTATGCAAATGTTATGTGATATTGCAAGAAAACAGGAAAAACTTTTTCTGGTAGGATTGAAGTCCCTCAAAACTGCACATCTGGAAGTCTCTGGAGAGCTCTCTGGCGTCCATAGATCCTAAGAGTAGAATTTCCCTCCCTGCTGTTATATGTGCCAGTCCTAAATTCATTCTTTTTAACACAATCCCTATTGCTTTGGGTGCAGTTTCAGGCCAGCAGCTTTGGGTTGATCCCAACCTATTTGTAAATATATTTTATTTTGTTCAAAGATACCAACATATGCCCAGGGTGTTATTTAAGTGCAGTGAGTAAGCCAGGAGTAGTCCTGGACCAAAGCCTCTGATAGCAATGCCTCAAATGTAGCTGCCCACTATGACAATCAAAGGCCACCACATTGAATGCTGCAAACCTTGCTTGCAGTAAAAGCATTTTCTGTCATTTTTAGGGCCAATTTCTATTGCCAATCTTCACTTAGTATTCAGTCTGAAAATCAGATTAAATTTTTACGGAGTCTTGGGAGTCATCTATTCATGGAAACTCAGAGCAAGCCTTTTAAAGTGTTCAGGGTAGTTTCTACACAGGAACCAAATCTGCCATGTTTTTTTTTCTAACAGGAATTATGGTTGACACAAAAGAACAGCTGAAGGCTCAGTTATGCCCTTCTGATATGTTTTTTTCCATGTCCTTTGTGGCCTCTTCTTTCTTTGCTTGTTGGCAAAAACAGATGAGGTGGGTGTTTGATGTGCTGTTTCTCCCTCTGAGGGCCTGGAGCTGGCTTGGAACACTGAAGCCTTGATGTTTGCTGAATCAAGTAGAAAATCATGACACTCAACCAAAAGGTCTTTTGGGCCATTTTGCAACTGGCTGTTTAAAGCAACAGTACTGTATCAGAACAACTCTAACAGAAACCTCCAACTCCATCTCTTTAGTGTTTCCACTATACAACCATGCTTTTTCTCCAGTGGGTTTACATTTTTATGTTTTACATGCCTCCCTTTTTTTCCTTTTTGCTTTTCACTCTACTTTAGCCACATTAGCAGGCACATAAAAAAAAATCACCCCAGCTCTAGACCTACAAAAAGTCCTGCTTTAAACTTTGTCTAAAAGATGATTTCAGCCAAAGTTTTCTTCCTCTGGAAAATTATCGTCATATTGAGCTACTTTTGGTATTGTAGGACAATTTGTTCAGAGTTGTAAATGACTTACTCCACAGAACTTACATATTTACTTACAGTATGTAGTGAACAGTTCCTCAGAGAATTTGGCACAGGCTGGATTTATAAGGTACCACCTGTCAGCTAACAGTCACCATTATTCACCCAAATTGCACAAGCAGACAGACTTAGCCTGTTTAGCCAGGCTGGCCTAAGGGTTTGGTCAAATACAGGCTGAGGAGGGTCCTGGCTTTTCCATTTTGAATATGGTGCCCCTTGTTTCTGGCTAGTTGTTTAACAGCCTTTATTTTCTTCTGTCAGCATTTAGTCAAACTATTCCTTTGCATTACTGTAAATTTGCTTTGTCTTGTAAGCCAACTGTGTTACTTTTAAGGATGTCTTGAAGGACGAAACAGGCTCTCTTGCCAGCCTCAGAGCTGTGCTAACAGAGCTCGTGGCAGGCAGTTCTCAGCCTCCTTAGGAGTGCTTGCTTCCCATCCTAGAACACTGCTGCGAGAAATGAGAGGTTTATGGGGAAATTCCATTGCTTTTCTTTGAGCCAGTAACTTCTTTGAGTAACTGGCCTCGATCCAGAGAAACATATATATATATATTCATCTCCTGATAGTCTATCTGCTTCAGTGGTGTATGTGCATTCCACAGATTTCCAGAGTGATCTGCAAGTGAGGTGAGGACTCTGGTTTTTGCCTCTTCCTGACTCCTGGCTGTCCTCTAGCCAGTACAGACACTAAACCTAAGACACAAGGCTTCCTCAAAGCTCAGGAGAATGCCATGTCCTTCTGGTGGCCAAGGCATGCAGTGCTGTCCAGACTGTATATTCTGACCCCCAACCTTTTTGTTCCTTATCCAGCCATCCCCTACGTGGGGGACAGCAGGTCACTTGGGGGAAAAGCTAATCATTCCCTTTATGCTTAACCCAAAGGTGCAACAGAAGGGGAAACACTGGAGGCCTTTCCCCAGGCTGTAAGAGAGTGGCTTCTGGATGCTGGACTCGTCTCGCTGAAGGTCAAACACTGCAGTCACTGGAGTGCCAGGAAAGGAAAGGAAGACTCTGCTCATGTTTCTCTAAATGATAGATCCACACCACTTCCCTTACCTCTGAATTTCCTTGTCGTGATGGGTTTATTTGACTGAATTGTGTGCTTCTCTGATTTAATTGTTATGTTATTAGGGTGAGTAAAATAAAGCTGCAGCTTTTCTTTTGCTGTATTAGTGCAGTTTAATTACATTTGGGAAAGGCAAAAAGGAGAGTGGGAGCTTGCCAACATTAATGCTGTCTGTCATTCACAGCCCATTGATGACAAGGAGTTGAAAGCTTGGCAGTTACTCTGGTAATCAGCAACCTGGCTGATGACGAATGGAAAAGATTATGTGAAATTTCCTGAAAGGGGGGAAAAAAGAGTTCTCCAAAGAAATAAAATACAAAATGAGAACAAAGGGCAAAAAAAACCCAAACCCCAACTTCTAAATCCAACACTAAATCCTTTTTATAATGTTTACATGAAAGACCCTACATGAAGCAGATGTAATAAATGAAAATTTTCCAATAGTAAACTGTGTTTAATGCCTATAAAAGGAATATGTTCCTAAAATAGGAGCACAAATATGTCCACTTGATTGTTGAAATGGACTTTTTCCCCTCAGCTGAAGAATGCATATCACTGATAGAAACCAACCAGCCAAACAAAAAACCTTTTATTGCTATAGATGGCCTCCCAGTAATATTTTTTCATTTACAACACTGAAAAGCAGCTCATCTTTTAGTGCCATTCCAAATATATATTTCTACAGTTTTCAAAATGCAAATACTTTGTTTTCTTTTTTTTTCTCTCTACTTCATTTTCTATTTTTAATACAAGAGGATGTAGATATTTCATCTTACTATTAGGAACATAAGCAACTGCTATTCAGGTTTTAGAGTCATTTGCAGTATCTCAGCTTCTGACATAGTAGTAAAGTTCAAGAAAAATTCATGTTAAATCAGACTTGGAATTACATCAGTGTTTAAGGAGAAATTCTACAGGAGAAATTCTACATTCCACATGGTTTTGTTGTGACCTGTAATGCACATTATTTGTGACATTTCTCATTTGTCTTAATTAAAAGCTGAATATTATTCCAAAGCCTTTTTTATTGGCATCTTTGGGAAGAAACAATGATGGCTTGTTTGAAGTTTTGTCCCATCATTTTTCAGTAGCTGCTGGATATACCTACCCAGTTTCACAAGTCACAGAATTGCACTTTGGTATTCAAGACTTCAGCTTTTCATTTTGCTCACAATGGGGAAATGAAAAGGTCCTCTGGTATCTATAGTATTATTAGACCATATTTTTAAGAACAAGAAAAACCCATACAATGTGCAATTGTTTGCTGGGCATGCAAGGAATTATGAGACTTTTGTTCCTTCTGTTTTGCCAAACAGAGCATAGGACAAGAAAGAAACAAATGGCTTTTAATCACGACATTAAGCAACTCTGGCAATTTAAAGTTTACCAGCAGGCAATGTTGACTATGCAGGGCTGTGAACAGGGAATTTCTGTCTCACACTGCTGAACAGATACATCACTATGTGGCTCCAGGCTTTTTCCCCACAGGCAGAGTACCACAGCTCTGTATTTTATGAGGAGTTGCAGGGAACACCTAACCCCAGCTGAAAGGAGATCGCTAAGGTTTACTGCAATACAACACAAGGCTGATTTGATTGGTAAGTTTAGTATTAAGAATTAGCTGTTTATTTATTAGCTTAAAAATATCACACAGGTTAGAGATCTCCTCCCCACTAAAGAAATGGCAATGTGATATTAGTCATTCATCAGACCCACTTCCAAATTTCTGTGGAAAAGATGTAAAATTTAGCAATAAAAAAAACCTTTAAACTTTTATTCTTGTGCATGTGTGTGTTAGCAGTGCAAAGCTCTATTGCCTGAGGAACAGATCTTTCCATCCTGGACAACACATAATTCTCTCCATGTGATAACCATGCCCAGGCACAGCCTGATGTTCCTCTGTATTTGTCCGGATTTCCTGGACATGCAGCCATGCCTCAGAGCTCAGGTGCACCACATACCCTCCTGTCCTGGCAAAGACCACCCAGACTGTGTGGATCAGCTGCTCCATGCGCAAGTGCACTCCATCTGATGTCTCAGGAAAGCACCTGGGAGGTGCAGGCTGGAGTGCACAGGCACAGACGAGCTCTGCAGGGCATGTGCAGGAAGTCGGACGTGTCCCAGAAGTGATGGAGAACAGAGAACCTGCAAGGGGATGGATGCCACATTTCAGGGCTGGAGGCTGTCACTCAGCAGTGATCTACTGCTCCTCTTCTGCTGTGACACTGTGCTGACAGAACTCTGCACTAACTCTTAGCTGGAAAAACTGCTCATGAAACATAAAAAAAAATCCTAAACTGGGCTGAATTTGTTCATTTAATGGGTGGTTTTGAAGCACAAGTTTAATTTAAACTAGACATAAATAGTTGCCAACCACCAAGAAGCCAAATCAAGTACAAAAATTCAGCCGAAATGATGCACTGCTATACAGGTTTATGTTTATTATCTATTTCTGCCTTCCCCAGTGATCGTCTGAACTTCATTTGCCCAACTGCCTTTCACTTTAGATAAGAGGATCATTTACTCCCCTATCAGTTGAAATAAATTTTTGTCTGTTGCTACCTAAGTGCTCACATAGAGCATTTTCCATCTTCAAAAATATTAATTCAAAAATGATATATATAAGCCCTTCTACCTTGAAGTAACAATCTGTACAACCAAAGCTAACTATTTAGGGGTCCCTTGCTTCATTATCCCAGAATTTGATCAAAATGCCTACAAATAGGGATTGTCCTTGCTGGACAACATAATTCCATAGCATCTTCCCCAAAATTTTTTTATTTAAAACTAAAAAATTGTGTAACATTGTCTGCACCTCTTCAACTGACATAAAGAGATGTTTGCTGTTCCTGAGCTTCAGAGGGTGACACCACCAGCCTGACTGAGTGCCTTGGCTAAGCAGATGGAACAGGATACAACTGATGCAGGAAAGCAATTTTTGAGAGCTGCAGTTTCTTTTGCCAACAGGGTGAATATCTTCTTTGTTTCAATCCATTTGAGTAGTTCAGTTAAGGACTATTAAAGCTGAAAAATCAACATTAGAGAAGAGAAAGTAAGATTGCCTATTTTCCTCTGTCAATCTACAGCTAAACCCAAGTGTGAGAGGATAAGATCTTCTTTCTCTAAGATTGTCAAAGCCATGGCTACCAGAAGCCTCCAATTTAATTCCCCTTCTAGGGGCCATTATTTCACTTATTTCAGAAAATATTTTAAAATGCAAAGATACTTTTGAAATGCATCAAGCATTTTAAGATAGTTTTAATGAACGATTTTAAATGACCTCAAATAAATTTTAGTTGAATGTCAGTTTTCATACAAAGACAACTTGATGCAAATCATAAATAACTAAAAATGTCAAGTACTATTCACCATTTTGTAACAATAGAGGATAATAAATTAATTTTTAATAAAATATTTTAAACCTAAACCAGATGTATTTAATGTGTATAGATATGATGTTAACTCTATAGATACATTAACTCTCAGTAGAAAGAGAAAAATGGCCAGATCGTCTAATACTGACCAGCTGATTTCTGTTTACATGTTCACCAAAAAAGAAAAATCAATTTCTCTTACAAAAGACAACTAAAATTTAAGAAGTGAAAAGAAGATCTAAATTACCTCTATGAAATCTTTCTTATTGTTCTTTTAAGGAATAGTTGAAATTGAGGATTTTCATTTTTCTGTGAAAATTAAGGATTTGCATCCAGCCACCCTTGCCTCACCTGGAACATTTAATCAACAATTTTTAATATTAAAGACAAAAAAAAAGAACAATGCTTAGCACATTTTCTTCTTCTTTTTTTTTAAGTAGGAGTTTATTACTCATATTTCCCATGGGGAAACCACACAGCCTCAAGATTTCCAAAAAAAGGTGCCTGTAATTACTTTTCTAAGCTTGCATTCATGCATCTGAATAAGTGAATTGACTGTGAATATGTTCTGCAGCTTCTAATAGGTCCTAACCATTAGGCCGATCAAAAATTTCCCAAGCACATTTATATTGTTGCAAAACCGCTGACAGGTCAAAAAGCAAACTTTCAAGATAAATACGTATGTTTTGCCAGCAATGAAAGCTGTGGGGGAAGGTTTTCAGGTCCAGTTTTGGAGTTCTGAGCCTCTGCCCAGGGCACGGGAACTTCTCGTGGGGTCCCCCTGCCCCGGGCAGAGCCTGCGTGCGAGTTTGGCTCTGCTCGGTCACACAGGACCGTGAGTGGGGCTCGATGGCTTCTTTTCTCTCCTCCAAAACGCTTCCCAGGGCTCTCTGTTTCATCCTGACCTGGAAGAGATGTGGAAAGTACAATTATTCTGTCCAGAATGGGTATTTTCCAGCTCGGGATTTTCAGCCTGCTGTTTGATCAGCAGTAAGGCACCATGTGTACCCAACCCAGATGTAACTCCACTAATCGTTGCTCGATATCCAGCACGCTTTCTTGCCTAGCAGGCGATACGGGAACATGCGAGCAGGAATTAAATTTATTCTTGTAAGGATTTGAAATTTTTTCATTTGAGAAGCGCTCTGCAGTTGTGCAGTAAAACCCTTTACATGTAATTTGCCTCTCCTCAATGCATGCGTTTAACTCTCTTGCTCTCTACTGATAATATCATAGGAGTGCAATATTATATATTTATGATTCTACGACGGCCTGATTTCGAAGCCGAGGGAAGCTGTGCGTGCTCGGTGCCTCTGAGAAATACACCAGGCGCTGTCAGGGAAGGGACCTTTCCTCGGCCACCCCCGTGTCCCCCTGCATCCTGCCAGGACCGGACCTCCGGAGTCCCCCCGGCGCCCTTCTCGCCCACCACCACCTGCGCTGCCGAACGGACGGGCAGCGGCTCTCTTGGCCGCGGGGCGCTGCCCGGAGAGCCCCCCCGCAGCCCCGGCGCCAAACTTCCCCCTGACCGCCGCGAGAAGGAGGGGGACCAGCGGCACCGCCACCTCCCGAAAGGCCGGCGCGGAGTGTCCCGCCTGCCGACCGCACGCACACGCTCCCCGAGGATGCCGTGCCCCGGGCCGCGCAGCCTCCCCTCCCGCCGGAGGCGGCCCCGCGCCGCCCCCGCTGACCCGCGCCCGCGGCGGGAGGGGACAGCCCGCGCTCGCCGCAGCGCAGCCCGGCCGCGGGCACCGAGCTCCGGGGCCATGCAGCGCCGCGGCCCCGGCGCATCAGCGCTCCGGCCGGGCGGGGAGGAGGCAGGGCCGGTAGTGGGGGATTCCTGGCCCCCCAAAGGAGGTGGGGGAGGCGGGGGAGGGGAGGCGGGGGGGAGGGGAGGCTGAGCTCCCGGAGAAGGAGACGATCGCTCGCACAAAATCCTGCGTCCTCAAGCCAGCCCCGGCGGGCAAGGTACGTATCTGGGGAGCCCACCCGCCCCGCTGCCCCCGCAGGGATGGGGGTCGGGGCTGGGGTCCGGGCGGCCGCCCCGGGCGGGAGAATCGCACGCAGGGCCCGTTCCCGATGCGGGATCGGTGGAAGGCGGTGAGGTTCGACCGCCTCCCCCGGCTGGGGACCGAGGAGACGGGGGGGGGGATGGGTCCGCCTGTGTTGCCGTGCGAGGGTCTAAAGCCCCCCCAGCCGCACCCCCCACCTACCCACCCCCAAGCGCGTCAGGGTTTTGCTTCTCCCAACCAAGCTTCCCCTTGGCTTCTTAAAAAAAAAATATATATATATATATATACACACACACACACATATATATACACATAATATCTATGCCCCAAAGCTAGCGAGAGTGAGGCGGGCGAGAGGGGGGGAGCGAGGGGGGGGGGAAGGGCTTTTCTGAGGATCGGGAGAGAGGCGGAGGGAGAGGCGCCGGGAGCCTCGCAGCATTCCGTGCCCCGGCCCCGCGGCGCTGCTGCCGCCGGCCGTGCGGAGCGGCTGCGGAGCAAGGTAAGGGCTGGCACTGCGCTCCGGGGACCCTGCCTGCCCCTCCGGGGCTGCTCTCCCCGGCCGTGAGAGCGCTCGCTGGCGAGGGCAGAGCGGCCGCTGCCCCGCCGTGCCCCGCCGCCGCCCAGCCGCGAAGTTACTTTGTTCGCAGAGTTGCCGCGGAGGCCGGGCTGGGAGCCCCGGGCGCCCCGGCCGCTTGTCCCTCGCATCCCCCCGCCGTGCTCAGCGTCACCGGCCAGCACCGCCGAGGAAGCCCCCGTGGAAAAGCCGTGCGCGCCTTCCCCGATAGTCCCGTCGCACAGCCGGGGGAAGGGGTGATGGAAGAGGAAGAACTTCCCTTTGTCGTAGGAGAGGATTGAGTGACCTCCAAAGTTTCGTTCCGGGAGGAAACCGCTCGAATAAGTTTGGTAGGATTCATGCCGATTTGCATGTGATTTATTGCGCCGTTATTTGGTATCCAGCACGCTTAAAGCAGTATAACAGACCAAAAAGAAAGGTAAAAAGGTTGAGGACATTTAGATAGAGATTTCAGTTCTTTTCACTGCTTTCTTAGGATTAGCGTTTTCTATCTCGCACTTTCAGATGGGTAGTGTGGAATACATTTATAAATGGGTGTGCTTGTCCGTGGGTAACACTGAGGGTACAGATGGGAAACGTGAAGCAACTGGGCAGATTTTAAATGCTCCATCTTTTTGGCGGAAGATCAATAGTTGAAGATTCCTGCTTGCACAGTCTGTACCTTAACAATATTATCATTGAGAGATCTGCTGATAATGTATGGTATTGATAGCCATTGCAACTTCAGTTTAATGAATTTTGTGGTTAATTTAGACTAATGTAAAGGAGCTCCAGATATTCTGGATAAATTGATAACTAGGCATGATTATGAAAATTTGCAATTAGCTTGTGATGAAGTGAACTCTCAGTTTTTCTAAGGTAGTTATTTAAAATGCAAAGCTACATTTTAAAAGTGTATATCTGAAATCTGACTACCAAAAAATCATGCATCTTTTGAAAAGACCAGTTATGGAGTCATTGAAAAATGGCAATCTCTGTTGCACCTATTTGTAATAAACAGTTTCGTGATGCCAGACACTGTAAATTCTCTGGTAGCGTACTACAAAAATAGGGGGGTTACTAATTTCTATTTGTATATGAATTTTTTTGAAATTATTAAATGTAGTAGTTTTCCCTTGTATCATATGTCTGTGAACTGATTAATATTAGTTACTACCCATAAAATTTCAATGGTATGTTTAAACAGTTTTAGCTTGGCTCTTGGGATTTGTTTCATTGTCTCAAGCTATCTGAGACATAACACATCTTTAAAATTTCTTGCTTGTACACTATCCCCTCTATCACCTTTCTTCTCTTCCTGATCTCCTGTGGTATAATTCACAGCAAAGTAACTGCAGAGAATACCTGTATATGTTCGTGTGCAGTAAAATGCCCATTTTAAAGATACACAAATGTTCTTGGTGGACAGGAGCCATCCTCTCATGCCCTATATGAAAACCTTCTGGGCTGCTATTAACAAGAGACTTGCTTTGGTGTTAGTTTGTGATGCCAAACAACAAACATTAGAGAATGGAAAGATAAAGCTGGTGCTCTGATCTTTGTTTAAACAGGTCATGGTTTTTATTTAATGCTGCATGCTCATTATGGGAACTGTCAGCAGGAATGTAAAGCAGACTGGAGCTCTGATCTGGCATACATTCATAGATGACTCTGACATTGATGTTTCTGCTTCTTCACTTAATGGTTCATAGAATGTGGTGTAGTTTGTGGTCATATTTATTTAATTGAATGTACTATATGAAATCAGAACAAAACCTCAAGAATAATGTCCTACTAGGAACCAAACATGTTCAGATCTGCTGCCGCAGGTGCAGTCGTCTTGACCTGAAGAGTTACACTGAAGTGGACTTTTTTATTTAGTAGAACAAGTAAAAGTGTATAAAGAGATCATTGGTTTTTAAGTCAGCTTGAGGTCTGCCACTGAATTACAAGGAAGGAGACTCAAATCCCCTGAAACCAGGTAACTGCTTAGTCAATTACCCAGTCAGTTTCTTGTTTACAGACATATGGAAACAATATGAAATAGTAATTAGAAAGTGCATTCATAATTGAGAATTTTAATGCTTTTCATCTATGAGGACATATTTCATTTATGGTTAATAAACATAATACAAATAATTCAGTGCAGTCCATTTGATCCTTGCTGAATTTTGTTTTGAAGAATTCATACGGGATGTGCAAGGTAAGCTGAAGGAAGAGCCTTTTCACATGTTCAGTTACATGAAGGAATATTAGAATATCGCAACATACAATATGAGCTTTCAAAATAAGACTCAGTGTAGCCCTGGAAACTTTAATTTGGGTGTTCTGGATCATACATTGGTTTGGGTTCTGTCATCATTTTCCATAGGTCAGTTTCATCTGTCTGCGAGGAAGGTTTCTAATTATTATTTCTAACTTAAAACCTTCATTTTAAATCCTGGCTATTCTAGGTTATATTTCAAAATATAAGCAAGGTTGGTTAATGTAAGACAGTTCTTTAAGGTCGCTGGATTGTTATCCTTTAACTTCCCATTAGAAAATCATCTTTTCAGTCAATGTAATTACAAATAAAATAGCATGAGAATGTGATGCTCAGGCAAGGTTGCAGAGTGACAGCCCCTGATAAGATCCATTGTAAAAAGTGGTATTGCTGTTGCAGTACTGGCTGTTTCCGTGCTTCTGCAGCAACCACCTCTGGAGTCTAAACAGTTCATTCCTGGGTGCTGCTCACTGCTTGACCTCATTGTTGAGACTGTCAACAAGTGTGGCAGTTTTGCCATGCTTTGCCTAGGCAGTGAGAATTGTATTAGGATCAACAATTAGCCATCATGTTATATATGAGGCAACTTGCCGTCATAACGGATTTGGAATTCATTATAGTAACCTAAACACAAAATGCTTAGCATCTTCCATTCAGTCACAATTTAATATGCTATGATTTACTATGGGAGTAAAGGTTGAGTTCATAATATCATTTAAATACGCTGTATTCTGTGTCAGACTAATCACAGTGCAGTAAGGGCTTGTCTTTACTGATTGAGAGGTGCAATGCAGAAACACATTTCAACTGCAAGCATTAGCCCTCACTTGTTACATATGTCTAATTTGTACATTTCTGCTAAAACCAAGAGTGTATCACTTTTCTTTGCAAGCTCACTTTTTATGTGGTGTATCCTCTTCACCTTTTAAATTGAATTCCTCTGTCATGCAGTCAGCCCAGCTTCCCTTATGGCATCTAGGGTCTTGTCACTGAACCAAAGACTGAAGCCAGCAGAGCAGCTGCACAAGTGGCATATGAAGGAGGAGATGGTGACTGATATTTTTGATTGTTTTTTCCATGTTTTCCTAATTGGCTGTTTTGCACAAGCCTCCTTTTTTGCCTGCTCTCGGAATTGCATGACTGCGCTTGATGCGCTGTGGAACTCCAGCACCCTGCACGCCACTTGATTCCTTATCACCTTTTCCCTCCTCTCACTGACTCTTATCAGATCCCATCTTCTTCCCACTTCTGTCTTTTGTGATGCTAATCTTGCATTATTTTTTCATAAAAGAAAACTGAAGGAACACAGTGTGCTGCCATTGCACCGATAATTCATGTGCTACGTTGTTTTCCTCCCATATCCTTTGTTGAGTTTCTGGAGGCTGTAATCTGGGGCAGAGACTGTTTTATTGTAGAGCTGTATCCAGCTTCATTTGCTGCTGGATTTCACCTGGTCTGTGGACACTCAGAATGTATTCATAAAAGGATTATTTTGGCTTTGTGGGACAGCCTTTCTTCTGGTTCTTTGGTAGAAAAGCAAAACATTTCTACTTGGAGGTTTTCTATACTGTATCGCTGTTCTGAGTTTTGTCCCTCAACACTGTGTCCCTAATATGAGAGGATTTTGGTAAAAGTTTAAGACACCTTGCCTGTAGTGGGGATGGGGTAGATTAGAGTTTAGCTACTGACAGAGATTAACTGGCTTGTACCTTCAGCAAGAATGACAATAAATGTCAATTTCAACACGTATTAGTGGAAACCTCAGGTTTGTCAACATCATAAAAATGTTCCGATTTCACCATGTCGATCAAATAAAACAGAAGGGAAAAGAAACAAAAATGTACAGTGAGTTTGTTTCAGAATTTGGTTATTTTCCTCACAGATATTTTTACATTTTGATCTCCACTTACTTTCCATCTCTAAACTGTGTAGTTTTATTTTAGCATTTTTTTCTGTGTCCCATGAAAATCTTTTCACCAGTGCAACTAAAATTTTTCATGTGAGTGTTTCAAGCAGCCAGTGAATCAGCTGATGGGCAGTGCATAGTTCAGGGGCAGCCTTTCTTTATCTCATGTGGACCATGTAGGGGGGCTCTTTGTGGACATGACTTCAGGGTAGAAGTGGTTGTTGACTGTTTTTTCCTTACATCAGTCCTGGAGGCAATACCTGGAAAAATAAAGGTAACAATCCCAGTGACTCCCTCCCTGAACATGAATCAGATGACATGAAGGGTTTCAGTGGGATAGATGCAGCTAAATGAGAGAGAAGTGGAAACAGCAGAAGTAATATGACAGCATAGTAAATTTTCAAAGTTTTATGTGTAAGAGAAAAAAATGTAGCTGTGAAGGATTTGCTTGTTTAATTTTCTAATTTATCTCCAGGTCTTACTAGAAAAAGAGACACTGATGTCAGAAGTAGTATCACTATAAATATATTTGTATGTGAGCTGTGTTCTACATCCCACCTTTGACATGTGTGCTGGTACTTTGGCATTTCATTCATCTTGAACTACAGGGATGGATGGGCCACTTCTCTTTTGTGCTCTTGTCCTTTCAAGAGTTGTTAGCATCAGATTTCTTTCTGAAATCAGATGAGAATATTGGCAGTAGAAATGAATCCACAGCCAAGCAGGGCTGCTGCACGAAAAGGGAAGAGCCTGTCAATTTATTACACACAAATTCCACTGAAAGCAATTTGGATAAAGTCAGTGTCGCAGGCAAGTGGCTTTCACCCAGCAGGGCTTGTACTAGGCTAGGAAATGAGGATGTGGCCAGTTGTCACAAAAGAGTAAAGAAAAAGGACATTCTTCAATTTAAAATTAAACCAAACTGTGTCTTAAATATGTTTCAGTACTTAGTCTTCTTCTCAGTAAATAATATTTTGAAAGATTCAGGAGTAGATGACATGCCCAAATTGCAAACTGAAATGTAGAATCAAACCCCCACAACCCTAATTTATTTCTGTTGGAATGTCCATTTTTTGTAATTTCCTGCATAACTTGTATTTTTAGCTATTTTCCTTTAGAATGAGTATTCTCATTTGGGGACTTCTAATTTTTCCTGAATGAATATATACACATGGTTTACAGTAACATAGCAGATTATATATTACTGCCAGAGACTCAGGCAAAAGTGAGAAATTATTTTTGTGGCTCTTAGATATTTATTTAAAATTTCCTTCCCTAGAGGTAATTACTTACATAGATTATCTACCTCTGCAGGTAGTTTTAGATAACTAAAGGTAATATTGAGTGAAAATATTATATTTTTCAGGAAAAACTATTGGTTTTACTTAAAAAAGTATCCATTTAAATATTTCATTGAAATATTACAATGTTTTTATACATTCAGTCACTATTGTATGTAGGATTACAATAATGCATTTAGCCTTGACAAATATTCAGTCTATTTGTAAATTTTAGACCACTACACTATCTAAAATATATTTCATATAAAGTAAAGCAGAATTTTAAGATGGAAACAAAGCAATATTATTAGGTTTTGTTGATTTTTCAAATTGAATAAATGAACAGTTTATTTGTACGGATGAGAAATTGATTCAGAAAATGATACTGCTAATGAGCCAAAACAAAACTAAATTTTCATAAATACAATATTCATTTACTGTATAGTTTTGGGAACTAAGTAGGAAAATGAGAAAAAGTAATTAAAAATCATATGATCATTCAAAATAAGACTGACAAAGAAGGTTTCTAAGTGGTAACTGCTTTAAATAAATACAGGATTGGATTTCTTAGGTAAATGTGCCATTTTTGTATTTTCTGAACTCAGTGTCTATATCCTTTCCTGGATGCATTGTCAGAACTTTGGTGTGCTGTAGGTACAGTATATTTTTGGATGAAACTTCATAGAAGTGGATGTTACCACATAGTCCCCAAACCCAAATAATTTATCTCATTTTGTACTTGCTGTGTCCATATATCTTTTTATTACAGTTAAAGCTCACAAGTATGTTCGTGTTCTTTATAAAGAAAATAATGAGAGAAATGTGCAATATTTATGTTCTAGAGCAAAGGAAGTAACTAATTTGAAGAAAAAAAATTTGGTCAATAGTTTTCTCATACTGTATGTGACAGGTCATTATAACCTGCAAAGGAGAGCAATGATGTGCATTTTAGAATGGTGAGAAATAACTTGGGGGATTTCGTTGCCCGCTTTTTTTCCTAATGCAGGTTAAGGTGGTTGGAATTATAGAGAAATAAGAGGTCTGTTTAAGTCACTGGGGTTTTTTTCCCCATGTTAGAAATGAGATTGCTCAGTGCCCTGCAGATCTGCAGTTAACAAATATGTGAGATATATGATGAGGCACTGAAGTATTCATTGATATGTGAAATATGAGACTCTAAACAGATGAGGACAAATAGAGTAGGGTTTTGAGGCTTACAGGTAATTCAGAATTACGTTCCCTGGTTTTGCTTATGTGGATGGAAATAGCTATGACTTCCAGGGAAAAGACAGAGTCACAGAACTGAGTATTATTTGACTGATAACAGTTATCAAATTTAGATTTGCTGGCACAGAAAACCACCTCAGGTGTTTTCTAAAAGGGCCTAGAAGTGAATTTAGTTTTGTTTATTTTTTTTAATGCAATGGGAAATGTTCCTCAGACAAATCCTATTAATTTAGGAAGCCTAATGATTCCATCAGTCGAAGTGTGCATGATCAAACTTAAAATCCTCAAGTGTCTCCATGACATTTGACTGTGCTTCCTTCCCTTTAAACTCCTCATTTGTCAGGTGAGCACACCAGGCTGCCAGGGGGAGGCTCAGTGGTTTTGCTTTCCCAGGACCTGCATGCTGTTTCAGAAGATGAAGAGGAGGAAGAGGAAAGTGTATCTCTCTGGAAAGATTTTAACAGCAGTGTGATTTCCCTGGCTCATCCTTTCCCGCAGAAGAATGCCTTTTTAGGATTATTTCAATATTCATTTTCCGGTGGCAGAACTGAAGATAGCAGACTGATTCCATTGATTGGCCTCTATCTGAACTGTGTGAAATGGGTATTTTAGCAAAAACCCTTAGTATTTTCAGCTTAAGTAAGCTTAGTATTTCTCAGAGTAAGTGGTTGCTTTTCTGGTCTCAGTATGTTCACTTACTGGTGGTCAGTTTGTAACAAGCATTTTCAGGAGTTAAAGCTAAAGCAGGAATTTGTGATGGTGGAGCTCGTTATTGCAAAAATTTTGCTATGACAATTGTCGTGACTTTGGAGGTTTAAATAAAGGGTCCACTTCCCCATGTAAGGGATGATATGTCAGTTTATGAGGGGCACTCAAGTATAGGGAAGACCTGGGCGCTTGTAAAAGCTCTTGAAAGAGTTTCTGGTTAGCAGTGTCCAAGATTTGCATGAGAAGCAAGTGTGTCACCGTGTAGTCTATCACAAACTCTCATGCTCCTCTTTAAGGTGCTTTCCTGCTCTTGTCTTTCTGCCTTTTTTCTTCTTTTTTTTTTGGTTTTTTTTTTTTTGGGTTTTTTTTTTTTTTTTTTTTTTTTTTTTTGTTTTGTTTTTGTTTTTTTTGATACATTTTGTGCTTTCATTGCCTCCCCAGATATCAGCTTGAGAGTCTGGCTGAGCAAAATGAACCTGTTTTCTGTAGCTGCCTCTTTGCCCCTGACCTTGGTACTGCCTAGAGTTCCAGCATTCTCTTCTTTCTTTGTCTCACTGGTGGTGGAAAATCTGGCAACTACCCCTGTTCAGCTTCTCGCTGCGATGTGCTACAGTCACATTGTGCTTCTTGACCTTCAGATGTTTGCAACTTAGCAAAGTTCAATCCTCAACAGAGAACACCTTTTTAGTTTTCTCCCAATTACTGACTTTTAAAAATCATTCTTAAAATTATTGTAATCAATATTTTATCTTGGTTTCTAATTATTATTTCAGTGACATCTGCTTGATCCATGTAGCTTCAAGTCTGGATTCACATTGTGGACTGCAGGAATTATTTTCAAGAAGTGTAAGTGGTGTTTTTAGACTTGAGACAAAGGGTGGATGATGGAGAGAACAGTGGGGCAGTGGAGTGAGATTTGGCAAGAGACAGTGGTCATGAGAGTGAACCTAGAATAAAGCAAAATATGTGAGTGGAGAAGTGAGATCAAAATAAAACATTGGCTTGAAATGAAAAAGAAAAGATAAATAGGATGTATAAAAAGGCTGGGAAGTTCATGTAGATGGGGAAATATTTATGCTGGTGAGATATAACAGCAGAAATTTCAGGCTGAAAAACTAAAAAATAAATCTTAATACAAAGATTTATTTGAGGACTTCCTAAAATACTTAAATATATCTGAGTAGTCCTAGCTGCCTAGTCCAGTAATTCTTTCGGAGAGGTGTTTCAGTCCTCACAGTTTTTGTCCTGATGTGGAGCCTTCTGAAGGCTGGAGCAGTGTCCATTGCACACAGTGGACTTTGGGGCCCATTTGAACACACGCTGGAGAAAACAGCAGGAAATTAATGTACAGAGAACATTCCTGCCTTCTGTAAGAAGATGGCTTAGCTGATTTAATAGCTTTTTCTCAGTCTGTGATTCCAACAGCCAGGTTTGTGATATTTATTTTAGTATTCATGTTCTTGCAGTCCTTTTTACATTTCTCTGTTTTTCCCTGGCAGACATCCCGCAGCTCCATAAGTCTGGGGGAAGAGGATGGTTAGCATGTTGTTGCTGTGGGGATTTGAGTCTTAACTCTCTGTGTTGTTAATGCTGGGCATATAATTTTAAAACTTGCATTCTGCAGAAGCAGATAATTATTTCCCTGCTGCATTTTATACTGTGGTTTGGGAAAGGAATACATTTCAGAATATTAAAAGAAAGGAAAAGTTACAATTTGGGGAACTATTGGAAATGGAAAGAGAAAGAGGGGAGTAATGGGTGTCAGTCTGGTTATCAGTCAAGCTGGAAGGAGACAGCTTGTTCTGTCGAACACCAAGAATGTCAGTAGTCAGCCAATCACTTATGCAGGAAGAAAACCATAGACTGAAAGGTAAGGTTCGAAGACATCTGTGTATGTTTCTGAAATGAGCTTGAAATCAGCTTGATACTGAATTATCGGCTTGATACTGAATTATGCTTACTGATCCTGTGTGTTACATAGATGATTTCTGTTTAGCACAGGGCATTCAGGGCGTTTCAATGTCTGCTGTTCTTTTTTTTTTTTTCCTTTTTTTTAAAAGATCTTTCCTTTCCTTTTTCCTTTTTCCTTTTTCCTTTTTCCTTTTTCCTTTTTCCTTCTTCCTTCTTCCTTTTTCCTTTTTCTTTCTCCTTTTTCCTTCTTCCTTCTTCCTTTTTCCTTCTTCCTTCTTCCTTTTTCCTTTTTCTTTCTCCTTTTTCCTTTTTCCTTTTTCCTTTTTCCTTTTTCCTTTTTCCTTTTTCCTTTTTCCTTTCTCCTTTCTCCTCTCCTCTCCTCTCCTCTCCTCTCCTCTCCTCTCCTCTCCTCTCCTCTCCTCTCCTCTCCTCTCCTCTCCTCTCCTCTCCCCAGAACTTCCCTTTCCAAGTTGTTTTTATGGTTTTTATGTGTCCAGGATTGGTCCTGAGTGACTGTCACTGAGCAGAAGACTCAATATACTGTTGCATTTTTCCCTTCCCTTCCCTTCCCTTCCCTTCCCTTCCCTTCCCTTCCCTTCCCTTCCCTTCCTTCCCTTCCCTTCCCTTCCCTTCCCTTCCCTTCCCTTTCCCTTCCCTTCCCTTCCCTTCCTTCCTTCCCTTCCCTTCCCTTCCCTTCCCTTCCCTTCCCTTCCCTTCCCTTCCCTTCCCTTCCCTTCCCTTCCCTTCCCTTCCCTTCCCTTCCCTTCCCTTCCCTTCCCTTCCCTTCCCTTCTTTTTTTTTTGTTTTTTTTTTTGTTTGTTTGTTTGTGGGTTTTTTTTGTTTGTTTGTTTGTTTTTTGTTTTGCATCAAAGGAAACAGGTTGCCTTCCCATTTTTCACCTGTATATAGAATGAACTTTTTGCTGGGTGCTTGCTGCCATTCTCTCAGGCTGGCCAAATGGTGTGTGGTTCACTCACTTTCCCGTGGGCAAGGGTGGATTCCCTGCTTAAAAGAGCTCTTCAGCACTAAGGGTGTGTCGAGCAGTGTACTGGATGTTTTTCTGTTCCCAAACAAATTTGTCTTTTGAGTTAGATTGTGTTGGTACGTGCTATTCCGCTAACCCAGAAAGAGGAAGAGAGCCCAAGGGTGGATATTGGGGTACATGCACGTTTATCTGCTGTTTCTGGAGCAGACTTGACATCTGACTTGTGACAAGCTGTAAAGGACAGAAGCCAAAGAGGAGACTGACAGAAGCTGTTACCTCAGCTGCTGTGAGCTCCTGAGAGCTTCCCAAGGCTAAAGGGACATTCTGGGTCCCTAGGGCAGTGCCTTAACTCCTTTGAAACCCCGGTTCAGTTGTGTGTAAAGTGGGCGCAATCCCCAAATTGTAAACAAAAGGCTGTGTTTTTCAGGTAGTTTGAAATCCTTATGTGGAGGTGTGGAATCATAAATTATTTCTCTTACTGGAGAATATTTCTAGAGGTCACCAGTTCTAATAGTTTCTTTCAACCAGAAGTAGGTTCACTTAGAACAGTTTGCCCCCTATAAAATCTCTGACCTTGACTATTCAAACTTTACAAATGCATCATTTAATACAGGAAGCTCCTTAGGGAAGGTTCTTCACATCTGCTGTCATAATTTCTTATTTCCTAAATGCAGCAATTTATACTTGATTATTCTTACAAGGATCGTGCCTCCCTTCCCTCCCCCTGCTCTGGCACATTCCTTTGTGCTGCTGCTTCTTCTGTAGCCTGAACTCAGCGTCTGAAAGTGTTTGAAATCCCAAATTTTCTTTGTTGTTATTCTAGCATTTCCTTACCACTCCGTTTTAGGGGAGGGCATGTAGGAATCTGCTCCTTTATTCTGAGGCTGTTTTGCTGTGGCTTGTTAGTGACAGCAAGTTGTCATCATCTTTCAGCCATTCAGCCAGTAACAAAAACCAAGCTGAATCTTTCATTTTGGCTTCCTGAGAACAAGATTTTCCCAAACAAAAATACTCTGCCACTTCTTGGAGCACTTAACATCTGCAGTAGTTAAGCAGAGGGCTGCAGCCCAGATTTTTAAAGATGCTTAAGTGCTTTACTGCCACTAAACTGAATTGGACCTAAGTACTTGTAAATAGCTTTAAAAATCTGAGTGACTCCCTCATCCATCACTCTCGGCAGTGGTCCCTTCAGAATGGCAGAAAGGCACATCAGCCTGGTCACAGAAAATATTTCTAGTCCTGCTCTCCAAAACTCTGCATATTAACTGAATTGTTGCATTCTAGCATGGCTTTTCATGAAATACGTCTTTGAATCAGATTGCTTGTATTCCCTAGAAGAAAAGAGCCCCTGCTTACATGAAAGTCAATATTTAAGTCAGACAACTTTTAAAAAGGATGCAAAGTTATACTGTAAAAATACCCACCTTTATAGCTTATAATCCATTTTTTATTAAAACTGGGAAATAAGAGTAAAATTCTCATTTAAATTACTTTCTGCTGTTTCTAGGGGATACTCTTTGCATTCCAGTTAGTTTCACATTGTTCTTCCCCTACCCTATTATGGTACTGCTGTTCTAGAGTTGCATAACCTTCGGGGAAAAATTTATTCCCAAACATAAAACCTGTATGGATTTTACATTTTTTTAATATTTAGTAACTTTTAACTGTGTGTTAGCCTTGGAGTCACTCTGTTTTCCTGTGAATTCAGAATGCTGGGCTAGTACTGACTGGAAATTATTTGAAGAGGGGAACCTTTCCTATATATGTCCTTCACTCAAGGAGTTGTGTGCTCAAGGAGTTCCTTCAGTGATGCTATAAAACCAGGATCGAGTGCACAGAAAGCCATTCACTCTTCTGTTGATGTAAAGAACAGGCACTTGCAATGCTTCTTGCTAATGTCACAGACTTTGAGAAAATTTAGTTAAACCAATTCCTGTTCAATTTACTTGCGTTTGAGTTGTGCATAGTCATGTATTCCATTTCAGGTTTGGTGGGGGTTTTCTGAGGGAGGATAGGGAATAAAGCTTCATCAGTTCTTTGAAAAAAAAAAGAATGTAAACGATTTTGTTGGAAAAACATTGTGATTTGATGTGGCTTGGACTTATCTTTTGGGTTTGGATTGAAAGTCTGAAATACTTGAGCTATGTTCTTATTATAAATGAATGAGCCAATTTGATTAATAAGGAGAATTTATTCAATAATTAAAATACAATCGTAAAAAGGCCACAAGCAAAGATCAGATTGGTGCTGAACCAGGCTAACAGGTCGGGTGCAACAGGGGGGCTACTATGGCTCCTCTCCTCTGTGCATCACGGAGAGACAGCTCTCACAAAGTCTTTTTTATACATTTCTAAGCGTAGCGAGTTTACTTTCACTCCATGCTTCCCACCCCTAATTAAAGTGCATTCACCAGGTTGCTGACTAGAGAAGTTTGTGTACTTTGAGCAGTCTGTCTTTGTCCGCCTGCCTTCCCCTCCCGTTGCACAAAGCAATTGTGAGCAGAGGAAGTTCCCGACAGTCACGCTGCATGTCTCCCTGTGCCGCAGGTGTTTGGAAGGGCAGCGTGCTGGCCGGGCTGGGGGCTGCCATGGTGCTGGCCCCTGCAGCAGGGAGATAGCAGAGATGGCGGCCTGAGGGTGCCGGCCCCGCGCGCAGACATGGCCTTCGCCCAGTCCCACATCATGGCAGCCAGGAGGCACCAGCACAGCCGGCTCATCATCGAGGTGGATGAGTACAGCTCCAACCCCACACAGGCTTTCACGTTCTACAACATTAACCAGGGACGCTTCCAGCCCCCGCATGTGCAAATGTAAGTATTATAGTGCTGTTATTGCTCCGGCACAGCCTTCGGAATGGTTATTGCCTTGTCGATGTGGTATTCCATGGACCAGTCACAAAGAATTCAAGGAACGCTGTTTTTGCCGCCTTTCTAATATTTACTATAATGACAAGAAATCAGTCCATTTGAAAAGTACTTTGTTAAAAGATGGGAGAAAGATTCCCTCACCGGTGTAAGTGTAATACATAGTACTTAGGTATTGAAAAGAGAAATAAAAAACAAGCAGTGGCAATAAAACACGCGATGATACAAGGATGATACTTTCTGCAATCTTAATAACTAACGTTTGTTTGCTTTGTGCACTTGCATATTGATGTACATGGTTGCTGAAAATACCAAGCCTGGATCTGTACAGCATGCATTCTGTTTGGTTAGTTATATTACAGCTGCATACAAGGGAAAAATCATATAAATACATAAAATACTGTGGGCACCCATCCGAAAACTTACTTTCCAAAAGTGCCAAGTGCTTAAAGAGTAATTAAAATAATGTGTTTGTTTCTGACTTCTTATATAATGACAACATCAGTAAAATTAACTGCTCTAGATGATTTACTTGTAACGTAAAATGGAGAATTATAATTACGAAATGAAACCTGCCATAAAGTTTAAAGCCAGAAGGAAGAGCAAAACAGTAAAGCTATTACAAATAAATTAAGTATAAAATTCTACTGTAAAATATTTTTATAGGGAATGAAAATGTCTGCACCATTTTATTGTGTATATTAAAGAGAGAAGCAGCCTTATCTTTAGATCAGATGGCTGGTTTTCATTTTTTAAAGAGAACCCTTTTCCTTTAGGAAGACTGAACAAATAGTCACCTAATTTACATTTTTCGTATTTAATGTGATTTGATAACTTAAAAGTGTAGGTCATGATTCCTGCAGTTAAAAAGCTCAGCACTTGTGCCTGGTTGAATGCTGTGTGTCTATTTAATGAATGCTTTTTGGCATAAATTAGATTATATAAAAAAAATCTGATGACTAACATGTATATCAAGATGGTGAGCAAACACTTGATTTTTGGGGGCAGTATATTATGGTCTGTGTTGGGGTTTTTTAGATCTTACTGAAATGCAAACAGTAAAATGAGTTGAGTGTTAGCACTGGGAAACATCTTTTGTTTATAGAGCTGGCAAATGGTAGAAAAAGTACAAACAAACAAATGTGGGTTCTGAAATACTTTTACAAATGAAAATGCCAAATGCAGGTTGCCTAATTTGTTGAGGTTTAGCTCTTCTTTGTGAATATTCAGACAACTCCTGGGCACTCAGAAATCTGTTTCCTGATCTGAAAAGCTAAATGTTTTTTACTGGGCTGAAGAAAGTTATTTATTAGTATTTACTTGGCTCTCAACAATATGCTGCTTAAACTTCTAACCAGTAAGAAATCGTGGTATTGGAGGCTTAGGCAGTCAACTACATGATCGAAACCCAGCACCCAAGCAAGGAGTTGAAAATAAGATATCCTTAGAAAATAGTTCCTCAGAAGAGTTTAGCAATCTCTCATGAATGATTAATAGTATTGAAGAAGCTTGTGCAAATAGAAAAACAGGCCAAATCAATTGAAACATGTACCACAATCTGACCTACTCTTTCTCTTTGTACAGAAATAGTAAATAATGTTTCTGAATACCAGCAGGATTGCTTTTTCTTCTTACCAGTGAACAGAATAGTAACAAAGAAGGGAAAAGTAGACATAAAAAGGGTGACAAAAGCACCTTTTATTCACATGATTGTTGTGGGTGAAATCCTAGCCCTGCTTCTGTGCATGCAAGTTTTGTCCTTAACTTCAGGGAGGCGAAGGCTTTGTGCATGGTTCAGAATACCTCCATTAGTGATGTTGCAGACAATCAGCAACATTTATACAGACCTGTTAACATCTGCACTCTCAGGGTGAGGGGGAGCAGAGGGTTGTATGCTCCTTTTCTTCTGCTCTTCCTTGGTCCTCTGTGCAGGTTTGGATTTCTTATTTGATGTTTTAGCTCCCAGAACATGCTGACAGCCCTTTCTAGACCTGTCGTAGTCTGGCATCCCTGTGCTTGTGAGATGACTGGGTTGCCTCTGACAAGAAGGATGGTAAATTCTGCCAGTGTTTTCAAGTCCATCAGTCATTTCTGGAAAGTGCCTGTCTCACTCCTTCCTGAAGTACTGAAGTCTAGTGTATAAACTAACCTCTAGAAGTGTTTTTGCTCTAAGATGTTCCAACTTCACTTTTCAGTTTCTCTGCAAGTTTTCCTACTGATCTAAAGAAAAACAAAAGCATTTGCACAAAAATAATCAGCAGATCTGTATTCCTCTGCTCATGCTGCAAGCTGCGCATTGGGTGTTGGTGTGACAGCTGCTGTGGGAATGCGTTACACAAGAATATGGGGATTGAGCCTTCAGAAATTATTTCCAGTAATACAACTTAGATGAGTTTGTGAAACTTGACATATGCTTTTACCTATATATGGTCTCAGTGCATGCATATCACTTCAACATGAGAAATCTGCATCTCATTTATTTGGGTGGGTTTTTTTATATTGATGCCTTTTCCCCACGAAAATTCTCTGGCTTATTGCAGAGAATTTAAAAGTTACACATACCTCAGCAACCAGGAAAATGCTGTCCGCACCTTCCCCATCCCCATCCAAAGCATGTGCATTATGGGCTGCATGGGGTTGCCATGGTAAGTCTGCTGTTCTTTCCACACAGCTTCCTATGTGAAACATACACTGCTCCCTAACACCCGGCTCGCTGCTGTGATGAGCTTTAAAAGATTTCTGAAGGAGAAGCTATACCTGATTTAAAGGCTACCTTACCATGAAAAGTCAAAGAGTGGTGTTTTAGACCAGTCCATATCCTTCCGTTTGCCAAGGCAACATCCGTGATTTAAAGCTGGCTCAGTAATGCCATCTGTAACTCGCTTTGGGAAGTGTTGGGCAGGGAGAGCAATAATTCAGTTTACTGCACTGGTGTTTAATTCTTTTAGCTTGAAAAGCTACAGTGATAGCCAAGGTCAGCCTCTCATCATTTTTATCCAACCATCCTGGTTCATTTTGTGAACTGACTGCATCATCCTTCACCCAGCTCCCACCTGAGGGCAAATCCTCTCCTCCCAGTCTGAGCCCCACCATTCACCATGCACATCCCTCTGCACTCCTGCTGCCTCCCCTGGAGCTTGCCCCGTGCAGCTTTCTCCTCCTCCAAAACAGAGACATTTTTAACATCTCAGCTCCTTTCCTTCATCTGCCCTTCCCCAAGTGCCCTACACAAGGAGTTTCCAGCTGCTTGGAGTCCAAGCACTGCACTCTTTGCCACCCAAATTTTGGAGTTCCCACTACATCCCTGCTTACATATGTCCCTGGCATGTAGTTCATCAGGTGGGATCTGATCACAGCTGGGTTTACCCCTCAGCTCATATTCAGCTACTTTCTGCTCAAAACCTGAACTTCAGAAAGACAGCCCTAAGGTGTTTGTACAAAAAGGCTGCTCCTCCAGTTTTGCTATAAAAACCCCCAATATTTCTTCTTCCTATGTGGCAAAGATGGGTACAAAATAATTGGTTCAAACTCTGGTTTTGTAGTTACATTGTAGAAAATGCTAAGACCTTTTTCTGTATTTAACAAGATTTCAATGTTTTAGATTTGTTCCTCACCCTATCACTTATCCTGTGAAGTTGTCAAAACCACCTCAGTTTATCTGCCTATAAATTTCATAGATTTTTTGACACAGAGAAAAGGTTGAGTGATTAAAGATTATTATCTTACACCTTTTAAGCACTAAAATGCTTTTTGAAAATTTACCTAGTAAACAGAAGTAGTATTATTAAAAGCAAAGATCTCTATAAGTTTTTCCCCTGAGTTTGTTTATGTAAAAGTAAGCTCCTGAATTAAAGCACAACCAGCAAGGCATAGAAATATGTACTGTATACTGCAACAGTGAGCAAAACTAATTTTATTTGTTCTTTCAAAAGAAATGTTGTAAAAGTACAATAGTTCATAACATTTCTGTATATCTCTCTGGTTTCTAGTGACGTCAATATAACTCTTGCATCTCTTGCTTTTTAATTTTTTTTCCACCAGAATTCCCTAACTGGAGTGGCAGATACAGTATAGCTGCATATACATAGATTTTCTTCTATGTATTCAAACAAAATATGGATTGAGGTTAAAAAGATTGATTTAAAAACAAGTATTCTTTCTATGACAGAGGGGTGTTCTCTGATTTCCTCTTGTAAAATATAAGTGAGTCTCATCAAACGGGGTCAGATCTTCTAGTTTCTTCAGTTTTGAATGTAGAGATTGGGTTCTCAACAATGCAGCCTCACCCCTCACAGCATCTGATTTCATTTAGTGTAATTAAGCCCAGAAAGTCGTCACTTTGTCCTGACAATAGTCAGGCTTTAACATACATTTACAGCTGTTAGGAGAGTTTTTATGTTGCTTTGCATTAACACACTGAAACATATCTCCAAAATGTGTTAATTAAATTTGCTCAAATTGAGTAACTTGCAGAAAAGAAGTTATAATTAGGGGGAAAAAAAGCATCTAAATGTATTTATGTATCTAAAATAAATCTTCTTCCTGTGTACAGTGTAATCATATTTAAACAATGAAATGGGATAATACTTTTCCTTTGAAAATGGCAATACCTTTGATTTATTTGTATTTGTGTCAGAGTTACTGCCATAGTCCAATCTCTTTTCCTTAATCTCTTTAAATTAATCTATCTACCCAACAAATACTGCAAATGTTGTGATGTGAACATCAAGAATTTTTACACCTCCCATTAGTGTTAGGTTTGTTTTAACAAATCCTTCCATCAGGCAGATTTAGAAGTCTGTGTACTCTTTTGTAAAGGTAAAAAAGTAGTGTCAGAATTGCAAAGCAGACACTAAGGAGTAGGTAAATACTTTATAACCTTGTTATGATGCATTTCCTGCAGGGTTGATCCGGTGCCCCATGACGCTCCGAAGCCTCCAGGATACACGCGATTTGTCTGTATTTCTGATACTCACTCAAGAACTGATCCCATCCAAATGCCATATGGAGATGTGCTAATACATGCTGGTGATTTTACTGAGCTGGGGCTTCCTAGCGAAGTAAAAAAATTCAACGAGTGGCTAGGTAGGTATTGAATTCTGTGTGGATTCGACAGTAAATTTGTTTACTGATTGCATCTGCCCCTTCTGCCTCCCAGTTAAAAACCATCACACACTCAGAAATCATGAATATTAATTTGACTTTTAAATTTGAATGGCAGTGAGCGGGAATCAGATTTTTTTTTCTTAGATTCAACAAATATTTTTGCATTTTTCCAACTGAGCAAATAGGATTTGTGAGACTATTCATCTGTTCTGCCTTCACACTCTCAAGTGTACATTAAGCAACTTCTTGGTGTTAGCAACAATTGAAGTCAGGAGGCTTTAATGATTTACATAAAACCTCTTGCATACATTGTTACAGCTTTGCTGCCTCCCCTAAAAAGTTGTTGTGACTGAAAACATTTTTCTGTTTAACCCCAGAGGGCTCATAGGTTTGAGGGTTTTTTTTATATCTGAGGCTCAGCTGTGCCACAGAGATGAATTCTGAACAAAGCAAACCCTGTGTGCCTGTGGTTGCTGCCTTGGATATAGCAGACCAGATGTAGATGCCTTCTGTAGGCAACTTTTGGCATTGCTAACTGAAATTCTGTTCCACTGGGCAAGAGAGTGATGATTTACATGTGCTTCTGCAATGTTTTGTATATGCTAAAAAGAAAAAAAAATTAAAATTGGAAAGCATGCACTGTATCCAGACAAAAACCCTCATCAGTGCTGTTCTTGCAGCATTGCAGATACCTTAATTTGGAATAAAAGTGGCTTCTGGATTTTGAGATTTCATTAATTAAAAAAAGGTGAGAGGGAATGAAGGAGTTGGAGAGAGAAAGGACCCAGTTTAAGGGTAACATTTCAAGTTTTTTGTTGATTTTCTTTCTTATAGTTGATATTTTTGCATTTTTTTCCTTTTTTTTTTTTTGCTACATATTGCAGCAATCCACTAGGAAGGCACAAAGCAGACAGATGCATGTAGGCCGAAATGGAATTTAAAAAGGAAAGTCAGGACTTCACAATTTAAACAAATATTTACTAGCAAATAATTATTAGCAAAGCTGATAAATATTTATTTGAGCTCAGCAACCCAGTAATATGCCCCACATGGAACAATTTTTTTTTCTGTGACTATGAAGGTCAAAACAGCATGTGGAATAATTGATATAGAGCCATCAACTCTGTCTCTGCACCCAAATGGAACAGGTTGGTTATAAAACAGCAAGTTTTGACCCTATTTTGTAGGTCTCTACCATGTATTATAGTAATGTGCTGAAAATAGCATTTACAAATTATTCAAACCATATGGTTACCCCTTCTAAATAATCCTGATTTTATTTATCTGCTGGTGTGGGAAGAGAAGTGCTTTGGGATATTGCTGGTGAGCAAGGATGGGGCTGTGCTCATTGCTTGCTGCAATTGGAGTTTTTGTCTCCAGTTCTCCATCTGCCTCCCTGTTGGTCACAGCTGTACGGTGTTCTGAAGATGTCTGTAAGCTGAAATCCTCTCAGAATGGTAGGAAGATTTCCCAAGGCATTTCTGTGATGTTCTCTTCATCATTTTTATTCTCAAAAAAAGGGCTTAATTTTCTGACTTTTCAGGCATACTTCCAATTTCATGGTAGTGTGCGCTTGGGAAAAGGTGATCTTGGTGGTTGGAGTTATATTTTTGCATGAGCAAAAGATTTAAGATACAGGAAGTTAGCAAGTTAAAAGGTTTTTGTTTAGTTTCTTGGCAATTTAAAATAAAGATTTAACTTAAATTTTTAATAAAGTTTTTGTTTGGTTGTTTTAAACAACCAGTTTATCAACTCTTGAATATACTGAGTGTTCACAAAATCTGCAGTAAATGGTAGAATGGTTAAAAGCATCCCCATTGAGAAGGAATTTCAGAAGGTTTTGCTGATTGTCCATTTTTTTGTGAAGGCATTAGTCTCCAACAGCTTTGATTTTTCTAGATAGCTGCTTCCAGTACCTTCCATAATTTTGCAGCTAATCCAACCTTCTCCTTCTTCCTTAATATTTTACTGGTTTCTTGAGAAAGTAACTGACAGACTCTGGCACCAACTTTTCCTCCACTGACATTCTTCCTTGCTGCTGCCAGATTTCCCTGTTTATTCCTTCATGTACAGGGCTCGCTTTCCCACTTCTTTGTTTAATCCGTGTCTCCTGCTGTCCTTAGATTACAACTTTGTTTTTGCCTTGCAATAAACACCAGGTTTGGTACAGCTTCCCTTGATCTCAGCTTCCCCTCAAGCACGAGATACAAACCCTCCTCCTACTTTTGCTCCAAGTTTCTATGTGCAGCATTGATTCCCACCTTTCAGTTTTCAGTTCTGCCATACCCTCTTGGGTCTGTGCCACTCTGATCTCTCTGTTTCATCTTTCCAGATGAACTCGCCCTTCAGCAAGTTCAGATTTTATCTTTGCGCTTTACACAAAACTCCTGTGCCTGTCTGATGGAAAATTTATTTTACATTACCATCATTAACTTCCATGGGCCTTATGATTCTATCAAGCACATGCTCAAGTGTTGTGTTAATAGAGGCACATTGGCTGGATGAGTCATCCCCTAAAATCTGTTCTCTTTTTCTGACTGTCCCTGGTTCCCAGGAAGGCCGCTACCACCTCGGTAACAGCGCTTATGATCCCAGTATTGTCCCTGCCTGGGGCTGGTACCCAGGTGCTCTGTTTTGGCAGCCCTTTAGTCACCAAGTTTTATACTTCCGACCCCTAAAGCCCTCTAGTTCATTTCAGTTTGTTCTTTCTGGTGATTAATTGCTTTCTGGCATGTGTCTTTTTCTCTAAGCCCTTTCTCAGGGAGAGAGTTGAGGTTTCACTAGGGCTGGCTTGGTGTCTAATTCTGTGCTGTGGAAGAGATAAAATGTTGGTGATCACTGTATGTGCTTATTTTCTCAGCCTTATCTGGTAGGCAGTCCAGCATTACTTTTAATTTAATATATAGATTTTTCTTCTCTGAGTTTTTTAATTGCATTTTGGGTCTGTGCAAAGTTTGAGCACAGACACAGTTTTGCAGCAGAGTTCCAGAATATGACAGGGATGCTGAGATGAACTGTGCTTATTCTGAACCTGTTGCCTACTAGTTTCATTTGGTATTTCCTAATACTGGAAGAGGCAAGTGAAAAATTTATCATTCTTTATTCTGCTTAAGAATTTTTAGGCTCTTTCCATATCTGCCCTAAAGATATTTTTCAGGCTGAAGATTGTTCAGAAGTCCTTAAATGCCTTTGATCATCTGTGTCACTCTTTGTACCTCTTTGTTCCACATCCTTATAAAAAGAGTGAGACCAGAATTTGCAGTGTTCTGAGAACACTACAGGTTTATTCCCTGGCACAATGAAATTTCCTAGCTCTCTTTTCCTTTTTGGTCTTGTGGATTATTCTGTTTTTAACAGAACAATGAGATGGCATTGTCATAAATTTTCCTAATACAATTCCATGAAGTCTTTCCTGAATAATACCTAGTTCAGACCTCATCACTGCATCTATAGTTAGTATATTTTTCCCAAATTTTTTGAATTATTCTACATAAATTTATGTTCAGTTTCATCTGTCTTCTTATTGCCCAGTCATGAAATATCATTAAGTATTTTGCAAGTGAGATTTCTATTTGCTGATGTTTCTCAGGGTAACTTAGGAAATTAAGGGAACAGGGGGTGAATAGTCAGTTTACAAAGCATACAAACAGTGCCAACCTGCTCATTGCCCTCCCTTCTTTTTTTTCTGAGTAGACCCTTCTCCTGTTATCATATCTCAAAGTTTTCCTTTTTTTTATCAAGCTTGTTCTCTTACTGTATTTTTCTTGCAAATTTAAAATTTCAGTTTTGGGGAACCAGAATAAGATGAAGTACAAGGTATGTTTTATGGTAGGAATGAACAGAAAGCCAAGAATCCAGGGAAACTTTCTGATGATTTATAAGAATGCATGGTATGACTTTGAATGTGTGCTAATTTTCCAGCATGTTCAGGAGATTTTAATGATAACACTTCAAACAGACAAAAATAATCTGCAGCTTTTTCATTATTTTGGGTTTTGTTATTTATTCCCTTCCTTACCTGCATGTCAATCAAACGTTTTGTAGGACAAATACAAAGACATATGTCCTGCCTTAGTATACTCATCAAATACTGACTCCAAAACCATCTCTATTTTTTATCTCCTCTACTGTTGGCACTGAAAATTGCCTGCTTGGCTCAGTTGCTCATGTAATTCCCTTTGCTCAAGACTGTAATATCATTTCCAAATTGTGTATGCTCCAGGACCCGCTGTCACTTTGAGCTTGTGGGTTACTTTCCTGGAAATTTAACTAAATAGCTGATCTGTGGTATAAGCTGCAACACATACTTCCATCTTTTCTCTGAGAATTCTCTTCTGTGCATGGATTGGGAAGATTACTTAAACTAACACATTGTGTAATATATATTGTTTCAGTGTGTTTGCTTGAGATTTTCCGATTTCTAAGACAGACTTTCTATTTGAGATTCAAGTTCAAGGTAAATTGGAAATAAAAAAATAGAAAGTGGCTTGGAGTTGTAATGGAAAACAATAATTAGCTCTTCAGAGTATTTTCCTGAAAATATTATTGCATGTTGTACACACACAAACACAGCCAAAAAAAGGATTACAATATTTGACATGCATTTCAGAAGCTGACCTAGGCAAACTCAGCACAGAGGATAAGATTTTTTCAGACTAAAAAATATTTTAGAGTGAAGATGTCTACCAACTGTAATAACTAGTACTACTAGAACATTACCTCTTTCTAGAATTAGATTGTATTTGATCTAAACTTGTAGTATTAGATTCTGTAGACAGAATCAGAGATTTGTTAATAAATGTCATCTCTACTTTTTAAAGGGCTTGAAAAAAGATCTTCAGAAAAACTTGTGGTCACTAGACTTAGCTTTACTTTTGCTTTACTGCTCAGCTTTGCAAAATGATAGTAATTATTTTTCTTCCTCTCTTAACAGGTATATCTTTAAGTTCAGTAATACTCACATTTAAACCAGATTAAAACTGTGTTGAAGATGAAAAAAATCAGCTTCAGAGCAGCAAAAGGAATTAGAATTTATATATTGTAGTCATGCCATTTTGACCATCAATAATTACACTACTTTTATGTTAATGTAGAAACCTCTTGAAAGAAGTATTTAAGCATTAATTATCTATTTACAAAAGAATGGCTTTGGAAATGCAGTGAAAAACATTGAGCTGTGCAGGGATTCAGAACAGATGTCAATTTTAAAAGACTGGGCATACTGAAAACAAATGTTGGTTTTTACTGCTGTTCTTAAATGTATGGTGGCTTGATGCATTTATACATCCAAGGCTCAGACACAGAAAATTGCACTGCAATGCACTCTCCCAGTATTTCTCCAGATCTGAGGAGTTAGGATGTCCTAGGAACTTCAGAATATTAAACTGGCTTCTGTGAGGAATATTTAAGTTGCATCCCTGTATTGGGAAGATGATCCAAAGTGACAATTTTCCACATACACCCCCATGCCAGTAGTGAGAAGCCGTAGAGGTGATAGGTGCTAAAGCATTGTTCCTTCATTTCCTCCTTCCAAACCCATGACCTTCTGGGGGATTTCTTGAACTTTGTATTAATGTTGAGCTTGCCTCCTTCCACTAATGCATTGCAAAGTACCCAAACTCTAGGATTCTGAGTCTGAGGTTTCATAAATACTGAGATCCCTGATCCTTCAAATGAGCAAGGGAATAAAAATACCTAGTCTTATCCCAGACTAGCAGACAAGGGTAGCTTTAGGAAGGCAGTGTTGCCCAGAAGTGAACAACCACAGAACTGGAAAGATCTTGGATGTGAGTCTGTGAACTGTCATTGCCTCTTTTTTGAAAGAGCCTGAGGAGGACAGGCAACCAAATTCTAGTTAGTCATCTTCAGATTTGACAGCCTCTTTATTTTTCCCCCTTGTGAAATTGTGAAAGTGATGCTTGATCCACCTACTACATGAATGTATTGGAGGATTAATTATTCTCAGCACAGCACTTTGAACACCTATTGTGCAGCACTGTACACAAACATTAAACATGGTTATTAGTGCTGTGCACCTCGTACGCTGACATGACACACAGCTCTTTGTAGTCTTCCCTTCCAGAAGGTGACAAGTGGGAGATGCTGAAAGCACCTCCGTGGGATCTAAAGATCTGAATAGGAATCTGTATCAGCGTGCACAGAGATCCATGTAGGAAGTGTAAAACGTTTTTTAATTGTTACTTTTTAACGCAGCTCCTTCCTTTTCATGGTCCCGAGATACAAGTTGTAACCAAAACTAGAATATTTCAGGGGGCAGAAAAGATGTGGTAGGAATTATATCTCCTCAGAAAATTTAAGACTATAACTATCCCAGGAAGCAAAAAAACCCCAAACAGAGTTATGAAAATGGACTGTGACTTACATAGTTAGTGATTTTCAAGCCATCAAGTGCCATAAGCTGAGGGGACACATCAAAGGAAGGTTCAGTCCAGGCAGACATTGCAGTTGTGCAATTTTTTAGACATCTCTTACAGACCACAGGTGAACAGAAGGTGCAGATCCACATAACCTTTTGTCTTGATTCAGTGCAGCTACTCTAATGGCCTAGTTATGCATTGGGCTGGTTCTGCATAATTGCAGGGTAATTAAATAAACTAGGCTAAAAGGAAGCCACTTTTCCTTTAGAAGTAATTTTGACCAATTACATGTGTGTGGGTGGGTATAAAGCACAGTATATCAAAGAGCCTAAGTTGGATTATAATCAGGTGTTTTTTTAGTTTGATTTGCCTTCGTCTATTTTTAAGGAATCCTGTTTTATCAACGTGAGCAGTGTTTTATGTGTTTGCTGTTTTAGTGTTTGGTATAATTACTGGCTTTTTCAATGCAAGAATGGATAGAACTGGAAGGTTACAGATGACTTCAGAGGGAGTGTTCATTTACAGTATTATTCCAGATTACACACCATACAAAAAGTATGTTAATGTGAATTTCCCAGACATCAGCACCAGTGTTTAAACACAGAACTGTCAAAAAGATGCTAAAAAGCAATCTGAGACAGTTATGCAGTCTTTCCACTGTATCACTCACTGCTGTATTCTAAAAGGTTGAAATGAGAGGGAAGAAGCACTAAGTGGGCACTTACATGATTGTCACTTCTTTTAATGAATACTAAAAATTTTGCTCAGTACAAAATACCAGGAAAGAAGCAAAACACATCTGCCTGTCCAGGTTTGCATTTAGCTCAGCAAAGTTGGGAGCTGATAACCACTGTGAGCTTCAGAGGAGGTCCAAAGTTGATAAAGATGCCTCACTTGGTACAAGACAAGAGGAGCCTGGAGTATGGACACCATGAGTTTGCTCTTGGATTATTTTCAGTGTTGATCTGGTTTACTTGGTTGATAATAGAACAAGATGAACCCTTAATAACACAGAATTCCACTTTGAACAAACTCAGCTGCAGAGAAATAGCAAAGAGACAGTGTTGCTCAGCAGGCTGCATTATGCAGCCTGTAGTCCAAGTAATGGTTCCCCAGCACTTCAAGTTATTTTGTAAAAATTATGTTCACCATAAAAAGAACCTACTGGAGTTTGGAAGTAAAAAATTGCTGCAATAATTCTGTAATTGGTGCATAAACATGCAAAAATTAGATGTTTGGTTGATTTTCTTAATTAGTAATCTGCAGTAATGAAAGGAATAAACAAAGATGTTCCTTGCTGAAGAAATATATATGTTCCTATACATATTATATTACCAGAACTGCTGTCATATTCTTATCCTGAACAAATGAAGGCTAAGAAACTTTCTGAGGAAGCTTTGCTGTAAACTGACAAAAACTGTGGATGAAGTGAAAATGTCTGTAAGATGATAACACATCTGGCTATATATAAGTTAAATATGATAACCTGAGCTTGTTGATAGTAAACTAATCTCAAATGATAAGAAATTATATTGATGGAGGAAATTTAGGGCCGATTTTTTTGTGTAATGACTTGTTCTGAGAGCAGAGCCACTGCTGCCTGACTTCTTGGATCTTGTCTCATAGATCTGCTGTGGGTTCCAAGTTGCCTCATTCCTTTGAAACCTCTCCTTCATATTGGGAATTATTTACCTTAGACACTTTCAGGGAATTCAAGGGAACATAATTACCTTTGAGGTCTTTATATAGTAAACGGCTTTTCAATTTGCTGGGCAGTTTCAGATAGATATAGAGTGACAAGCAGGCAGAAGTCTAAAGCATTGTACTTCTGCAAGTTACATATTTTCCCTAAGAAAAAAGATATCTTTTTCTAAAACTGCTAAATTAAGGGCAAGATATATTGCATATAAGGGGAGATTACAAAATGGAAAGGGGAAAATAAGGCAGGAGAGATAAAGAGTCATGGAGCCGAGAAGAAGGAAAAGGATGGGAGAAATCTCTTATTCCACATTAAGACAGAGGCTGACAGAGGTGGATGGTGGCTTGGAGCCCCATTCCAAATCGGCAGAAGGCAAAAGTTGAATGTGGACTGAAAGGGAAAGCTCAGAAGCCCAGGGCTCAATCTGAGCCAGTGTGTGTTTCTGATAGGATTTTGATTTGGAAATGTTTCATTCCAAATCCAAATAGGATGAAGTGGATAGAGGTTGATTATGGAGGAAAATAATTTTAGTTTCTTGCAAATTAAACATTATGAGAGTTAAAAAACCCAGCACTTACTTTAGGGGAAAAAAAGAAATTTTGCCTAGAAATGAAATTTTTATTCACCCCAAAATATTTTAAATGGACATTTTGCTTAATTTTCTTTTTTCCTTGGTAATGTCAGAAAGACTGTGAATTTCCAAATATAACCCATTCCATCCAAGTGGTATTTTAATACAGAAAAATATTTAGGTAAAATTTTTCCAACTGATTCTAGTTGCAGTTTATGGCCAGATTAGAGGCATATTTTAGCAGAATCTTCTCAGGTGCCAAGAACAGAAGGATCCCTGGACTTTGGACAAAAACACTTGCCTTATTTTGGCTGGTCAAAAGAACAGATCGGAGAAAAAATGTAACTTCCCCCAAATTCATAACTTTTCTTCTTTTTTTTCTTTGTTTGAAATTACATCTTTGACTCCCATAGCATATGTTCTTGCATGTGTTTCTTGGCACTCCTGAAGGGCAGATCTGTTTCTTACATGCTTCCTGCCTTATTTTTTTCTGGGGAATTAATTTTGTCCTGGATATGTGTGCAGGATTCCTGTGACAGCCATAATTTTTCTTTAATATCATTGTATACACAGAGCTTCTGTATTAATACTGAGTTTGCTACCTGCCCACCAGCAAAGCCATATGCTAGAATCAAATGTTAATTGGTTATCAGTTGGGGATTTAGTCCTACTCATCTGCAATTGGATAGTATGAGATACTTACACCAGAGTTAATGGAACATACTCTCTAGTCTTGTTAAATTGCCCGTCTGCCATAGATTTGTTCCATTACAATCAAAACACAAAATGAGGTTTGGATTTGGTTTAGCATTGGAGGCTCTTTAAAATTCTGGTTTGTTTTCCAGTGTGGATTGACAGGAATCTAGAGAATCAGGGAGGATGGAAGGGACCTCTGGAGGACATTGAGTTCAACCTTTTCCTCAAAGCAGGCATGGTTAGAGACCAGAACCTTGGCCTGAGGAACTCTGAGTGCCTTTGAGGGAGGAGATTTCCCAGCTGCTCAGGGCACCTATTTCACTTTTTTACCATCCTCATGGTAAAATTCTTTCCTTGTAGCATGTTCTCACTTGTGCCTGTTGCTGCTTGTCATGCATCTCTAAGAAGGACTCTCTCTTGCATTTACCTGGGCTCAGGTGGTTGCAGACCAGCAGCAGGGTCTACCCTGCATCTTCTTGGGATCTGAACAGCCTCAGATCTCAGTCTCTCATCCCAACCACCTTGGCTGCTCTCTGATGGGCTTGCCTCAGTTTCTCAGCAGCTTTCCTGTCACTGAAGAGCCCAGGATGAGACCCCACACTCCAAAGGAGGTCTCACAAGTGCTACGTGGTGGAGAAAGATCACTTCCTTTGTTCAGCTGGTTTCTGAAAACTCGGTGTGGTGACTAACACAGCCAGGGTGTCATGGCCACAAAGACTCCCTGCAGAGTCTTTTTGAGTGCAGTTAGTCCATCATGGGTGCAGCTGTGGGAACAACTGATGAACCTGGAAGCGTTTGAATTATCTACGATCAAGAGCTGTTGGGATAAAAAATGGGAATGTGTTTGTTCTAGGACTGTGCATAGGAACACAGCCTTACAACAGCTCTAAGATTATGTGCCCTTGGGGATGTCCTGCTCCTAGCCAAGGAAGCCAGGGCTACAAATTGTGCAGAAATCTGTTCCTTACACATAACTTCACAACAGCAGTGCCTAGGCAGGAACAAGATTTCAAAGATTTATACCTAAGTCCGACTTTGTAATTCAAGAGCCCTTGGAGTAAAAAGCAAAGCACATTCTAAAGTCTTCCAAGGAGCAAAGTTTGAACAAAACATTGCTAAATCTATGAATAAGCAGCAGAAAATACCCTGTTAGTAAAAAAATTAAAATTTAAAAGGTAAAAAGTGCAGTTAAGGAGACAAAGAAAAGGAAATATTTTTACCAAATCCTGGTGTGGAATGAAAGAATAAAACAACTGAGATGCATACTCATCAAAAACACGGTTGTTAATTGAAAAGCTGACAGACCTGTAACTACAGCAGTGCCTCTGGCCGCCACCATAATAAATGTAACTGTACATTTAGAGTAATTTGCTAATTTGCCTAAGTAACACCCACAGACAGCAACATGACATAAATACATTAGTGGAAGCAACAACTATAACCAGCTCATACAGGTTCTTGGCTGCTAGATGGATGGATCAGATGAGCTGGAAAAGATTTACCAAACAGAACAGAAATGGAGCTGGTAACGACATTGTGGGATACAGGATTTCTTTATTCCTTTAAGGCCTGAAGATGCCCATACATGTTGCAGCATGTAAATAACATTTTTAACTTGTGTATGTGTGCACACACCTGGAAAGCTTGTACAGGTGGAGTACACATCTGCTAAATGCCAAGTGTTTCAGAAACAAAACAAAGAAGCCTTTCAGGTAAATCATTGAATCTTGAACATTTAACATGTAATTATAAATATCTGAAAAGAGTTTTTGGTAAATATTATAAAGACATGTATGTATTTGGTCCATAGGAAAGACTGGAACCTGTACCATCAGCTTTCCTAATACAGGTGTTCCAAGTGTCTGAAACTTGTATTTCAGAATCACCCACGTCTTCATCTGGCAAAGTTCATCTGTGTCACCTCCCTTAGGCTAGCACTGTTCCGTCTTCTGTTTCCATAGCTCTGAATCACATTGTTGCATTTTATTCTGAAGTCCTACTCATGCCAACTTTTGCCATTGCATATTAACTGGTTTTTTGTGTTCTCTAAATAGCCTGCCTCCAGGTTAAACTTGGGCCATCGCTAAGGATTTTTATGTTATCAACAATGCATTTCTAAAATTAAAATCCCAAAAAATTGCTGTTACGCAAGGCGGGTTTAATTTTCAGTAAAATATTTCTTTCTGGTCCCAATCTCCTCTTCTGACCGTCTTGATCCTGATACAAATTAACAGTGCAGAAACAAAGCTAATGAATGCAGCTTTGCACAGTTTCTCTCTTTGTTTCTTCCAGATGTGCTTAGGAGGTTTGTGCTGAGCTGTTTGAGACAGGCAATGCCAGCTCTCAGGGGCAGAATCCAGTGAATAACCAAATGCAGAGTCAGGTGAAAAGTTTCTGTTTCAGTGCTGCTCTCAGGAAGAGCCCACGTGTGTGGGCATATATATTCTTGCCTTCATCAGGAGGTTGTTCTAAGGTTTTTCACTAAATACGGGTTGTAAAATATTCTTGAACATGAGTCACTTTAAATTATAGTCTGCGGAGCTAAGGGAGTCACTGAGAAAATGGAGCAGGAAAAAAGCCATGGGATAGAGGCAAAGAGTGAGATTTCAGTGTGGGATGTGGATTTTTGACAGCCAAACTTGCTTGAAGGCTTGATATTAATGTCAGGGCAAAGACCCCTCTGACCCAAGTTCTGAGTGTCAGTACAGGCTGACAAAGACCTCAGCTCTGGGAGAAGAGAGCTGACATGATTTTATGAAGCATTACGGCTGATCTTCTTTGAACCCTAATTTCTGTCAAAGAGTTATCATCACTGTCACAGTAAATGATACTTGCAGCACAAATGGCAATTAACTAGAAGTAAATAGTAGAGCAGAAGTCTGCAGACTGGTTTTTAAGGTTGATGAGTTGAAAGTAATTTCAACACATTAATGCTAAGCATGCTAAATCATAGTGTGCCATGAAAAAGACAGTAATGTCATTTACCTGAAATCAGCAGGAATTACAATAACATGTAGTAGGGGTAGGCTCGATTGTTTCAAATATGTGAGCATATTACAGGAACCGATAACACTTTGTCTATCTGTTTGCTTTTATCAGATTTTTCATAAAACAAGTAATTTGTTTGTTTTTCACTGTTTTAGGTAGCCTGCCCTATGAATACAAGATTGTGATAGCAGGAAATCATGAATTGACCTTTGACCAGGAATTCATGGCTGACTTAATCAAGCAGGACTTTTACTATTTCCCCTCTGTTTCTAAGCTGAAGCCAGAGAGCTATGAAAATGTACAGTCTCTTCTAACAAACTGCATCTATCTTCAAGACTCTGAAGTGACGGTGAGGGGATTCAGAATATATGGCTCCCCTTGGTAAGCAGGTTTTTAAGCATATATAAAAAATATTGTTGATTGCTATCACATCAGCCATTTTGTCTGCATCAGCTGTATTTGGATTGCTGTGTTAGGAAGAAAAGTAACACTCACATTGATAAAGTTTTTATATTTTCTTGTAATTAATCATTTCTGTGACAAAATAATGTACTGTACTGTGGGTATGGTTAACCAAATAATGATGGGAAAAAAAGATGGTGTGCTCTTCAAACTCTCAGCCAGGAGCAGTTGTTTAACAGTCCATGCAGGGGGCTTTTGTGTCATAAAATATGTTTTCTATCCTTAGTGAATTTATTTAATTACAGGTTAATTTTATTGCAAGGGTACATTCTTTTGACAATTTCCATCCTACAGAAAGTATTGGAGGTTCATTAGTGTGCACAGTAGTCACTTAACTCAGCAAGCTTATTTCAGCTACTCTGAAGGTCTTTTATTGCATATCCCTCAGAATCTTACTTTCTTTTATAAAGTAATAGCTTTCCTCAAGGTCTAGCTGAGCTTCTAAAGTCAACAACTCAGTGGCAGCTTAATATTTCATGGATTTTGCTCTACTGCATAGTGATCACTTAGAACCCTTGACAGTATTGAAGGCAGATGGACTTTGGTTCCTGACTTCCTTGTATGTGCTGCTTCTGTGTCTCTTACTAATGTCCCATTCCTGTTTATTATGTCCGCTGATGGGCCTGTAAATTGGATCTTTTGTGAGCATTTGGTACATGTTTAAAATAAGTTAAAATGTATTTTAAAAGGCATGGTTTTAACGGAATATATTATTCTTCCTTTCAACATCACATCAGGCTGAAATGTAGCAAACAAGTTGTCAAACCTGATGCATATACCCTGATGTGAATTTTCAGTGTGAATAAACTGTGAAATCTCTTGGATTTTTTTTCTTTTTTAATGAAATTTGGCTTTTTCCCATTTGGTTACTTGAGATGGGTGTTAATTTTTTCTGAGCTTATTATTCTACATTTGTCTAGATTAGTTTCTCTCTTAAATGCACCCTTCTCTTTCTCCCTTTCAGACTTCCAGATCTTTCTGGTTTTTTTCAACCTACCAACCTGCTGTTTTATAGTTCATCTTCCTCTTGTGTGTACAATGTATGCAGTCAATGTGCATTTTACTTAATTTTCCAAATTATTTGGGAAGATGTTAGGTGGTATCAGTTCCAATATTAACTTCTGAGAAATGCCACTTGGCATCTTTTCCCATTTTGATGTTCAACTGTAAATACTGTAATTATGCTCTGTTTACAATATGTCTGGCAACCTCATGTCTTCATTGCAGTGTTGGTAACCAGGCACCATATTTCCAGTGTCAGTAATAATTTTCCAGGCAGTGAAGTACCAAAAGTTGCATGGAAGTCTAGAAAAATGAAATTAAAACAAAATACTATCTATAAAGTAGCACTACATAGAGGCTAAAGAGAACCACTTGAACTTTCTGTGTGTGATTAGATCTGCAAAACCTGTTGAGAAAACCTTTAGTCCACCCACTAACCCATAAATAATGTTTGTGTAAAATCAGCTCTGCCACCTTCCCTTTGTGGCAAATCCTGTCACTCTGCACAAGTTGCCTGAGCTATCTGCCATGATCTATCCTTCAAGTAAAAAGAACACTTTCCATCTCTTCTGCAACTCCAGGTCATAGCTACACTTCCACACTCCATGTTTTACAACGCTGCTAAATCATCTCCCACTCCTTTATGGTCCAGGAAGTTGAGTGTTGCGAGGTCTCCTGAAGATATTTGCTTTCTCCATCTGGGAGAGAGTCTTGATGAAAGTCTTCCAGCCACACTGAGTTGTTTTGTTCACTATTTAGCAAGGCAGAATGAAGTTTCCATGCCAATTGATGACACGTCCAGTGGAAACATCAACAGTAGCAATAACAGCCCTTCATCAATCTATCAGGGCAGCAGATGCAGTCCCATCAGCCAGGTCACCAGTCAAAAATCTTGGGAAGACAAACAGCTCTTGTGTGGGGGGTTGACTAGCTGCTGCTGGATTTCAGGCTGCAGTAGACTCCTGTGCCTAGTGAGCACCACTGTTCTTTGGCATTTCTGTTGCTATGCTTTGTTTGCCCTAAAAGGAGACGTTTGTCATATCCTCTCTGGGAAATCAATCTCAGTTTCTTTCTACATCATAGTAATGTAATCTCTAAAAAGGTAAAGAAATTTGCTGAGCTGTAAAGTGAATATTTTTTTTGAACTAGCATTAAAAAGCTTGTCCATTAGAAAATATTTATGAACATAGTCAAGACTGTCCACTAGAAAATATTTACAAACATAGTCAAGACTTCACAATTTTAAGTTCTTTAAGGTCTCAGAACTCCATAAGAAAGTCAAATTTCATGCAGTTGCTTGTCTAATATCCTAAAATAATTTTCTTTTTCTGTTTTAAATATATGCACCTAAACTTTCCATTTCTAGTTGCAGCGCTGACCTTCTGTCTTACATCACCTTTTGTAGAAATAATTGGAAGCTAGAGATATCCCTCATTCATAAATCACGTTGATCAATAGTTGCAATGTACTTTGAGAACACTGGAGTAAGGTCTGAATGAAAGCCAAGCAGCATTAACTTAGTGTCTTTTACCTGTAGCCATTTGCATTTTTATAGATAACCTGTACACATTAGATTATACTTCTATTTAAAATGTTTTAGTTGCAAATTAAACCATGAGAGCTTGATTAGTTTGTATAACACGCCAGTCTCTAAGGTCTTTTAAATATGTACCACTTGTGTGTGGTTAAATATTTTAATAGCACTTGGTATTTCGTCCTCTATTATTATCTAAAACCAAGTAGTTATTTTTAATTTCACAGAAGAAATGGGACAGTGTTTTGTCTTAGAAACCAATGCTCTAACTCTCCTGGGCTCCAAGGGCAAGAATTCAAGTGCTAGATTGAGCCTCTACTCACTAACAAAAATTTAACTGTCTTAATTGTTAATTACACAAGTATTATCATTGAGCAGGGAGCAGCCATTTTGAAATGCCACTTGCAATGCACGAAAGCAGATCCTTAGGAATTAGTACTTGCAAAAGCATATCTTGGACAATGGATTATCAGGATAGATGATAAGGAGGAGAAGTGTGAAAACATTAGAAGTTTCATGAGAAACGCAGGAATACCAAGATTTTAAATGTGTCCAGGGCAATGCTGAATGCAGTGGGTAGCTGTTTGGCCTAGGGGCATGATGCTTCTCACAGTGCTTATGGAGCTGGCTGCCAGATCTGGATGGATGAGCAGGGCACCAGTAAGAATGCAATGTGCTTCAAATAATCCCAGGATGGCTCAGGCTGGAAGGGACCACACTGGGGCAGCTGGTCCCACCTCCCTGCTCCAGCAGGGCCATCCCACAGCACAGGGCACAGGATTGTGTCCAGAGGGGTCTGGAATATCCCCAGTGAGGAGACTCCACACCCTCTCTGGACAATCTGTTCAGTCCTCAGTCACTGCACAGGACAGAAGTTCTGCCTCCTGCCCTGGTGGAACCTCCTGGGCTCAGTCCCTGCCCGTTCCTCTGGTGCCATTGCTGGGCCCTGCTCTGACCCTCCCTGCACACAGGGACACCCAGGGCTGAGGCCCCTCTCAGCTGGGGCTCCTCTCCAGGCTGGACAGCCCCAGCTCCCTCAGCCTTTCCCTGCCAGAGATGCTCCAGGCCCTGAATCATCTCCACAGCCTCCACTGGCCCTGCTCCAGGAGCTCCATGTCCCTGCTGTCCTGAGGAGCCCAGGACTGGACACAGCACTGCAGATGTGCCACACAGGGCTGGGCAGAGGGGCAGGATCACTCCCTGAGCTGCTGGCACTGCTCTTCTTAATGCACTTGCTTCAGTACAGCACAGATGCTGGGAACTGTTGGATCTTCTTCAGTATAAAGGCTGGACACCCTGATTTATTTTTGCAAAAACAAGCCACAGGAAAATGCACTCTGGTTTCATCCCAGCAAAACCCAGGGAATAGCCAGAACATATTCACAGACCTGGAAACAATCTTGGGCACACACCACCTGTAGTTGCTGTGAATGTAAAAGAGAAGACTTTTGTTTCTCAATAACATTTACTGTAAAATGGAAAGCTTCTAGTTGAAAAGTACTATTAAACTCCCCTTTTGTTCTGAACTGTTATGAAGATAGACAAACTGTCAGATAGAATAACTCAAATAATTCTGTGTAATAATTCCATATAATGTACTTGGGACTGTTAGGATTCCCAAGGATGAAGCCATTTTCTAGAGGGTTTTAATTTATTTTTCAGTAACAACAACAACAAAAAGTCATGTAATAGAAGCAAAAATATAGCCAGCAGGAACACCAGAGAGGTGGCAGAGAAAACACCCTTAGGTGTTTCCAAGACTTGGCTAGACAATCATGGCTGACCAGATCTAGTAGTGGTGAGAGGTAGTGAGTGGTAGGTTGGACAGGAGATCTCCAGAAGTCCTTTTTGAGCCACCTTTCTGTGATTCTGTCAATCCCACTCTGGAGCTAGAACTGTGTGTGAGACACACACCTGAAATGGGCAGGTATTAACAAAGGCCTTGCAACAGGGAGTTTGCTGTTGTTATCACACTCACTACAAGCAGTAGATGGTCCCAACAGGTGCTTCAGAAGTCAGGAAGCTGGGATAACAGTGGAAGTTTGAATTTGGATTTGAAGCAGAAGGTCTTTGTCATCAGACAGTGTTCTTTGTTATCAGATAGGGTATTAACTCTATGATGACATCATTCATGGAAAAATACTAATAATTTATTAGTGAGTATTTGAGTTACAGATTTTCAGCCTTCTATTGTAGTTCATCACTCCCCCCCAGTACTATGTTGCAGGTAAGAGTTTTAGTATTAGCCACAGCTTGAAGATAGACTATACCATCCACTCTTGTTTCTGTAACTGCCAAAGATTTTAATTGCACAATTACACACTGTGTTTGCACAAAAAGACCTGATGCATTCAGTGCACAAGATCTGCTGTGCTTGCTGAACGAGTCCACTGTATATTAATCCTTTTACAGTTCTTATTCAGAAATGCCCTGTAAAAAACAAATGCCTATAAAGGTGCATGTGCAATTATGTATGGACATGAGAACAGGTCTCTGAGGTTTGTAGAAAAGATGTGCATCTGCTAAAGGACTGTGTGTATGCTCTGATCTGGTGGAAAATGGTGAGTGGCCTTGCTATTAAGAAGTGGATGATTGTGCATTAGTGACAGGATAAGAGTACACATTTTACTTGATGGTGCAAAAGAAATGCAAGTAGCAGAAGGAGAAGATCTTCTTCTAGCTTTCCATAATAGTTGTAAGTAGATGTATACAGCTGCAGGAGAAACTTTGGTCCTCCTGCTTTCAAACAGGCAGGCAAGGTGGCAGGAGAGCATGTTATCTCTTTCAGCACTTTTTTTTCCATTTTCCACCATGTGGGAAAGGAAGGAACAATTACAACTCTCTTGCAAACATATGACAGTTTCAGTATTCTAAATGACATATTGGTCTGGATAACTTAAAGAATCCCTTTTGGATGAGATTGCCTCCAGACTCTATCCAGAGTGGATTTTTACTTGGCTTCAATTTTCTGGAGGGATCTATTCCTATGAAACAGAACCTCATTTTTCTTTTTGCAGAAGTAAATTTTTTTCTAGTGTCTATGTATTCTCATTTCCTCCTTCGTTCTTTTGTTAAAGGCCTTCTGAACTCCAGAAACTCCTTATTTCCCAGACAGGGAAGATGTGAGAGTAAATATTAAAGTCAGCCTAAAAAGGCATTTGTGACCATTTGTCCTGCAGTGACAGATGCCTGGGCTGGACTCCTGGGGTTTTGTAGGTTTCCTCCAATGGAGCGTTGACTAGATTTGGCCTGGCATGTTTACACATGGATCAACAGCTCTGGTGCCACATTATTTTTCCAAAATTGGGAACTGAGGGAAGAAAGTTAAGGTATGTGGGAAGCAGTTTCTTTCTGTTCAAGTCTTGTTTTTATTGAGTTTAGCAAACTGGCTGATGCTCATCCCATGAGCTCTGGCTTCATCAGAGAAGATGGATTAATTCCTTCCAGTTTAAAGAACATCAACATGTAGGTTGCATTAATATCAGCCCAAAGCAGCCTTGACAGGGACATTATTCTCCAAATCATCATCCTCCTTTGGCTGGAGAGCTGGAAATTGGTTCTAACCTGTTGTCCCTTTCTTGGTGCACTGCAGTTGTCTGGACTATTCCAGCCAAGTGTCTTTACTCAAGTTGCGCATCCAGTGTGGATGCACAACTCTTGTCTCAGTTGTTATTTTCTTGTCTGATTTGTGTTTTATCGCAGAGTAGGTGACTTTGTTATTTGACTCCTTGTCAAATGTTCTCTTTCTTCTTTCTGTGTGTGCATGCACGTGTGCACATGCACTTCCATAGAAAGGCTGGTAACTTCCAAACTGAGGCAGCCTTATTTTGGTTCCACACAGACTCCAGGCCTAAGTCTCCATTTCAGTGCCTTCCTCCTCCATCTTTTCAAGAACAGCTTTTCATTCCTCACTGAACTCAGTTTCCATCAGCAAAGATTTATAGATTCATTTCATGAGAGGGACACGCTTTCATTTTGCCAGTGATGAATCACCTAATGTTTACTTTCTGGGGCCTTGTACACATTTTTAGTCATTGAGGTGAACATCAATTAAAATGAAACTGTATTAAAATAATATATTGACTCCATTTAACATAATAAACCTCTCAAGCTGGGAGTGTGGCTTCCATATAGAGCAGCAGCAGCAGCAGCAGCAGCTCAAGGTGTTACATTGTGGGTTTCACTCCCCAGAATTCACAGAAAAAACTTCTGCCTCAAAGTGGCCATTCCAATTCTTAGTTCTTATGTCCCCTTTCAAATCAAAAAACCTATTTAGCATCTTCCACATAACAAAAATATATAGGGAATCAAATGTTTTATTACTGGACAAAACCACACTAGATGTTTTTCTTAATAAAATACTTGATCCTTTTATGTTCTTTTTGTGCTGCACTCTCACTTGGTCAAAAGATAAAAATACAAATAACTGAAGTGCACTTACTTCTGTATTGTTTCCTGAGGAAAATTCCCTCTAAAACACTTCCAAACTTCAGATTAAGTACATTTCTGAGCAGGTGGTTTGTTTCTGTGTCTGTGCTACAGTTTTGTTTGGATGAATGCAGAAATCCTGGATGTTGATGAATTATAGACTGCTGGGTTTTGGCTGCTCAGAAATGTTTTAAAAGTGGTAGATGTTCCCTGATTGTTAAAGTTGGGAATTATTTGGAGTTGTTTTAATTAGTGACTTTGAGGCAGGCAAAAGGAGTAATTTAGGTAGACTTGACATGGTTCTTGAAAAAACTGAAAGTAGTCAATGGGAATAATAGATTCTACTTACTATTTAGAAATGAGGCATCTCAGATTTCAGAAATTTTTGAGAGAAATTTGGCATCTAAGCCTACTTGATGTGGCTGTTTTACTGTGGTGAGAATGCTGAAGATATTTTATTTCAGGCATTCAGTATAAGGTAGGTAAGATGTGACAGATGTGTAAGAAATAGCAACATGTTCAGAAGAGAAAAGTTCATCATCCTGTTAAAATATATTATCAGTCTGAGGCACATAGATACAGGTTTAATTGTATTTTAACAGAATGCTGGAGGGATATATTTTTTCCTCTTTCATACTTACAAGAAGCCATTTTCCATTTTGGAAGTGATGCTTCTAAAACTACTTAAAACCACACTGCACTTGGAGTTTAGTCTGCAGCATATGGAAGATCATAAGCATGGTTTTTCCTGCAAAATTATTCTGATCTATTAAGCTCAGCTGTTCAGGGAAACTGGTGTGGAGAACTGAACAATACTGAACTTCTGGAGTGTGAAAGGTCTTCCAGTGGCAGAAAGTGAGATTTAACATCCTGGAGGTTTTAGCATCAGGAACGGATCACTGGATCATTGTTCTCCTTATTTTTTCTTTTGTTTAACAACAACAACAAAAAATAGCTTAAATTGGTGCATTTGATGTGATAAATTTGTCTTGGAAAGCATTTAATTTTCTACATGACTTGAAAATACAGGAGACGTGAATGTCATTCAGCAGGCTCTGAGTATACAGGTGCTACTGCTTGTGTGAGCAATCATACTGAATTCAGGAGAGGTCTTTTTAATGAATGCTTCCATATAAATTAAGTGACTGAAATGAATTAGCAAAAATCGTTAACATTTCTGAAAAAAGTGCATGGGAGAAAATAGAAAATTTTTAATTCCAAGTGAATTTTCTATATTACATTGAATGAGTATAGTTATTATTAACTATATAAACTCTGCAGTAGGTATGTGAACAAATGAAAATGTAAACCGAACTACACCTATCGTAGTCCATAAATACCATCACAGTCAAACCAATAAATTCTAGTTATTAGGTATTCCTGAGTCACAGCAGTTTAGAATATCACTTTTTTTATTCTTTTCTTGTTGATGAACATTCCAGAACATGTTTTCTCTCAAATAAAATTTCTTCTCAGCATTGCCTGGGGCTGAGGAGTCTGGAACAGTTCAATCCCAGAGCATCACAACAGAGGAAAATCAGTACTTTAGACACCTCTTGCCTGTTGTATATTAGGCATATGGACCAGTTCCTTAACACATTTCACTGTGACCTCTTGCAGGGGGAGTTTAAGCAGTTAATGAAGCCAAAAGTGCTTTGCATTCAGTTTGCAGTAGAGCTTTCCACTGTGTCTGTACAAGTGTGCAGGACATACACATGCATGTATGCTGAATATAGACCAGAAATTATGTTGATTTCAACATAACAATTTTGGGCAAATACTATTTCTTGTAATGTCTGAACACTTTGTGTGGCTTTGGATATCTTCATGTGAGTGGAGATTTGCATTTACTTGCTTTTCGATGTTCCTCATTTTAGTTAAATTTGAGAGCAGTTGAAAAATATATTGCTTTAGTTTAATTAGCTTGGTAGGAAAAAGTCCTTTCTTGGGCAGTAATTATTAGTTGTATATTATTAAAAGGAAGTAGTTCACGTTCAGTTACTTAGCAGAAATAATTGAATCTTCTGATCCAGTAAACTAGCTCACTTTGGATTCAGCTGGTTTTTAATTTAAGACCTGTAGAAGAGGAGACCTGTAATCTCACTATGGGGAATTGGCTTCACTTTCTTGCAGTCCATAAACCACAAAAGTGAAATTGCTATCCACCACAGCAGTTTTCTCTTTATTTTTCACATTTGCTTGAAAGTTTAATTTTATGAGACAGAGCTGATTTTAAAGTTTAAAGTGCCTTTTTTGTTGCTGTTGTTTTGCTGCTTTCCTCACCATTTTCTTTTTCTCCTTGAACAAAAGGACTACCAGCTCTATCTGTAGTCTGAGCTGTAGTCCCAGACAGCAGCAATTTCAGGATGTTTCAAAGATGTAAACACAGTTGGGCACTGTGATGAGCCCCTTGGCAATATTCCAAGAGAAACACAAGTAGCCAACTAGTTTGGAGTGGGTCTATGTGGAGCTGATTTTCAGCTGGAGTAGCTTGGCAGTGCTCCACCAGCTTTCGAGCCATTTACACCTGGTGAGAATCAGCCTCCCTACTCCACAGTAGCTTGTATGTGTGCATTTTCCCCAGGTTTTAACACAGTAAAGGTGTTACTACATCAAGAAGGAAATGGTGGCTCTACATGAAGAAGTGTAAATAGAGCCACTGGCACAGGAACTAATTGTAACAAAACTCTCTGAGTTCTTTCTCTTTTCCCTGACTGGATTTTAAGGGGAAAAGTAATTTACCACTTCTGAAACTGTTTTAACATCAGAACACTTCCTTTGGAATTACTGATCGTAAATTATTTCATTTAATAAATTAGCATTGTTTAAAATGAATTAAAATGAGGATTTTTCTTCACCACTAAGAAAGAAGAGAAAATTGGAAGCAATCATAGAATTGTTTAGGTTGGGAAAGGCCTCTAAGATCAGGTCCAAACATAAAACAAGCACTGCCAGGGCCAACACTAAACCCTGTTCCTAAGATCTACACATCTTCTGAATCTCCGGGGCTGGTGACTCAACCACCTCCCTGGCCAGCCCCTTCCAGTGCCCACAGCACTGAGTGGCACGTCCAGTCATTCCTTGGATGGGGACTCAACCACCTCCCTGGGCAGCCCCTTCCAGTGCCTGGGCACCCTTTCCATGACAAAATTCCTCCTGATGTCCAACCCGAACCTCCCCTGGCACAGCTTGAGGCTGTTTCCTCTCATCCTGTCCCTTGTTCCCTGGGAGCAGAGCCTGATTCCCCCCAGCTGTCCCCTCCTGTCAGGGAGTTGTGCAGAGCCAGAAGGGCCCCCCTGAGCCTCCTTTTCTCCAGGCTGAGCCCCCCCAGCTCCCTCAGCCCTTCCTGGTGCTCCAAACCCTTCCCCAGCTCCGTTCCTTTCTCTGGACACACTCCAGCCCCTCAATGTCCATTTCTTGTCCTGAGGTTCCCAGAAGTGCCCCAGGATCTGAGGTGTGGCCCCAGCAGTGCCAGCCCAGGGGACAGTCACTGCCCTGGCCCTGCTGCCACACCATGGCTGGCACAGCCCAGGTGCCATTGGCCTCCTGCCCCCCTGGGCACACCTGGCTCCTGTGCAGCCGCTGTCCCCAGCACCCCCAGGGCCTTTCCCAGCTTTCCAGCCCCTCTGCCCCAGCCTGGAGCTGCAGGGGGTTGGTGTGACCCAAGACAGGACCGGGCCCTTGGCCTTGTGGAATCTCAGACCACTGGCCCGGGCCCATGGATCCAGCCTGTCCAGATCCCTCTGCAGAGCCTTCCTGCCCTCCAGCAGATCCACACTCCCACACAGCTGGGTGCTGCCCATGAACTGACTGGGTGTGGCCTTAATCCCCTTGTCCAGATCATCAGTGAAGACATTAAACAGGACTGGCCCCAGAGCTGAGCCCTGGGGACCCCACTGGTGCTGGCCCCACCTGGATGTGGCTCCATTCCCCACCAGCCCGGTTTTGTACCCAGTGAAGCAGGGCCCACCCAGGCCGTGAGCAGCCAGTGTCCCCAGGAGAATGTGTGGGAGACAGTGTCAAAGGCTTCCTAAAGTCCAGGGAAACACAACCACCTTTTCTTCATCTGCTGAGGGGGTCACCCTGTCACAGAAGGAGCTGGGTGGGTCAAGCAGTAGCTGTCTGTCCCAAACCCACCTTGGCTGGAGCTGATTCCCTGGGTGTCCTGTGATGACCCTCAGCTCTTGGGTAGATCCCATCCAGCCCCCTAGACTTGGGTGTGCCTCAGTGTCAGTGGTGTAGCAGTCACTGACTCTTTCCCCCTGGATTATGGCGCTCCATTCTGCTCCCTGTCCTTGTCTTCCAGCTCAGGGGCTCTGTACAATGAGAACAACCAGCCTGACTGTTAAAGAGTGAGGCAGAGAAAGCATTGAGTACCTCAGTCTTTTCCTCATTCCTTGTCACCATGTTCCCCCCTGTATCCGATAAAATATGGAGATTCTCCTTGGCAATCCTTTTGTTGCTGAGGTATTTATTTTTTTACTGTCTTTTTCATCAGTAGGCAGATTAGACTCTATCTGGAAATTGGCCCTTCTACTTTTTTCCATGCATAACCCACAACATCCTTGTAGTCCTCTTGAGTTTCTTGTCCTTCTTCAGAAGTTCCTAATTTCCCTTTTTCAGACAAAGCTTTCCGGATATTACAACGCAGGGTTGCACCTATGTGTTTCAAATATTTCTAATTGTGTAATCTACATCTGATAAGTACATTTTTAAGGTATCTCAGATTCCTAGATAGCTGAAGGATAACTGTTAAACATGTACATTTTTGGTATAGAAAGCTATATTGCAGCAGTTTGTTTCCACCACTGCACTGTGGAGTGAATTTGGAGTGAAACAGAAATATAGAATTTAGGATTGCTTGGATTTTGTTCACTTCGGGTAGACACATGGCATATGAACTATCAGTATGTGTTTTTTTTAAACAAGAAGTAAGTTCATCTGTTGCTAGATTGGAAACATTAATAATAATACGCTTCATGCATATATGCACACATGTTGCATTAATTTATTAGTTTTGGAAGCGTTTTCATGCTTGTTTAAATCAAAATGGATTTAAATTTTCTAAGTAAAAGAAGGTTAAAAAAAATTAAAAGGGAGGAAAATCAGAAAAGAACTGGCAGACAGTTAGTCCATATGGCCTGATCGCTCCTGGTATTTTGAGACAAGAATATAAACCTGGTGAATTACTAGAGGGAGTAACTCTTGGGCCTGACTGTAACTGGGGCCTCAGTAACTCAGTGGCTACTGTGAGAGCCTTTTTTGTTGTTTCTCAGGGCACCTATTACATATCCTACATATTTTAGTCATGTTTCATCTGAGAGAGCCCCTAAAAGGGATATTCCATCTCCTCAGGTGGCCAACACCTGCAGCGTCTTAGCAGACTATAGCAAACACCAGCTAGCTGGAAGTGAAGAACATTCTTTTTCTTCAGCTGTCTGGGCATCTGACAGTGAATAACCATAAAGATGCCATGCATAGATGGGCATCAATTTTTTTTTTTCCTTCTGGGTTGGCCCCTTCTTGGCAGGTTTTACATTTAAAATGAGATGGTGACTGAAAACAGAGGGGCAGTTAATTCCTCTCCTAACCCTTCTTTCTGTGGCTGCCAGCTATCAGTATCTCAAATATGGGCTGGATAACCTGGCTGTATCTATAGTTTTACATCCTGAGAATTCAAGAGACTGGGGGAACAGGCTCTGAGATATCAAGAACTCAAGACCTCATCTCTGCATTAAATCCCTAAGACTGTTCTGAAACTGTGTACAGTTCTACATCTGCACCCTCAGCATTGAATCTTTTGACTAATTATTCCAAATTAGCTTCTACCTTTGTTTGCTTTATTATTTTTTAAAAATATCAGATGGGGTATAATCATTTGCTTTCCAGAAGAATGAGATAAACTATCTGCATTTGGTACTGGCATATTTTAAATTCAGTCTTTCATTAATTTTCCTCCTTACCTGTTACCTTCTTGTTTTCTTATTATGAAGATAAAGTAGATTTCATTTTATTTTTCATTGTTTTATAACAGATTAATGTTTAGAAATGATCAGTTCCTATTAGTCATAGCTCATTCTTTCTTCTTTGCAGTCAGAGCTGTATGAAATCCTTTACTAAACAAAAGATGAATGATTTCATGTGTAACTCGAATTGCAAGAGAAATAATTACTGACAAAGGGCCATACTCAGATTTTTATCCTTCTTTCCTTTTGTGAAAACAATAATTTAATTTGATTCAGAGTTCCAAGAGTGACAACCTTGGATGCAAAGCAGGTAAGGCAAACTTCCCCATGGAAGCAGAGTTGTGTGTCATGGCCAGTAGAGGATTTGAGTTGCATCATCTCCATTTATTAGTTAGTATAAGGCCTTAACTTTCATTTAAAAAGATCTGGCTTCAATATTAAGAATGAAAAAAATTTCTTTTTTGCATGGTTTAATTCTTTTTGCCCACTGCTATTCTCTAAAAATCACACCACCCTCTCCTCTCTTACATGGAAGTTACTCATAATATAAATCTTCTCATGCTCTTGAAGATTTCTGAAACATGTTTTTCCTTACATTTCAGTTATGTTTGGCTCAGATGCCCACGTACTGAAAGAAATTTCAAAGCCTATAAACAAACAGTGCCCTGCCAGTCAGTCTTAGCACCAATGGCCTGATAGCTGCTTTTGTCCTTGTCCTTCCCACTTTGGATGGCTCTTTTGCATTCAAGGAAGAAAAGATAAAAAGGTCTGTGTTATTTCACACCTACTTTAGATGAAATGGCCGATACAAAAAAAAACCCCAAAAATATGAACTTTTGTGAATGCTTTCTTGGAGAGAAAGTAGAGTTAAAAATAAGAGAAATACTCAGTAAAATAGTTAATTACTTAATTCCTTAATTTCCTTTAATGAGGAAAGGCTAAAAAGGCAAATGCTGTGATTGGTTAAATTCAGCTTATGCAGTGGTGGGGAATGGAAAAATATGAACACCTGAAGAACCTGCCCACCAGGGAAGGTATGCAGTGTGTATAGTACTGTACACCCATGTTGACAGGACTGTAGCTCGTTATGATAGTAAGATGATACCAAGACCAGGAAAAATGAGACTTAAATGTCCAACAGGGAGTTTTTTGGGCTGGGAATCTGGGTGTGTTGGAGTTTTGCTTGTATTTGCCACTGTGGAATCTGCTTTTCATGCTCCACGGCCTTTGACCAGCCACTCCTCCCAGTATGGCTTTCAGCATGGTTAGTCCAGTCTTCTAAATATGGAATATTTGCTTTTTTCAGGAAGAGGATCAGGATTGAGAAAGGTGATTTGGTCCATTCTTTTCCCACTGAGTTTCTATCTTCCTGTAGGAGAAAAATGACAACTGTTGTGGAGAAAAGACTGGAGCAAGTTGCATGTGTTTGTGAACCTTTGAAATTTATTTGGTAAGCAAAGGAATTCTAGTGAGAGAACTTGCCTTCCAGCTGTGGAAAAAGAAAAGATTTTTATAGGAAGCAATAGAAATTAGGAGGTACAATGTGTTTCAGTTCTGCACTTTTTTCTACCAGGGTGTTTAAAAGATGCTGCCCACCAATCCCATTGAAACACCGCTGCTGTTCAGTCAAACCAACCAGAGTTCCCTGTGGCTCCTGGGCTTTCCCCTTGAAGTCAAAGAGGGTAATTGGTGCCTGCTGGTGGCAAGACTTGTGTTACTCAGCTGGGCAGCCTAGAGGCAGCTGCTGCAGTAAATCTTGCAGCTCTTGTGTTAGCTGACACCCCCCAGCCCTGCAGGCAGTGCCAAGGGGGGGATGTTTCTGGGAGTGCCACTGGTTTTCTGCCCTGTTTTTTTGCAGGGGTGCCCAGGTACTGTGAGGAGTCCCCTTGAGCTGGAAAGGAAGGAAGCCGTTCTTTGAGTTAAAAGGTTTCAATTGAATCAAGGCAATGGAGAATCAAATTTCAGTCTTTCATTGCTTGTAATAGAAAAATCCATGTGCACTGATAGTTCTCCCCAGTCAAGTATCCCTTGTTTTTAGGGCTGCCTGTCAGATTGACATGGGTACCACTGATTTGAAAATGAAAAACCTTCAGTTTTCTCATAAAGGGCAGGTCAGATGTGTGTGGTGCATCCCTACCTTTTGCAGTAGATCACATGTAAAGCTTAGTAAAGCCCCATTTAAATGACAAAAGAATTTTCGGGCTACATGTTAGCTCTTTCCCATATTAGCTGAATAAAAGAAAAAAAAATCCTAATAAATAATTAGGGTGGTAATATGTTTGACCATTATTTTTTTAGTACGACTTTTTTCTGTTACTATTATAACAGAAATGATCCTTTCAAAGACAACTAAAGTGCTAATGATAGCTAAGAAGGTCATTCCTAGGAGGTTAAACTGGTTTAATTAGAATTTATGAGAAGGTTACTATAGGAGTGCAGAAAGATGTTAAGGGGTTAACCTATAAGAGATTACATTGTAGTCAGTGTTCTGTTAAAGTTTGAATTAATTTTTCCCATGGGTTTTTCACATTCTAATTTTCAACTAAATGAGACATCTGTTTCAGAAAAGGAAAATTTGCTATGGTTGTCATAGCAACTATCATTCTGTAAGAAAATTATTCCAATGGTTACTTTAGAACAGAAAGATAGAAATTCAGTGCATAAAGCAACATCCGATTTCTAGCACAAACTCTGATAATTCAGCCCTTTTTGTGTGGCAGATTATTTGGCCTGCAAAACTTGTTCAAATGTTTTAAACATAAGGTTAATTGTGCTGTAAACAAATTCACCTCTGATATATTTTCCCCCTTGAATCTTACATGTAGACAATAATTATTCTTATCAAAATAACAATCCGGTTGAATTTCAGTAGAGTGTTGGAAACACTCAAGCTGTTTGCTTGAAAAAGGTAAGACCTAAATCAAAGTACATTTCTACAGATGAGTGCTTCACTTCAAAGGTGAAATACATTAATGATGTATGTCTTTAATTGCCAAATAAATTTCTCTTGGGTTGGTTTCTTTTTTTCTGATCATAGTGGATTTTTCTCTTGTAGAACATACCTGGCAATATATTCTTCGTCAAATTAAGATTATTGAAAAATACATTTTAAAAATGATTACACTTTTCCTGAGTAACCTCTAACTGGGAATACAGAAATTCAGTGTACTCTATATAAAGAATTTAACTTTGTTTTCAGGTTCTATCATAAATGCAAATTTTAGAAAAAGTTGTCTTTGCATGATATTCAGGTCATGGGCTCATTAGTGGGTATTAGAGGAGAAGAAGCCTTTTTTTCCTACTCAGAAACTTTTATAGCTGTTTTGTAATAAATTTTCAGAAGAAGGGGCTTGGGGATTTATAAAATCCCTATATGCTTATAAAGATGGTATTTGCTTTGGGGGTGGGGGCACTGAAGTGTGTGATTTGTCTTTCTTCTCTCCAATATAAAGCATGCCAACATCCTCCACTGAATCCTTTCTTGGACCTGCTTTTTTTTTTTTTTTTGCCAGAAATATTCCAGACATTTCCTTCCATCTCAGGATTGTCACAAAAGACAGCATAATGGCAAATCACACAAGTTGTAACATCTCCCCTCCACAAAAGAACAGCTCCAGCATGCATAACTTACCAGCCCCGCTGCAGTCACCACAAAGGGAGCGAGGGAGGGAGGAGGGAGGGATGGGGGAAAGTGCTTCTTGTCTTAATAAGCAGATCATGCCTATTCATAAGGGGAAATGGGCTTTTTTAGAAAGTGGCCGTGTGTAGTCCAGCCCTGGTAGAGGCAGGCAGAGGCTCTCACAGCTGCCTATGTGGTTTGTGGTCGTCTGGATTTCAGCAAAATTAAGCTGACTTCTGGTGAGACATGTGGCAGTCATGACTATTTGTCTTTAAAAATGCTTCATTGTAGTCTTAAAATAATTATTTTGTGAGTTTTTGACCTTTGCTTCTTGGGCAAATACTGGTCTTTCTCCTTGGTTTCATTTCTGCGTCTGGCATACCTATGGACAGTGCCTCCCCTCGCTTCCCATCAGGGACCCAGGGACAATCCTGTGCCTGCCCACCCCAGGCATATCCATTGAAACTGTCAGTGACTTAAAACACATGATTTACTGTGCTGACACTTCTTTTGCCACCTATTTGCCCTTGCAAATATTTTGTCAGTGAGATCTTGCTGCTAGAGAACTTACCCTGGGCCTACAATTTGCCCAAGAGTTGTGTATTTTCATCTTGGTGAAGAAAAATACTTGGCCTGTTAGGTGTGGAATGCAATCCCAAGGCAGGTAAGGATGAAGAGTTTAGAAAAAGCCAACCAGTGTATATTTTTATGAAGCCTTCCACTTCTGTAATATCCAAGAATCTCATAAACATCAGGTTTTTTATTTTCAAGGCATTCCTGTGTGGTAAAAATAATTTCCTTATCTCAGTGGTGAGTTGAATGTAAGGAGGGGCAGATCCAGCTCCACAGAGCTTGTGTGGCTGCTGTGTGGCAATGTCACATGGTAACATTGCTGGTGCCTTGCTGCACAATAAGCCAGTTAGAAGAATCCCATAATTGTTTAGGAAAAGACCTCTGAGGTGATCGAGTCCAGCCATAAACCTGATGCCACTAAACCATGTCCCCAAGTACCACATCTGCACATCTTTTAAATGCTTCCAGGCATGGTGACTTAGCCACTTGACCTATCAGGGAAGAATTTTTTCCAATATCCAATCTAAACCTCCCCTGGTGCGACTTTAGGCCATTTCCTCTTGTCCTATTTATTGTTACCTGGGAGAAGAGACTCAATTCCCACCTTTCTAAAACCTCCTTTCAGGTAACTTTGGAGAGATAAGGTCTCCCCTGAGTCTCCCTCTAGACCCTGGAAGCAGGAAGGTGAGGAAAGGCTACTTGGAATGCTGAACAGGGAACCAGAAATGTGTGAGTCTGTGGCCTGATGTAGGGATGTGCCTTAGCCAGTTGCCTTGGCCTGGGCAGTGTTACTCAGAATAAGATTTGTGCTTCACTGCTAGTGCTGTTGGCATTTCTCCTTCACGCACCTTCTTCACCTCCCTCATCACAGCTTCTGGAGGCTGGGACATATATTTCTGGTCCCAATAGCAGATGTTCAAAGATTCACCTTTTTTTTTTTTCCCCTGGGACACTTGTTTCTCAAGACCCTGGTGATCCAGGGCATGTGATGAAGAGGCAGGGGATGAGAAAGGAAGCCTTTCAGTCATCAGTAGTTGAGCCTCTTTTTGTCTGTGGAAGAAAAACCTTTTGTTCATTGTTCTTCAAATATGGGTATGGCCACAGGACGTCAGTCAAGAAATTATTAAAACTTCCAACCTAAAACTAACCCCTCAATTTTATGACCTAAAATTAGAGCCTAGTCAGCAAGACATAATTTAACACTGTGATATAATTGCTGTGAAATATAGTTTTTTAATCAATGGGATAGCAAGATACAGATAAATTATATTCTGACTGGCAGTGTTACAGTCCTGCTGCTCCATGATGCGGCTCCATGATGAGGTTCCATGAGTACGTTTTAAAAAATGTAAATGCCTGTCTGATAAGGAATACTGACTATGGGAAGTCTTACTTAAAAGCAAGTCAACACACAAGAGGACAGAAGAAATTTGTGTGTAAGAGAAGCAGCAGCATTCTTGTTCTGATGGGATGTATCCAATTAGGGAAATAAAGCAGCAGAGATGATGTCTCTGACTTTGGAGCAGGATCTGTCATGGTGCCAGGGTCTGTCCTTGCCCAGCTGGTCATAGGCTAAGGGCCAAACGTGCTGGGAGCCAATGTGAAACATAAATCACGTGGAGGTGTCTGAGACAGCTGTTCTTCTAAATGTTGTGAGAGTCAGCGTGATAATCCACACATGGAGATCTTGGTATCCAGGCCTTGTAAGTAGTTGGAGCAATACTGTGAATATTTTACTCTGTGCTGCCTACTGAAAACGGGGAGGACTGCTCGTATTTGCTGTACAAGTTAAACTACACTGCTAGTATGGAAGAGGGGATTACTGTGCACACAAAGAAAATGAATGCTATTTGTGTCTTCAAATTCCATGGCAGTAAAGAGTCAACCTCAGTATTTTAATTAGATAACCAGTACATGGAAGTAGCACTGAAGACATTCTCCTCCTCTCTTGGCAGGCAACCTTGGTTTTATGGCTGGGGCTTTAATCTTCCACGAGGCCAAGCACTATTAGAGAAATGGAACCTTATTCCAGATGGAATAGATATTCTTATAACACATGGACCACCTCTCGGTAAGAAAATAATAGTGCTCTTAGCTGTGTATTTCAGATGATTATATGGTAACTGATGGCTCTCCTTAGAAAAAGAGTGCACTCCTCACTTACGAAAGTCAAAAGCAACATGCATACTGATTTCAGCAGCACCAGGTCTTCAGCTCATGATTACCTATGATATCTCTGCTCAATGGCAGGGAGTTGAATGATGGCTTTAAAAATAAAATGTTAACACATAAAGCCATAATGAGCTTTACAAACAAGTAGGATCTAGTTTTCCTATGCACATCTCTAATCTGCCACTGGTGAAATTACTTGATTGAAGGCATGGAACCTGTTTGAAGAGAAATGCAGGATTAGGATTTTATTTTTTATCACTTTCTCCCTGACTTGCTACTGCATTCTCCCACCAACAAGTACCCAGAATCTCTTTTTTCCCTCATTATGCTGACTTGGTGCACCTTCTGCCTCACAAACCCAGATGCTCCCCATTGTTTGCCTGTTCTTTGGACAGGATGGTTGAATTGCTTATCTGTAATACAATTTGGCAACATGAAGAGATTAAAAAGAAATAGTTTTGCATGTACATTTTCCAATTATTTTTAATATAGGTGATATAAAAGCTATCTATCTATAAGAGATTTCTTGCATTCCTAGAAAATTTGGACATTACCTTTGCTACAGAAATAATGCAATCACACAAACTTGTCCAGATTCAGTAAAGGCTTAAGGCTTTTAAGCTTTTTTTCAATGTATTTAACATACAGCAGTCTATATTTAATGTGACTGTGTGTTTGACTCTCACTAATTAATAAGTGGACATGAACAAGAAGCATGTACTCAAGTGTTCTGCTGAGCCTTACTGTGCTTTGCGTGAAATGAAGGCAGTTGGTTTCTTTAAACCTTTAGATTCCCCAATTTCCTGAAGCTAAAACCCTCATCTTCCACCCTTTCTTCTCTTTCAGAGCTTGGAGGAGAAAGTATCTAAAGGGTTTGTGTTTTGTTTTCTTTAGAAGGACATGTTTGCATTCCACTGCTCACTAATCCTGGGGGAAAGTAGTTCTTTGTGAGCAGTTTCTCACAGTTAGGGGTGTGTGTTTTGATTCTTCACCTAAGTGGAGTCTCATGCCATGCCACGGACTGATTTTAATATGAGCCTGTATTGTAAAAGTGGATGTCAGAAATTAAGTGTTTCAGCCCTGAGATATTAGCTCCAAGCCATTGGTATGGGGGTAATCCCTCCTAGGTTCCAAGGCACAATGCTGTGTCTTTCATGGAGTTTTATTTATAAGTCATATTTAAAACTTTTTCAGAAGCTTTTTCAGCACTTTGAAAACCCCTTTTAAAGCCAGCTGGCCAGCTGTAAAACAATCCAAACTTCAGCTGACTGGCGATTCACTTGAAATCTAATGTTGGAACGTGGAGAGATTCAACCACCTTGCTGCTTTAGCCACCAGGCCTCTCCAGTTGCCTCAGGCATCAGCAGAGGAAGCAGGACCTCTAAAGAGCACTGCAGAGCTGGGACTCAACAGACAGACTTTAATAATGAATTTAATAGTAAATTTAATAATTGAAAACTAAATTAATATTTGCAGTAATTCTGAGGAAGGGCCACCCATCTCCAGTGATTGTAATGAAGTACTGTGAATTCCTCCCATCTCCATGGCTCAGTATGTGGGGTTTTTTTCCCTTTTAATTCTTTATCTTCAATCACCCCCCAAGAATTTCCTTTATTTTTTAGAAGTTCCTGTTTCTTTGTCTCTCTCTTATCGATGCATTAATAGATGGCTCAAGCACAGAACCTTCTGCCTGAGGGCAGGAGTTGTTGGTCTCCCTGACAGCAATGGCAACAAATATATGACACTTCAAAGAACTGAGCACTCTGCTTAACTTACAGAACCACCTCATTGTGCAGCTCTGTCCACAGACCCTTTGGGAGACAGGATCCTCCTTGAACCTCCCAGCCAATTATTTTAACCAGAAAGCTGATTCCTGTTGTTCTGATTTTGGAACTCAGAACCTCACTAGCATTGTTCCTAATGACCATAAATAGCAATCAGTCCTCTTGCAAATTCTGGGCTTTTTTTCTCCAACATGGCTGCCTAAATTCTTCCCATCATCCATTTTCTGTGCTGCTCTCTGATTCGCTCACTTCAAGAGTGTGCATCCTCCTGAACTAATTAATAATACATTATTACATAGATTTGAAATGGTCTGATTTAGATGCAGAAGCACCATTACGAGTTAATGAACTTTGTTTTTAAGTTAGCCATGTAACAAAAATCCAAGTAATTTTTCTCTTCTGTTTTAGAGTAATGCTTTGGGATGAAACCAGGGCAGGGATAGATGGGAGGTTCACAGAGGATGGGAAAAAAAGGTTAAAACAGCTATTTTGGACTGTTTTATTAATAACCTGTTTATTATTATTATTAACAAAGATATGCAATGTATTTCATAGCTTATGAAATATAGAATTTGTGATTATGGGACCAGTGTTAATGCTCATTTCTGTATCAGCATATTTTTGTTTCCTAAAGATCTCCATTTATGATTCTTTTATTTCTCTTCCAAAAGTTCACTTTATTTTCTTTGGTTTTAATTTAATTTCACCTTTAAGTCTTCATTTGCAGCTGTCTGCTTGATAGTCTGTGACAAAGATTTATACTTTCCTGACAGCTGCAGAAACCTGTTTCAAGTAACCAAACATTAAAAAACCCCTAAGATGAACTCTAATTGTTAGCTAGGTGTAATCAATTATTCTTAGTCTGTGTAGTCAGGTGTACATAATAAGCTGCAAACATATGGGAAGGCTTCAGAAGGGTGATAATGCATGTAAACAAAAACATGTTCAACATAAATAATGCTTAATTTAATGGAGAAGTTAATTTTATGGATTTTTGTTTGTGAAGTTTTTGAAGTGGAAATACTTTCGGCTTTATGTTCACTGCAGACATTTTGACAATTAACTGTTTCAAATCATTGGAGTAATAAAACCTATGGCTATAATATGTTTACTCTGAAAAAAACCCCAAACATGACTTTATTCCAGAGGAATTGCTGGCCTCACTTTGACATCATAAGTGCTCTTTTTCTCTGGTGAATTTTGACCTCCCTTCGATGGCACATGTGAATTCAGGAGGAGTGAGCATTGCTCAGCCTGGCTGTAGTTCAGCAGGGCTTTCTTTTTCTACATTCCCTGACAGGTGCCAAACAACGCCTTCAGGTCTTTGACCATGATGAGAACTTCCTCTTTTTGGCACTTAGGATGCCCCATTCCCAGGTTGGTTTTTTTTTTCTGAAAATTGAACTTAGCTCTCTGAGTAGCTATGAAACAAGTGCAAACTTTTGCCATTTTGGTAAAACCTCACAGTTTACCGAGCCCAGTTTTCAAGCACTGGCAGCTAAAGAGGTATTTCTCAATGTGTGAACCTGCCCTGAAGCTCTAGCAAATCTGAGAGCTTTTCCAAGAGCTTGAATACCACACTTCTGGTCTTTTAAACCAGTTGGTTGGCTGCTTAGCCATGCTTGAGTGGACATCAAAAGTAAATGTATGAAAACCAGGTCCCAACTCTGTACCTCTGGCTAAAAGCACAATATATTCACACTACTGCAGAAAATCTGAGATGCAAAGCTATGACAGGCACACAGGGAAAATGTCAGAACAACAAAATAAAACCAGGAAGATTTTATCTTCTAGGTTTCCAAATCTGAGCCTGATGAAAATGACTGAACAATAGAGAGAAAACAGATTGATTGTTGCAAACACTCCAATACAACATCCTCCTTAAACTACTACTTGGAAAGAAACATGGACTTCAGTTGGCAGTAAACTTCCCCCTGCAGTATTTTTAGACAAAGAGGCAAGTTTATGTAACATTTCTGTCTATTTTCATAAGAAATACATTTTTACACAATTTTTGTGCAAGTAAATGCAGCACTTAAATACATCTTCTGCAAAAGGCCTGAGTTTCTCTTCCTATCTGAGATTCATCAGTTTAGGGAAGTGGAGCTTGCTGTGCCATGAAGTGGTTTAACTCAAGGATGTCACTTTTTGGGCATGTAGTGGATTCCTTACCTGAGCTCCACTGCTGTAGGATTCAATGTAATAACAGTAGAGTTGTAGTATTGGCAGCACAGATTCCATTACATTGGTTCAAGTGTTCAATCTAAAAAAGTAGGTCCCAGGACAGGTTTTAAATAGTTAAATGTTCTTTTAAATTCTTGAGAGGCTCCCTTTGGATTTACTACACTTTACACCTCATTCTCTTCAGGAAGAAAAAGGGGTAAACATTGAGTTATCCCATTAACAACAGTGCAAAAAAATGCTTTGAGTGCAGTGATTATTCTTTGAAAAAAAACTGGAATGAGTTATCATAGTCCTTTTTATCCAGATGAGCTTTTATGGTTTTCCACCAGTATTTTTCTTTCCTTCCTCTTCTGCATACCAAGGCAGACACAGTTTTTGCCATTTCAGTTCTTCTGTGGCTGTTTGTAAAAAGCCATGAGATGTGAAATCTCAAAAATGCTGTATAACAGCACAGCTTTGTGGATTACCTGTCTTCTCTTAAAGATTTCCTTTCCTTTCCAAAGGTTTTCTAGACTGGGTCCCTAAGAAAATGCAACGAGTAGGATGTGTTGAGCTGCTGAACACAGTCCAGAGACGAATACAGCCAAGGCTTCATGTTTTTGGACATATCCATGAAGGTCAGAGCACATTTCTTTTTATATATATGTGTTTTTAGAAATGGCAAACAGAGAAGTCTTAACCAGCATTTTCAAACTTGAATGTCTGAACTGAAACACTTGAATTCAGATACATATTTAGCTGTATATGTAGAGGTGAAATTGGCTGATATCCACATTTCAATACTTGTACTTGAGCTTATCTTTCATTTTTTACATCTATAAAACAAGTTGATGCTTCCTTCACAGGGATGAGTACTGTGAATTTTAAAATAAGAATACAAGTCCAGTAGTTACAGAAAATGACTAAATATTAGGATGGAGGGGGTTTTTTTCCTTAGCAGAATCTGTGCTTCACAATAATTCATGTAAGATCTCTGTGTGTCAACTTCTGTGCTTGTAAAAGGGGTAGGAATATTTTGAGTGTTGCTTCTAAGGCTTGATCTTCAAGACTGTACAATAACTTGTCTCTCCCCATCAAAGTGTATATGAAGTTGAAATCAAGAGGGGTATCACCACTGACTGGTGTAGAAGTTCCAAGATATTTATGGGTTGACAGGGGACACATTTTGTGCTCAGACAAAACAAGTGGTTCTATTGACTATTTGATATTTAACTGGAGAAAAAAAAAAAGAGTTCCCTTTGCACAAGCCAAGTAAATGGTTATAGATATGCTCTGCTGAAGTCAGTGACAGCAGGAGTTCGTCTCCAGGCAAAAGGAAAGGTAGATGCTGCCTGTCCTGTTCACAGAGCAAGGCAGAAGGCTTCAAGCAGTGCTGCCACCCCAAGCAGAAAGCAGTGGGCTGTGCAGGAGTGAACCATTGGCACGTACGTGTGTATTATCAACTGCTCCATCTTTGGCAGTGTTAACTTACTGGCAGGAAAAGGTACTCCACAGCTGCCAGTTTTCTGCTTCTGGGACTGCTCCAGCCTTTGCTGTAGGATCTCTGTGGGTCTCAGCAGTGCAGGGATGGAAAAACTGGAGGAGCTCACATTCAGATATTTCTGGTTTTATGAAGAACCCTTCCTGAGATATCCCTCTCTGACTTGCTGCTGGAGGCTTTCACCACAGCACATAGAAATGAAATGGCTGGTGGTGTAAAATTAATGGATAAGATGTTCAGATCATTATTTTATAGCTCAAGGATTAGGTCCATTCTCTTCGTGTGTCTCATCTGCAGTGACCTGTTAATGCCTGGTTAATGTCCAAAGTGCTGTTAAATCACAGAGTAAACAAATAATGCTGCTGGAGCAGTCTCTGATATTCCAACCAAGAGAGCTGGTGAATACAGTTCAAACTCATTGTCATTTCAGAAATTATAAGCCAAGAGGGTTGCAGGGGATATAAGCAAACAGCAAGCCATGAAGCTTCAGGCAGGTAAACAAAACATCTGCTAAAACCAAGTCCAACTTTGGCTCTCAAGGGAAGAGAATGGCACCTCCATAGAATAGTAAATCCTGTGAATTAATGTAGTTGGCACAGTAGGTAACGAAACACAGAAACAAGGTACTCTTCTTGTTAACTATCATAATTTAGAGAAAACAAATGGGGAACTGCAGAGCCTGTTTTTCAGTGGGATGCTAAATCTCTGCAGAGGAGAATTCCCATTGCAGGCAGCTTGTGCAAACGAAGCTGCACTTTTTAGAGAGAATGCATGATTTGAACAGATGAGTTCTTTCTCAGAGTGAGCATAGCTACATCTGCAGCAGTCATTTACTGAACATCTGGGGAGAAGAGGTGCTTATAAGAGATGTTTCTTCCCTATTCCCTCTCTGCACTACCATGTCTGCCAAAAAATACCTCTGCACATGGGCTTGCTGCTGATGCACCCATGGAAGGGACAAGCAGCATGGCAGGGGCTCTGGCTAAAATTCTGGTTTTCCCAGTATAGCCAGTACTCCACTGAGGTCATGGCCAAGGAAACCCTCCTGGCAGTGGGACAGGAGTGAAAGCTGCAGCACCAGGAATCTTCCAGCAAAAGGAAGTGTCTGGTCTCTTCAAATGTGTAGCCAAGGAGACAGAAAGTCCCAGCCACGGTGCTGACTCTCCTCCGTGCATTTTGTGTTTTCCTCAGAACAGTCATTCTGTGGCAAACAGAAAGAGATTTAAAGAAATTCCTGTGACAGGAGCCTGACAGAGTTTTCTTCCCTCCCTGGGCCCTAATTATAGTGTAGTTTTTCCATGGAAGGTGCAGGAAGCCCTGCATTATTCAGGGTGTTTTAAGGAACCAAAAAGAAAGGAATTTGGCTACTGTTTCTTTGTTTGCAAATTATGCAATTTTCAGTGCTGTAAAAGACACAAAATTGCATTCAGAGAAAACATAGGGTCCTCAGTACCTAGGGTTTGAATAGCTAGAGCTTAGTCTATATATAACAATGAATACATTTCACTATTAACTTTATGAAAGGTGAGATTGAATCTTAGTGCAAATGCTTTCTGCCAGGTGATTTCCCCAAAATCACGTATTACTGATGACGAATGCAGTTCTTCATATTGATCATGATATTTCAGTGAAAGTTTCCAACATTAGGCCTTTAGCTTTCATATAATCAAACTTATGGGGTTTTTTAGAGATTCATGAAAAGATTTTTGACAACGGAGAGTGTGTCTTCTTTTTCATAACACCAAGGCTGTCAAAGGGCTTCTTCTTCACTTTCTGTAACAGTATTTCACTGTACTTCTACAGGAATTAGAACTGAAAGTTTGGTTTTCTGCAGATTTAACTCTGGAATTGTTTGCCTTGGGTGTCTAGCCAGACATGAGATGTAGCTGAAGCTTTTTCACCACTGGCGAGACACACGGATGTGTGTGTTCTCCTGTGGAAATGTTCTGGTGTTTTAGGGTGTGAATTCACCTTGTCTGTTAGAAAATGCATTCAATAATAAAGCCATCTTTTCTCAGCCTGGGCAGGCATTTTAGTGCCTTTCCATCAAGTTTGGTCAACAAGTTCAAAGACATAGCAAGAAGAGGTTCCTACTAGGCAAATCCTGCCCTAATGCACATGCACATGTACTTGCTTCAGTCAAGCAATGTTTTTTCTTCATTGATTGCTTAAAGGATGTTCAACACAGGGCAGGAAAAAAAGGTGGGAAATTAACATTGCCCAAAGTTTGCTGCACTGATGACTGCAAGCCTAAACGATCAGAAGCATCCTTTCCAAAACTAAAACAGTTTTAAGAGAAAAATCTCTGCAGAGAGAAGTATCTGTCTTTCTAAGGAGGTTTAGTGTGCTGGCTGGCAGAGATAATAGCCACCAGCTACTGAAGGCCCATTTTTCTTTTCTTACACAATTTAAAAAGTTATTCTGTAGGACAAAGATGGTATTGATTCAGGGAACATTTATATTTTGCACAAAGATAATTTTTAAATTCCTTCTGAGTAATAAAAAATGTGGCACTTATCATTGTGTGATAAAGGTAATTAAAAATGAAAGAAGATAATAAGGAATAATGAGAGTAACCAGAATTTTTCTTCCTTTTTAGGTTATGGTGTCATGGCTGATGGAACCACCACCTATGTGAATGCATCTGTGTGCACTGTGAATTACCAGCCACTTAATCCACCTATAGTTATTGACTTACCTACTCCAAGGAACACATGATTATAATGAGGATTTAAAGTTGTACCCAACACATAAGCAACTTTATATTGCTGGCTGAGAATCCCAATAGGGAACCATTCAACAAAAAAGCAAAATCCTTTTTTTCCCTGCTAGCTCTTCACAGATAAATTTGGAGTAACAAAAGTGGACAAGGAACAAAGACATTTTGGTGCCAGAACCAGATTAAAGACTAACATTTCACCATTAAAATGTTTGTGAACACAGAAAAGTGAATGCATTCCACAAATATATATATATACATATATATATATCTATATATATATATATCTAGTAGGGGCTTTTGTACATACCGTGTACTGGACTTATTAAAAGAACGATGTCTTTCAAAGGAGTGTTTCTTTAAGAAAGTTTGCAGTTTAAACGTAAGTATTTAGACTAGGTTTTCCTCATTTCAGATGTTTTTCAGTGAGCTCTTGGTAAAATAAAAATGATAGTAAAGATGTTTTCCCTTAATCAACATGGCAAATATAAAAGATGGTGCACAAATGACCAGTCACAGGAGGAAAGCTATTTCTCCAAGTCCTCCAGGTCTAAGTCTTTGCATCTATTCAAAACCAATGCAATACAGGCCCTAATTCACTGTACTGAAATGAAGTTTTACTACATCTGGCATTACAGATGGCAAGGGAAATGGTGCATATTGCCAGCATGCTGTAAACAGCTCAACATTCAAGAAGGGAGACTGTGTTAAGTGCAGTATAAACTCAGGAATTTGTAACCTGGCCTTGCCTGTTTAAAAAGAAAAAAAAAAAGGATGACATTTCCCTTAAAAAAAAAGAAAAAATATAACTGTGTTTTCATATGGTAAAGAGATATGTAATTGTATTTAAGGTAAAAAGAAAGAGAAAGAGCCTGCAAAGAGCCCACCCAATGATTAGTAATGGTATTTTAAATAAAACCTACTGGGACTGGTTTAAAAACTGCTAATGGGACATCTAGCCAATGATGAGATTACTGGTTTGAATTTGGCCCTGGTCAGGTGTGGTTAAATATCATTGTGATCATTTTGTCCTTGGGAAACATGGATGTCAAGGGGAAGGTGTCAACCCAAGGTGTGGTGCGAGTGCTCCCTTTTGGGTCACTGTGAGTGACGGGTACACACCAAAGTGTGCAGAGCAGAGGTCACCTCAGGAGACCTGGTACTGCTGTTTGCCCACTCATAGACACTGCTGAGAGAGGCTCAGCACAAACCTAGTAGAAACCCATCTGTTATGTTGCTTTTGGCACCAGGCAAAGCAGGGAATGTGGCAGGAGCTGGTTGGTATAGTCCACAGTGATGGTACTGCCCATGAAGCTCTTCTGCGGTGCTAGCAGAGGTATTGAAGCTGCTGGGATTTCAGTCCTGTCCTAGGCAGAAGCTTAAGAAGTGCTTAGTAAGCCACCAAAAAACCCCCAGGGCTTCAGACATGTCCTGCAAGAAATGGATTTCTGTCTTGAACTAACAAATATGTCCTTTTGACTTGATGGAGATAATTTAACTGCTGTATTCTGAATGTGGGCATCCTGAATTTGGGGCTGACAGCATCTAGGCATTAATCTTGTTCACACACATTGGGCACACCACAGCACTGCCAGCTCAGAGCTGGTTGCAGATCTGTGCATAGCCCACGCCTGCACACATGCATTGGAGAATTGTGTGTGTTACATGGATGTAAATGTGTTTTATGTAGCAGCTGCATGTACATTATACAAATAAACAATTTAAAATACCTGTGTTGCAAAACCAGGCCATGTGAGCCTCGACTCTCAGCTAGGTGGGCACAAACTCTGCTTTTCACTGGCTTCCCACGTGCAGCAGCTCTTCCAGGTGCTGCCTGGAGCCGAGACGTTCAGGCCCAGTAAGTGACTCATGCTGTGGACCCACAAGAAGCCGCTAGAACCCCCGAAAACATGACAAGTCACAGGTCTGTCATTTTTGTAATCTGTTGGGTGACCATGTGTCGAAACTAATGTGCTGCTTTTTTTTCCTGAAAATGCAACCCAAAACAATAGGTGACACCTGCAACTGGTTTTTGGGGGAGTGGTTCACAAGTGCATGAGCAGTCTGCCACTAAGTCAGATAGGGCCATTTTTGTCAGAGCTACTTGTGTAGAAATTTCAGGATCAGCTCCTAAATCAGTAAGAACTGAAATTCATAGTTGAATATGAACTCCTGTCATCATTGGGAAGATGAACAATAGCATGTAGTTAGAATAAAAGTGGCTTATCTAGTCACAATTCAAGTGGTTTGCAACAAATGTGGCAGGAAATTGGCTGTATGGTAAAGTCTGAAATGTTTACATTCGCTCACAGCACTTAAATGTTAAAGTGAAGGGAAGAGGTCCTTTTATTAGCCTCAGCAAAATTTCTATGTCAACCATAAAATATTCTCTTAAAAATAATTTTTCCTAAGGTATCTTCCAAATACTGTGTATTTTTATGTGGAAAGGATATGAAAGCAACTGTTACTTCAAAATATAATTTAAAGTACTTGAGGTATGAAAGCTTAAAGATTATTTAATCATTTTGACATAATTTGAGTGTTGTAATTTTTGGTCAAGCATGTTAGACGAATAAAGTCTTAAAAAAAACCAACAACACACAACAAAAAAATAAGGTCTCTTAATGTGCAGCTTATATGATCAGCTCCACGTTGGAATGACTGCCATCTTCTCCAGGGGTAGGAACCAGGCTGTGGGACATTAAAGTTGTTATGGAGGGGGGTCAGCAGAGGGTGCCCTGCTCTGTCCCCCATCTTCCAGCCACCACATCTCCTGCAGAGGGTGACGAGCTCGAGGTTTGGGTTGCAGAGAGGGGAAAACAGCAACTCAGCAACCACCCCCTGTAGTGGATGTATTTTGGTGGGAGAGTGTGCCAGGTGTGCCTGGGAGGCAGGGAAAAGCTACTGTGGGAGTGCTGCAGCAGAGCTCTGGAGAGGTCAGGAACTGGGATGCCATCCTTTGGGAGTTGAGGGAAGGAAAGTTCCTGCTCTGAGTTGCGTGTCAGGACACATCTTCACAGAGAGGGAGATTAAGACCAGGTGAATATTTTTATTTTAATTTTGTGGGCACAGAAAGACCTGAGTTTCTGACCTACCTCAGATAAGGGAGGCCATGAAAAGGAAGATTTCCACAAATTTGGCTGTGCAGTTGTCAGTTCTATTTAAATTTGGGATGACGTCTCAAGTAATTTCCTGCCCCACCTCCCCTTTGCTGACCTTCACTGACATTCATCCAGGTAGCAGCGCTCCTGAAGGAAGGTGTGCTGATGTGTATCACTAAGATGTGCATTCCCATCACCAGGCAGAACTGCTGGCTGAGATTAATTCTGGTTCATTTCAGCAATGAATAGGGGAGATATCACTACACGTCAATGAAAAAAAGATGACAAGATTATTTTTACCTCTCTCAGTCACATACGGCTGAGGATGTGAAATGTTCCTTGACTAGAAGGAAGGAGCAGGCTGGAACTCAGCACCCACCCAAGCAGCTGCTTTTGATGCTCCAGGAAGGATCAAAAACCTGGCTCAGGGTCATGCTGGGGACACAGCAGGTGGGAATGTGCTATGGTCTTGCTGCAGGAGGGATCCAGAGGAGATAAGAAGTGGTTTGTCTTTTCCAGTCACTGACTGCTGCCTACAGTCAATGCAAATACTTCAGAGGAAGGAGGAATGAGACATCCCTTAGAAGGCAATTTTTGGAATAATCTACCCATGGGGACCTTTGCCCCCATCCCATTTATTGCTGTTTGTGTGAAAATTTCTCTCTTAAAAGCTATATTATTGCTTTCTGCTCAAGTAACTCGCACAGAGCAAATATAACTGCAAATGGTCTTTCCTTTCAGGTACATTCTTGTCCCTTTCTTGCAAGTCTCTCTGCATCTGCAATTTTAGTGGTATTTTGGAACAGGGAGCACCCTAGATGATTACGCAGAGTGCATTAGAACAACAGTATTTCGCTTATCCTTGTATGTGTGCTGCTGCTTGGGTTTATTGACTGTCCCTTTGTTCTCTTTTTATGTGCAAAGTGAAAATAGGAGTACTTATACGCACCTCTTTTGTGCCATTTGTTATTTTGTATATTGGCCATTATGTTGCTTTTGACTCACTTCATCTAGAAATTAAAATAATTTCAATTCTAGCTAGACTCTATTCCTAACTTTCTTACTTTCGCATCTTGGAAATGCTCCCCTCCTCTCTTTTTGATGTGTCATTTGGGAGTTGGTGAGAGGCAGCAGTGCCAGAAGAGGACCTCCTCTTCCTTCCTATCTGACCATTTAGACACAGTTCTCTGCTACTTTCTCTCCTGAGTTTTATCCAATATCTTCATTTGTTTTTTAGGTGTTTTGGGGATAATAGCATGTATTTGTAACCCCCAATGGACCACTGTGGTGAGCTGCCCAGGGCCCTAGCTCGGTTTTCTCTTCAACAGGTGAGAACTGATCTGGACTTAGCATAACTGTCACTCCTTCCTCTCAGGGAGCCTTGCCCAGGCTGTGTCTGTGGTGGGGATCTTCTTCCCCCACTCTGGCCTGTTCCCCTGGCTTTGGCGGTGCCCCTGGAAATCCTCATCATCCCTGGCTGGGATAAGGAGCTGTGTGACATTTGTGTAGCCTTCATCCTGCTTTTGAGGTTTTTGTTTCTTAGCTGCTGCCCAAACCATGACCCTTCTATGCCCCCCATGAATAGCTCTTGCACAAAGGTCTTTATCAAAACCTTCACAATTGTCTACACCAATTATATCAGCAATAGCTCTTCTGGCCAGGACTTTGATGTACAAAAGCTTTCAAATAGATTAAAGGAACAGACTTTCCTGCACAAATCGGTCGGCATTGTTTTCCCCCTCCCAGTGAAGTGTATTCCCTCTCCAGAGCATGATGGACTAAACCTGAGCAGAGCAATTAACCTCATCACATGTCACTGGGTGTGTGCACACCATGCCCTATTAATAATGCCTCTGTGTTGCCTTATCTAACCTCAGGAGCCCTGTTCCCCTTGAGAACAGAACCCCCGAGGACCCGGCGTTGCTCAGGTGTGGCCGCAGGGCTATTGCCAGCAAGCATAGGTGATTGTCAGCTCTAGTGAGATTCAGCTCAGGATTTCAGCTTGCCTGCTTGGCAGAGTTAGCCCAGGGCGAGAGGCACAGCGGACGAGAGAGAGGAGAAGAGGCGATGGAGATTCCGCAGGGATGACTTTATTGATGCGAAGAGACGGTTCAGCACTTGTTCTACAAGTGGGCTAAAATGTGCCCCTTTTATAGGTTTTAGGAGGATTGAGATTTGGACCAATGGCAAGGGGTTAAAGTCCTAACCTATAGGGTTACAGGGATATGCTCTAGGGTGGGGTTAGGAAGTGAGGGAGTAAAATGCTGATTCAATTCCTCCAAGGAGCCTTGCTTGTGTCCATAGGGACTGCTACAATGCCCTTGTGCTCCTTGCTCTCACCCAGGGCCATGTGGGCCTGGTTAGTGGACAAATGCTTCCTGCTGTGGGCAAAGAGCCCATTCTCTCCCTCAGAGCTCTGGTCTAGCCTCTGCATGGCCTCAGGGACAGGGGGATGCCCATGGGAAGCAACAATGCAGACAGGTTGCTGTTTCCAGAGCTCTTATTACATTTATCCTGTCAGTGTCTCTGTGTTCTGAATGGGGTGAGCAGCTTGAGGAGGGCCAGATGGAAAAATGCAGGTTGCTATAAACATGTTGCAGTGGCTTATGGTAGAATGAAGCTTCTACATCAGAGTAAGGGAAAAGCTTTGCCCAACCACATGAGCTGCCCAACACCCAGGAAAGGCTGGGGAGAATAAAAAATGATGTTAAAGCACCCTCCTACCAGTGAAGCCCCACGTGCCCCTTCCCCACTGCAGTTAGAGCCTGGCTGGGGGGGCTAGGGCTAGCACAGCTCACTGACAAGTGCAAATTTGGAATACTAAAGATATCAAGATTGGTGGTACAAGCCTCTCCACAGAGGCCACTGGAAGGGTGAGAAGGGGTCTCAAAGGGTGCTGAGATGCCCTCTCTCAATGAGTGGCCCCTTGTCCACAGGGGAATGTCTGCATGTGTCCTGGTGGGGACACTGCCTGTGGGGGTGTGGGCCTGAAGCTGATGGAGGGGACTAGGGGACTCCTGTACCTCTGCAGGGCACAGAGCCAGATGGCCACGGTGTTGTGTGCTGTGAACTTCAGAGAGAGGCTTGTCCCTGCAGGGTTTCTCTTTCAGCCTGGTGATGCTGCTGCTGTGCTGAAACACAAGGGACAGGAAGAAGCAAGGTCATGTCCTGCACAGCCCTGCACCTCTGGCGTGCAGAGGAGGCCTTTGTGCAGAGAGATACTGTCCTCAGTGCCCCGTAGTAACCCACAGTGGCAAATCTCAGGGTCTCCTGGAAACTTTACCTCCCACCATGATGACCTGGGCCAAATTTTCTAGAAATAATAAAATTATGCAGGATAAAGCAGTTTAATACAGGCAATTAAACCTGTATTTCTGCTTCTTTCTACTCTTTTCTAAGGCTGTTGCATGGCACAGCCATTCTGGTTATGTCTGTTATGTGGTGTTTTAAAATGCTGCTTCACTGTGTCAGCTGCTGGTTATGTTGCCTTTGTCACCAACTGCTGTGCTTCTCAGCTGGTCACTCCTGGTGGTCCCTGCCATTTCACAGCACTCACATTGGGGCTCCCTGAGAAGCATCTTGCCATGGACACCCCCACTCTGGATATCTCTTTGGGGGTCCCCAAGGGTGAGGGTCAACCCTTGCCTTGTTTTTGAGCCCACAGATAAAACTCAACACCTTCCCCAGCAGCTTTAGCTCCAAAGACCTGCAACAAGCCAGGAGTGGTGTAGGAAAAGGAGACAGGTCCTTCTTGGGAGGAAACTGGAGACAAATCTCACCATCACCTCAAGCCTCTCCAGGTGACCCAGTAGCTGCAAATGGGGTAGGTTCCCTCCACTGGGGAGAAAGAGCCCTGTCCTGGGGGGGAATGAATACCAACACCAGACAGAGCAAAGGCAGAGCAGGACAGCAAGGTAAAGCATGGCAGGGCAGGGCAAGCCGCCAGAGAAAATGGCCCAGTGGGGTCCACAGCATCAGAGCTTGTTCCATCAGTTGTGAAATGACACAAACGTTTGGCACTGCAATAACCTTGTAGCCTGCCCATTGTGTTTCCCACCCCTCATTCACACTCCAGGGGATGCAGCACCTGTGCCCTTGCTTGCAGTGACATAGATCCCCTGTAGTGGCATACACGGGAAAGGGAAAGCTGCTGTGGAGCCACCAAGGAGTCAACTGCTTCCAACCTGCTTCCCCATCACCTCAGCCTGTGCTCTCTGGGTGCCCATCTCTGAGCAGCAATGGTTTACCCCCATGCCTTCAAAAGCACGTTCTTTCCCCACCTGTTCCAGCAGTGTAAACATAATTATGTTTATTGCTTATTCAGAAAGAAAGAAAAGCTCTGAAGTTACCTATCCTGTTTGTTTCTGCAGACACCCTTAACAATAATTAATCATGTGTATTAACATGGGGTCAAGAGACTTGTCAAAACTGCAGCTCTCAAGTGGTAAACCGAGCTCTTGCAATTAGCAGTCCCCACTCTGAAAACACTAGGATTGATTCATTGTTCTTTCTAACACCTAAGAAAGTCAGGGAAGTAATAAATCATGAACATATAGGCAAGGCACTCAGCGAACTATGATGAAGACACTTCATCAGCTGCCGGCAGCTCTGCATCAGTGTGTTTGCAATGGAGTCAACACTGAGCTGGTTGCACGACCAGCTGGAGCCATCAGGCACTCACAAACACTGCAACAAACTCCAAAATTTTGTGCCCTCTTCTGCATTAAAAGTAGGGGATTTCTTAACTGCCTTTAATCCAAGCGTATGCCATCCCTTAAAATAAAGGTACAAGAGCTTTTAGTGCACAGATTTTAATCAAAATAGTAGGACTTTCTCTGCCATCCACAAGGCTGTGTGGGTGGAGGGGAAAAGGTCGCAGCTGCATTTGCTGGTCAGGACAGGGTCCTTCCATCTCTACATGAACTCAGGATGCCACAGTGCAAGACACTTGTCTCTCCTGGAACCTGGAGAGGTGCTTTGTTAAAGCAGCCCCTTTTAACTTGCAAAAACTAAAATTAAAAAATCAGTATTTGCTAAAGGAATAAAGGAAAAAAGGACAACGCTGGCAGAAAAACAACAGTTCCTCCAAACTTTGAAGCTGGTGTTATCTATTAGAAACAACAAAAGGAACTCAAAGCTGGGAGATGGAAAGCAACAAAATGTATGAAAGCAAATTACTTGAATGGGGCTCTCAGAAGTGATGGTGATGTTTCGTGCTCCCTATTGGCTTTGTTTCTGTCTCTGAGTAAAAAAGGAGAGCCTACTTTAAAGAACAGCCTTGCCTCAGTAGTCTCTGCTAGGCATTATTAACAGTGGTTATGTTCTGCAGTTGTGATGTTGGTCTAAAAATCATCAGGAACTCACAGCCCACATGTAGAGTTGAAATAGGAAGGTGGTATGTGTTGTTTTTTTTTTCTTTTAATTTTTTAATAAAGACAAAATAAAGACGTTTTATTCTTTAAAAGGTCCTGGCAGTTGTAAGAGGCAGTTACTTCTCCTGACTCCTTGATAATTTCAGAGGCTTTTCCTTTCCTGTGTACATGACTTCAGAGAACGGCAAAGCTGTTCCCACTAGATGAGAGTGTTGATACCAGTGGGAGTGGCCTTGTCAGAAGCCCAGGGTCCCTTGAATCTGGAGAGCAGCTGTGGAGAGCTAAATGACCCTAGTCTTTTTTACAAGTTGCTCAGGTCAGAGCACCTCTGGAAGTACCCAGTCTAACCTCTTGCTTTAAGCAGTGGCAGCTGCTCAGGGCTGCTCCAGCTGAGCTTTGAGGATCTGCAAAGGTGCAGAGCTCATCACCCCTCTGGGCATCCCTGCTGGTGTTGGACCCCCCTCAAGGTGTAAAATGCTCTGCCTGTGGAATGGAAAGCTCAAGCCCTGCACTCCCCAAGGGAAGACACCTGCCCTGCTCCCCAGCCCACGTGGCTACACAGTGGCATCCTTCAAGGTAATGTCCAGAGTGGTGGCCAGTGCCAGGCAGCCACCACATTCATCTGGCTGCCGCAGCCACTCCAAATCTTAATGTACACAGAGGGCCACAGCAAAACCCTGGGGTCTGCCAATTCTCTTTCTGCTGCTCTGATGTCTTCAGTGCAGTAGTTTGATTTGCTTTGGTTGTTTCCGGAGAGCAAAAAGAAAACCCACTCTGAACAAGCAGGTGCTGGTCTTGGTCCGTCTCAATTCAGCAGAAGAATGAGCACTGAGCTCATCAAAATGAGCATCTAAATGAGTCAAAGGCGTCTTTATATGACCTCACCCTAAGGTTTAGGAAACTTTTCAAGACATTTTCAAGAGAAGCCATGTTCATCTTTGTGCCCTGCTCTTTTCTGGCTGAGCTGAAGAAGCCAAGAGTGACACCCCCTGTGCTTCACTTTCCTGGGCTGCTTGAGATCAGCCTCCTTTCCATTTGGGAAAGGCTTGGCTGGGATATGAGACTTCAAATGCAGGAACTGGAACTATGGCAAGCAAAAAGATCCATTCATTGGGGAAGGGTTTTTCTTTAGAAGTTGTTCAATTGATGATTGATAAGTAAATAGGATGCACAGCCTTCTTACTATTTCCCCAAGTCTGAGGAATTTTGTGTACTGGGACAGAGGAAGGCAGAGAACATCCCCTCACGGGGTACCTGGAGAAGCAGGGAAAGACAAAACCAGGGAGGAAGATCAGCTCCTGTTGCTTGGAGAAGAGGAGGGAAAATATCCTACAAAGGACAGGCTGGCACCAAAATGATGAGCTGACAGTGGAACCACAGCACAAAGGACAATACCTCCTGAAAACAGAAGACGTTGCTGCACTGATTCATGATCTAACTGTATAAAATTTACACTCAGAATGGGACTGAGGGAGTGGGATGTCTGCTTGGAGGAAAATGAAGGAAATCAGAAGATGCAAGGACCTGACAGTAAAAATGCTGCTTAACTGGGAGGTATAAATTAAATAATTTTTGCTTTTTAGGGCAACAGAAAAACTGCATGGCTTGGAAGAGCTCCTCTTCTGCAGAAGACAAGGCTGTCTGGAGCTGCAAGGGGAGGTTTCAAATAGCAGAAATGTCTGAAAAGAAGGGACCACCAAACCCTCAGACTGTTCAAATTCTCGGTGTTGGCAACATATAATAGAGACAGACTATGGTATGCAGAAATTCCTAAATTGATTATGTATCAAGATTAAAAGCCCAGGTAATAAATGCAAGGAATAGAAATTGGCTGTTTAGAACCATGCATTACAACTAGCTGATATTAATGAAACCTAATAGGATGACACATGACAGGAATGTTGATTAAGTTGTTTATAATCTCTTTAGAAGAGATCAACTGGGCAAAAGGGAAATGAAAATGGCTCACACTATAAAATGTTGATGTTGGCAACTATGAAGTTAGTCAACTGGAATATTTATTCAATATTATCCACTACACCTAAGAAGCAAAGCTTGTGGGGTCCCTCCAGGTGATACACACTTCATACATTACATTCAGTTGAATCATAGAATATCCTGGGTTGGAAGGGACTTGCAAGCATCATCAAAGTCCAACTCCTGGCCCTGCACAGGATAAAGACAACCCCAAGAATCCCACCATGTGTATGAGAATGTTGTTCAAATGTTTCTTCAACTCTGGCAGATTTGATTTTGTGACCACTGCCCTGGGGAGCCTGTTCTAGTGCCCAGCCACCCTCTGGGGAAGAACCTTTTCCTAATATCCAGTCTAAGCCTCCCCTGACACAGCCTCATGTCATCCCCTCAGGTCCTATCACTTGTCACCAGTGAGAAGAGATCAGCTCCTGATCCCCTGCTTCTCAGCTGTGAGGAAGCTGCAGACTGCAAGCAGCTTCTCCCTCAGTCTCTTCTTCTCCAGCTGAACAGACCAAGTGCCCTCAGCCACTCCTCTAAAGACTGCCCTGTTGTGGTGCATGCGGTGTTTGTTTTGCATGGTTTTGCACAGTTCTGTGTTGTATTTGTTCAGTTTTATAAGTTGTTCTGTGTTGTTCAAAATGCCTTCCCCAAAGTTCAGTTTCAGGGTCTCCCTCCCCTTCTTCCCCAAGTTGGTTAACTGCCACTCACAGGTTCCCATGGCAACTCCCGCCCTTTTGTTTCAGTTTCCCCATCAATCTATGTAACCCCTCCTTGTTTTCCTCATTATCTTGGTTTTCCCCTCCCATGTTTCCCTGGCAACCCTCCTGTCCGTCACCTTCTGCCCACACCCCAGTCCTAGAAACTTCTACCCGGGGCAGAGGGTGATTGGAGCAGGATGGGAAGCCACTCCCTTGTTATGTTGTGATTAGTCAAGGTCTCATGCTCATCGTTTTGTTATGTATTGTTATTGGTTCCTTGTGATTCGTTCCACTCCTCGAGGATCCTTTAACTGCCCTGCCCGAGGGGCGGATTCTGGGCAGTTGCCTGCAGTTTCCTACCTGTGTTGTATTTCCTCCTCCTCAAGAAACCCATCCCCCACTGCGGGCAGCTGCCTGCCTCGTGTGCTCCTTTGCCTCGCCGCACTTTGCTATACTGCCGCCAACTCTGCTCTGCCTCTGCAGGGACGCCTTCTCCCACCTCAGCCGTGGGAGAGGTTCCTGGAAGCCGGCCGCTCGCCCCAGCTGCTCCTTGCCTGGAGCCTAAGCTGATGCGGTCACACGGCCGGCCCAACCAGGCTGTGGCTGTGCCATTTGTGGGGCTAGCCGGGCTCAGTTTACGTGCAGCCGCGCTGCCCTCCAGACCCTGCCCCATCCTTGTGGCCTCCTTTGGATACTCTCCAACAGCTTAATGTGCTTTTTATGATTTTTATGTTGTGGCACCCAAAACTGCCCCAGGACTGGAGGTGAGGCTGCCCCAGCCCAGCCCAGAGCAGGACAGTCCCCTCCCTGGCCTGGCTGGCCATGCTGGGCCTGGTGCTCCAGGACAGGGCTGTCCCCACTGGCACCGGGCCACTGCTGGCCCATGTCCGGTTGGCCACAGCCTGGAACCCCCAGGTCCCTTCCTGCAGCTGCTCTGCAGCCTCTCATTCCCAGTCTGTCCGTACAGCCAGGGGTGCCCCATCCCAGGGGCAGAATCCCCTTGGAACCTCACAGAGTGGGAACTGCCCAGCCCCATCGTTGGTCCAGGGCTCTCTGCAGGGCCTCTCTGCCCTCGAGGAAGTCAACAACTCCTCCCAGTTTGGTGTCATTGGCAAAATTACTTAATATTCCTTCAAATCATTAATGAGGATGTTTAAAAACACAGGGTTGATGATGGAGCCCTGTGGGACCGCACCAGTGACTGCTGCCAGCCCGGTGTCACGCCAGGCACTGTCACCCTGTGTGCTTGACCCCTGGGCCAGCTGCTCACCCATCACAGGATGTGTTTATCCAGCTGTGGGCTGGAAAGTTTGTTCAGAAGGATCCTGGGAAAGGCAGTACTGAAAGCTTTGCTGAGGTCCAAAAGGGTTACATCAACCAGCTTCCCTTGATCAACAGGTGGGTTACTTTGTCATAAAAGGAAATTAAATTGATCTTTTATCCCTATAGAGGAAGCTACTACTCAACCACGTGTCAATATTGTTTGCAGCATACCCCACACTTGTCATTGTGAGGCGGTTTGTTCTAAACGGTAAAAAGTGGAAATTTCAGTCCGCCAGAATTTCTAAAGTCCCCACATGGCAATTTTCTGACAGAAAGGCTACTTCCAGCAGGGGCATCTACATCATGTCTCATCTTGGCGGACAAGGAGAACTCGTTCACAGAATGAGAGTGCTGAAGCAGCTTGAGGTATCAGCAGCACAACTTTGGTCACATCCACTGTGTGAACATAAAATGAGAAGATAAACCATGTCAGATAAACTCTTTGTCTTTCAAAAGAGAAATTTCATAAAGCCAAATTTAACACACTGGTGAGGAGGAAAAACATTTAAGCTGGAAAATAGAGATGGTATTTGCAAACTTTTTAATCAAGTTTGCCAAAGAACAGTCCCAGAATAAAGGGAGACTCAGAAGAGTTTCAAAAAACCTCATCCTGGTTGGGAGGGTAAATAAAAAGCAGACTCAGAAAAAAAGATATATGAAGGGAGTAATTTGTGTTAAAAAGGAACAAGTAAAAAAAAAACACACAAAGGGGCTATCAATGGCTTAAACTAGTAATAATAAGAATACAAAAGGTAATGGAAATGGGAGGTATTTTTTAAATGGTGGACTTTTAAGATATCTTTGCTATTGCAGAAAAAATGGCCTGTGGTGCTGGTGAGACATTGCACACAGTTACTTCTAAGCCTAGAAGTCCTGAAATAGCATGTTAAATGGCAATTACAAAATTTCTTGATTAAGAATTGTATCTGAGAAGGTAGGTTTTTTAAGCTGCTAATAATGAATGAATGTTCAGACACACTAGGACATGAGAGAAGTCTCAGCAGTCCAGAGAAGGCTGAAATTGTGCCAATATTTTTAAAAGGGAGAGAGAATGGCCAAAGCAAGAGAGCATTACCCAGACTTTGATCCCTGGGGAAAAAAAGCAGTGATGGGATTGATTGTGCAAGGTTTTAGCAATAAAGAATTAAAAGAGACTAATAAAATTAAATGCTAATCAAGGTGGGTTTAAGGTAGGTGGATCTTCTCAAACTAATTTGATATCTTTTTATGAGATTACAAGTTTGGATGACAAATGAATTAGTGTTAAGGTAATAGACTTGGTAATAGACTTCTGTAAAGCACATGATTTGGCACCTCTGTCTGGTATTTTGAGGAAGAAAGAGGAATGATATCATTTTAACATGGCACACAATAAATGAATTAAAACCAACCAAAGGATGTAATTGAATAAGGAATCATCTTGAAGAGGCTATATTTTTTGCAAGGTCATCCAGATACTGGTTCCTGCCCTGATATGAATTACATGCTACATCTTGATACGGAAAACTGCCTCCCCCACCCCAAAAGGCATCACTGAAACTTTCAAGATGAACCAAGTGTTGGACTGCAGGAAATACTGAATGGGATGTCTCACAAAAACACTCTGGTCTAAAGTGTTTTAGAAAATGAGGTACAGCAAATCAGTTCTACATTTTAGCACAGACTTGTATAAACCTGATTCCCTCATCACAAGGATATGGAGAAACTTGCCTCAGGGAGAAGAGCTCTAATAAAAGAGGCCTTGGATGTTTGTCTGGCTGGCATAAAGTGTGCCCAGAAGAGCAAATGCAGCAGTTGACTGGGCAAAGCTGGCAGAGAAAGGCTGCACGTCCTCTGCTTTTGGCATCCTTATGGCTGAGATTTGAAAATGCCCAGTTCAGACATCCCTGACTTCAGCATGAATTTGAGGAGCTGTAATTGACTCCAGGAAAGCCTGTGGAAATGGGGAAAGGGCCAGAAAATTTGTTTTAAGAGGTGAAAATCTTGGAAGTTGACTCTGTCTTGCTGAAACCAGAAGAGGTTTAAGTTGATTTTGCTGTGACCTTTATGTAACTGCAGGGTGCACCAGCTGGAAGTTGCACAGAGGCAAATTCATGTCTGAAACAAGGACACCATCTTAAAAATGTATGCATTCCTATGTATGGATATGGTACTTCCTTTACAAAGAGAGTAATTAGCCGCCAAAACAACCTTTGAATGATTGCACTGAATCTTTGCAACTGGCAATTTTAAAATCAAGGTTTCATGTGTATCTTCAGACAGAAAATAATTATGGGAGTCCCATTCATTAACAATAAATAAGCAAAAAAACCTCCATGTGAATCCTTTCAACTCAAATGATTGTGATTTGGATCAGGCCCTGCCTTAGCTGTGGGAGAGGCTGCAAAATGACCAGTGGCCAGGGTACTTCAGCCTCACTGGGCCTGTGCACACCCCTGCAAATAAGAAAAATGCTCCTTTACCTAGGCATGTCATTTCACACCCCGGCAGGCAATTAAAATGCAAATTAAAAATGTTAATTAGAACTGTTTCAACATCTATTCTAATGCACAAGATGGGAATTCTGTACAGTGTACCAAGAAAGATGCATTGTTCCTTAGGCAAAACCCTCCTGCCACTCTTGCTCTGGAGTGAGCAGAAAGAGCTGCTTTTTTTTTTTTTTTTTCAAACCTGAAGGAAAAAAAAATATGAAAGAAAATGGAGTGCTGAGATCTGATCCTGATTTCAAATGCTGGCATAAATCTACCAAAGCCAGAGGAGTGGTTGTTAATTTAAGGAGGTCAGGATCAAGTCCTGTGAAATTACTTACATTGAAAGGAGGTGGAAAAGGGTATCTACCCCACAATGAAACATCTGTGTAAGAACTCATTTTGCTATTTTCTTCCTGTCCTTTTTTATTTAAAATCATCAGTTTAGGTGTAGTGACCAAGGCAGACTCCAGCTAACCTGAGGCACTGGAGGCCACCTTGTTTCAATGTGGATTTGGGAGGGAAGGAGGAGGCTGTGCCACAGAACTCAGTCCCCATGGCTCTGCCTGCACAGCACTAAAACTCTGGTTTTACACTGACAACAGCTCTATAAATGCACATCAGCAGGTGTCCTTGCCACGTTAAATATGTAGTTGCTCATCCCATTAAGGCTCATCCCAGTACACCCTGATGCTTAAGACAACTTTCTTCCGTTTCCTACTTAAAATCTACCTACATCAAAGATGAAATCTGGATGCTCCCAGAGCTGTGATGAGGTTGTTTTTACAGCTATTTGAGCAGCATGTTATACCTGCTTATTTGAAGATGATGATATTTGTATTGTTGCTAAGAATTCATGCCAAGCATAATTTTGGGGCATTGTGAAGATATCATATTTGCATATTTTAAGTATTGATATAATACAAAATTCTCTTTATGACTCTTTTCACAGCATAATAATGCTCTTTCCACTGCATGACAGCCTTTAGCTTAGAAAAACTCAAAAACAGAAGGAAATTATTTTTTAGAAAATGGATCTTTTTTTTTTAAATCTGATTTTCATTTACCCATGTTTGGAGCATCCCTTACTGCTCATGACCTGCTGCACATCATTCTGATAAAAACAGTAATTGCATAAAGATACAAGCACTTCACATAGTAATGTCTTAATCGAACAAATGACTGCATTTGGAGGAAGTTTGATGCTTTTTCCTGAAGCACACTCTGTTTTTAGCCTTGCAGAGCCCATGCCAGTTGTCCATGTAGAAGATGGCTCACGTGAATCTCAGGGTGGAAGCACAGGGGCTCTCTCCAGCTCCTCCTGGCTGCATGGCTGACCCTTGGAAAACAGGAGCAGCTGCCAAAACAATCCCCAACTCCTATTTCAGAGCTTATCCATCCAGCAGTTTGCAATTTTAATATAAAAAATCGCCTTGGTTTTCTCAAAATGCTGGCAATTGAAATTCAGTTTGTTGGGTTTTTGTTGGGGTTTATTTCTTCGAGGTTGTATAAACAGTTGGTAAGTGACATCCCTGCCTTTAAGAACTCAGTTAGAGAACCCAGCGTGATTTGATTTGTTTTTACAGCAAAAAGATTGTTCTTTAATCCCTTTGGAGTTGTTGGATTTGATACTCCTGCCAGTTGAACTAATGAAAAATCCTCTGGCAGAGTGTGTGGAAGCTCTGAGCCATCCATCCCTTCGCTGCATTGCCTGTTCTGAAGATGGTGGAAGCTTGAAAACTGCAGAGCAAGGGACAAAACTCCTGCATCCCCCCAAGCAGCTGCATTCCATGCCAGAAACCAGTGCAGGGATGGGAATCTTACTGTATCTGATACAAAATTAAAAGCAGTTATCAAACAAGAAGAACAGGAGATTCGGGGAAAACAAAAAGCACACAAAGAAAAGGCACACCCAAGCAATTATACCCAGCAATCTTGAGTAGTTAATTTTTTCTCCTTGGTTATATGCACTATTGTAAAAATAATTTGTGTGGTATTTGTGTTAATCTTGGGTATCAAAGTAGCAATTCACTGTTTAATTAATATGAATGATAAATTCACTATATAAACTGCATGGAGTAATAACAGAAACCATTTTTTATTAATAGAACTAATGGAATTTTTTGTAATGATCTATTGTGGGAGAACGTCCCTAAATAATGGTAGTTTCAGTTTCCTCTGGTAATCAACTATCTAAACAGCAGTTTCAGGGACATACAGATAGACATCAATTTTGGGAAAAAAGTCTAGCAAGAATTTTTTAATACTTATTTTCCAAATTTGTCCAATTCCAAATGTATTTATTTTGTAGTAGAGTACTAATTACACAAATCGTAGAAGCTAAAAGAAGAAGAATATAAACCACCCAACCTTAGGCGTCCCCAAAGCTTTTTTACCTAAAACCTTTGCAGTATTTCCTGAAAAATTCCAAATGCAAATAAGCATTTTCCCAGAAAATAAACCTCTATGTGTTAAAATGTTCTGTACTGAGAATCTGTCAGATTCATGCAATGGTTCATACATTCACTAGAAATAATAAGAAAAACAAGATTACATTCCTCTACCCTTCCCCATTCCTAAGACTTTTCTTGAGATATAAATACATATTTTTATGTATGCTTGTACACCTACAACTTGCTCCATTTTTTCTCCCCATAATATCTGTTGACTTCTCTTTGTGTTTTACTTGGGAGAAAGAAAGATACTAAATCAGCACAGCTGACAAGGGCCCTTTGGTGTTCTGATGAAAACTGATTTAGGAACTAGACAGTAAAATATTTATCTAGCAATTCTTCAGAGTGGGTGTTTAATTGTTGATATAATCCCAGGAAGCAGGCTCTGATGATCATGTTAGCCTTTAATTACCACAAGAGTTCAATGGTCAAACAATTATATTTTCTTTTCCTTGCCAAGATCAAAATACCTCACAAGGTATTCAAAGAGGATTTCTTTCTAGAACTGGTAATCTAACCAGAGTTTTTTGTCTGCAATTCAATTTACTGTTTATTGTGTAAATACATACATACATATATATATATATATATATATATTTTTTTTCAATAGACTGTGGTGGGTACGTCCCTAATCTATTCCCCTCCCTTCCCCATCCTTGGGCCTGCTCTGTGATCTCAGAAGATCCTGATAAGCCTTGACCGAACTGGTGAATGATGCCTTGAGGAAACCAATGGAGCCATGAGGCATTCACTGATCGTACCAGGAGCTCCTGCCTGGCAGAGGTTGGACCATCAGCTACCCCGCCAAAGTGGGAACCAAAGGATAAACAATTTTTTAATCTTTTTTTACCTGAATCATGTCCTGAGTGAAACAGCCCCACTGGGAATTTTAGCCTGAATGAAATGTTACAATTGATGCTGCACTTTGGGCAGGAGAAGGGCAGTAGTTACCAGCTTGGGTTACTGCCAGGATGGAAACTTAGTGGTGACCAAAAGCATCATCTGGAGACCCTATAAACAGCATTCAGTCCTGAGTGAGGCCCTCTGAGCTCTCCTGGATTGCAGTGGCTGTGCCAGCAACTCCATCTGAGTGGGACCCTTGGTGGGGCTCCAAACCCTCAAGCTTGTGATGCACAAAGGATTGTTACTGACAACAAGAACATCCCCCAGCCCACACTTCCACAGGCCTTGAGGCGCAACCCTTCCCTTTGGGAAACTCCAGGGGGTTTGATGTGAGTATTTCACAGATCCCAAGGGGAACTCTGGGTAGGTGCCTTTGCACACACAGGTTTTACCTCTGTGTGTGTGTGAACTGATTCTGGTATGAATGTTCCTTCCTCAAATCCATAGCTAAGGTGCTGTTATAATTCTTGTGAATCCTACTGAATTGCTTTGAAAATGTTGAAGTCATTAAATGCTGTTAAACCCTTTTGTACCCTTATCTTTGCATCCATATCCTTTGTACCCTGACACTCTCTTGCATTCTCAGCTTCCTTGTAATTCATTCCAAATTGCTTCTTATTTGATCTTCCTGTGGATGTTTTAATCTGTACAGCAAGTAATAGAGTGGACCTTGCCACCAAGTTTTGTAAAGTCACATTTCCACAAATTCATATGGTTCATATGCTTTTGCCAATACTTTTGATGATGTCCTAAAGCAGCCAAACCACTCATTTGCAACATGGAGAAAGATGTGGTATCCACATACAGCTGGCATCTGCCCAGATTTCAGTGCTTGGTCCATATAAACATGTACTTAAAAATACACATATGGCACTGCGAGCAGGGGAAAAAGATGCATTAAGAAATAGGATCCCTTTTTTTTGAATAATGAAGGCAAATGTGTTAGAAGTAATACAATTGGAAAATGGCAAATGAGAAAATTCAATAGTATCTTGTAAACCTTTTTAGTGAAGTTAAGAGTGTGCCAGTAATAAAATGCATAAAGTTTAAAAATAATTTCCTTAAATGAATTGCTTTTGGAAACGTCTTAGGAAACATTATTTTGACAATGTTAATTGTTGTCTTTTTCTTTTTTGATAAATGGATTATGCAAAATTAATTCCCTCACTGTGTAGATTTAATCCACAATACAGGACCACTGTCAGAATTTAAAACTATTTTGAGTTTTCTTATGAATAGATACAAAAAACCTGTACTCAATTAATTTATTAGTTTGAAATTATAAATCAGTCACTGTCTTTATCTAGAGTTTCCTGCATTTGGCCAAATTCTACTGCACAAATGCCCAGAGAAAATAATTATATGATATTTTTGAAGTTCTATCATAGTATTCTAAAATATTGGGTGATGTCCCTTCTGTTATATCAGTGCTTTACTCATGAAGAACCTGCAAAACACAGAGACAACTTAAAAACTTATTCCAGTACTTTGAGTGAGAAAGAAGTCAAACCATTAGTTTACTTCACTAAAATTTCTTTAAAAAATAATTTGATGATCCAGGTTCACTCTTAATTTTTCAAGACTATTAGAAAATCAAACCTTCCTTTATTGTCTCTTACTCTTGCCATGCTAATACTGTCTCCCTGAATGGAGATAAGAACACCAGGATATGGAGGGGTTTTGTCCACTTCTGACTGGGAGTGGGCAGCACCCCCATGCAGAGAAGCAAATTTACAAAAATGAAATGTTTAGAAGGCTTTCATTATTGTCTGGAAATGAGGTGATGAAAAGGTGATCTTCCTCTCTATCTTCCTTGGGCGATCTGCATTCAGAGAACAGAAGAAATAATCCAATCACCCAAACTGTGCAAAGCCCCAGATGCATATCACAGTGCCCATGATGCAATTTTAATTTTAATTTTAGCATTTAATTTCCATGGGAAAAATGCTCAGACTTCCTAAGTGAGAACCCACTGGAACAGGGTTCATGTGGTTTGCCTGATGCTAAAACACAGATGCATGTGCCTGACAGCTTTCAGGTATTTCACCTGGTACATCTTTCCGCACTTCAGCAGTTTTAAATATTCTCAGTGCCCTCACAGGAAAGAATACATTGCATTAATTTCTGAGGGTTACTTCTGTGTTTAGATACACTGAGGAATTTAAACCAAGCAACTGGCCAGTGACCTTATGTGTCCTTATGTTCCTATGCTGGTTGTATTTTGTTTCCTGGTAAACTCAGATTAGTCTGACCCTCTCCCTGTTCAAACTCAGCATCAGAAATCACTGATTACCTCTTGCAGATAGAACAGCCATAAATAGCAGTGTTAGTACAAGAAGTTAGTACAAAGCTAATTTCCCTGTTTCAGTAAACTAAGTTACCTAGGAGATAAAGGGATCTCTATAGCCCCAAATCACTTGATATCTTGTCAAACAGCAGGGTCATACGTGTCTGGTAGGATTTTGGATTCAGAGATTGCTTCTTGATCTAGATCCATGAAGATTTAGTGTTGACTTTGTGACTGGTTTTTGGCTTTTTTGTTGTTTGTTTTTTGCCTACATTATGTCACGTTAGAGAACTTGAAAGCTGTTGCCATTGCTTTAACTACAAAAGGTAATCCTTACATCCTGGAGGTGTCCTAACATGTCCAGCATTAAATGGGTTCAGGGCCCCACTCTATTTCTTTTTCTTGCAATTGAATAGCAAATATTCAGAATTATTCCTAAACAGATAGTCATTATTATTATTATTATTAGTTTATTAAAATTGTGGAATTAGTAAAGTTAAGCAAAATTCAAATGTCTCATGGATCTAGATGAAGAATCACTGATATTCAGAATATGTGAATGTGTATTTGCTGTTGAGGAGATATAAGGTACCTGAATACTTGCAGAGGAAACAGAACCCTTACCTAGTAGAAAATCATGAAAATTTTCCGTCAGGAAGCTTAGATTAGACAGCTATTATTTTTAGGCTATTATTTAATAAATGCAACTGACTTGTCTGAAATATGCAATATTTAACATTTCATACAACTTTATAATAGAATTTAAAAGTTTTCTTCATTGGTGTCCAGCAGTGCAGCATCTGGGACTGAATTGGCTTGTGGTCCAGGGCTTTGTGGGCCAACAAAGATGGATGAAAATGATTGGCATTTATTGACAGCATCATGACTGGGCTGAACTGTAATGCAGAATGAAAAGATGCTGGATTGTAAGAATGCCTTAGTCTGTGACTGGCTGCTGAATACTTGTTTACAAATTATTGCAAGATTCTGTTTACACAAGATTATTTTAACCTATAACATTTTGATATTCTTGGGAAGTGCAGATGGTATATTTACTTAATCACTGTCAAAGCCCTAACTTTTTATTATTTTAAACTGATTCTGAAGTCAGTGTTACTTCTGCTCGGCGTTTTCACATGCGTTACGCTTGCCTTGTTTCAACTCTTTTTTCAGTCATTTTTCATTCTCCTCATCAGTGTTCATTTTTCAGAGTGAAGTTTTGCTTAAAAGTGACTAAATGTATAAGCCAACAGTGGGAGTGGTAAGGTATTTAAAAAAAAAGAACCCCACTCCTTCCTACACTTCTTCCTGCATTAGCAGTTTTTGAACATTTCTATGGCTCCACTGCTGGATCATATGATTATTTCCTCTTGGGACATGTTGTGACCTGTTGTTTTAACCTGGCTGAACTTGTTACATTGCTGTACCCTGAACTGCAAAATTAATTTCATAACCTTAATACTGGAGTGATGAGTAAGGGGCTTTTCCCAAAGGCAGCAAGCTCCAGTCCTCTGGCAGGCTCTGGATCTGATCTACCACTTGTTTCTTCAAAAAATACATCTCCATCTCAGCTTCTCCCACTCTCCTGGTATTTATTGTTGTAATTGGGTGCCAGCTGTACATGTCAGTGGAGCTGTCACAGGCAAAGGAATGAGCAGGTACACAAATAATGCAGTTTCCAGCCCAAACTACTGAGTACCCCTGCAGACTGAATGGAGGAAGAAAGCAATTTATGGTGACTGCAACTTGGGTTGTTTTCATTGCTCAGAGCCTGGATGCTTCCATGAAGCCTTAGGCTGTTTATTCTCTCAGGCTTTTGAAAAAGAGAAAGAATTGTGCCTGCCACCAAAAGAAGAGGGGTTTATTTGGGCTTTTTATGATTCCTCTTGATGTGTGTCTGTGCACTTAGGTGGAAAGGACTGAGAAATCTATAAGGAAATTTAACTCAGAATATTACCTTATATAAAGTTGCTCAGACATGGATTGAGACCTTCATTATATTTTTCTGAAGAGAATAAATTTAAAAAAATATATATTTGAAACAGCTGCATAGGGATTTAAATATTATTGCTTTATCCTCTCCAGAATATTGGGATGGAATTTCACAGTATAGAGTTTGTGTATAAAGGAAACCTTATGTAAGATAATGAGGTACTTTGAGGCAAAACTTAATGGCTTTACCTTACTCTCCCTACTGGTAGTGAATACTTGATAATTCCTAATGATGCTTTCTTCATACCTTCATAGGAATATGTTCATTCTACGTCTAAAAACAGTTTGGTAATGTAATTTCTCTATAAAATGCTGCTACTAACCGTATCTAAACTAATTAGGCACAGTCAGAAACAGCCTAAAAATGTAGCATGCTCGCTGAATGAGCAGATTTGGAATTTGGCATTGTTCCTACTACAGAACTCGACTGGGATGCTATTACTGATGCCTTCCTTTCTGGGCCACAAGAGCCAGATTTCTGTGTCTTCTGATCTCCTGCGCCCTGGGGCGCCACTGTGGGCAGAGGGGAACAGCTTGTGTGTGGCTGTGGTGCTAGGGCTCCTCTGCCTCTGCATCACAGCTTGGGGGGCAGAAATGTGGGGCAGGGAGAGCTGCAAGGGCACAGTCCTGGCCGCTGGTCAGGTCACACTGTGCGACCATCACCAGCAATGCAAGTGAGAGCCTCCTCTGGGCTTTCCTTACACTGCAGCAGAGGCAAAACTTGCTGAATGTTGAGGCCACCCTAATATACACCCCATGTACTTTTTAATTCTAGCTTGCTTTTTATTTTAACAAAAGCTCTTAAATTATTAGCCCTTGTGTTTTCCCAAATTTTAGGAAATGCGGCAAATTTGCCATGTGACTTTAGTTCACAGAGCATGATCCCAAGCAGTTACATGCTCCAGTTGAAGGATTTACCAAATAAATACTTAGCCATTAGTATAATGGGACTTAAAAAAAAGGAAAGAAGGTCCTTGCATAAAGTGACTATAGAAACAGGTCATGAAATATCCTGTTAGTACAGCAAAAACTTATTCTCTTGTGTGTCCAACTCAGAGTACATAAGCCATTGTAAGGCCTTTCAGAATTCTTGTTGAGCAAGTTGATTGGGACCTTGCCACTTGGGTCAGTTCTAAGTCTGATTGGCATTTGGTCTGCAAAACACTAGGTAAAAAAGTGTATTGTATACTCTTAGTGTCAGTATTCATTTAATGGGCCATGACCATTTTTTATCATTTTGGCTTAATCTGTAAATCATCCTAGTTTCCCCAAGCTCTTTGGTATTAAGCAACAGATACTGTGTTCACAAAAAAAGCACTGAAATGCCCTCTCAGACCAAATGCAAACCAGTGCAAAGTCACTGAGTTAGGAGATGACTGGTTTGTCACTGGGAGGGCTCAGGGGCTCTGCAGTGATCCTGTGCAGAGCCACAGAAGGAATAGCTTGGGAGGATCCTGATATTCTGTGTGTTCCATTGCTGCCTCAGCAGGACTAGGGGGGAGGTAGGAACAAAACCTCATCCCAGAACGCTACAATACATGCACATGTGCTATATTGTCTTCTAGATCCAACATATAACGTCATTTTTTAGAGATTTCCCAGTGCTGCCCAGAGGGTTTCACTGGTGCAGGCTTGCTGAGGCCTCACCAACGTTTCCATGAAATGAATACTGCAGGAGCATTCATCACCATCAACGTTCAGGCTGGCTGGGATCTTTCCAACAGCCCCAAGTTTTGGGACACTTAAGTTCTCTTCTTATTGTCTCACACTGCCCAGTCTAGCATTTGCAAATATTAACAAGGAGTTTTCTGTTGCTTTCTCTGAAAGTTGGATCAAGTCACAAAGGACACATGCAGCTGATTATCTGGGCTTCTCTAAGAAAGAGCCTATAGTTAATGCAATAATTGAGCTCACAATGGGCCAATGTTTAGATTTACTAGCACTGACAATTTGTTTGCATCTTTAATTTGCTCAAGTTGTTATTTCTTTTTTCAGTAGCTGAACATTTCCATGTAGAAGTAGTCAGAAAACTAAGCATGTTCCAGGCAATGAAAAATTCTAAATATTTTGAATATTTTTGTTGCAGGTTTGGTTGTGCTAAAGAACATGGATACAACTCTGCAAGGGGGATGTTGAATTTTTCTTCCTGGAATGATTTTCCTACTTTTCTGTGAATCCTATCACTAGGCTGAGACCAGTATGGCAGTGGAGAGGACCAAAGTGCATTTTTGATAGGATCTATAAGTACTGACACCAAAATGAAATGAACCTACTACATTCCTAATCCTCTTACCTCTCTCAGATCCCTGGTCTTCATGGCAAGTCTGTCACTTAGACTCTCAGGCACTAACAGCTGTAATTTGGCATCCACCAGAAAGTGGGAAAATCTTGCAGAATGCTCTAGGAGAGGCCACCAAAAACACCTACTGGAAAACCTCATCTGCCAGCTCTGCCTAGCTTTTTTAGATGACCACAGATAAGCTGCCTGTATTTTTTTTTAATGCTGCTTTTGCAGCTATTAGGTCTTTTTAATTTGAAGTTGGTTTTTTGTTCTCAGAAACCTGATTATGCTTGAATGCACAAATTTTGTGTCCAAAGGATATGAAAAAAAAATATCAAAAATAAAGGGAGAGGATGCTTTGGAATAGAAAAAAATCCAGGCTCCATCTTATTAAAAAAAATAAAAATAGAGTTTATCTGCCAAAGCTTGCACAAAACTGGGAGAACAAAGGAAAAAGGAAAATCCAGGACATTTTTAATTGAATTGGGCCCTTAGCGTGCTGTTTAAACTACTAAACCTTGTGATTAGACATAGTGATTGAGCTGCAGTATAGAAGAATAACACTTCCACATCAGATGTAAATCAAATATATGCTGCACTTGCATCCTGGCTTAAGTACCATTGAGGGGAATTTCTCATGCTGTGGGGTGCACCTGAGTGATGCCACCATCTCAGAAGGCCATTAAAGTTCCTCAGTTATTGTTTTTGCTCCAACAAATTATTTCATCCTGAGGGCAAAAAAAAAAAAAAAAAAAAAAAGGGAAAAAGGAACATAGGAAGTCTTCACAGCCTTTAGGATCATGTATATCGTATACCAAACAACACTATCTCTACAGAAGAGCTGAGCACTCTTGCTCCTGCTGGCCTGGCACCTTCTGAGCTGTGTATGGAATTGTAAGGCTGAGGCTGAGCTGATTTCCCACTGAGCAGTGCTTTATTCCATAAGTACAGAGTAAAGTGAGACTCATGACTTGAGCTACTAATCAAAGAAAAGATTATCAGAGCCTGCCCTTAAATGAGCTGCTCTCAGTTCGTGACTGTTTTGAGAGTTATCAGTATTGCTTTTTAGGGTCTTCGTTATTGATTTTTAATATAGATCTAATTGGGAACCTCAGACTGCTTTTGATTTGATCTTTCTCGGCAGAGACTTAAACCCTAAAGGAAACTTGTCACCTCTTTGATGCGTGTGCCAAGCTGCCGACAGACTTCAAAGGACAAAGGATATATTTTGAATTTCTTTTCAACTTTCCCCCATTGGCCTGGCTGCTGCCACATTATGAATTATAAACAATTCTATTTTGTGCTTGTCATTGCACTTCACACTTCATACGGGGATCTCAAAGTGTATTACAAACTTCAATTAAATAGAACAATACCCCAATGAAATGGGTTAGCTACAGTTGAAAACTATTCCAACACTCAATGAAGTCTAGCTATTTGAGGGACTGCAGATAGTACAAGCAAGTCAAGGGAGTTCAAGTAGAGAGAAGAAGAGTGCCTGTGGTAAAAAGGGGATGTCATAAGGCAGGATATTAATCAACACCTCACTTGCAGCATGTTTACCATCCTTAGCCTTTCATTAAAAAGGTCACAGTATCAAATTCAGAAGACCAAGAAGCCAAACTTCAGAAAGGAATTCTTCATCTACTACTTGAGACAGACTCCAGCTGAGCCTTGCTAATGGCAAACAGTAAGTGGCCATCATCCAGAAAAGGATAAAAGAAGACATTTTCTGTGAAGTTACCCAGACTACGACTGTCAGTAACGCTTCTGTAACAGCTCTGAGCAATGACAACAGCCAGAATGGCAGGGGTTTGGATTAGCAGTGGCAAAACCTCTACCCAGATTGGCAGGCTCTCCTGGGGCATCTTCATATAGATCTATGTAGGCATATCTTTGAGGGGCCTGTCAAAATCAAAATATCTCTGGAAATACAGGGCTTGAATCTCACTCTCACAGAGGCTGGTGCTTACATAAATGAGGCTCCTCAGGCCTGCCTCTAGTTACTATTATGGATGACAGTTTCTATCAAGATTTTTTTCTTCACTTGTCTGAGGTTCTTTTAAGTATAAAATAGCTCCTGTGTCCTTTTGCTTCTTCTTGAGTGTAAAGTAGAAAAGATCTAGCCTGGAGGACTCTTCTGCTCCCTCACTGCTTCCAAAAAGGAAAGAAACAAAGAGATTTTCCGCAGCTCTGGAAAGTGTTTGTTCTCCTGCCTCACGCAGTAGCAACCTTAAGCCCACCCTGGCATTTCTGCCTGGTGTTTCAGAGTGAGGAGCAAAGAGCAGGACCACGCTGCCACTTTTGTCCCACCTGATGTTGAGGCTTCAGGCTCTGTTCAGCACTTGCACTTGGGAGCTCACCAGAAGTGTGGCTACTGGGATGAGAGCACACAGGCTGTTTTAGGGGGGGGGGTTACACTATTTTCAAGGGGAAAGAAAAATATTTTTAGTTTGTTTTCAGTGCTTCCATCTGCAATTTTACACCTCCATAGTAGTGCCTGATAACATGGCAGACTGTGCAACCACACTGCTGTAATTATAAAGCAGGCCCCACTGCTGCCTGCCATTTATAGTCCAAAATGTTGGAACAAGAGCTCAGAGGGGGTATCTGCAATAATCAAAGTACCAGAGCAGTGTTTTGTAGTCATGGACAAGTCTGAAGGCTCTGTGTCTTGTCCTTCAGTTTGCTTCCCAATGGCAATGATACATTCATGGGCAGGAAGGTGAGAGTGATTTTAAATAAAACCTGGAATCTTTCAGTCAACGTTCCTTCTGCTTTACCTTAGTCTTGGGAGAAGGAAAAAATCACATTGAATCAACATTGGCAAAGATAAACAAACATCTTTTTTTCATTTTAAGCTCAGGAGAAGCAGACCCTTAGGACAAACTGGCCTCTCAAGGTTCTCCTGAGATTAGCACTGGGCTAATCAGATGGTTTGTGCTGCCCTGACTTCAGAAACTTATGCTTATTTTAAGGTTCTGTGAACTATTAATGCTAATCTGGTGGAATCTTTAAGCAGGAAAAGTAACTGAGAGGTGGCCAGGAAGTGTCAAATCCTCACCCCTTTCTTTGTCCAAGGAGGGCAGGACAAAACAGCTATTGGGAAAAAGGAATTTGCATTAGCTCCCATGGAAATACTTTTTATCCCAGGCTTTTTTTTTTCTCCATCAACTGGAAGTGAATTAATTTAAACCAAGAAAAGGAAACTTTTAAGATAGAAAATACACAGATAAAGAGCTAGAGAAAGAGAACTACCGTGCTTTAAATTCACACCTTCAGTATTAGCAATAGCATCTCTGTGACTTTGCTTTAGAAACCCTGTGATTATTATAGTTCATAACCATACTCAGAGATAAGGAAAAAAGTAATCTCGCACAAATGCAGCAACAAATGTTCATGGAATGATAGTCTGAAAACATTTTCATTTCATCCAAATTTTTGAACTGCTTGCCTACATATAGGAGTGTGCAAACACATGTCTCTAGCCACAGCCAATTTACCCAGTTGTACACTTAAATTAACAAGACAAAATAATACAGTTTTCTTACTTGTCCTTCAGTCAGCCACTGGAAATGTCAGTTACATGCATATGTACTCCTCTTTTTGATACTGTACTATCTTTTGAAGAGTAAATATCTTGAAACTCTTATGCAACTATGTTAAAACCAGCAGTCGGTACTTCTGATGTCTGTGAGGGGATGACTCTCCCTGACAGCTCCCAAGCAGATTTAGGCTGAATGACTTTTTGCCCTTCCTCAGTCTAGACAAGAAACATACACAGAGAATCACTAATGGATCCACTGAATAAAATATAAATTGTTGGTGTGGCATTTAGCCTGTTGAAGAGGGAAATACCCATGGTGAAGGCGGCCTCTGAGATCCTGCAGGCAGTAAAACCTGCTTCCATGAATTCTGGCTTGCACCACAAAAGAGAAAAGGGGCTATGCAAGTAGTTAAGGGGGAAAAAAAATAGACTATAAGTCTGGTGACAGGCCAACAAAAGCACAGGATTCCAAGACTGACCTAAACTAAAAAAATTGGTCTAAAACATTCGGTGATCTTACAAAGAGGGTTATTCTGCTAATGGAGTAAAAAGGGAAGTGAGTGCTAACTAGCCCAAAAAATCCTAAACGTATTATTCTCATCTGAATAGTCTTTAGCAAGTAGTGGAAACCTCTTTGATTGAAAAGGCACTTCAGTCCTGAGATGAAAGAGAGGGCAATTATGTCTCTTTCCTTTCTAAGTTCAGGTATATTTAGGGCGGTACTTTTTCATCTGGTCATCCACAGTACGGTTAGTGCAGCGAAATGATGCAGCTGAAGGCTGTAAAGGTGCAGAATGTGTGAGAAGGGGTGAAGGAAAATGTGTTAATACCAGCACAGGATACACACAATCCCCGGTTTTTCAAATGTAACACTGGTGTTTGGCTTTTAAAAGCTGCCACTGGGGCTTATTACTGGCTAAACTCCCATTGTGCATTCTGCAGGGTGGAAATGCACACTTTGGGTAAATACAGAAGAAGGTCATATAGCAGGCAAAAATAAATAAGACAAAAGGCAGTTGGTTGTAACAAACTGCAGAGTAAAGCACTGCTAGGCTGTGATATGGACACACCTGAAAAAGCCAAAAATCTAACTGCATGCAAAAGGCTACATTTTGTAAAGTTAAATATCAATGAAATCTGTTCAACATTTGCATTCAACCTCCAGAATTAGCAACTTCAGTTTTTTAAAATTAAACCAAGTTTTACTTACAAAATAAGTCTCAGGAATGGCACAATATTGAAGAATAAGAATAATAACAATTTTAAAAAACACTATCAGGATTTTGAAGAAGAAGCTGCTTATTTTTGGGAATGAAAGCTGACTTTCCACCCACTGTGCTGTCTAAACTAAATATGTAAAATATCTTGAAAGCAAAGTTTTCACAAACACAAGTAGCAGCCAGTTTTACTATAGCTGTGGTAAGAGGTCCTGGTAAAAACAGCAACAAGAAAAAAAAGTCTTTTTGGTTCAAAGCTATTTCTTTACAGCATGTTAAATATTACGATTGCATTTTATGCTCCCATGGTGAAGCATAGAATCTTTGCCACCTTCTTGCTGCTCCATGCAATATGAAACACCAAAAAAGAAACAGATGGCTTTTGGTCCTGTGCTCCTGTTTCCTTGTCACATCTCACATGATCATTATAACTGGGTGGAAAAGAAAATATGTTTCTTACAGAGCTGCAAGAAACCTGCTTCTTAATCAGAAAAAAACTCCTCTATCTTGAGATACAAGTAGCACTTTTCAGTATGACTGAAAAAAAACCCCACTATTTCAGTATTATTTTAGAGAAAATATGCATATGGGACAGGCATTACTGTTGGATTGTGAAGAGAAGAAATAGGAGAAGGGGAATCTTGCCTGCAGATGCAAAACTGGACTGTGCCATAGAAATGAAAATTGCAGTGCACCTTCAGCCTGCCTGACATTGCTGCAACTAAAAAGCACTGTACTGCTGCTTTTAATTCTTCTAATGAAGTCTTGGGAAAGTGTTACTCCTGTAATCTTTAAACAAACCATATTTTAAAAGTGCAAGCTTTCTTAATTTATTTAATCTCAAGAAATTTTCAGAAGACCTAGTGCAATTTAATCTTAAAATGGTTGGAGAGCCAGTCAAAAAATAAATCACTTGTTCTTGCAAAGCATGGATTGAAAATTCCTGTACCATGTACATTCAGAGTATATCCCTGACTCCATCATCCATGAGCTAAAATAATCACCTTTAGGTGAAATAATGGAGCTGGAGATGAAAATCTCAGATTCTTGACAGGGCACCGGGTTATTTAAGTGTCATTTCTGCATTTGAAACAAGCCTTGGACACAGTGCGGGTTTCTCGGCTCTCAGCTCATGGATGAAAGGGAGGAGCAGGAATTAACTTCAGGGCTGTGCAGAGTTTGCCCCAGCAGTGCTTACAGGACATATATAATGGAATTCCCACAGGATTGTTCTTTTGTTCTGTTCTGCTGTTGTAGTGGTTTTTGGCTGTTCACTGCCACGTGCCCAGTTCACCCCAGCAAGCTCTGTGTGGGTGTCACTTCAGAATCCAGGGCCATGGATTTCCTTATGGGCCAGCCTAGGTAGCTCGCTTGCTGTTCAAAGCAGGGGCTGTATTTTTCTTTAGAAAGTTCCTTGCACAGCCTCATGTCCTTTTCTATAAATGGCATAACTGTGCTGATTAGTAATAAAAGAAGGCTCCACCACCCACACCTGCTCAGTGAAGCTCCATTCCTGCAGCTCCTTCCTGATTCTGGAAGATTTTTCTGTTAAGAGCAATTCTTAATTAGTTAGTAAATCAGTACATCAAGATAAATTAGAATTTTTCTGGACCTCTCCAGAATTGCATTGCTCGGTCACAAGTCTGACCTTCCCTTTCTGGAAAAGCTCAGAAAGCAAAGACCTTGGGAAACAGCTTGCATAAGAAGGCCCTTGTATCTTCCCCTGAAATAAAATGCATTTTCCTCTTGTACGTGAGAATGACCTTGGCCAGAAGGAATCACCCTTTTGACAGCTCACACAGATTTAGAGGCTTCTGAACTTAGCCCATGGGTGCTCCTTTAGCCTCACAGCACAAATCTTCAAGTTATTTTATACAAATGCTCTTCCCTAAAGATGTGTGGAAGCAGTAGGCTTAGTTGCCTGAGCAGAGATTGGGCTGGAAATGTATTTTCTTCTCATGTTCATATAACCAGTAATTCACCAGCCAGCCTGTTCCAGCGCTCAGAGTCTCAGCACTGTAGAGAAGCTTGTGTTTTATCCCTGGTTTACACATCGAACTGTACTCTCATCTGGCAGTGATCAGGCTGGCTCCTTAACCTGAGTGCTGATTTACACCTGTTGAGGATTTGATAGCTGCTGTGCAATAGGAGCTTGCAATAATAAACCCAGCTACAAGCAAAAGATGAAAACTCCATTGAGGATCATATTGTAATGGACCATTTTCCTTTTGACCAAATTTTTGCAATACACAGATTGATGTTTTGAGGTCACACTTGCAGGATAAGATATTCTTGGGAGTGTTTGGAATATGCAAAATACACAGTGATTTGACAAAATGATTTGACACAACGAGTTAAAGGTGGCTCGCATGCCTTTGTCTCGCCTGGGAAAAAAACCCCACATTCTTCTAAGTGCAATTAAAATAACTGTATTATTGTATTAAATAACCATGAAATATTAAGTACCTATTGAAGGGGGTAAAGAAATGGGAACCACAGTGAGGAGCTTTACATATTCCTGTTGCAATTTCACTGTTGAACAGGTCAGCAAAATCAGATTCAGGTCCCCACATCTGACTGAAGGACTGGAACAGTGACCTGAATTTAGGAAGGAAGGTCGTGGAAAGATTGATGATGCCTTGTGAAGGCTGACCTAGAACAGAGACTAGACAGAGCTAAAGAACAAAGTAGGTATTTATTAAAAGGCTTCAATGGATACACTCTTGGGCACAAGAGCCCAGCCAGGGCCACACCCAAGATGTGTGGACATAAGCTGCAAGATGAACCCAAAACAGTCACAAAATGGATGACCAGCCACAGGAGCTCACACTTTTATAAGTTCTGATCCATTAGCATATTGGAGTTAATTGTCCACCTATAGCCTTAGTTTATGAAGTCCCATCCTTCTTGTTTTTCTCTCTTCAGTCCACTGTTGTTTATGCTCTTTGGCCTGAAATTTGGATCATTTGTCCTTGGTCCCCAGCTAGAGAAGGAATTGTTTTGTCTACCTACTCTGTGAAGAGAGCTTGCTATTCCCTAATATGAAGCTCAGAACTAGACACTAAAGCAGTACAGAATCTGAAAAATATAAAAGCCAAAACCTGAGGCATCACTGAGGATGTCACTTCTCTGCTGCATGGAGGTTTTGAGCTCCACAGATTCAGTGTAGAGTTGCACTCTATGCACTTCGCAGGCAAGCGGGTGTTTGGGGAGGCACAGCATAGCCACTCTTCATTTGTGGAGCTGCTGTGTCAGCACTGTCCTCTCTGTTGATTTAGGAATGGCAGAAACTCCAGTCCTTGGACCTACAGGTACAGTTCTCACAGCGCCAGACTTCGAGAAGAGATGCAAACTTACTGTACAGTAATCCTCTCACGGGTACCGGTCCAAGGAGAAGCAGGAAGAGCACTATGGATGAACAGACAAGCCTGCAGTTTTGCAGGCTGGTTGATTAGATGGCACTGGCTGAAAACAAAAGGCACACAGCCACTGAAGAAGGCACTTGGCAGCATGAGACAGACTGCAAAGAAACTCAGAACAGGAAGCTAAACATGAACAAAAATAGAGAATTTAATGTGGAAACAGGAAGTTCGGGATGAAGCTAAGCCAAATGCCTGATTTGATATTGAAATATTCTGCAAATTTTTATGCAAAGTCTTGGAATTCAATCTGATTTCCAAATGTCATCATTTTATATGAGAAGACTTTTTTTTAAAAACAAAAACATTGCTTAATCTGTTTCCATTCATTCCTGTAATTCTCTTTGTCAGCTGAAAGACACAAGTGTCAACAAACCCCTGGTTAGCTCAGTTCCTGCCCTTGAGCAGGAAGGAGTGGTAATTTGTCACTTCTGCCAGTCGTCTCAACCTGACCTGCCCTCTCTCTCCTCACTGCTGGACTTAACAGGGGAAGGTTTGCTCTGCTTCCAGCAAATCACTCAGCATCCTCAGGTCCAGGAAGGTTAAACACTGTCTGGCCTTGATTACAATCCATCCTTTCTCCATACATTCCCCTCTCCAGGCAGCTGTGCTGATCCTGGATGAACACCTTGCTATTCTAGGCCTGACCAGCATGTCCTGAATTAGTGCTTTTAACACTGTACTTCTTCTGCTTCCACCTCTGGAACAGCTCACAGTGGGGAAGGACATTCTGTCCCGGGGAAGCCTGAGTGCTGGATGCAGCTTTCATTAGTTCTGACAGCACTGGCCACTTGTGCCAAACCAGAAGATCTCCACTCAGGCCTTACTAATCACAAGAGTGGCAGACCAGCCAGGAAAAGTGTGTGTTCATAGCTCCAGGGGCTGGGTTCTTTCAAATATTCTTAGAGAATCCACCTGTGGTTCATGGAATCCCACCTAAGCCAGTGCCCTGTCTGTCTCCTCCCTCAGCTCCTCTGCTGTTAGCTGGCAACATCCAAGCTAAATATCATTAACCGTGATTCTTTCCTGCTGGAATATTGAGCTGCAGTCACACTGCTTAAAAACTTTTACATTTCTTTAATTCTATTTTTGTACAGCACAGCCTTATAACTCTACACTGATGTATTTTAGTGGGCATCCTGCTTGTATACAGATGCTGTAATGTCTCTTCTAGAGAGTTAATCATAATGTAAAGCTCATCAACATATGTCAAAGCCATCAGAAGATCCACGTGACACATAAAACATTTAGAAATAATTACCATAAGATTTTTTTAGTCTCTCCTTATTCAGCTGTTTTCTAGGAAAAAAAACCCCTCACAACTTAAACCTGTATGGCTTTTGGGTTTGTGAATGTTTTCCTTTGTGGTTATGGGTTTTATTTATGAGGTGCCATGTGAGACAAAAGTCATCCCAGGCTCATACTTTACTAGTTCAGTAAATTTTCCATACTTTAATGATCAAGCTGCATACTTTACTTGTTACTTTTTAATATACTTCAGTGATCAAATTGTATAGCGTAATGATCAGTTTTCCTAATGTGCCTGAATGAGTTGCATACCTCATTAATTTACATACATATTTTACAGGCTACAATTGGAGAGTGTTTGGATGAAGTGAATAATTTAACAAGCAGCCCTTTCTTACAACCTGCACAGGAGCCCAGGAATACATGTGAACCAGGGTGGGATGAAATTGTAAAGGTGTGGGTGGGAAATGTTAGTTTGAACTCAAAATGAAAACAAAAGATTTCAGAGCACCTGGAAAGCTGAGCCAGCACTGCAAACCTGGTTTGTATTTGCTTTGTCTTTTGAAAAGTTCTCCCTTGTGGACTAATTTTGGATTTTAATGATGGATTTATCCGTTCTACCACTACCACAGCCCAACAAGCTGTTCAAGGTGAACACTCAGTATTTCATAAAGCAGTTCAAATCCAGCCCTGTCATGGACCAAGTACCCCTTAAAAGATGTGGAGGCACTTTGTTTTATTGCTTAGTTGAGGTGCAAAGTATTGGGTGACTGTTAAAAGAGATCTCATGTAAAAACACACAGTCCTGTAGAGTTTGACCCCGTGGATTGTGCAGCCGGACGAGTTATTAAGGATGCTTAACACCTCCTTGGAGGAGGAGAAGACATCACAGCCAACCTTGCCCTAACAAAAGCAGATGCCTGTTTGAAAGATAACCCGAGAGCTTGCTGGTGGGTCTATATTACAGGACAAAAATAAACTCTTTCAATAATTATACAGGCACGTTACAGTTTATACCAGTGGTCTTTCTATTGATATGACTCAGTTGAAACCTACTGAATTTATTCCAGCATAAAAGCAAGAAAGGGGAAATGTGGCATTTGCAAACCTTTAGAAAGTATCCCACTATTCCATACCTGAGAACCATGTAACCTATTTGTTAAGACTGCATTTTAATTTCAATAAGATGAAAGCATAAATATTTTTAAGTCCCCAGCTATTTTTTAAATAACTATTATTATAGACAAAGTAACAGTTGCACTACTATAAATATTAATGCTGTATTTACAGAGAATAAAATACATTTAAGCAACCTTATAAAATTTTTAATAAAGCTACACTTACAATAAGCACTTTGGTAAAACTGCCTATTGCCAACTGACACACAAAGTCTCTAACCAGCTACAAATACCTGTAAAACATTACAAACGTTTAGAAACACACTGCAAACTTTTGGAGCTCTTTATTGATTTTCCTTTATTTGAAACCTGTGGTCCTTCCTCTTCCTTCTCTTGTGCATCACTCAAGCCCTGTAATTTTGATACCTGACAGACTTTGACTCAGGATTTGGAGAGGCTGAGGCATGTCTCACTGGTTTTCCAGCTTCTTCCTTATGACAGAAGGTTTAATCTCTGTATAGCTCTGTTTAGTACAACATTCCAGTAATGCCATGGCAATAGAGATATACAGTTTGCCATTGGATGATAATTTCTTTTTTCATTTTACTTGTGCTTCGAGCATGTACTTTCAAAAATGAAACATGGTCCCTTTCTTAGGACATAAGCTGCAAGTTAATACTCTTTTCTAGTAACCAACTTTCACATCCTTAGCCAGGTTCAGAAATTAGCTGTAAGGAAATATCATTTGGACTCCTGAACACTCAGATCTACTCACACCTGCTTCCTGCTGGAAAAGGCAGACTGAGAGGTGTTGCTGCAGGCCCCCAGCCGGGTAATAATTAGCATTGACTCCATGATTCTCTGAAGGCTGATCAATCACTTTATTATACTACACTTATTAAGAAACCCATTGTCCTTGCAGACAGTCACAATACAGGTGGACCCCATTGGTCCTTCAGTCTAAACACCATCACCACTGGCCAATTCAGAAACCACCCTTTGGTGGAGCAAATCTCCATAACACATTCCACATGTTCACAACAACAGGTGCAGCAAGGGAAGATAAAAATTGTTTATCATTCTTTTCTCTGATCTCACAGCCTTCCCCAGGACAATGCCTGGGGAAGTTGTGCGTTGCTCTCTGTGGCCAGAGAGCTGCTGCTACAGAGAGGGGAGAAGACAGAAGAAAGGATTGTGAAAATTAACAGCACAGAGACTTCTTTTGTTTGCACTTTTAATAATGTTCCTCTTATTTGCAAACATGATAAGGATGGCTGCACTGACAGGACATGATTATGAACTGAGGGATCTGCTCCTGCAATCCGCAGCAAGTGAGACACTCTTGGCACTGACCTCTGCACAGAGAAACAGCAAATCTGGTTTAATCTGAGTTGTTGTAACTCTCATATCCAGCACATCAAAAGAGCCTGTCCATAACTACAGCCAAGATTTTCTCTGTACTTGATTAATCTCTGTATTTGACCTTCCTCCTACACCTACTCTGCTATTCTAATTTGGCACCAAGAACCTGGTGAGATTCCTACTCCGCTCATTTTTCTGTGTGCCTCTGCCAGTCCATCAGGGATCATTTGGCACATTTGGATAGCCCATGTCCTGCATCACCCACGTGGGGCAATCTGGCTGCATCCATGGTCATGCTTCCAGCTTGCTACATGTCCAAACCAAAATTTAAGTGAGTGTACAACTTAACTTATTAGAGCAGTTTGAAAGACGGTAAGGGATTTGTGGAGTTAAATAGAAGTCAACAGAAATATATATGACTTTTTGAAAATATGTGAATCACATGCTTACTCAGTCATTGCTAACACATCCAATCCTATCTTTTAAAGAAATGTATTATAGCTTGGTGGCTCTTCTGATGTCTGAGGTAGTTTATATTTCCCAGAACACTTCCTAGTGTACGGTGAAATACTTACAAAAAGCTGAGGTTCTTGAGAAGGTGCCTGAACTGCTTGTCTCATCATTTAAAGGGGAAATGGCCAAGTACTTGCTGAAATTCCAGTGCTTACTTACTCCACTGTCATCTTTCTTCAACAGAGAAAATGCCTGAGAAGCAAGAATTCAAATTATTTAAGCATACCTAGACATTCCAAAAGAGCAGTCTTTTTTAGTAGCCATTTAGCAGTTCACAAGGAAACACCTGAGATCCATATGCCTTTTAATTGCAGGTGTTTTTTACATGAAGAAACAAATCACATTTCTCAGAACCACATTTAACTTGAAGCATGCTTTTATTTTAAAAATAAGTTGCAATTGTTGAAATGAGCCAAAAATAGTTTGTGGTTCTGTGATGTGTAAATATAAGTATGAAACAAACAACAACCTGCCCTAAAAGCTAAAAGGCATTATAGCAAATATTCAGACATTCCAGAAAAGGTAGTGGTTAAGACAAGAGATGAAGCAAACAAAAATATCAGAGGGCTTCCTTAAATAATTTGCATTAAAATATTTTTATAATTAAACTCACCTGAGCATATTCAATTTGCCTTTTGTCACTCCCACCAAGACTGCTGGTGAGGCAAGTTCATTTTCTGCTCTATAAAGGACTCAATAGTCTTTCATCCTCATTAACTTCAGGTCATCCTGAAGGCTTACTTTCTTCTCATCCTCCCTTGCACAAAGTTCCCAGCCTATTCCTTGTGGGAGTTTTCCAAAGGTTTCCCGGGGGAAACAGTTTAGGGAAGAGTTGCAGCAGCAGTAATTTGGAGACAGCAGTTCAAGAGAGTGGCAGAAATACCAGAATCTAGAAAAGCTGTGGGTCAGTTTGTTGTGATCAAAGTTGTGGCAACGTGACCCCAATAAGTTTGGAACAAACATTCCAGGAGTCTCTGAATAGTGTGAAAAGATTTCTGTAAAGCAGCAGAAATCTCTTCTTTGGGTTCTACTTCCAGGGATGTCACTAGCAGTGTGTTGGCTGAAAGCTGTGCTATTCCTGACTGCACAGATGAGGTTTCAGAAACGAAGCCATTGACAATCCAGCAGTTGATGACAGGGAGTTTCTATCCCTATTATCCTCCAGGGACTGTTCCCTTCCCCTCCCCTGTGCAGGCAGCAGGTCCCCTGTGGCCACAAACAGCTGGCCAGGATTTTACAACATGGATGTTCCTTGCCTCAGGTCACAGGGCCAGAAGAAAAGTGCTGGTTTTGACCAAGGCAGAAGGCAGGACCACATTGCTGGGGATACAGGGTCTGCCTCTAAAAGCATGAGCTTAAACTGGGCCTGAAACTGCAGGTGCAGATGACACAGCTCTAGAGTTCTTTGTGATGGCAGGGTTTTCTTCAAGGTTTTTTGATTATTCTTTCCCATGCTTGATAACAATCTTGCTGTGGCAGGGAGAGCTATTTCCTCTAGAGGCTGCTGCATTTCAGTAGGCTGCAACACAATGGTCTAAGACTACTTAGCATACAGCTTTTTTTTTCATTCAGAGCTTACCAAATTCTTGGGAGAAGTGGTTATTTTTATTGTTCTCATTTTACAGGTGGAGAAACCAGGGAACATGCTGCTTGACAGCTAATGCCTCTTATCTGTCTGTGTCAGAATCAGAAGTGGCCCAGAGCATAAATGCAGATACTTGCAGAGCCCCAGGTGACAGGTGATAACTTCTGCACCCACTATAATGTGCTCACATCTGATCAGATGTCTTTATCCTCAGTTGCTACATGCTTCTTTTGCCTGATAAAACCATAATGCCTGCCTGCAGTAGCACATTATATCTAGTTATAACAAATCTCAGCTTAGAAAAATCAACAGAGCTGTTTGGGAGATGCGATATTTACAGGCTTGGGACACAATTTACAGACAACTGAAGGAGGAAAGGGTTTGGGGTTTTTTTGGGAGAGAGGAAGGCCCTGATAATTTGCTCTTTGCTTTTTCCTTTCCAAATCTTACTGTCACAAAACCTCTAGGCTTGATTTGATATGTTTGCTTTGTGGAATTATCAGAATACAATAAATTAAGAATCCTGATGTTGTCAGAAGGTGATATTTCTACATAGGCCAAGGTTGTTGGTAGCACTCAATAGCAGAAAAGTTTTGAAGCCTTTGCGGTAGTACCCAGCCAGGCAGAAAAAAATAGACATTAAGTAAGATGAAACTTACCTTATACAACAAATCCTAAGATGATGTAACTGTTTCCTTTATCTTTATTAGGGTTTGTTCTACACTGAGCTCTGCAAAGCTTGCAGGTGGTGCAGCCTGCTTTTGTTTCTGCTGGTATTCAGATGCTCTGCCATCCTCAATTGCTCTCAGGAAACCAAAATAAGAGAGCTTGCTGTCATGAATGCTGATTCCTAAGCTAAGGGAAAAACACAGAATGAGATATCAATTATTTTAAATCATTATCTCATGTTGTCTGAACTGATTAGTTATTTTGATGTATTACTTGTACTGCAGCAGCACTTCAGGATATGCTTGTGGTGTCCGTGTATAAATCTTGTTAGTTCCAGCCCAAGCTTTTTATCAAGTCTAAGATACCCATCCTGTCATTTAAATTCAACCGCAGTCTCAGATGCAGATCCAGGCCAATCTCCAGATGCTCAGGAGGAGACCTGCTTTAGCCTGGGCCAAAGAGCAAAACCTTCCTGTCCATCAGCAATAACTCCTTGCTTTCTAAACACAGCACACTCTTTGGATCCCCATTTACTGAGGGGCTCACCATCCTTGATGTGGCTGGAGGACATGCAGTTTAAACACCCGTGACTTGCAGATGCTCAAGTGTTGCTTAACTCTCCTAAATGTTGTGATCATTCTGAGAGGAAGCAGCAGAACCACAGGCAGCCTTGTAAGCTGCTGCCAGACCTGCACTATGATAGCCAGCACCTTTCTGTGGTTGGTGTTGTGGACATAGCAACACAGATCTAAACTCGCAATTTCTCCATCACATGGGAAGTAACCAAACTTTATTCCATACAGCGCTTCTGCCTATGGTTATGGCAAAGGGCTTAACTTCTTTTTCAGCCTGCACTTCACTTGGCATGGCTTGGTAGGCCACTAGAGAATTATTTAACACATTCTTGGCAGGGCTCAGACTCATTGTCTCAGGCACAGGCCCTTCCCTCTTTGGGGTGCCCAGTGAGCTGCACAGAGGGCTGATGCATTTGGCCCTGCTGCCGGTGCCTTGTGGTGGGAAGTGTCCAGCAAGGGTCTCTTTCCACTTCACTTACGGCCAGCACATACCTGGGAACACATCCCCTACCTGGGAGCCTATCCCATACCTGGGAGCCCATCCCCTCTATGGGTGCCCATCCTGTACCTGGGAGCCCATCCCCACACGGGAGCCCATCCTATACCTGGGAGCCCATCCCCTATACAGGAGCCCATCCCATACCTGGGAGCCCTGCCCATGGCTCGGCAGGCTGCACTCAGAGCTTCCCAAATTTCTGTCTGTCACCTGGAACATCTGCTGGATCAGAGGCACTGGAGAATTCTGTGTTCTGTCACACTGGAAATGGAGTGGGACACAGAGCTGACTGCAGATAGCTCCAGGTAACAGCACTGAATATATTTTTGCATCAGATATCAGGAAGGGGAATCATGAGATCTTGCATATGATTGGGAATTTTTTTTTGTTTTGCAGAGGACTTTGTTACCAAACTAAATTAAGATTTATTTGCATATTTTACTATAGAAGGACTGGAATTCAGGCAAGCTTCACTTATACATAAAATATTTGACTATAAAAGTTATTTAGCATGAAAAATTAAGACAAGATGAATAGCACTGACCACTACATGAAAAGCTATTTTCAATGTCCTGTGACTTGTGGTTTCTTAATGAAAAGGCACGTGATATATTTTAAACAAGGACTCCAAACAAGCCCAGTGAGCCTGTAGAGCTCATCACCACAATGGATACAGGAGCCCGGGCTTGCTCTGCCCTTGTTTTCCTTATATTAAGCCAGTGCAGCCAGACTGTGGAATTTCCTGCTCTTAAAAGATCACCAGAGAGTCTCCAGAATACAATTTACACCAGGCATGTTTGATACAGACCCGCTGGCTGCCATGGAACTATTCCAGACTGATGTTAGAGTTACCATCTTTAGAGAGGTTTATAAAATACTTTAATAATTTTATAGCCAATCATCAGAACTATGGGTTCTTCAGACACATGTGTTAGGCAGACAAGTCCTATGCTGCAGGGGAAAGCCTGCATTTTTTTTTTCTGTCTTGCACTCAGCTTTTTTGTTAGAATTATGACCACGGCAAGTCCTAGAGAGTCAAGGTTTGACAGAGGAGATGGCCCCACCACACAACCCCGATTTTCTTGTTTAAAAATGAATTACTGTAACACACTTTTATCATCTGTTTCCACAGTAAATCACCAGGGACCAATGCCTCAGCTACCAATCACCAGAATATCCAGTTACAAGAATGTCTAATTAATGGGGAGAGCCAGTAAAACAAAGAGGAAGCTTTATAAAACAGGCTGGAAAAGAAATTAACTATAGACCCCATATCTGTTAGTAAGAAAAAAAAACATTCAAGAGCCCTGATTTTGCATCTTGCAGCTGCACAGCACTCCCACATACTACCCGTGTCAAGCTGGCTCCAATATTGGAGATAGTGTGTGGAAAAGGAAATAATCAACACCATTTCAGTGGAGAAATAAATTGCCAAGTGGGCATTAAAATTTTAGTAATAAAACTAAATGCATATGCTAATCTACTCTGTATTATTTAGAAAAGACTATTTTGGATCAAGAAAGGAATAATCTGCACAAAATTACAATGAATGGAGGTGTTTATCATCAAGAGGTCTTTGAGAAAGAAACAAGCAGCAGATTCCTATTAAGGTTTCAATTCATAAAAAGTTGATCACCCAATTAAAGGTGAACTGTGAAGAGACTTTGTTAATTTTATTTCAAAAATGAGTCTGGTGTGGCAGGCACTGGAGAACAAAACCCAGTGCTGCCAGGCATGTGACCTCTGGGGGCTGGCTTGGTGCGGAGAACTGCAGTACCCAATGTCGGAGCAGGTCCTTTGTGTTCTTCAGCTTCTACAATGGAGATTTTTCTTCTTTCTCATATTAATACAGAGAATGAAAAGGATAGCTTGTCATGACAGCAGCACTGGATCATTTGAAAGCTAATGTTATCTTATAGTCTGATTTAATTGTGTTTCCATTTTGAACAAGATGTTGCACACCCTTGCTCAGTTAAACTGAAATGAAGTAAGTGAAACAATCTAGCAAAGAAATGCACATACTCAAAGAATACTTTAAAAAAAAAGTAAGAAGCTATTTAACTTTTTTGCCTGCAAAATCAAATCATTATGCAAAAATATTTTTCACACATCTGTAGTTTTAAATCTGTGGATATCTCCATTAGCTTTAACAGAGTTTTTCCATTTACTGAACACTCAGTAGAAGCTTATAGGCTTTGGTGGGTGTGAACAAAGAGGTCCTAAGGAGATAATCATACAAATCTGTTTAGGAAACTGCTGAAATCATTATCATCAAGATAAGGCTTGAAATCTTGTAATGTCTTTTGCAGGCCACATATTTTTACATAGCCATCTCTATTTTTATCCTTTATGAAAGGCGTTATTGAAATCTTGGACATAATCCCTGAATTTACCCCTGAAAGACAGCAGAAGTTTATTTTAGCTCCTTTGTTAAATGGGCTAAAAGGATACAGACAAATACACAGAACAGGGGTAGAGGAGCAGGGAAAGATTTTGACCTTTTTTATCTAGGTGTGGTAAGTTCATATCATTTATTCAAAGACTGCCAAATTGTTCAGAAATAAACTTTAAATCCAATATGCCCTCCATTTAATTGGTACATGGAATTGTGTGGCTCGGGCCTCTTGTTATACAAAAAAATGTTACTTGGGAAAAGAACTGGTTCCTCTCTCCATTCGGAGCTGCGATGCAAAACACAGTTCTCTCTTTTAAAGCCTGTCCTGATCAGAGTTACAAAATGTTTATTATTACTACAACCATTAAAATTACAGGGGTTTAGCACCATAACTCTCCACAATTCTTGAGGCTCCTGAAACTCTGACACAGCAAGACAACTTCAATAAAACCTGCTGGACCTGACCAACACCTGGAGCAGAACAAGGCCTGATCGATGCCCATGTGCTGGACTTCAGATCAGGACCTTCAAACCTTTCTGAGATATCACTTCTTGCACATGATTGAATTCAAGCCTCAAAGTCTTGACTTTTTCTCCCCCTTCATTTTGTCACTTACATTTCACTGATATCAGGGACTTGGTTCAAATTTGATAACTCAAGCAATGTGACTCCCTGTATCTTGACTCAATCAAAAGCCTCTCTGCAATTTGTTCTCAGCTGTTGTCCTCTCAGCTTTGCAGAATCCTTGGTTTTCTATTTGTTTTCAAGAAGCTCTAAGTTCAGTCTAGCCTTTACAAGGACAATGCATTTTCCTTGCCTAGTTTTTCTCCTAAGAACCCAAACTTTTGGAGTTTGTGCTTCACAGGAACAAAGAGCAATTTCCCCATAGCCCTCAAGGCCCAGGAAACACCATTGTGTAAGGAATCACTCACCTTTAAAAAGTCAGAATTATGATAGGACTTAGGTGGATTGTTAGAAGTTTATTTATTACGTGCTTCAGATCCACTGTACCTTTCACTCTTACGTGGACTAACTCTCTCCTTAATCAAGTTTCACTGGCAAGAAAATGTTTTTTCAACATTTTTCTCAAGTTCAGCTGAAAAGTATAGATTACTTCTCAGCTTCACAGCTTGCTTGAACTGTATTTTAACAGTTTTGGCTTAGCTCAGTGTTGTATTCAAAATATCTGGAGACTCCTTGAATGCTCTGTAAAGTGTCTTTGATCAGTAGGTTTTTCTCCAACCTTAACTTTATTAGAAGGCTGAATGGTTTTACCTAAAAAAACCCCCAAACCACTAAAAGTCACACTATTTTTACATTCTGGAAGCTGTTCTTTCTTTGGCCTGCAGAGTGGTTTGTCTCAGCTCTGACCATACAGGTGGATTAGCAAATATGTGACATAACTTACAACCAGAGAGCCACAACTCTGCTGATTATAGAAATATTCCATATTAGTGAGAGCCAGAACTTTGCTCTCAGTCTGTGCCCCAGTCCTGGTTTTGACAGGTGTCCTAGAAACACAGGCCACACATTTCCTCTTTTTTTAATAATACTGCCTGTAAGCCATCTTTTGAAGACTTTAAATATTTTCTAGCGCCAATATATGTCAGGCCAGGGGTTGTATTTATTAATGCTTTTAATTAGGGCATTTGTTTCCTACATTGACAGCTCAATAAGTCCATTTTGTGTACTAAACCAAAAGCTACTTGCACAGATTTCCTGTGTGAAATGAACTTTCATGTAACATTCCTGTGCAAAGTGGCCTCTGCACACCTTTGATATCCTTGTGGGTGGCATTTTTGTAATGACTCGGGCTTGTATTGTTGATAGTTCATGTTTTATGATATTTCTCCTGCCTTACAGTTGCATTTTTGTCTAATCACATTCTCAGGCCCTCAGATGTTTTTCAGATTCCTTACTGGTTTTCTCTTTACTCAACATCTCCAGTTTAAGCAGGACAGTTTTTTCAAGTGATTGGCTCTCCCTGTGAAAATTCAAGAATGAACTTCAAGCCTAAAGGAAGTCTTTGAAAGAAAAACCTCTTGTCCAGGGGTCAAAAATTGCAAGGTGTTAAACACCTTGGCAGACACAAGGGAGTTTGCTTAGATCCAGCAGAACAATCTGGATTTTTAATTTTTGTAAAAAATTTACTGATATTTGTAAAAAGGTATGCAGCCCTTTTACCTGAAAACATCCTTTACAGGACAGTGGCTGTCCTGAAACAGATACTTAGTTGTAAGAACAATCTCAGTCATCTCTCTTTTCATCTTGCTGTTGCTCACTAGCTCATTTTCAAACTTCCCACATTACTCCTAAAGAATGCAGCTCCTTTAGGAGCTTCTCTCTCACAACCAGAGGGATACTCCCAGCAGCACACACTGTTGGGAAAATACAGCTCTGCATTCTGGGTCTCCTTTTTCTCTGACACTAAAGATTTCTCAGAGCTGATCACCTGTGTTTATGGATCCTTCTCAACTCAATGCTTTAACCAGGCCCAGGGATAGACATATTTTAAAAACCAAACAGTTTCTGCCTATAAATTTAAACTACCCCATTTATCTTTTTCAAATTAAGATCATTCAGTCCTTTGAAACAAATCAGATTCTTGCTAGACACCCTCAGTTTCAATAGTCTTTCCTCTACATGGAGAGATTCCTGGGCCAGATATTTTGCAGCATGTTTAGGGGTAGCAGTGACTGAGCACCACTTTTTAATATAAAGGTTGTTTATTCTTAGTCTGCAGCCCACTTTTGAAGCTGGTGCACAGCATTTCTTTGTGATATTTTGCTGTATTGCATGTTTGTGCACCATCACATAGATCTGGGGATATGGAGGGTATTCTATTTTGCCTCTGCTTTTTCAGTTGCAAGGTCCTGCAAAATAACTGTATTTCCTATAGCTGCTGCAGAGTTTCTAAACTCCTGAACATAATGTGAATCTATAAATTTTCACATATATCAATTTAGCTATTTGCAGATAGCTGTAAGAATCTTTAAATTTTTCTTGTTTCCTTTTCTGACAAACAGCATGTTCTTCTCCCCTTCTAGTATTTCCATATTGTCCTCTTACAACTGTCCTAGCTGGACTAAACAGATTTTTCTAGCATACCTTTTTTTTTTTTTTAATCCTACTTTTCTGGGATCTTTTCTGTACCTTTGGATCTTTGATTTGATCCTTTAAAATGGAATCTCTGAAATGTCATAGCTACTTGACTGGTCTGTTATTTTAAGATCAGCCAAAAATTCTTCAAAGGATTCCTCCCTCTGCATTCTTATATGAAACCTGTGTCTTTCAAAAGTTCAAGTTTCCTTGTGAGTGCAATATTCCTTCAACTTTCTGTAACTGCATGGATTGCCCTCTCACCCTGCCTTGGTTTCATGCCATTAAAAACTTTGATAGCTCCTACTCCTGCAATATTCCAGAAAATAGTTGTGAGCTTCCTTATGATTAATCTGGGCACTGGATATAAGTTCCAAGGCATGATGTGAGGCTTTTCAAGGAAACTGCAATAATGCCTGTGTGATTTAGAGGCTCTAAAAGCCCCTGAAGAGCTATGACTTTTTCTCTCACTTTCAAATCTCTCTTTTTCTGCTTAATTCCTTCCTCTCTTTCACATCCTACTGCTGATGCCATGTGGCACTGGGCTTACACTCACAGCAAGCCTCATGTTGGAAGAGTGTGGAAGAGCCCTGCAGAGGGTGCCCAGCAGTCAGGGTGCACTTGCAGTGCCTTCCTGCTGGCTTTGCCCTCCCTGGTCTCCATGTTCCAATTACTGACTAACCAGCTCCAACTCAGCCTCCTCGTGGATATCCAACCCTAGAGATCCAACATCTGCTAATTACATCTCTAGATTTCAACTTTTATTATGTTCAGAAGCCTGCAGACTTTCCAGCAGAGAAACAATCTAAGATCTCCTCTCAGAGGAAGGTTTGTTTTTTTTGAGCTTTACAGCAATGGGGCAGTGGTGGAGGAAAATGGGGACTGAGGCCCAGGAAGAGGCCAGGAGAGTCACACCAAGGAAGCAGGACAGCAACTTAAAGCCAAAGCAGCTGACCACCCTAAGGACAATTTGTGATTTCAGCCAGACACTGATCTCTGCCAGCCACAAAATCTGTTCAGCACAGCCCCTTCCATCTTGCAGGGATGGGCTTTGAAGGGTTGATATGGTCCACGTTGGACCCTCATTGCAAGAAAATTCAGCAACCCTTTTTCAACTATATTTACTTTCAGTGCCACTCTTCATCACTGCTGTCATCTTCCACTTAAATCTTCACAGAATAGTCCCAATGAAAATAGAGGCTGAGATTTTGAGATTCATATTTTTGGAAAATTGAAGCATTCAACATTTTTTGGTCTAATAAAAGATTTCCAGGTGGTAATTATTCCACTCACAGCAATAAATATCTACGTGGGGAAAATGAGGATTAAAACCATGGATCAAGCTGCAATGCCAAAATTTTAATATTTTCTTGCAAATGTTTTGTATTTTTTCTTGAAGATCTGCAGAGCCACTGCACACTGTTCAATGTCTGTTTCTAATTTGGGCAATTTGTTCCAAAAGCTAAAGAAAAAAAAAAAAAAAAAAAGGCAGTATGTTTTGAATTGTAAGATGTCCAGAGCTTTTGTCTGCCTCACAGTGTGCAATCACAGGGCCCTGAAACTGCTCCAGAGCTGGTGGGGTGGGGTTCACAGCCCTTGCAGGAAGGCAGGAGAAGGACAGAGGCTGGGGACAGCCACTGGGCAGGGAAAAACGCCAGGGCTTGGGCAAGGTCGCAGAAGGGGGAGCGGGTGCTGCTCCCAGTGCTGCTGAAGCGGGTCCTGTAAACAGCAAATCCACCCTGCAGGCAAAGATCTCCTCCTCCTCTGAATGGGGAAGGTGAAAGGGATCAGTTTCCCAACACACTGAGAAGGAAGTGGGGGCTGAGGCCTATGGGAACACCCTGGCTTGGTTTTGCAGCCCCTTCTTCAGTTTTGCTGACCGAGAGCCGATCTCCTCTCACCCACCTCAGAGTCAGAGGGGTGGTCCCCACCTCTGCTTCACACGGCTCAGCTTTCTGAGCGGCTTCTGGAGCAGGAGGCTGACACTGGGCTGGATTCCTGCCTTCACAGCCTCCACACACATGGATGTTTTCATCCACTGTACAGGCACTCCAGCTCTAGAGTAATTTATGGCTTTCCATGGCCTTACATGAAATCTGAGAAGTTCAAAGGTCTGGATTCAACTTCTCTTGCACATCAGATATCCAAGAGAGAAAACCAGACAGGCACTGCTAGCACAGGACTGCTGCCACTACCCAGGAGGTGGGTGAGGAAGAGTGGGAGGCAAAAAGAGAACATTCAGCAAAACTGAAAGGTGGTGATAATCAATTACAAGACTTACTTTTGCAGACCATGAGTGATTAAACAGTGAACTCATTCCCAGACAAAGCTGCAGATGACAAATTTCAAAATATTAAAATCAGAACTGGGTGTCCTATATATAAAAATCAAGAAAAGCAGAATATAATAAATAATTAGAATGCAATTTTGGAAAGGGTTATAAAAGTGCCTTCTGCAAACTGTCAGCACTCAGGATGAGGGAGCCCCCAGAGCAGGGCTCAGAATATTCCACGTCCATCTATTAGAATGCTCCTCTACCTCAGCCAGGAGCATCTGGCTCCAGCTGCCAGCACATAACTGCATCCAGGTCTATGTGCCCCAGTCTCCAATTTCTGTTTCTCCAAATAAAGGTTGAGCAATGTGTATCTGTGAGTGTGGTTGCAGTTCTGACCATGATTGTTGTTACAATAGGTTCACAACAGTAAATAACTCTGAAGGATGCAAACCTGCAGCATCACACATCACGACTGTTTCATTTTTACCTGGCATGTCTTCTCCATTGATTTAATTACTCTCCAGCTGCTTCAGGAGTATTTTGCATCTTTGAGCCACACTGTATAATTTCTGCTTGCAGCACACAGCATCTTCCTGACTTGCAGAGCTGCTTCTTATTTATAGCATTGAAGGCAGGGCTGCCTTGCATTTGGCATTGCACTAACAGGAAAGAAATAGAAGGTTCCTGACCAGAAGAGCTCTTCATCCAAGTCAGACTAGAGATAACTGATAACAAGGGCTGGTACAAAGAATGGAGTGGAAAAGCCCAGCATGAGGCAGTTTCGCATCAAGTACAATAATAAACAATGCCTGCAACTCAGCAGCTGCCTCACCATCTCTGCTTTATATTATACAATTCTTTACAGGTGGAACTCTTGTTGATACCTGCGGGTGTCATAAGTGCAGTTTATGCCAGAGAGCTGCAATGCAGGTGGGAGAGACGTGATGCTGGAAAAAAAAAGGCACAGTTTTGCTCTTATTCTTTCAGGCTATTTGGGATACTGAGAAACAGAATTTTAAAAAGCAGGGGAAAAAGGCAAAAGCCTTAGCTTACAGGCTTCTCTCTCTCTTTTGTGGGGCAGTTGTGAGCTGATTTCCCAAGCTGCCTCTTTATCTGCAAGACAAGGCTGCTCTTCTCTGTTTATGAGCGTATCAACTTTGCCAACAATGTCATCGGGAATTATCTTTCATATAAACAATAATTTATTAGTTTCTAGAACTTCCAGACACATTCCAAGTACAAAAGAAGCAAATCTGTGCTCCTGGGGATATATTTTTACATGGGTTTTGTTCCTGAGGGTTTATACTCCTAAATAATAAATAAAAAATATAATACATTTCAGGAGAAGAGTGAAAGCACAAGCAAGAAACATGGTAAGCATCCAGGTGGTGTTTATCCACAGAAATATGAAGTTTTTACAGCACTGTGGTGGGGCAGAGGATTCTCCTGCTGCCTTAGTCTGCTGGCAGGTGCAGGGATCTTACAGGAGCAGGAGCAGCAGGCTGTTCACTGCTGACTCACTGGGGCAGGCACGGGTCACTGGACTCCACTGCAAGCAGGAGATCATTTTGTCATTTGTCTGCCAGATGCTCTTCTCTGGAGCAGTGACCTCTCAACTGTGAGTGTTGATATTTTTTCAGACAGAGACTTGGACATGAGGTGCTTGTTTCTGTCATGTGGAGCCAGGGTCCATCCTTGTCAAGGCTGCTTTTGCTGCACTCCAGAGCCATTTCCTAGCAGTTTAAGGAGCTGCTAGAGCTATGTGAAGCTGAGTGTGATTGTTACCCATCCCTCATCCAAGGGACAGGGAGTGAGATGGGACCACAGCATCCTACACACCCCGCCAGTCCAGCTGCAAGGAAAGCCCCTGGTGAGCATAACCAGGTCCAAGCCAAGGTTGTCTAAAGCTGTCTAGTGGGGAGGACTTGCCCTTGTTCTTCTCCTTCAGCCTGAGCTGATAGCAGTGGTGGGGCTGGAATCACGAGCTGATACCAATCAAGAGGCCAGAGAGTGGCCCAGGCACAGGGGACACCTGGCACATCTCTGCCAGTGAACCTTCTCCACCACCCAAAGGGAGCAGCTGCCCCCAAACTGCCCAGGACGAGCCATCCTTGGGGCATTCTTATTCCCAAGCAGTGCTTGGGGGAACATTAGCTGTCACAAGTGAAAGCTGCGGCAGTCCAGCAGCAGTCTGGGAATGTCTCTGGACTTTGTGCTTTGCCAGTAGAGATGCTGCCACAAGGTCTGTGTAGTAAAACATACAACCCATGGAGAATATCTGTGAAAGAACAGTGCACACTAGCTAGGCTCATCTCCAGCAAACAAGGGAATAACACTATGGATAAGCTTGGTCCAGCATCTTCCAAAGGCTTTTCAGAGCCTTTTTATTTTAGTAACATTGTGTTTGTATTGCTCACAGTGACATCTTGACAAACTAAACACAAACACTGAGAGTTAAATGCTAAGCTCATAAATAACTTACTTGGTCTGATTTGTAATTTCTTTTACATGCAGGGCTTTATTTTCTGCTCTTCCCTGCTGCTCTTTCAGTTTTGAATGCTTCTTTTGTTTATTATTCTAATAATAAACAAAATTAATGCTTGTAAATGTGCATGGCTGTCATCTGTGATGTGTTGGCTGAGCCTGTGTCAATGGATGGAAACTCTATCCCCAGTTTCTTAAAAATTCTTGGTGAGTTAGTTATCCTTTTTCATCTGTATCATACCTTGAAAAAGAAATGCTCTTTTTAAATATTCATGTGTTCCCCATAGAAAGGCATTACAGATGTCCTTAACTGACTTAACAGCTTAGCTCTCACTGACTTCCCTTCCTTACAGAGGTGCCATACCACACTGAAAATGAATGAGTGACTTTACATGAGGCTCAAAAGATGGGGCTTATGCATTGTAATCACAGAGTCACTTCTAAAAATACTACCCTGAGGAGCAAATTTCTGGGAGTATTCTCCAGCTCTCAGTGCTGCAGTCTTTCAGAGTCTGATTTGAGATGCAGATCTCCAAAAAATCCATTCTCAAGTGTCTCAAAGTGGTCACACAAGATGCTCAGATTTGTAATCCTTCAGAAACATGGGTTTAGCTTCATAACAATTTTCATATTTTCTTAGGTATAAATCCTTCCATAGACTGTTTCCTCTGGAGTTTCTCTCCCTGCCAGTGCTCTGATGCATGGCAATGCCTAATTTAGCTTCAGCTTCACTCTAATTCCTTTATTCCAGTTACAGACATATCAGGCACGTAAGAGATTTTAGCTATTCTCTAAAAGGAGTGGCTGATGGGAGTGAAGTTATGCAGCAGATAACTGCATGAAAAGGACACTCTTCAACGTGCCATAGGAAAAAGGAATAAGAATGGGAAGTAAAATCTTATGGAGTAGAAAATAGTTCATAAATGAATCAATGCTAAGAAAAATCAATATAGTTAATGCAGTTTGTAACCAAAATGCAATACACTGAGATTCTATATATTAGAGTGATCACTTTTCAAAATAGACCTGTAATGAAGGTAGCTTTTTATATAATGTCACATACAGCTGACATCTATCCCACTGCAAATACAGTTTATAGCACAGCTCCTCTTTGTTCAAGGCAGACAAGGTCCCCCCCACTGCACAACAAATTACTTGTTTATAATATTTCTTGAAATCTTTACACAGCATGAAACTGCCTTGCATTCTTTTGCTAAGTATTCGGTAGGTGGCATTTTTCTTTTGACTGTGTTGCTTTTATTTAGGTTGAAAATATTGCAAGTAAATGTAGTGCTCTGAAGAGGTAGTGCCTTCACCCAGGTGTGCAATGTGGGCTGTCTACAGACCTCCTGGATGGAAGCTGTGTTTGCAGTTCCCACCTGACTTGAGATATCTGGCATTGACTTTAACCCAGCACACCCTGAGCTGGGTATTTGTGGGTATAAGAAAAACTGCTGGAAAAGAAGTTAATTTAACCTGTGACCTGCAGTGCCATCTGAAAAGAAAAATGCATGTTCAGTTAAAGGGATCAGAAATACTGAAGCCAAGAGGAAGTTCTATCTTTGAATTCATTGGAAACTGATGGATCTAACTGAACTTAGTATGATAAGACATAGCCTCCTGTAACACAGTATTGTATACTGAGGTCACAATCATAACAAAATAAAAGATTTCTTGTGCAGAGTAATCTATTGTCATTCACTGCACTACCAAAAGCTCTGTAATCCTATAAAAGATGCATTATTGCAAGACCTAATCATTTAGAGTTGTTATACCTTGCCCAAAGCTGCTTCAGTCCTTCCAGGGTGATCGGAATGCCAAATGGGAATGAGAACTTCTTCAAGTCCCTTGGCTGTATAATGCCATTTTCTTCACTGTCAAACTCTTGAAAATTCTGGAATGCAAAAGAAATCATCACTAACACGAACCAACAAGTTTGACAAAATGTCTGATCTCTCTACAAGCTGAATAAATAATGGGAATTGAGAAAGAAACAGAAAATAATAGAATAATAGAATACTTTGGGTTGGAAGGGACTTTCAAAAGCAATCTAGTCCAATCCCCTGCAATGAGAAGGGACATCTTTGACTGAAAACTGTGATGGGAAGCACTGAGTGTCAGCACAGGAAAAAGCTGTGTTTGTGCACAGCCTCAGTGGTCAGGCCTCAGGTGTAGCCCATTACCTCTCTTACAATGGAAACATTAAATAAAATTAACAGTAGAACATGAAGAAAGTTTCAGAAATAACCATAATAGCGCCTACTACGTAGTGAACGTTACAAAAATTGCATATTATTCAGACAGTGGATTTCTTTTTAATTACAGAGTAAGTTTTCATCATTAATGAGCTATTTTGCACGGGTCTCTTTGAATATTTATAGAATCTGAAGATCAACATTGCATGATGTTCTGAAATCTATTAGTGCTGCTTATTTATTTAAAGAAAACATTCTTCTTACCCTTACCAGGTCATACCATCTGGTTCTTGCTTTGATAACAAGATAGTAATGAGCGTGATCACAAGCTAGCTCTGCATCCGTTATCATCTGTTTTTTTCACAGAGAAGAAAAAAAAAAACAACAACTGAGTGTGTTTTACGTTAGTGGGAGCTTTAATCTCCACAAGTTTCTTCCCTTTTGTTGTTCTTCATGTTGGTAGTGGTTTTGTTTTCTAATTTCTAAGATACACATTAAAGATTGTTACTTCACATCTGTGTAAACTTAATTCTTTAAATATTGCCTTATTTCCCTGGCTGCAGGTTAGCAAAGATGTTTTAAATTTTGTAATTCCCTATTTATTTTCAAATCAATGCTGTTCAATTCTCCCTCAAACTCAAGAGCCAGCATGGATCATTTATACACATAGAAGGAAATGTTAATTATCTCAGAAACAATTATATCCTGGAGTGACTCCAGGAAGATTATCCTTGATTTACATCAATTACATAGACCAAAACTATCTCAGTGAGTCACCAAGACATGGCTAGAAATGGGGAGTAAGAAAAAAAAACATTTGCAAATTCAGCCATCATTGCAAGTGCCTAAATTTTGGGAGCTGGTGGTTCTGATTGAATCCAAGCACACAGAGGAATACAGGAGACTCAGGTTGCAGCGCTGCACAGAAATCTGACTAAATCCATGTGCTGTACAAGGACTGCCACACCTGAGAAGCACTTCTTGAGGGAAGAGTCCATTAACATAAACAATTGACCAATAAAATAGTATGAAAGCTTAACTGTGAAAATGCAAGTGCTCTGCAGGCTTCCCATCACTGTGTGCTCTTTGTTAAACTTCTGAATCAGCAAGAATATTTGAAATGGGGAAGCTCTGGAGCTAAAGTCAAAAGATTTCAATTTCTAGCCATGGATAAACTGAAACAGAAATGAGAGCACAACAGTAATTAGTAATCTCAGATTCCAACTGGTAGAAAGATTCAATTATAATTTGGGAGGTTCAAGTGGGATAACAGGAAAAATTTCTTCACTGAAAGGGTGGTTGAGCATTGGAACAGGCTTTCCCAGGGAAGTGGTGGACTCATTGTCCCTTGAAATGTTAAAAAAATGAGCAAATGTATTAGCACTGTGATATGGTTTAGCTGCCATGGTGGTGTTGGATCAGAGGTTGGGTTCATTGATTTTGGAGGTTTTTCCCAGCTTTAGTGCTTCTGTGGATATCAGTTTCCTTTCTTGTTTTAGACTGATGTCCTTGATTCACTAGCTGTCCAATTCAGCAAAAAAGAAAAACAAACCAAGCAGATAAATATTACCACCATTAGAGCCAACAGTAAAGCAGTAAGAGACAAATAAAAACTGGGAAATAAGCCTATGTGTATATATCACATCATCACTGACACAGTGGAGAAGAGTTGCTGATCAGGAGCTTTTCCAGTCCTGTTGTATCTTGTCATTATTTTTATTAATTTTTCTCTCTTTTCCTAGCTAAACAGGGTTTCACACTGAGCTTTTAGAAGGACTTCTTTATGGCTCAAATTTTGTTTATCATTGAATTTAAGCTCAAACTTTAAAAGCAGTATTGCTTCTCACAGGAAAGGAAGATGTGACTCTTTGTCCTCCATCCACTCCATGGGGCCTCTGCACATCTCTCCTCATCTTGTCTGCTCCTGGTGCTCTGCTGGCTTAAAGCTCTGGAGCATGAGACTCCACTGTTCTGCAATACCCTGGCAGCAATATTTGTGCCAGAGCTCACAGACCCTGTCTCAGACAGGAAATACCCTGCCTGCACTTCCCTCCAAAAGCACAGCTGATTCCCAAACCATGTTCCCAGCCCCAAGATGCAGCAAAGTTGTCCAGTTTGGATGCTCGCTCAGTTCTCAGGCTTCAGCTGAGGCACCCGTTTATATGTTTGACCTCACAGATTGAAACAGCCACCAGGGGTAGTTCTGGCGTTTTAATCCAGTCTCAAACGACTCGATGTCTAATCAAATGCAGCCATAAATCACTGAGAACTTGGTAGAGCTCCCCGTTTAAGCTTGGTAAAGTTGTATTTTAATACCACATCTTCATTTATACCCACTATGAATGTTCACGCTGTATATTCATTTCTGTAAACACAGCATTTTACTGTAGGTGCTGTGCAACTTTTTATTGCTTACATGTGAGATGGCAAGAGCCAAGGAAGTATTTCCTTAGCTGCTTGGGTGTGAAACAGTCAACAGTCAAGAATTCTTGCTAATGTAATGTAGATGTCAGGTTCCTTCCCAACAAACCCAGTGGGTACAGGAATTCCTCAAGGCAAGCAAAAGCTGTTCAGGACTTGCTGATACTGTCACCATTGGTGTCTGCTTCACAGAAGGCAGAATAGGTGTCCTAACAAGGAATATTTAACTAAATATATTAAACTACATATATTTAACTGGTCTGCTGCATATTTTTTAAACATAAACAACACAGGTTTGCTCTCAACTTGTACTGGTAACAGGCAAGCATTTTAATGCAGTTTAAGAATACAGAGCATTTGTAGCTTTGCCTTACAGAAAATAATAACCAAATGTAGAAAAGCAGGAAAATCAACTCTTGATTAAGATCACAGTCTTGCAAACTTTGGGGACTAAGAACACCTTCTTGAAGGACCATTCTCATGAATAGATGGACTGTTCCATGAATGAGTAGTGCAGAGATACTCTTTGCTAATTGCAGAATACTTAATAGCTCTGCTCACAAAAGCATGGGAAAAAATAACCTGGAATGTATTTTCCTGGCAGAGACTGCAGAGAAAACAATTAGGAATAAAAAAAGGTTTTGCCTTTGAAAACGAAATGTATTTGAACTGGAAGTTTCTGAAAACACAGAAGCCTTGAAATCCAACATAATTTTAGAGCCACTTTCCCAATAGCTCCTCCAAATCAACTTTAAAAACAAATGTTTGGATGAAAATAGCTACCAGCTTCACTGCCAAAAACAAACCAAAGCTCGATGTATTTACCCCACAGATATCCATCAGCATATCATTAAGGTGATTGAAATATTCCTCAGCAGTCATGCAGTGATATTTAGCATCATTTGCTCTGTGGTTTGGGCTGTTACATAATGTAGCTCCCAGCCCATTCAATCTCCCATCTGCAAGAATGAAATTGAAGCATAGCAAATATTGAAAGTATATTAAAGATAAATAGCACAGTAATAAAGCATAAACAAACCAAGAAATTCTACAACTGAATACTTTACAGCACAGCTTGACAGAGTCCAGCAGCTACCTGCAGCATTAGTGGTGTCCACCCAATTTGCTGTAATGGCCTGAGCTGCTGTAATTTCCCCAGCACATGATGAAGAAGGAAATCTCAAGCTGAAGAAAGCCCTACTTCAGTCTGAACCAACGTGAGCTGTATCAGGGGATTTGCCCTCAAAACCCCTTGGCTTAACAGAGGATCACCCCTGAAACTCTTTTGCCTGGTGTTTTGGCAAGGATCAGTCCCACACAAACAGCTTTGTATTGTCACAGTTTTATTATCCCACAGCCACTTTCCCAGCAGGGCACTCGTGTACTTCCAGTCCTGAAGGACTAAGGTTCTTTTTTGGCCATAGAAAATCTATTTTGGTGACTGACTGAGATCTGATCCCTTCTGCTCATTGTGCAGTGGTACTCTAGGAGCCTGTTTTGCCTTGCTTCTGTGGGGAAAAAGAGAAAAAGCATCTTGTGTAACCTCTTGAGCATTTTAGGAGTTTTCTGCAACATATGAGTCACAAAGAGGAGTGAAGAAATTCATGACAGATTTTGAACTGGGAAAAACTGGCAAAGAAAAATATACACACTGACATTTCACTACACCCTACTCCTGATTGTGATAAAAACCACTAAGATAATGGTCTTTCATAAAGGAATGTTTCATTTCTTTTTAAAGTATTTCCATACGTTGGCATACAGAGCCTGTACAACTGCTCAAAAAATCACTAAATAGTTTTCACTGCATCATTTTAACTTCTCCTAATTTTACTCTTTAAACCCTGTTCTCCCCTACAGACTTGCACTATCCTTTCTTTTTTTTTAATTTGAGTTTCTATTGAAATATAGTCAAGAACATATGCACTTCTGTTATTTTCCTACTAGAGATTATAAGAAGAAGATCAGGTCTCTTTTTCTGTAACTACAGACCACCCTCTACCCCAGTGAATCACAAATCATAGAAAAGGAAAAAAAGTTAGGAGGGTTTTTTCCTTTGCCTTCTGGTTTCTGAGACTCACTTTATATTAAATGTGGGTCACACTTCCTTTTACAACTATGTGATATAGTAACATATGGAAAGAAAAGCTGTGATTCTCATAATTGGCAAAAGCTTTAAATACAGACAAAACACTGTTGATCCTTGATTTAAATCAAAGAGCTGGCACACTCATTTTCCCTGAGGTCAACCTGTTTCAAAAATCTCTTATTGTGCTCCTGGATGTAAAGGTGCACATATTTTGGTGGATACCTGATTAGCTGGCTGCATTCACAAACTACATTCACAAACTTCTAAACTTCCAGGCCTGAATGAGGAAAAACCTGAGTATTATGTCAGCCACCCACAAGTCAGCTCTTCCTCTTGTCTTACTCCTAAAAGAGAAATAATGACAGCAGAAAATAGTAGTAACAGCACGAAAAAAGTAAATGCAGCCTCTGAGAAAAAAATTACAGAGGCACAATACAGAAGCTAAAACAGGCCTTGAAACCAATGACAAAGCTGTCTTCAGTGGCATCAGAATTTCACCCACAAATTTAAACCTGAAACACAAATTTAAAAATAAATGAGGAATGGATAATTACTTACTAGCTCTAGTCCACACTCAAGCTTCCACCCCAAGCAATTGGCTCACACTGCATTAACTTTGTCTTTAAGGGCTGAAAATGAAAACCCTTGACTGCAGTGCCTTGAAATCAGTGAAATGACTGATGGGGTAAGGCAAGCAACTGAGATTTTAAAAAATGTTCTCCCAAACTATGAACACACTCTTGTTCACTCTTCAGCAACTGTAAATCAATGAAGACCAGATCCTCATTATACGGGTGGACAACACATCTCTACCTAAACCAACAGCAAACCTTGCCCTCTTACTGGGATTCTTGATACCTAATAAAACCATCAATTGCATTATAGGCAACAGCTTTTCAGCATTCTCTAGTAGCAACATTCCTCAACAGCTTAAGAATCCAAAAGCAGTATTTTAAATTAAACCCAGGCCACACCACAGATTTCTCACTGTATGTACTGCCCATAGAACTGGGCATAAATGTCTTTCTTTCCTTAAAGGACTGGTTACTGTCCTCTGGCTTTTTACACAGAGTAGAAAAAGCTTCTGAACAACACCACCATAAACCATCGACTATAATTTAGGATATAATATCATTCCACAACTGTGAGTAAGAGTTTCAAAATGTTGAGGACGAGGATCTGCTCAAGACAGAGCAATCAGTCATTTACTTTTTGCAATCTGTTAGTGGTGACAACTCCATAGCAGCTATCTATGGATCTTCATTCACATCCCACAGGTTTCAGCCTCCCTCTTGGTCTGATCAGCGGCTTAGCTGGATCAGGAGCCAAAGAATACAGGCAGTGTGCTAAAAATCATATCACTGATCTCTTCCTAATTTCACCAATAGCCTTCACTTGAAATACAAAGCTTCTAGATCTCTCAGGAAAGGTTTGTTTCATGCTTTATTACTGTTAACTTTTTTTTTTAAACCTCCAGTATTGCCACAAAATCCAGATAACTCAACCTTCCATCTGGTAACCCTAAATTCAATTAACTAACAGTAGATTAAATTGACTGTGATCCATTGGCATGCCATGATCTTCTAACACATGTTAGATGAGAAATAAAGTAATTCCTACAACGACTCTTTTTTCTTCCAAATATGATGTTTTGAGTAATAAATATCTGTGTCTTTTATCCTATGGCTCGATTTTAAGTTACACTGAAAATGATCTCTCTTCCTTGCATTGACAGTAAGCTATTTAAATAGAGTTCTATTGTGTACAACTTCAAATCTGTCTAGGAAGAGTCAGAGAGCAAAATTTAACTATATTTCTGAGACTGGTCCTTTCAGCAAAAGCACCGTGTGACAAGCTAAGATAAAACTTCACCTGGAAAGCAACACGTGCCAGAAAAAATCACATTAATTCATTTAGTAAACTTGAGGAAAAGTGTCATTTGTAGAAATTGCTGCTGTCCCTGTTCCTCATGAACCATAATTAACTCCTGGACAAGAAATGCTGCAGAATGGATTCAGATCCCAGAACCACACAGAACTGCAGGGAGGTGGGAGGAGTGATTCCTTCAAAGCAGATTTAGGGATCCATTAGAGGTAAATCTGTTTTGGCAAGGGACTTTCTCATCTTCCTCCCATGTGTCCTTCTCTTTCTTTTTTCTGCCTTTTTGCAACTAAGATGAGCAGCAGTCTTGAGTGGCAGCAGTCTCCCATTGTGCCCCTCTTAGTGTTACCTATCCCTGTTTTTCTTGCACTTCTCCCACCTCCTGTTTCCCTGAAAATCTCTAGTTGCAGCCCCTCATGCTGCAGAGGGTTTTCTCCAAATTTTTCGTTTCCTTCAGCTGCTTTGGAACTCCTGATTTGGATGTATTTTTTATAACTATCCTGCACAGCTCTGTCCTAACTTCCCAAGTGTTCCTACAGCGATTATTCTTGCCATTATATTTTACTTAATTATACAGATTAAAAGAAAAAAATCATTAAATAACTGAACAGCATAAGGAATGCTAAAAATTTGAGAATAATTAGCAAATTATCATTCCTTTCTATGAATGTAAAGCTTCTGGATAAGCAAGCACATTTTATGTTCAGTTGAACAAGTATTTACCATCAGATCAAATGCTTAATAGCAGTGATAAAGAAATCTGGCTGCACAAATCCAATCAAAGCTGGGGAGAATCAGCCACAACAGTAATGTTGGTGACGACAGTCTCAACTATGAGCACTTTCATCTGGAGAAAAAAAAACCTGATAAAACTCTGCTGAAATTGCATGCAAGATTAATTCATATTAAATTGTGGGACTAGGTCATTGTTCTGTGCTCACAAAAAGCAAAGTGTCTGCTTATTTAAAAGAAAGGGATTGATGATGACCTTACAGGGAGGAGGTATTGAAAACCTTTACCAGAGTGAAGTCACACATAGAAATGGTGCTTAACACAGCTGCAGGTACCATCTTTCTGATTTTGAACCACATTAAATATTAGACAAGTCCAAGGGTGCAAAGGAGGGTCTGCACCTGCTTGCCCAGTTCCTAGAAAAGCCAGGTCAGCCATGCCAGAGATACTAAGGTGCTCTTTGGAAAAGAAGCTGAGTTTGGCATCCTCCTTCACTACCATGCCTCACAGAGAATCCCAGAATGGCTCAGGCTGGGAGGGACCACAGTTCCTCCCCTGCTCCAGCCCTCTTGTTCCAGCAGGATGGGGCTGTCTGTTCCAGGCAGCAGTACTGCCCTCTCAGGGCAATCTGTTCCAGTGCTCAGGAAAGAATTGCTTCCTCATGTTCAGGTGAACTTCCTGGGCGTCAGTTCCTGTCTGTTCCTCTTGTGCCATTGCTGGACTCCCATGGAGCAGAGCCTGGGCCCTTCTTAGACACCCTCCCTAGGGAAAAAAAAACAAAAAAAACAAACAAAAAAACCCCAACAACAAAAACCAGGAAGAACCAACAGTATAGTCCTACAAAGGATAACTGGTGATGTTATGTCTGCATTTCTGGGTTGTTCAGGCAAGCTAGGATAATTACCCTTCAGAGGGTGCATTCTGCTCACTCCTGCAATGCCACTGAAGCATAATGTTATTCAGATAAACAAAACTTACCCAGTTCCATACTGGGTAAGTTTTGTTTTGCCCACTTCTGTGGCTTGGTCTGGAATAACAAATCGGAAAACAGGTATGGGTTTGTGTTTACCACTGTCACACCAGGCTATCACTGTTGGAGTGACCTGTGTCACCTCTGAGGAAAAGCAGCCCTGCCCAGCCATGCAGCAGCTGCCTGACTGCTCCAGAGAAAGCTGTGGATGAGAGCAGCAGTGGCAAACATGCCACCAAGGTGGGCAATGGCCTTGGCTCACCTGCTCAGCTATGGAGCCAGGATGAGAAGCAGCTGTGCTGCCAGGGCAGGGATTGATGAACCTCTTGTTGGAAGTGTCAGGGAAATCAAAGCAGGAAGAATGTGAAAACTCCCATCTGGAATACTACCTAGACTATGAAGTGCAAACCCCCTTTCTTTTACAAATGTTGCAGTGATCCTTAAAAACCACACTAATGGAGAATCAGCTTCAGACTGCATTTCCCTGAAAACATATGTGCCCAGGCAGTTACCAGAGACATAAGGTAGTCTGCCACTACAGTTCTGACAAGGAAACCCATTTAACCAGTTTATTCACACAGAGCTCTCATCCCTATTCATTCCAGGCTTGTTTCACTCAGGACAAGCAGGGCAGAACGGGACTATTGCAGGGAAGCACGTCCCATTTGAATGATCATAAACAGCAGGAGGAAGACAGAGTTTCTGGGCAGTCTAAGAATCATAGAATCATAGAATGAATTGGGTTGGAAGGAACTTTAAAGATCAGTGCATTCCAACCCATTTGGCACAGGCAGGGACACCTTCCACTGGACCATAGTATTCAGAGCCCCTCCAACCTGGCCTGGAGCACTTACAGGAATGGGACAGCCACAGCTGTTCTGGGCAACCTGTGCCAGGACCTCACCACCCTCATAGGGAACAATTTCTTCCACATATCCAATCTAAACACACTCTCTGTCAGTGTGAGGCCATTACCCCTTGTCCCGTCACTCCTGACCCTTGTAGATTGTTTCTCTCCATCCCTTCAGGCACTGGAAGGCCACAATGAGGTCACCCTGGAGCCTTCTCTTCTCCAGGCTGAACAATCCCAATTCCCTCAGCCTTTCCTCCCAGCAGAGCTGCTCCATCCCTCTGATCCCCTTGGTGTCCCTGCTCTGGCCTGGCTCCAGCAGCTCCCTGTCCTTCCTGTGCTGGGCCCAGGGCTGGATGCAGCCCTGCAGGGGGGGCTCAGCAGAGAGGGGCAGAGGGGCAGAATCCCCCCGGCCCTGCTGCCCTGGGGCTCTGGGTGCAGCCCAGCACAGGGGGGCTCTGGGTTGGGGCAGGGCCAGCTCTCACCCACAGCCCCCCCAAGTCCTTCTGCCAGGGCTGCTCCCTCTGCTCATCCCCTGCCTGGATTGATCCCAGGGGCTGCCCTGACACAGATCTTACCAAACCTTATGAGTTTTCCATGGAACTGGACTCTGTTGAGCTTGCACAATCCAAGAACATCACAAAATAGTGATGCATATCCCTGATTGCATGTACATGGTGATGATTTTTCCTTTGTGCATTTCCAAAACTTGAGAAATGCATCATCCCCAGTGTAATAAAAGAACAATGAAATCACAAATCCTCACTGTTCAGTAGCTTCTGATACTACTGTCTTTAAGAGTTGCTGCCTGTTGTATCTCTCTGTCCTTCAGCGTTTTAATTACTTCATCAACAGTTGTATTCTGGGCATATTTGTCGGTTTGGTCTTCAAGCTGTTTGATTACAAAATTGAAAGATCATGCATGAAGACAAGTCACTTATTTTGTAGTTTCAAAGATTTGATTCTGCAGTAATGAGCAAGAATTGCTGTGCTGACAAACAAGACATAGCCATGGAAGAAACCTGGATGCAATACAAAATGATAAGTTCATCAAATTAGAACAGACATTGATTCCAAGGCCTGTGCTATGCAAACATTTCCTTTACAGACAAAAAAAATTAAAGAATGACTGATACTGTTGTGGTGTGAAGCAATATCCTGTTTCACCTATCCCAGTCCCTCAGATGCATCAGCCTCTCCTTTCCCCTCCCCCTTGCCCCCTTGCTAAGTGCTGTCCGTCAATCTTAACATTCCAGCAAGGGCTTCATCTGGTTGGTGAAGTTCAAAAGATCCTTCTCAGCCCTGGGGTCATTGACCCATCTAGGTGTGTCATTGTCCCCTGAGACTCCCCCCCTCCCACCTGGTTGGTGGCACACCTATCCCTTCCCCTCTCCCTTTCCCTGAGCTTAAAAAGACGTGGGACCATGCGGTCTGGATTCTGTTGGAGCTGTTATCAAGATTCAGAGATCTGTGACCCTGGAATAAAAGTCTGGATTAACCCTCTGGCAGAATCCGTCTCCTTTTCCTCTTCACCTCGCCTAAAGCCTTTCCATCAGAGGTAAAACGTAAGTTACTGCATGCCTGGACTTGTTCCAAATGCCTAGCTGCAACATGCAGCCAGCCAAAGGTGTCTCTGAGGTGAAACACCACAGCTGCTGCCTCTGGCCAAGCAGCAAGGGTGAGACAAGCCCAGGCACGTTCCATCCAGTAATGTTGGGATCATATTCCAATATGATACTGTTCTGAATTACTTCCTTTGCTAATGGAGATGCTCAACCCCCATATCACAGACTTAGTTTCTAATGAGCCCAAGTTTCTCCATCAGCTAAGGAGCCACCTTGATCCCTTAATACCTCCTCAGTTAGCATGAGACGGCTAAGCTAACATGAAAGAAGTTGATGAAAGCATTTCCATTGAATTTAAAAGGAAAAAAAATTATCTTTTGACATTTCATGTCCTTTGGGATCCCAAGTAAATCACTTCCATGCTTTTTCCCTTTGGAGGAATGTTCATAATACTTTTCCTTCTTGGACCCTATAAGAAAGTGCATAGATACAGACTATATACCCTTCTTGCTGAAATACCACAAGCTTCATCACTGAGCCATTAAAATATAAAACAATTAAATATTTAATAATTTTTAAAGACAGAATGAAATTAAATTAAAGTGTATGCAATGTGTCCCACTTGTATCTATTTTACATCCATTATGGATTTACTATAACCCATGAAAAGGAAAGTTAGAACAATTATTTTTGTTAAATTTTAGAGCATGTATTTCCATATAAGCAAAATGCAGAAATATTCAGCAGTCTCATTTTATAGATTTATTAAGTGCGTTTTATAGTATTCCCTAAACTTGAAAATAATCTTAACATTTTAACACTTATTCTAAAAATATGCTAATGAAAAGAATTTTGCTTTGATCTGAGCAGCACACAGCAGATTAACTCTAAGCCTCCAAAACAGGGATCAAAAAATGACAGTGACTGGTGACTCCCTCATGAGGATCTCAGATGGACTCATGTGCTGGAGGCCCCTGACTCTGACTTCTGAGATATCTGCTACCCTGACTGAATGGGAGACATGGCCAAAACATCACCAGCTGTTCTGTGATGCTCCTGCCTGTCAACATGGGCCTTGCCATGGATACCCCTGAGGAAAATGAACAGGTAATTAAAGCACAGGTGATGAAGACAAACTCCTTTCTCCCTGCTGAAGTTCAACCTGAGCCTTGTGTTCTGGAAGTGAGTGAGTGACTCTGGCAGGGTGTAATTTAAAATCCATCTTCCCTGTCAGGATCTTGCTCACAGAAGGGCTCCCTTTGTCCAGCAGCTTTATAACCTAGGAGGCAAGCCTTAGACCAGACTGAAGAAAGGAGCTGCCAGAAAAGCTCACGAGAAGGGATTAATCACAGCCACTTAGCAGAGGACCTAAAATTACTTGGACTTGGGTTATGCATCACAGGGTCATACAGGAGACAAAATCAGACACCACAGATCAAGCATGCTGGTTGTCAGCACATGAATATAAGAAATGTGGTATAAAGAGCAGGACCTGGAAGTCTTTATGGATAATAGTATTTAGATTTGAAGCTCTTGGAGATTTGGAGATTTTTTTTCATCCCCTAAAAGATCTGTTTTTAATTGGTTGAATAATGACTACAGCAGAAAAGAGGTTGTCCAAGAGATCATTAGAATGTGGCAGTGACATCCTGTTGATGCCACAAAATCCAGTGAAGGGAAGGTCTTTCTATATTTTATCCTGGTTAATGCAGAGAAACTACTTGAAATGGTGAAATACACCTTAGGCAGGAATGATGATGGAATGAAAAAGTTATGGCATTTACAAAAGGAAGGCAGGAAAAGAAGGGGAAAAATGTAGATTTCTATCTTCTCGAGGAACTGTAGTCTCATGGGAAATGAGTCTAAAAAGAAAATAACTTGAGGATAGCTGGAGGTGCAGCAGTGAAGCATACCAGCACAGTATATAGGGCCAGAATATGAAAGCCCAGAACACAATATGAGATTCACTATTAAAAAAAAAAATCAAGAATAATAAGAATTCTTATTAGTGAAGCATTTGTAGAATGAGAGAGATCAGGAAAAAAATCTGGCTTTATATTCAACAAAGAAAGAGCACTACCAACAGATTGCATTAAGGGTATGAAACATTTAAAGCCTCTTTTGTATCCAACTTTGATAAAAGTCAAATATCAGCAGGTTTCTTGAACAATGAATATCAATAACAAATAGGAGAAGAACAAATTACAGAATATTGCTATGTGTTCATATTAGCTCTTAAAGAACTAGCTAAAATTGTCTCCTAAATCTATGCAGAAATGCAAAGACACTACCTAGCTTTAAAAAAGGGAAGAAGAAAAGCTGGAGACTTACTGACATATTTCTAAGAAATCTATTCCTGCTTTCAGGCAGTAATTACAAAGTCACAAAGAGTTCAAAGCCTGTTAAGAGACACAAGAGTCACTGGGGATCCTTGAGATCTATCCTGAGTTCGGGCAAGCTTATATTTTAAATTATATTCCCCTCCAACATGCAACACTTTCACCCTGCTTTCCTAGGAAAACAAGAACAACACAATCAGCTTTTTCATCCACATCTGTCAGCCTTTCCCCTGAATTTGGTGTCCATTTAGCAATTTCAGTCAAACTGAAGAGTGCTAAGGGCCTTCAGACACAGTTATTACAAGTCTTGTGAAATTGACAGTCACAAAAGGGAGAGAGACTCTTCATGCTTCTCGCTGGGAAGGCAGATCCATTATTTTTTCCATGCATTAGCATCTTGCCAAGCAGCCAGCATATGTATTCCTCTGGGCTGGCCACGGACTGTGTCTTGCTCAGCTGCTTGAAGTGTGCAGTGAGAGGAATGTTGCTTTTCCACCTTGAAGGAATAAGCCACAAGCTCATTTCCCAGCTGTGTGAGGCACCAAACTCACTCCCTGCACATTCCCATCTCACTGGGGCTAGCTCACAGAGTTCTGCGTTTCTCAGGCCTAACCAACCCAGCCTAACCCTCTGCTCTAACACAGCAGTTCTGGGTGCCAGGAAACTTTTTGAAGGTGTGGATAAAGCTCCAGATGATGGCTGAGCAGAAGATGGGGATGGAGATATTTATTAGTGAGGTCCTAGTTTATGTTGAATTTAGTGTACTGTGTCCTAGTGACAGAGCTGTATTCCATGTTGGTGAGTCATCTGCAAGAGAGCTGTATCTTGCCAGCTCTCTGCTTTGACAGTCTTCAGTAAGAATAGTGTTGGACCTCAGTAAAAATAACTTTGAGTAATTTCTGAAAGCTCTTTTGACCTCAAGAACAGGAAGGGCAAACTCAGCTTGCAGAAAAAAACACCAGGTTTGATTTCTTGACTGATGTACAACTCATATTGGAGCCAGTCTTGGAAGGCATCTGTGGGAACACTCGGTACTTAAAAAATATTACATAGAAGGAGCCAACCATAAGGTCTTAGATACATCCTAATGTATTGCAATATCAAATTTAGAAATTTCAGAGCCAGAAGAAGCCTGCTAGAAGTTTTGAGGAATAATGAAGGCCATGTTGAACAGGATCTTTCACCTTTACCACTCCAACCTGTTAAAGAACATACAGAAAAGTTGTGGAAATATCAAGATTCCACCCATTACAGACCATTGGTCCACCATCACCACTGTAGTAGAAGAGGCCAGATTTGCTTTGCTAGAGACTTCATGTAATATTAATTTCCATTACTGGTCACAAATTCTCACTAAAGAGAGGAGCTGGGGGACTTAAGAAACACAAAAAGGTCACATCATTTAGGAGGAAATGAGGAAGGCTGAGGAGAAATGAATCTTGCCCCCTGTCTGGGTCAAGACAGGACATACTCCTGTCATGAGATCTATTGACAGAAAAGTGAGCATTGCATAGAGTTCTGTTTTGTGGAACTCCATATGTTTTATGGAATTCTGTTTATGGAATGCCAAAACCCAAGGGAAGATATCAGAGTAAAGCATTATCTGGGTCAAGGGAAAGGAAATGCTTGTGTCCTAGCTCTAACCCCACATGGAGGTTAGCATGCAACTGCAAGAGAAATACTTTTAGGAGAAGCTCACCCCGTAACAAGGGACAATTTGTTGGTGTCTGCTGTGTCATTGTTCCCCATTCCCCCATGATCAGGCAGGCATTTGCATATATTAAAATTAAAAAGAGAGGCAAGTCAATAGGTGGTACCTGTGTGTAGCCTGGGCACCACTATTGGTGCCCCAGGTGCCATGGGGGTGTGGCTGTGCACATGGGGGTGTGAGAGCAGCCACAGCCATCAGATGTGTCACAGCTCCTGATCCTCTGAGAGCACTCAAATCCAGGTCCTGAACCATGAGTTGTGCTGATTCTGCTGAAGATCACAAGCTTTCTCTTCAGCTGTCATCACTGGCAAAACCCCAGTTTTTGAGTGAGGCACTGAGAAATAATCCTTGTGGGCCCTGTAAAGTGAGCTCAGCATTTGTACCTGAATCCCAGAGTCTTTGGTGAGTGATCTATGTGTGTTTGCTCTCCTGTTGCAATGCTTTGAGAGTTGTAAAATTTTGAATACATCACTGTGAAATGAGAGATCAGCACAGGACAGTACTTACCATTAGAAAAACAACATATATCCTCAGTCTATCTGAAAGTCTAATTTCTACACATAATTTTTCCTTATATTAAACAGAAAATTGTCTATAATAACAGTAACTTTTGAAAGCTCTGTTTGCCTTTTTTCTTCTCTTTGGTGCATTTCTTTTGATATATGTGAGCTGCTACCACTTAAATTCTCCAGGAAGAACAGCAATTTTTAAGTTATCCAAAAGCATCTTATAAAAGATTCCATCAGAAGAGTTATCCTTCTATTTATTGTATAACCTGGAAAAAATAAGAATAAAAAATAATTGGGGAGGTTGAGAACAGTAAATAATACAAATGTCTTAAGGCAAAGATGATCAAGGCAGTAAATTACCTTTCAATACACAGCTAAGGGCATTACTAAGAAAGCCATCCTTGGGAACTCGCCTTTCCAGACTCCTTCTGTTAACTACAGAGAAAACAGGAACCTAATTTAAGCACTGTATCATTACCTGGAAGAGCTCTATTGCCTCTAGAAGGAGCCTAAGGATACAAACCTTGGTAAATACCCTGCATAATTAAAGCTTAAATTGTATGGTGGAAACTGGGAAGAAGCTCGGCTCGCCTGACACTGACCTGTCAAATCAGCTGCATTGGTGGCAGAGGGAGCTAAGATCACAGGCACTGCACAAATAAATCAGTTGGAAATCATGAATGAAAGCCCTTGTTTGCCTTCATTCAATGCCTGGTCTATGAATATAAACTGAAATCCCTGGCAGGCTAAGTCAGTGCTCCTGGGTTTAGCCAGGCACGGTGTTTGCCCAGCCCCTCATGTTATTCTGAGGGAACTTCCAATGGAGAGGTGGAGCTGGTGTTCCCTGTTAAGTGACTCTCTGAAATCACTTCTGTATAAAATTAGCAGTGCTCAAGGATCAGAGCCCTTGTTATCACTGTGTCGCTCTTTCCTGAGCTCTTTCACCTTCCAGGATTTCATTCATGTTCAGGAAGCTTTGGAGCAGTCTTGGATGAAAGCAGAAGGCTCCTGTGGACACATGGCATTCTCTACACTTCATTTACTCCATTTCTATTTAGAAGACACTAAAAAAAAATACCTGTGGTAAAAAATCCCACTTGTAACAGAACATATCAAGTACCTCCTTCCTATGCATTCCTTCAGGGGAAAAATAAGAAGAGAAAAGAAATCAAAGTTTTCATTTCTCTTCAGTAATCCAATCCACACCATATATACTGTAGGAGAGGAAGTGTCAGGGGTGTGACAAGGAAGGGAAAAAGAGTCACCATTTTCCAGCAGTTGTGAAGCTCTGTTTAGCTAAAACAAGTATAGCCTTCACATAGAAAATGGCTGTGAACACTACACTGCAACATCTGCTTTGTGATTCTAATCCATAAACGGCTTCCAAACGCCCTTAAAAATTGTTCCCTCTTTTCCCCTGTCTGAATGCCATCTCCCAGGAAGCCATCTGGGACAAGCATGCCAGTTATTCTGCTTAGCGATGGCAGTATTGTCCTCAAGTGCCTCCGGATGAGTCACATCAATGCAAAAGTCCAATTACAGCAGGAGCCCCCCAAAGCAGAAGTATCATTTCAAATAAATAAGACTGATGTAGCTGAACCACTGGAATTCAGAATGTAATTCAGTCACTTCATCACCTTTTCCTCAAAACCCCTACATCCCTTAAAGCACCCGTACTAAATCCCCAATCTGGTTACAACATTCCCAGCACAGATGTGATAGTCTTAAGCCAGTGTGTATGCATTTAGAGGAGTCAATTACTTTTCTGTTTTTTTTTCTTTCCTCCTTATTATTTTAAAATACAGCCTTTTTAAAACTGGTATTTTCTACCATATTAGAGTAGCGAATGAACAGTGCCATCCACTGTTTCTCTACATAATCCACAACATTTTCCTAGGATGTCTTAAATAAGATTTAACATAAAAATTAATGCCATGTTTGGAACTAACAAATGTAGATTGATAAAAAGGTATAAGGCAAAATGCATGTTTAAGGGGTCAGGCTAAATATAGAGTGAGAACTCTACAAGGAGATTACAACAAAGGGGATTTTATGAAGTATCTCCTCACCCATGGGTGAGCCATTCTAACCTAATTAGCTATACCAAATACTACTCCAATCAAGTAGGTAATTGTTATCTTGCTGAGTGTAAATTCTCTTTTCATCTTATTCTAAGAACTACATCTCTTCTCCAGAGCAGTCATCAGCTGCCTAGACCATGACCCTGATGAACACCCCTAAGAACAGGTGCCTTAAGAGATGTTTACTACAGAAGAATTAAGGATATGGTGTGAAGGAGACCCTGTTTTCTAAACATGGCCAGTGCAAGATTGGATGTCCCTGAATGCCCCTGGCAACAGTGCACAAGCCTTGTCTTTCAGATGTGTATTTCAGAGGCTGTTCCTATAGAAGGATTCCAAACTCATCCCATCCATGGCGTTGCACATCTCACTTGGCAGAATACCTGCCCTTTTCAGCAATGCCATAGCTTAATAATGCAAATATGCACATGTGCTCCATGTTCACCCCCACAGAATCAGAAAGTGTCATTCCCACTGCACTTTGCTGGAGCACAGTCTCCATGCCCAGCATTTTCCTAGACTGATCTCACAAGGCTTCTCATTCATCCTGTTAAAACAAAAGCAGAACAGCCATTGACCACAGTGATGAATGAATTAAGCCATAACAGCTTGCCTCTCAGTACCTTACTCTGTATTATTTTCTTAGAGGTAATGTTTCGAATTTCAAGGAAGGGCTGCTTTCCAATTCGAAGTGGCTACAATTCCTGACTTTTCTTACAGTACAGATCTCTCACTGACACAAATAATGGTAGAAACATTATTTAGAAAATTGTATAACTGTCGAGTCTCAGGTAATTCAAAGGATAATTACTTGTTCATGATCAATGACTAATTATATACTACACAACACAGAGCTATAAAACTGACAAATGGTGAAAGCACATAGTTATTGCACACTGTGCTGGGAACATGACTTTCATGAACCTGGTGCATTACACCCAAAGTTTTCTCTTAAGATATTTATAGAAAGGAAAATGTGTGTGGCAGAATTGGTTGCACTGATCATGCTCAGGGTCATTCATATTTCAGGATAAAAGATTGTTTTCCAAAAATCATTTCTTATTGATGTTGTTGTGTTTGGTCCTCACTCAGAATGATCAGCAGGACATTAGGCTGTGAGGGTCAGACTGGAAATGATTTCTTTGACTTTTCTATTATGTTTTTAAAGGTAAGAGAGAGTTCCACATCCTTCTGAAAGTCACTGGCTGTAAGCAGGGAAAACCCAAGCTCCTGAGAGTGTAGATTAGACCTGATTGTAAACTGACCTGATTATGTAACTGAAATGTAATTGCAATAAAATGCTTAATATAATTTTCTGGTTTTGGGGCATGGATATTTTGACCCCATGCTACTCATGCTTGCAGCTCTTTGGACTCCTCAGGATCTCCTTTGGGGACACTGTTTAGAATGAAAATTACATTTTATGTTGAGAATATTCAATTTCCATTTCATTTTCTTTACAACAACAGTCTACTGAAGAAAGACATTAATTTTTATTTCTTTGTGTTTGTTAATGCTAAATAATATTTGATAATGTCATGGATCTGCAGCATGGATTTCCTTTGTTGAGAAAAGGCTTGTCTCACCTCTGAAATGGTGACATCCTGTCAAACTCACAAGAGTTTCCAACATTCAGAGCCTAAATAAGTTACAAGCTTATCACATGAGGAATGGGGAATCTCTTCCACCAATCTTCTCTTTCTGATCTGCTTAAGGCAAACCAAAAGACTCAAAATCTTCAGCTATAGCTGCCTTATTAAAGGACACAAAGAAAGTTATGGTGAAAAAAGAACCTACCTTAAACCTGTTACAACTCATGCACCATCAACTTGCCTCCCAAACTGTTGATCTGGCAAAGAGGGACAACACAACTGTAGGACTTCTATTCATCATGCCTGTACACTCAGGATCACAGGACTGCAAAACCTCCTGAAAGTCCTTCCAGTTTTCCGCAAATTTATCTGAAAGGATCTCCTCCACCTAAAAGATGAATGAATTTGTAATGCTAGTAAGAAAAAAAAAAAAGGGTTCCTGTAGTTTTGATAGCATTACCACATGGAAAAATGAACTAAAATGACAAATTTTACACTTAAAATGACCTGGGTTATTGCTTACAGTAGTACAAGCTGGAACAAGAAAGGCAGGTTTCTTATTTCATATGTTCCATTAAGATATTTGTAAAACATCTAAGCTAAACCAAAATTATGTTCTCCCTAAAAAAATTAGCTTACTAATTTCAAAGCATTGTGCAACATCAGGCCCAGAACTCACCCACGAAAATACTTGTTCTGAAAACAGACTGGAAAGGCTGCAGGAAATCATCCCCTCATTTCTCTTCATAGATGTGCTTCTGTAAGTGACTGAAGAAGCCGCTCTGTGTCTGCTGAGGACGCTGAGCTTTTGCTGTCTGCTCCTCCTCTCAGTCCTGTACAACAAAACCCTCTAGGACTGAGTGCATTGCAAGTGGCACTCAAGTCACTCAGGGCATAATTTGAAGACAATGGCTTTTATCAAGGGAAAATGATGATGAAATTTGGCCTACTGAACCTGCTTTAGAATCTGTCTGTAGCTATAGCACTTAGATTAAAAATGTTTTTATGCATAAATTGGGTGTGTTAAAAGCAGAAGGTTCTGAGAAAAAACAAAACCAGTATCCTGTTTGGATAAAAAAAGTCTCAGCATAACTGCAGATCTGACCAAACATTGTATTATGCAGTATTTCAGGTGACCTTGAAGGAGGTCAGAAACTCCTTGGGTTATCTTAGCTGGCTGAGGACCTAGATTGGTTCCAGGTTCTGGTTCTACCAAAAACCAGCTGGAATGGACTTGAGCAGCTGCATCAAATGGCGCTGTTGTTGGAGCCACCAGAGTAGAAAATTATCCTGTTTCAGCTCCTAATGCCCAAAATTTCAAAGCAATGTACACCATTCAGGGCTGTTCAATGGAACCTTCTTTTTGTGCATTTAGTATCTCTCTTGATACTTGTGTACTCCTTTGGTGTCTTTGTTATCTCTCTTGACACTGCTTTCTCTCAACAACACTCTCCAGAGTACCTAAGACAAAGCTACATATGGAGTCTGTTCACACACTAATGCAAAACTAAAAGGGAGTTGATATTGAAAATTATGAACAGCTTCTTTACACTAGGTAGTAGATTTGCAAACTACAGCTTAGGTTATTTCTTGGAAAAATTCAGTGAGCAAAAGAGTATTTATTTCTGTCAGGGAAAGCGGGCTAAGTGTTGCCTGTGGGTTTCAGCAAATAACCTCTCTGTACCTTGGGTGAACGGTTCCAAAGGAAAGCATTGTAAGGCAGCTGCAAATTCAGACGTGTCAAAGCTGTGCCCAGGGAAATATGCAATGTCTGTGTAGTACACAGAATATATTTTCATGGAATCACAGAATATCCTGAGCTAGAAGGGACTCACAAGGACCATCAACCCCTGGTGCTGCCCAGGCACCCCAACAATCCCCTGTGCCTGAGAGCGTTGTCCAAACGCTCCTGGAGCTCTGGCAGCCTTGGGGCTGTGGCCATTCCTGGGGAGCCTGTTCAGTGCCCCAGCACCCTCTGGAGGAAGAACCTTTTCTGATATCCACCCTAACCCTCCCCTGACACAGCTCCATGATGTTCTCTCGGTTCCATTTGAATCTATGTACATTAAAAAGAATTATAGATATAATAAGAAACAGCAAAATATCAGAAAAACAGATCTGACAACACAAAACTAAGAAATACTACTATGGTTACTCTGCTTCATTCACATGAGTCAGCTAGAGATTCTGCTGGGGTTTTCAAAAACTTCTACCAGCCATGGCATTGCTTTGCAACTGATGCTTCGGAAGCAGAGTCTAGAAGGGATGATTAGGATTTTTGATTGCTAGAATTAATGTGAACCTACTAACTTAGCTAAAAACTGTAAACAGAGCATAACATTTTACAAAACCACAGTCCAGCATTTTGCCACAGTCATTATAAAAGAGATTACGACTACAGAATTAAAAAGAAACACTTACTACTGGTTCTTTTTCTTCAAACAAGTCTTTAAATTTATGATAACCAAGCTATCCAGTCTGCTTTGGATCAATTATTTAACTCCTGGAAGGCCCTATTCTTCATTTGAAATACCAGGTTCTCTAAAAGCTGATGAAGGTAACTCCTTGTGGCCTTTTCCCCACAAGCATAAAAAAGAATAAACACTTACCAAAGCAATGCTGATTCCAGCATGTCACTCTACACTGCCAGATCATCCTGACCTATAATAACTGAGAGGTAGCACACGTTTCAGTAGCCTGCATATTTTTTCGGATTGTTTTTTTATTTTCTCTAAAGAAACCTGAGGAGACATAACGGGCAGAAAGAAGAAAAAGATGAATAAAGGATTTGAAACAATAACAGAAAAATTAGGAGTAAATAGTTCCTTCAGTGATTCGGTTTTCTTGGCTAAGCACTAGACAAATAGCGTTCTGTTCATAAAATTCACCCTAAGAAAATTCTGTTTCCCTTTAGTCCTCCACAGAGATCCAGGGTGGCAGTAATAATATAGAGGATGAGCAATTATTTACTTCATCAGTTGGTCTGGGAAATACTTTAAAGTTTGGCAATCAAAAGATAATGGTCTTGTGAAACTACTATCGGGTATTTGAATTTTCTTTAGAGACTCTTGTCACTGTATTAAATCATATGGCAGCAAAACCTGATAATGCACCTACCTCCCCCAGTAAATAACTTGGGGAATCTGGTACTGAAGATACAAAGACAGCTTGTACTTCACAAGAAACAGTTGTACAGACTGGCTAGATCTTACCCATGAAAGTGAAATATGATAAAAGAAATTGCATTTTGCTTGAAACTTACATAATATGGGAATGTTAAGACATACTACTTCAGGATTTATTAAACATTTTCTTAGATGGCCACTTCGCAAGCTCAACTTTATTTAGTCAAAAGGATTTAATTCTGTTGCCCAGATAATTTTCTAGGTCAGTCCAGCATCAGCGACCGACCCAGTGATGTGACTGGAGATGTACTGATCTAGTCCAACAAAAAAAATCATAACGTTATGTATAAATATAAAGTATTTTACTTGTCTTTCTTTCACAGTGGGAGCCTCCAGATGCTGGGGATTAAATAGTTCTTTCTTCTGCCTGTTTTTCCACCATCTCCAATACCTCTGCCTTTGTTAACAACTGCATTCAGTAATGCTCTTGTTCAGTAAATGAATAAAAATCATAGTAGTAAAGTGCTTTACTGAATCATTGCCTGAATGCTGTAAGCATTATTATTATTATCTACTGCAATGTATGAAACTGATTTTCTTTTCCTATAAATTGCTAAATGAATTCCTTCCCTCTGAGGTCACACATGTATATGTATATGCTTGAAATACTGCAGAGCTAAAGTGAACAGTTTTTATGTAATTATATTAGAAAGGAATTGTGATCTATCATCTATAGAAAACCATCTAATAAAAAATGCCAAGAGTGCTTCTGAAGATATGCCCAGTGCTTCCTTTGCTTGTGTCAACCAGACTGAGAGCTTTAATTTTTTCAGACTATTATTTGGTCTCTCAATTTAGAAATACAGAGCCTACAAGTTAAGGAGCGCAATATGCAGCAAATCAAAGTAATAAAAAATACAGCTTGTCCACAAAAGAGATGATCACCCAAGCCAGTGTGGGACACATATCAGGGCACTCCATCATCACAGACAGAAAGACATCCCAGCACAGCTCTGTGCAGCATGAGGGCTGTGCAACTGGCAAAGACAGGCAGTTCTTACCAGAGCTCATCTTCCCAACTAAACACAAAAAGGAATCCAGACTCTAGGAGATGCTAGATGAAGGTACTGCTGAAAATGGAGGGAGTTGTGGGACAGCAGGTTCAGCACTGCCAGTGTCACACATGGTGTTACAGTCCAGCTGTCAGATGGGAAACTGCAAACACAAACCTTTTACAAACATGAGAGCACTCGGTTTGTGTTCCATAATATTATCTTACAATAATTGCTACATGGTTCTGACTCTCATTAAATTTGTCTGTCATGCTGATTTTATCTCTTCATATGAAGAGATTTGCCTGTGATTCCTCCCCTGTGCTCAGGGACCAAAGGGGTGCACATCCATTCCTAAGTGCCATATCTGGGTGTACACACCCATGACACCTGCCTTGCTTCTCCAAAATGCTCTATCTCAGGTCAAGGTGTAGCTTTATCCTGCACATTTTAATGCCTGCCCTTAACTGAAATGTCAGTCACAACCCATTGGTCTCCTTCAGCACGTGACATTTAATAGGTGTTCATGCGCTGTAGTTCTAAGAGATAATATCAAACCCACTATGAAACTTTTTAGAACTCTGAACACTAAAGTTTACCTCATGCCGTGTTTCAGAACTGGAGACAAACCAGATTTGTTTCTCTGGTGAACTTGATGCATTTAAGAGCAGGAGTAAGGAAACTTTCCAATACCTCTTGAATTCCTTGCCCTGAGATGAACAATCTCCTCTTAGAAGAGACTGAGAGAAAAAAAAAAGAATAATAATGCAGGTGAAACGTTACCACTTGATACTGCAATTCCAAATTTCCAAATTTTCAGGAGATGCAACAATATGACTCTAAAAGTAATTTAAAAAATAATGTCTTATCTTCAAATGACACAAGTGCCAATGTTTTAGGTGACTGAGTCACCACATATTATCAACACAAGAACTAAAAAATTATTCATTTTGTATAGTGCAACGTATAAAAATAATAGATACAGCAAGAATATATTTTAGTTTAAAAAGCACAACTAATTTATATCAAATACTGCCCACTCAAATTCTTTTCATGCATTTGGTTTTTGTGTCTCCATAAACATGAGAAACCTTCTGAAAAGATTATAGGAGGCTAGAGAAGTTGTTTATTGCTATTTCTTTGGTGTTGAAATACTTGCCTCACAATTTTTTCTAGGATCAGTGATTTTAAGTAAATCACAAAATATTACAAGACTCACAATAGAATATCAAAGGGTGCTTCACTCATCCTTTTATAAAACATCAATCTCATTCAACATTATAAATTCAAATTTGTAGTACAGCTAGAGGGAATATTATATTTCTAGCTTGCACATTAGAAAGCCCCAGTACTAGGCTGGGGTTTTGCTTTCAGGATATGGATTAAAAAGGTAGGGACCAGCGGCATTTTAGACTCCAACACACTGAGAACATTTTGGAAAGAACATCAGCTGGAAGAAAAGGGAGCAGGCCATTACCTGTGATTTGGGCAGTGATGTGATAGAAAATTAGAAGGTTGCTGCATGGGCCTTTTAAATTTTTTTTAGATAAGAACATGAATGGATGTAAGTCCTGAAACAGAAGACATTCAAGTTCATATCTACTTCTATATCCTGAAAATAAAAAGAGCAGGAAGCTTCCTTTTGTTGTCTCTAAGACAGGAAGAAATATCTTTATTTGGTTTATATGGGTTTTTCACAATAGCTGAAAACCTACTCACATTAACATAAATTTTTAAGAATAATACAGCAGCTGAGCAGGAGAACAGTATTTGTTAAATGTTACCCTGCAGAAAACATGATGTCCAAGAGGACTTTCCTTGTCTTGATCATGTGTGTCTGAATATTTTTCATAGCACTCCTTCTCCATTAAATGTCAAAGCCAGTCAGTAATGCATTTCCTTTCACCCACAAGGGAGTCAGCTTTTCTGGGAGCTACCACGCTCTATGGTACAACACAGATAATAATGGTGGACAGCTGTAAATTTACACATCTGGATCCCTCTATTGGCAGTAGCAGATGCCAAAGTGTGGTGAGTGACAGAACCAGATAACAGAAACCTTCAAATAGATTTGTGGACAATAACCCATTCTCAGCTAGGTCTGTTTCTAATGAGGTTTTGCAGGGGCTGATTTTTAGCCCTGTCGTACCCATACATTTTATGCACACACATCCATGTATATGTGTCTCTGTGTGTGTGAGGGTGTATAAACTGAGTAAACACATCCTCTCCATAGATATCTATATAAATATATACATACACACATCCACAAATCACCTGAAAAAAAACCCTCTCCAAAACTTTGAAAGACTGGGTGACCATAGATAACTGAAAAATAAGTGGAAAGGTAAAATTATAAAAAGAAAATTTCGCTAACACAGCATAAGTGGAAAGAAGAAGGAAAGAACAAGGTTTCTAATGAAGTCCTGCAATGAGAAACAGAGAAAATAGGCCAGAATAGAAAGGGAAGCTTGATTACAAGCTTTATTAAGAGATGTACAGTTCATAACATATAATCAAAGCATAAATAAATTGCCAGTATGACGCTAGGCACAAGGGACTCAGGCAGTCCTTGGCTGTGGAAAGGGAGGAACACATAGGAGTACCTGAGAAGTTATATTACTTATCTTTCTCATACCAATGTAACTTCTGTGAAAGCACCAACTCTCATTTCTGCCATAACATTTCATGAAATGTACAGAAAACCTAGCAGGAGTTCAAAGGCAGCCACAGGAGGGATTAAACTACTGGCCAACATGACTTAAAATGAAATTGTAGGAGGTCAAAAATTTTTAGTCATCAAGGAAGTTGTTACAGATTATTTAGTCCCCAGCTGCACATATCTATATTAAAGAAACTTGAAAAACAGACTCTGGATGTTGATCTAGCAGGAAACAAACACTGGAACCACCAGATGACTTTGAAGAAGATAGGAGAAAGATGCTTAGCTGTAATAGTAATTAACAGAGGCGGCACATAAAAATAATTGCTCCTATCTCATCAAGCGTAAAGAAAACCTGCTTTAAAGAGGGATAAACATCTTGGATGTATCTGCACAGCTTCTGAAGAACAGTGTCACTAGAGAAATGTTCATCTCCTTTAGCTGGGTCTATTTTGCTAGAGGAAAAAAGAGTTTGCAATGCTTTCATGTCTCACCCTCTTTCACTCACTATATTCTTCTCAGAGCAGGAAAAATAAATGACCTCATTAAGACTTTAGGTTTTATAGGATTCGAAATAAGAATGCACTTGGAGGAAGCATTGCCAAGAGATTTTTTAACTGAATTTAATCAAGGGTGATCTCTTTGTGGATACACATCCCTTTTTCAATAAATATGTAGCCACAGGTGACTCACATAACAAATAGGAACTTACGACTTACTTATGTTTGCTTTTTCTCAAAGAAATTGTCTGCTGTTCAAAGGTGCTTCCAGGATCCTGGAGTTTTTCTCAAAATTGTTGCTACGCATTTTTACCTGCGGCTTTCAGGCTTTGTGTCCAAATCTCTTTTTTAAAAAAAAGAAAAATGCTTTTTAGAGACTTCCTTATAAAAATACCCTATGTTCCAATAAAAATTTTGAACTAGAACATCACATCATCACTATGATGCCAATGTGTGCAACTCTCATCATTAGAGTAAGCTTGCATAGCTTTTCTTTGTTGCTAAATATGTAAACTGAGCCAACTTATTTTCTCCATTCCAAGTGCCTGACTGTGGAATTCATCTAACCAAATGTACATGCCTGCACCTGAGCGAGCCACTCTCAGGTCCCTTTATAGTCATTGGGGAGGAACAAGCCCTTTCTGGACAGGATTCATCTCATCCTAAAGCAGACATCTCTAACTGATTAGATGAATCCTGCCCATTGTTCCTCTCCAGTGACTATAAAACAGAGTCCAGGAGGGGCAGTTCAGGCATAGACATTCACATTAGCGATGTCTACAATGAGATAGTAGTTAATGCATCTCTTCTCATTATTTACACATAACAGTAGAGAAACTAACTAGGGGGAATAGGATATTGAGCTGTTTTAATGTTACGATGTACATTGTACCCAAATTTGAAAGCATCAAAAGTACTGGAAATGTTAAACTACATTAAAAATTCTGGGAACTTAACTAGTATCATATTTCATAGGTAATTACTTTATAATCAATAAGGACCTGTCCACACAACTCTCCAACCCTATCTCCTATTCAGTTTCAATGGCACTGCAGAAAGATCCAATGGCTAAATGCACTCCTGCTTCAGATGGTTTTGTAGGCAGCTACATCCCTCAGGTATTTTTAGACATGTGCTGAGTTCCTACTATTGTCACCTCAGAAAAGCTTCTAAAACTCCTAATGCTCCTCAAAATGGTGGCAGGTGGTATTAAGAGCATTTGCTAATTCAGAATGCAAAGACCAAAACTAAAAAACTACCAGAGGTATGCCAAGTTTCCAGGATCTTTTACAAAAAACCTCCTGGTTTTGGACTGTCCAGTAGTTTGTTAAGCTCAGCCTAAACAGCCAGCAAAGCTTCAACACAAGCTAGAAGAATCACAGCAGTTTATTGGTCAACTGCAACCTGACAGCACGGGGTGTGGAGAGAACCTGACTTTTTCCAGTGGTGCTGCCTGTGAGCAGTAGATGCCCCACGGCTCAGGGGCTGAGCATCTTCCACTGCCCAGAGCCCAAAACAGGCTGGGAAGGGCCAAGCACCAAAGACTCAAGATAAATGAAGACAGAGGCAGTGCTGGCATTCAAATTTCACCAGGGAGTCATTTCATTCCCTGCAGGGAAGGGCCTTGCCAACAATGCTGTTGAGGAATGAGTTATTAAAAAAAAAAGCTGTGGGAAGGATAGATATTTCATGTCTGATTATTGTCTTGGATAAATGAATATGAAACAAACAGTATGAAATAACAGATTATTTTTAAAATTAAGGCCAAGATAATAACAGTTATTTTGAGCCCCCAGCTGAGATCTCTTCACACTCAAAAGTCTATGGGCTGCTAAATCCCTCAAATCACACTGTAGAGAGCAATTCTGCGCTGAAAATGAGCAACCAGGCAAAGCTGTGTCAGGCAGAGCAGCAGACCTCTCCATTTCCACCTCCTTGCTCAGTAATCCCACAGTTGCTTTTCAGATTCAGCAGCGACCAGCTGCCAATATCCTGGGAGAGCCAGAGGGAGCTCAGGAAGAAACACCAGCGAGGATGTGTGAAGCTCTGGCATTCCTCACTCCGGTTTGTGGTCCCATTGATCAGTCCACCAGCTGCAGTGGTTTTGCCACATATTGCAGATTGAGGAGGGGATTATGGAGCTCTTTCCATGCTGCCTGTGTCTGGCCAACACAGCACATATCTCTTGCTGATTTTATCACAGAAAGGGATGAATTTGGTCCTTCCAGGAGCTGGGGTGGGGAGCTCAGGGAGGAACTCACCAGCATTAAGCTTTGGTTTTAGATAAAGCTGAATCAGTTGGAATAAAAACTGAGAAGGAATTTCAGAGCATTTGTCTTTTTAATTTCAAAACATTTCCTCCTTATACTTATAAAACTGGCTTTCAGATTTCAGGCTGTATTAGAAAGGCAATAAATACAATATTTAGATGCCATAGGTAGAAATACTGAGAAACAGAAATATTGCTCCATTGTAGGGCCAGATAAAAATGTGCATCTTTTCGAGGGATAATCCAGCATTTTATCTACTGTAGGAGGCCAGCTGAATTACAAAAGTACTAAGAATAATTCTGCATGGTATGGCTTTTTGGAAGTATGCTTATGGATGTGTCCAAGTTCAGAAGAATATATTTCCAAGAGAATTGACTGATTAGAGCTATAACAGCATGGATAGCTGGCAAAACCATGTGATATATCATCCCATACTGGTCCTTGACAAAGTACTAGGAATTTAGGCATTTTTAATCATCGGTGCCTTAGCATCTGATACTTTTATACAAATCATAAATCAAAGAAATTAAGCATGAGGGTAACACAAAACTACTTCTGCTGCTGAAACATGTCTTTGTGTTTTTTACTGATATTATGTTCATCAGAGTCCTGACCCACTGAGAATAATGATTTACCTAATATCACAAATAAAAGTCACCAATTAAAAATCCTGGCTGCCACGAGAAAAGAGTCTTAGAAGTGAGGTCCTCTGCTGGCAAAGCCGTCACATTGGTCATGTATGATTTGCTCCCAGCCACTGACAAGAGCACCCTTTATTCACACCTCTCACTCATCAAGGGGCATAATCCACAGCAAAGCTCAAAGACACAATCTCAATGTTTCCCACATGGGAATGCTGAAAGATTTTGTGAATTTTATTCCTTCAGTTTATGCAGCCCTTTACACAGCCTCAAGTGATGATGTTTTGTTTCTAAATGAAGGAAATTTGGAGAGTAGAAGTGATGGAATTCAGGGAATTCAGGACTCAGATGAGTGATGCTCTCTGAGTGAAGAACACCTCAATGGTGCCTTGGATGTGCTTGATTATGCTGCAGAGGGGACATAGACAGAGAAAAATGTGTGGGTGATCTGGTCCTAAACCAGGCAAGGATAAAATTGTAGCTGAAGTCTCCAGGCAAAATTGAATCCACCTCTACAGGCCCTGAATTTTGTATCAGGAGCCCATGAGATGTAAACACCTCAAACAACTATCAAATGCTGTCATGTATTATTTCTTACAAACAGGTCCCTGGCACAACAAATGTCATATTATCTAAATAAAATTTAAAAACCTTGAAATCATGTCCTTAGTCCATGAATTCCTTTTACATTTATTATCAAGTACTATTAAGTTACTTCATTATTCAATTTAGATGATGAGGAAAAGCTTTTGCTGTTGTTCCATTCACCTGGTGGAGCTTTTGAATTGTATTATCTCAGAAATATCACCTAAGAGATACAGCATGCATAGGCTTGAACGTTTCTGTTTACAGCATCATTAAAATGTCACTATATTTTTCAATGCTAGAATAAAGCTCCAGTGGAAGAATACATGCAGAAATCTTTCCATTATGCAACTGCCCTTAAGAGTAAGATTTACTTAAAAATTTAAACTAACAAGTGACATTAATTGAAAAAAAAAAAAACCTCCATAATAGCAATTTTTTGACAAAGTAATAGTCGATCATTGTTATATCCCACTGTGAATGATTAGAAGCAAATCAGATTTATCTGCTGAATGCACAAAGCAATATGGTTACTGCAGATGACACTCTCATACAGCACCTGCTGTTGCAAAATGTATATCTGCACTGAGCTCTGTGCAGCTAACCAGTGCATAGACAGAAAAAATTTCCCAACTTGTTATGTACATGGGCAATTCCATTCTTTCAACAGGTTAAATGGATAAAATATGTATTGTGGGATCATTAGCCAATAATTCCTGATCTGGTTACTGACCTCCTCACACTGCTTGATTTGGGTGCCTGGGTAAGCTTAAAGCAATATTTTGGAGTAAAAATGCTGTGTAAGAGTTAAATTGTTCTCCCTTTCTCCTTGACTGGCCATATGCCCTCGGCACTGTTGCCAACAAGTATAAAGTCTTTTCTGTCAGTTTTCTTCTCACAGCTTTTGGTTTCTGAGTACAAGAGATTAATCATGAAAGATACTGGACTGGATTTAACCAAAAGCCACAAAAATTTTCATTCCTATGGTATTTTGGCTTTGAAAATGGAAATATGAATTTAGGAAGCTAGTCAGTGTATGACAGTGATCCTATTCAGGAAATCACATTTTGGGAAATGTCCTGTGGCCTAAAATCTGTCTGCTGAGATCCTTGAAGCTGGGCTGTAAAGTGTTTTCTCTCCATTTATATTCTGTACACTATTCTGCCCATAAGGTGATTTGGGTTTTGGTCACAGTACTATGCCTGGCTGAAGTAAAATAGTACATTGACTTGGATTCAGTAGTTAGCATGATTTCCCAGTCCTCAAAGAAGCCTCAATAAAAATATTTACAATTTCAGAACCTAAGTTCAAAAGATTTTTGCCTCTTTTCGGCTTAAATTTGAATTCCCAGGTATGAAATTGCTTTGTTATGCAGCACAGAAATGCCCCTTCAGTTGTCTTTTCTAGTGGCTGACAGTGAGCATTACAGAATGAAAGCTTTCACCATAAGCCCAGTCATTCACTTTAGTGTCACTTTTTTCTTTCTTTTCCTTGCCACACCCCCATATTTAAAATGGAGAGACTTGTAGAACCACACTGCCACCATGCAAGTATGGTGCAAACAGTTGTGAAGCTGCTATTCCAGCAAATTTACACCGTCCCACACCACTAGTCACTTGAATGCAAGAAAGTAATGCTTCCTTTAGGAAATTAAATACAAATTAGTGAGCAAATGGAATTAGAAAGCAGTAACTTAAAGTTTCTACTCCATTAAACCTATGTATCTCACTGTAAGGGTAAAAAAGGGGTTTTTTTTCACCTTGCTGTATCAGCTTTTGCATACTGTGCCATATATACTGCAACACAGGCACAAGTAAGATGAATTAATGATGGTAGTCACAGGAAGCAATAATAAAGTTATAAGACAGCAGTGCTAAAAAATGTCCCCTAAGAAAATAATATTATTCTTACCTATTCATTAGCTCTTGAAAAATTTCATTTGACAAAGGAAATATAAAGCCATTTATGACTGACTTCAAGTAATCCAAAAACACAAATCCACTCTGACTGACATCAATTTCTCTGAAGGCTTTTTCAATGTCCTGATAGGCTGAACATAGCTGTAATGAATACAATTTATAGTGTTTTGTTTAGAAAAACCAAGTTCATGAAGCTTTTAAAACAGTGGTGCATTTTTTACAAGACCTTTTCAAATGTTCTTCGTTGTGAACTGATCAAATAGGTTACCCTGGCATGCTCTGACGGTCAGATGTTTATTTAATAAGCTCACTACACAACAGTATTCCCAATCACATACTCTCAAATGACAAGTCAGACAAGTTTCTCAAATAATAACTCTGCTTCAAAATTCAGAGCTAAAAATACTTTGTGGATCAGCCTGCTTGATAGCACCTATCTTAATGTAACCTTAAAGCCATCCATGGCATAACCTAGTATCAAAGTTCTCATTATTAAAATGAGTCATTAGCACAATTAATACTGGACAATGTTAGAAGATGTGGAATAGTTAAAAGAGATGTTGTTCAAACATATCACACATTTCTTTGGTTGGTTTTTATTTTAATTCATGTGTTGTTGCAGAGGAGATATGTGGATGTGGTTTTTGTTTGTTTTTTTTTGCTTATGGGACTTGTAAAATGCCTGAAAGTTGACTTACTGCAGATTTTAAAAAGGTTTATGAAACAATAGGAAGACTGGCCTGTTTTTCTGAGATGTTAGCTCGCATTGGGCTGTTGAATACTGAGAGCATCCTTTAGGCTTTTCTCCCCCCACCATTTTTTGAGGAGTTCTCACCTGCTTCTAAGATTATTGTTCATTCCAAACTGCTGAAATTGCAGGGTGAAGATGCAGGGTAGAGATAAAGCCCAAAATAAACATCCAGCACTAGGAGGGCTTGTAAGGTGAAGTGCACTGTGCTTCCAGTCCAGGCCTTCACCTCCCTGTCAAAGATCTCACAGAATATTCTGAGCTGGAAGGGCCCCACAAGGATCATTGAGCCCAACTCTTACATGAACACAGGCCCATATAGGGATCAAACCCTCACTTTGGCATCATTACCACCCTGCTCCAACAGAGATGTACAAGAAGAAAGAGGGTCAAGATGTTGAAAGTCCCTGTAGCCTTGTTTTCCCTACTCTCCTGGATTTACAAAGTTGAGAAAACCCATTTAAAGTGCAGTATAACTGAGCCTGTAGCAGAATATTCCTGATTCAGCTTCTCTTCTCTTCTCTTAGAGAGTCAGGATTTTTACGACATACAGGCAAAGTGTTGAATATTGGAAAACTTTGTTTCTATTCACCTTCCCACAAAGCAGGTAGAACACAGTTATGTTCCACCATCACACTTCACAACCACCTACTGTTAAATTCAGACCTAAGGGCACGTGGAGAGGTCATTTGCCATATCTATTCCAGCTCCACTCTCTCTATTCTAAGCTTGCCACCACATTTAAAAAATGTGTTTCTGCAACAGCACCTATCTGCTAATAATTTATTTCAGAAAATAATTGTCAGACTGACACTAGTTGTTACGCAAAGCCAACAATCTGACAGAGTGATCTACCAATTCACACCTTGAAACACAGTTTTGATGCCCTCCCATTTTGTGTTAGCCCAAGGAATCTGGAGTTCCAATACACATGTTTCAGTGCTGTGAATCAGAGCAAGACTGAAACACACAGAATAAAACAGAACTGCTGCTTTTGCTAACCGGCTGTAAACTCAAACAAGGAACCCTCTGAATGGAATTGATTCATAAAAGAAGTGGGTATAATTACCAGGCCTCAAAGCTTGGCAATTTTCTTTTCTTGTGATGCCTGGCTCAGCTTTGCTGTCTGTCAAAATATTACAAAGTATTAATGGCATTCCCTTGCCTTTTCTGTGAGTGCCCTCTCAGTGTAACCAGAGTGCACTGTGGCGTGCAACACTCAGCTGGTGGGGACTGGAGGAAAGGTTTTGATGGTGAAGACTAGGAAATCCTTTTCTGCTTCTGGTTCCTTCCCTTTTATTTTCTGGAAGATTAGTGCTGTCAAGGAAACTGTCGTAGCAAATTCCAGAGCTTTGTCAGCCATCTAAAACTTTTCAAGACAGCTTTTGTTAACTGGATATATCTTTGTTTAAAACCAGGCTAAACCAAAACTGAAACAAAACTTTCTTGTATTTCAAACTTGATCAGTAGTTCAAAATTATTCTAAGTAATCTGAGCACTTGTTTTGTTTTAAAACTTAATACAGTTACTTTACAATCTTAACAGGCAACTTTATTAGATTTAATATCAGAAGGTAACACTAGAAAATAACACCCTCTCCTTGTCTGTATGTTTTCAGAATGATCAATCTCTAAAAGTATATTTTCAGAAAATAGAAGACAGAATCCTGAATGGCCTTTGATAATAAATGTGCCTGTTGACTTACCCTTGGTCCCTTGGTTGGTTTAGGGAACATCCAGGCAAATTTGACAGCTACAAGTCCATGGGCCCTGACGGGATGCATCCACAAATGCCGAGGGAGCTGCTGGACACCACAGCAAGGCCACTCACAATCCTGGCAGTCAGGAGAGGTGTCTGAGGACTGGAAGAGAGCAGATGACACCCCAGTCTTCAAAAGGGCAAAAAAAAGGACCCAGGGAACTGCTGGCAAGTCAGCCTCCCTCAAATCTCTGCCAAGTGAGGGAATGCCTTATTCTAGAGGCCATCTGTGTGCACAGGGAGGACAAGTATTCAGCAAGGATTCACTGAAGAGAAGTCACGTTTGACCAACCTGATTGCATTCTATGATGAAACTACCTGGCCAAATGAGGGGAGGAACAGTGGATGGTGTCTGCCTTGACTTCAGCAGGGCTTTTGAGACTGTATCTCATAATATCCTCCTAGGCAAACTCAGGAACTGGGGACTGGATGAGTGGACAGTGAGGTGGACTGAGAATTGGCTGAACATTAAATCCCAGAGGAGCATAAACACTGGCACAGGGTCTGTTTGTAGGCCTGTCACCAGTGGTGTCCCCCAGGATTAATCGTTTAATATATTCATCAGTGCCTTGGGTGAAGGGCTCAGTGGTGGCACAGAGCTGGGAGGAGCAGCCAATACCCCTGGGGCTGCACGGCCCTTCCCAGGGACCTCAGCAGGGTGGAGGGATGGGCAGAGGAGCTGTCTGAAATCCAGAAAATGAAATGCAGGGTCCTGCACCTGGGGAAGGACAGTCCAGGGGTCCTGGTGGAAAACGAGCTGTCCCCAAGCCAGCAGTGTGTCCTGAGGGCAAGGAGGCCAATGAGGTCCTGAGAACATTCAAATCCTACATAAGGTGCCACTTTCTTGGCCATCAACATGAAGATAAATTTCAATAGATCTGCACATTTCCCTTCCAATAATGTTAGAATATTATGATATCTAAATTCCAGCGTAACTTATGGCAGGTCATACCTATACTCTGCAGCAAATTGTCTGGATCACATAGCAGGCTGGAAAATTTGCAGCAGCTTCATCTGGATTAAATGGAAACCTCACTTTGCAGCTAGAACTCATTTCCACATGATATTAACTTTTACAGCTTGATTGCAGCATTTACTTTTTAGATCTTTCCCTTGATTGACAGTGAAGTTGCTGCAAGCAGCTTTTAGAATGGAAGGTTGTTCAGAAAACACTGCTGTGACTCAAGCTCATTATTTATGCTACTAAGCAAGGAACCTACAAAGATGTAGTTTTAAAAATGAAAATTAGAATTCTGTCACATAAAGAGGATCCATAAATTCTACAGCTAAAATGGCACCATTAGCACATCTTGTGTATCACAGGCAACTAACTTTCTCTTGATTCTTTGCATTTAGCCCCATAATTAGTCTCTAAATACAATAAATCTTGCGTTTGATTAAACATGTCTTACAAAAATGTGTCTAGTTAGTCCTGATGAATTTGTTCTGAGAAGAACTGATTGCCTTACTTTTTAATTTGAATTTATCTACTGAAGATGCTACACCATATGATGCAGACACCTCTTAAACTCCCTTCTCAAAGGTTAAACAGATTGTCTGCTAACTTTAAGCTCTAAAGCATTCACACCACCCCTTGAATCACAATTATGGTGCTTTGGGGGGTTTTTTTGCACAGTTTTCCAACGTCCTGGGAATGAGAGCAGCTGATGTGAAGCTGTGTTCTGGTTTTGACTTTCAACAATAGATGAAAGCAAAAGTTCTATTTCTTTGAGACTTTTTCTGGACATCTTTGGGACATTAACCCTTTAGAAGTCCCTCAGAGCAGAGGCCAAGATCTCAGGGGAAAAAAAAAAAAACAAATACCCCCCATATATAAATCTCTAATTGCATCAACATGGGGGAACAGAAGAGTCAGGGGAATTCTACTTGTAGTTTTTGGGACTATTTAAGTGATTATGAGAAGAGAACCTGCTTAACCAATTGTCAAATTCCATTTGGGACAGGAAAAGGGAGCTGCACTGACACTGACATACCCTGTTTTCCTCTCTATTCTTTGGATTATTTGCTAAAGCACAAAAGCATATTTAGCTGCTAAGATCATCATAATTCCATTGCTTTTGTGGGGTACTGAAAGACAGGAATTCACTATTACAACCTTAAATTTACTTAATAAACTTAGTAACTTAATTTACTTAAAGTTATTTACTTGCCTCTTGCTTCAGTTTCCCATTTGTAACAATCAACTGTAAACAATTAAAATTTCTAATGATTAATTGAAATTAATTAATAAAAATATAATCCTGGCCAACCCACAGGGCTCTTCTGTTTGTGACAGCAAACCACACACCTGTTTCTGATGCAGGTAAAATATGGGTCTTTGCATAATTCGTAGAGGACCTTAATGCTTTTCCCCTGAAATTCCCTCACATCGTATTTCCCCTCAAGACTTCTCTTCATTGCTAGAGGGTGAGAGCTATCTGAGAATTAATTTTAAAGGAAATTTTAAAGGAATTCAGATTGTGTTAGCTGGGAGTTATACCTATGGAAATACAGAATGAATGTACAGGCAGTACTCTGACATATGTGAAACGCGGTGGAAACATAAAAGAAAATTGAGAGATTCAGTTCCACTTTGAACAAAGTTTTCATACCTACAGTCAAAATTAAAGGCACTTCAAACTTTACTTCAAAAACATTTGTGATTGGATTATTTGGGGATGGACACTTCGGTTTTACCATGAGAATGCCATGAGAAAGATCAGGTAAACAGTAAATCTCAGCATCAGGAATGATACTCTCGCATTTTTTTGGGGTGTCTGAAACTCTCACAGTTTACTTTTTTATCCACCAAAATAACCCCAAGCTACAACACAAAGAGATACATCCACAAATTATCACAGCCTTACTACAAAATAGGAACGCTCTTCAGTCAAGACCCTCCATTTGTGACCCTTCCCATAGGGATTGCCCCATGAAAACAGTACCATTCCTTCCCCCAGGAACTTTCCACTGGATCATTCCTTCAATTCCTGCTGCTTTGAACCAAATGGCTTATTATGCACCCATAAATATCTTGGCTGGAAAGAAGATCCCATTTGATTTACGAATAGAAATACAGAAGGAATGACTGGTTTAAAATTGTACTTTTGCCCTCTGTTCTTCATGCTCCTATTTCTTACACAGGATCCCGTGGCTAGGCCAGGATCACCACCATACTTTGCACACCATGAAACAAATCCCTGCAGAGGGTGTGGTACAATTTGGACCTTTAATGAATGAAGATTAAGGTGGCTTTGGCAGCAGCCATTAAAACTGGGCCAGAGCCTGTTTTCATGATAAAAATCAACAGAATTTTTATTGCCTTCACCTGGGAGTATGAAGAGAAGATAATTAAACCCCCAAATTCTTGCTTCTAATCATGACAATGATTGGTTTGCTTTCATAGATTTATTGACCAAGAAAAGTATTCTCAAAGACTGGCTTTGGACACAGCAATCTCTTCCATCCTTCTCCACACTGAGAAGGAAAACAAGAAACTCTAAATTATTGTTCTCATCTGCTTGCTCTCTGGATATACTATTAATTTTTTCACTTACTAGGAAGGGCAACAAACCCTGGGCACTTCAAACTACCTTTTGGATGGCCTTGCTCTTCGTTTCGTGAAATTATTTTCCTGTTTATTTCTATGACTTCTCTACTTATATAACCTAAACCATTTCACAGGTTATAATCTGAAAAAAAAAAAAAATTCCAGTACCTGTTTATGTCCTATACCTGCTTGAATTTGGACACTGTTTTGGCATCTTTCCACAAGTTTTCCCTAAAAGCTACTTCAGTGCTGGTAAGACTTAAGCAGATATTGTTCTACACATTTTAAAGTCTGGGTTTACTTTTAACTTCAGTGTATATTCCTTAAGCAACACTTCATCTGAAATTATTTAGTAATTTTCAAAAATGTTGAAGCTGACAATGCACATTTCATAAGCATAGAAATGGCTTCTGGTTTCCTAAGTATCAAAATATGCTAATTATAAGTACTACTATTCATTATTTTTCTACTTCCTATTTTTACACCCATATGGATACTCCTAATTGATAAAATTGAAAAACAAACAAATGTACCCATTATATTTTTTATGAATCCAGCCCATTGTTCAAGGAAAAGAAATCATTCTTTGTACAAAGATTTGCTGTGAAATTGCTGCCAAAGAAAATAACCTTGAGTTATTTGCCGCATAACTGCCACATGAGAACATTAAAGATGCCTAGGGACAGCTTCATCTTGAGCATGTGACTTTTAAGAAAAAGCTTTTAAGTTCAATATTTAAAAATTGCTGCTGTATCCTTCTTCTTCCTCTGATCTTTAAATTGAATCCTGTTATCACATATAGGAAGAATTTGGGTGGTTTTTGTTTCTATGGTTCTGGCCATTTATCTAATAATGAATGATACATAGTGATACATATCTGATATGTATCACCTCACCATAAATTCAGGATATCACTGGAATGTTAAGGAAATAGGTAAGTGTATATATATATATAGATATAGCAATATAGATATGGATATTTCATGGCGGCTTTCCCCAAAAAACTGGAGAAAGAGGCGAGGCCCTGATGTGAAACCTGAATAATTTTCCTGACCATTAAGACTAATTGACCAAGCTCAACTCTGAAACCCTCAAAGTTGATTTGGTCTTAGGGAGAGTTATATTTTCCGCACAATCAAGTAAGTCTTTAGATGGGAAATCCATTCAAAAAAGGGTTCACTGCTTCCTAGACAAATCTATCTGGGTTTCAGAACTGTCAGACTTCTGGGGTTTTCCAGAAATTTTTTCATAATCTTTTGATAAGGTACAACAATTCCTCCATCTCTCTGGCATTGGTCTAACTGATCTGAAAGAAATGCCATGAGTGCAAACAGGGACCTCTGGCTGAGTTTGTGGATCCAAAACACATCTCTAAAATGAATATTTCCCCTATACTACGTAGTATATTTCCTCAGCCCAAAAGATACGTATGAGCCATGCCTCAGGTCAGGATCCTGACAGAAAAACCCTCTTAATAATTACAGGACTGGTCCAAAGTTCATTATAGTTAATTGAGAGACTCGGCACCATGGCCCAGAGCAACCATAACAGGATTATGGGAAAAAACATTTGTTAATCGATCCAAGGCAAATATTTGGCAGGCTCTGGCTTGAATCAGAAACAGCTGCAGAGTACAAAAAGCAGAAATCAATTCAGAAGACCACACTGTGAAGGGGCAGCAGGAAGAAAGTTGGTGGCAGAACTTAGGCCAAAGAACAGGATTGGGTTTGGTTTTGTCTTTTTGCGTTTTTTTGTAACAAATCAATGCAGATATAAGAAAATTAAGTAAAGGTTACATTTTATCTCTGTATTGTGTCTGGTATCCTTTTGTTTCATACAAAAGTGACTCAGGACCATTATTATCATCTGTTAAGCTTCAGAAGTCTTTCTGATAAAACTTCATTTTAGAGCTTTAAGTCCCCAACATGAAAATCTGTGTTCTTTTTTATCATTCAGCACTTATGGGATGTTGCAACATTTTTATAAATTTATTACCTTTCAGATTGCAATGCCAAACATAAGGTTTATTTCCAAATAAAGCATCATTTTTGTTTTTTGATTGCCTGCTTTAGAAGAGTATTGCTTCTGCTCTATAATTGCGTCCACAAAATTATTTAACTGGTTTTGTTGACAACTAATTATGGAAAGTATCCCAACCAGAAAAAAATACATAAAGTGAAATAGTGTAGCCAGGCAATATGAAATCAGAAAAAATATTTTGGCAGTCTCTCACAATGAAATTAATATACAAATTTACAAAAACCTGAACAAACCCTCAAACAATAAAACACCATCCTAATTTGCTTCATTTTCTTTTAGGTTCCTATCCACCAAAGAATATCTCAGGTGGTATTTCCTGAGAGATATCACAGACTCCAAAATCCACAGAAAGACTTTTGAAATTATAAGACACTAAACATCATTTGGAAAGAGAGCGTGTGGAATCATGCAGTCATAGAATAGTTTGGGCTGGACAGGACTTTTAAAGATCATCCAGTCCAATGCCCCTGAAATGAACAGGGACATCTTTGACTAAAGTAAGTTGCCCAGAGCCCCAACCAACCTGACATTGAATGTGTCCAAGGATGGGCATCCACCACTGCTCTGGGCAACCTGTGTCAGTGCTTCACCACCCTCACTACAAAAAATTTCTTCCTTAAATCAAGTCTGATTCTCCTCTCTTTTAGTTTAAAACCATTACCTTTTGTCCTATCGCAACTGATCCTGCGAAAGAGTCTATTCCCATCTTTCCTATAGGCCCCTATAAGTACTGAAATGCTACAAGAGGGACCTAGAACCTTCTCTTCTCCAGGCTGACCAACTCCAATTCTTCCAGCCTGTCTCCATGGCAGAAATGCCCCAACTCCACTTGGTGCCTCCTCTGGACTCACTCCAAGAGAGCAAAGACTCATGGAGTTGCTTAGGTTGGAAGGTGACCTTGAAGCCCATCCAGGCCCACTCCCTGCCATGGGCAGGGACACCTTCCACTAGCCCAGTTTGCTCAGAGCCCCATACAGCCTGGCCTGGAACATGTCCAGGGATGGGACAGTCACAGCTTCTCTGGGCAACCTGTACCAGGGTCTCATCACCCTCATAGGGAACAATTTTTCCTCATATCCAATCTAAACGCACTTTCTGTCAGTGTGAGGCCATTACCCCTTGTCCTGTCACTCCAGGCCCTTGTAGATTGCTTCTCTCCATCCCTCCAGGCCCTGCAAGGCCTCAATGAGATCACCCTGGAGCCTTCTCTTCTCCAGGCTGAACAATCCCAATTCCCTCAGCCTTTCCTCCTAGCAGAGCTGCTCCATCCCTCTGATCCCCTTGGTGTCCCTGCTCTGGCCTGGCTCCAGCAGCTCCCTGTCCTTCCTGTGCTGGGCCCAGGGCTGGATGCAGCCCTGCAGGGGGGGCTCAGCAGAGAGGGGCAGAGGGGCAGAATCCCCCCTGCCCTGCTGCCCTGGGGCTCTGGGTGCAGCCCAGCACAGGGGGGCTCTGGGTTGGGGCAGGGCCAGCTCTCACCCACAGCTCTCACCCACCCAAGCCCTTCTGCCAGGGCTGCTCCCTCTGCTCATCCCCTGCCTGGATCCATCACACTCAGGGATGTGCCCAAGACAGGGGCAGCATCAGCACTTGGTCTGGTTAAACCTCATGAGTTTCAGTGATTCAAAACTCTGTGAGTTTTCATTTCATCAGATTGCTTCACAGGAGAACTGTGCTAAAGTGAGAGGAAGAACATCCCAGTGCCTGTGATATGACATTTTCCTGTTCACTGCCTCAAGCTGCACAGGATGTGAAGATGTGCAATAGTACCACAGTGTTTAAATAACAACATTCCTCCACCCCAGGGGAAAAACCCAGTCATATTCAAGCCTCTTGCAGGAATTCAGCAAAGGCATGAAACACAGCTGATAAGAGATGTTTCCTTTTCCAAAGGCAGGGTTTCACTTGTCACCTGGTTATCAGGATCTTTTTCCCTGTGAGGGGCTCTTGGCTCCCTCCACTCACTGATATCAGCAGGAGGGGGAGCCAATTTCTCATTCAGAGACCACCAGCTTCAAATCAGCTGCAAAAGGGATGGCATCCTGGCTCCTGTAGGTATGTCCTGCACACACACTCTGTCCTCCCTATGTATTGATTCTGCTGAAAATTATTAAAAAAAAATCATGTATCCTGTGTCAGACCAAGAAACTGAAGGGATGAAGCAAAAGGCTGTCCTAACCCCTCTTATAAGCAGAGTAAGGAAAATTCTTTTCACTACTTCCTCTGGAAGAGCCTCTGGGGTTTTCACTATCTCTTCTATGCAGCTTTCAGAGTGGAGTAGGCACATACATTGCCATGCAGATTCCCCAACCTCGTCCTGGATTTGAGGCCAGGAACGTCCTCCCCCAAAGCCACTCAGTGGGACTGCAGGCAAGGGCAGTCACACATCATCTCTCCAGTCTCTTAACATACATCCTGAAACTCAAGGTGATTGGGATGAATTCAGATGCAGGGACTCATGCCTTTGGAATGAATTACCAACACATTTATCCTTGCGTACCATTGCATCCATTAGTCAGAGGAAGGCTGAAGGCTACAACTTGCATACAGAAGATAAACTGTCAAATTACCCTGCTGCTGCAGCCCGCAGCCACTGTCACTCAGAAGATCACAAAGGCTCATCATTTATTGTTATTTTTACTCTTGCAGAAAAATCATGGCTGTTTCTTTACTTACTTTCAAATTCCAAGCCCTTCATCTTAAACCAGGTCATCTTGAGCTATGTTCCTCTCTGTCCATCCTGCCTGAGTACAGCCAAAAGGTCTGCAGCACCTGATAATGTTTTCCACATTCTCTGCAATCTACAAATTACAGGTGATTCCAATGAACAGGAATAGAGTACAACCTTCCCTGGCACAGCAGGAAATGTTGCAATAACACTCCATGAGAAATGAGTGTTTTTCATTTACTCAGTGTTCTAAGGCAAATTTCTCTTCAAATGGCACTAGTAAACTTCAAGACTATTTTAAGCAAAGAAATGAATTTCAGATTCATATATTTTAAAAGGTAGGCAGAGGATGTTTTTCTTTCAATACTAAAACCTGGAGGTTTGCTAGAAACAAAAAATCAAGGCAGGTATACATTTTTAAAGTATCAATGAACTCCAGAACATTAGTGAATTATTTTCCAAATATACCAAAACTTTTCTTTTTTTCCAATTCTGCAAAAATTTCCCAAATCAAGAAGAGGTTGAAATAAAATGGATACATGGGATAAAACAACAAATATGTTAACATTCTGGCAACTGTAAGTGCCTTCTTCAGGTCTGTTAAGCACCTCAGCAGGCTGGACCTTAGAGTAAACTTAAAAACTGACAACTGACAATAAGAGTAGTATTGGAAGTCTTCCACGCTTACTCTGTTCTGTGTTGAATTGTTCAGCTTGCAAGAGCAAAGCCTTGTTTAAAAATATCACTCTTTTTTTACTGTTTTTTTCTGCAGAAGCAACTGGGGAATTGAGTCAGGCTGTGTTCTCTCTGGCTCACATAACAGCAGCAATAATAAAGATCCTGCCACTGCTCCTTACTCATTTGAGGGTGGCTGCCTGAGACAATTAAACTCAGCTGTATCTGCTCAGCAGTGCTACTATTAGGAGTAAGGAGGAGAATCCCTGTAGGGAGTCCTGATCATAGAGAAGTGACTTCAGTGGAGCCAAGATTCCAGATTTTGGGGTTTTTCTGACCAAAAGAGTCAACAGTCTGAGTCCAGTACATTTCAAGCCCAGTCCTCCCACTGCAGAACATTTTAGGCCTCTTTGTGGCTATAACCAGCCCCTGAGACAAGCAAAGGTTGCCCAAAGTAAGAAGCAGTGAGTCAGGCAGATTTGACTACTCCTTGGCAACTCTGCCTGTCAAAGCAGGGTGGAAGAAGACAAAGCTTATCTGGCTAAAGACATGAAGACAGAAAAATAGATTTTATTCATTAAACAAAGTATTTTATTTTAATTCTATAGGAATTTATATCCATAGTTCCTATGGATAAAAATGAGAAAAGAATTTGAAATTCAAATATAGGCTTAGACTTCACCAGAGTATGAATTTCTCTTCTATGCCATGATTGGCAAAATGTTTCCACCACAAATCCAAGCTGTTCATGGGGAAAGAAACACAGAAATCATGACTCCTTTCTCCCTGCAATCAGATTTAAGTAAAATGTATTATTTAATGAGTGAAGCACAGGTTTGGATGCTGTGGTGCTTGGCACCAGTGGCATGTTTTTCTGCCAGCTTGATGCGACCATTTGTCCTTATAGGTTAGAAAGGCCATGAACCCACCAGCTAATGGTATCAGATTGTTCCAGCAGAGCCACTGGAAGCACTGCTCCTGTTTGTTCTCTGGAGTGTTGCTGATATCACACACTTTCAGCAACCACAAGGCCTTGCCACAGTGTCTTTGGCATAGCATGCTCTGTTGTCACTGACACGTGCCAGCTGGCTGCTGCTCCCCACCCCAGCAGTGACTGCATCTCAGCAGCATTTATGCATGTAAAACACTCAGGCTTCCCTTGGGAAGAGGGAAGACAATTAATATTTTAAATCTTTTCCTATTCTTCAGGAGCATGTAGGATATCCAGTGAAAAGAGATCCCCTGCAGGCATCACAAGGGGGGAGCTTGCAGGCACTCCCTTCTGCACACTGTGGCTGACTGTGAGATGATTTCCTGCCACGAATTCATTTTGTCACCCACACAGGTATTGCCAACCGCTGTATCACCTGGCATTTTCCTCAGCAACTGAGTCTGTCCCATGGATCTGGCCTTGGAAGGTGCACAGAGGAGGCTGGGACAGACCCAGTGGCTCTTCTGAAGGAAACACAGTTCACCCCGCCCTTGACACAAGGATCAGAAGCAAAATCTGTGTTCAAACTTGTGGCTGCTGCCCCTCATTAGAACCATACAGCCACCCTAATAAACAACATATGGGAAATCTGGGGTTCTTATCTGCCAAGAAAGCAAAAATAGCAAAAATTTTAATGGCAGCATCAAGAAATATGCTGCAAAGAATAAGCTGGGGATAGAGTGGTAAAACATGCTGTGTTCTTCCATTTTTGTGAGAATGAGTCAAAAATGCATAAATGAGTAAAGAAAAACCCATACTGTAACACCTAGTACTCTCTCTAGCAAAAGGACTGGAGCTCAGATGTGCCTTCAAGACAAACCCTGTGACACAGCACAGCTTGGGATCTCACTGGAGCACAAAATGTCCCTGGAGGGTCTCCAAAACACCCTTCCTGAGAGCGTAGGAGGAGGAGGACCCTCAGTCACCCTGATTCCAGGCTGTCTGAGGACAGTCCAGAGCATTTTGCAGCAGCCTCTGTGTTTGACTGTCACCCGCCCTTCCACCAGCACATCCACGCAGGGATGAACACTCAGATTTCCTGCCCTTGATGGCAGCCTGCTGTACCACATACTGCAGGAAGAAAGGGGATGATGGGGAGGATTTTAGAGGTCCTTATCACCAAATGGGAGATTTCAATCTGCAAAGATCTATCAATCCAGCATATTACATGCAGGGAGATACAGCCATCAGATTTTGTTTGTTTTGTTAAAAAGAAAGAAAGGAAATAAATGCCTGAAAAATATTCTTTTCTGTGCTATAAACACATCAGTGCTCATTTTCTCTATATTCTACTTTGGGCCATTCTGTGTAAAATCTTTAATTAAAGTTTTTCTTTGAAATTGTCATCATCAAACCAGAAGAAAGAAAGTAAAAAATGGAAGGACACAGCTGTGCATATATGAAGTGCTATTCAGTACCAAATGAATTGGAACAAAATAAGTATCGTGACTGTTATGCTCTTAGTTTTGGCTCTGTATTCTCAGTAGCACAGTCTAACTTGTCACTTTATATTGATTCCATCTGTTTACACTCTGCAGAGTATTGGCTTCCTACAGTGAACATTTCCTATTTACCAGCTGGTAAAGATAGGCCCAAACCAGATAGAAAAGAATTAGACTATTTTCAGAGCCTCATAAACATAAAATCAAAAATTAATGGGGGAGGGGAGATAAAAGTAGAGGGAGGGAGTAGAATATATGGGTCTGATGCTTGTTTCATATTGATAGTGCTCTACAATCCATTAACAATTTTTAGAGACCTTGAAATTTGTGCAATGAGCATGCCAAATAAATCAATTTTCACTCCTCTTTACTTTCTTCTTTACATGAACAGCCTGATTGTAAATGTGAATCAATCACAGTACTTCAGTAATCTTTAAATAGAAACAGTTGGGGTCTGAATTGGCTAATATAATATTCTCAGTCCCACCAGACAGCTCTGAGTGAAGGACTTCCACAGAAAATGGATGTGCACATGCAGTACAGAGTCATCTTTGCATTCTGACAAACTTTCACAGTGGCTGGATTCTTTTCTTAAGGAGACTGTAATTTGTAGGGATTGACTCACTTCAGGAGAGCCTTATTGCTGCCATTAAAAAAAAAAACCAAACAAAAACTGTTGCAAGTTGCAAGCTCTTGAACAAAGTTGGGAGATTTTTAATATTCAGGAACATGGTGTCATGACAATAGAGGCTCCCTTCAATGCCAGCACATCCTTTTGCAAGTGGGAAACAAATCCTGTCCCTACTTTTGGAGTCTTGACAGCCAGATTAGTGAATCATAGAATCATTAAGGTTGAAAAAGACTTTCAAGATCCTCAACTCCAGCCTTCAACTGAGCACAAACCATGCTGCAAAGCACCACATCCACTCGTTTTCTGAACCTGCCCAGGGATGGTGACTCCACCACTTCCCTGGGCAGCCTGCTCCAATGCTTAACCACATCTTCAGGGCAGAAATTGTTCCTAATATCCAACCTGAGCCTTCTGGTGCAGCTTGAGGCCTTTTCCCCTTGTCCTGTCACTGGCTGTCTGGGAGAAAAAACTGATCCCCACCTGGCTGCACCCTTGTGTCAGGGAGTTGGAGAGATTGAGGAGGTGACCCCTGAGCCTCTTTTGCTCCAGGCTGAACAACTCCAGCTCCCTCAGCTGCTCCTCGTTGGACTCCTCATGTTCCAGAGCCTCCACCAGCCCTGTTTCCCTTCTCTGGACGTGCTCCAACACTGGAGCAGGGGAATGTCCAAAGGATGCTGCAACCCCATGGGAAGCCCAGGCTGGGGCAGATTTCCTGGCAGGAAAGGGTTGTGGTTTGGGGGGTTTGTTTGTTTTCTTGTTTGTTTATCACACACGTGCCAATTAAAAACTCAGAGTTATGGATATAAATGTATCCTTGATAGATTATGTGCATCCAAACAGAAGCATAATAAGATTTGGCTTTAGACTAACCACTGTGATATGTCACAAATAAAGATTTCGGAGTAAATGAACTCTTTAGTGTATTTGAATGACTGTCTGTGTACATCATGCATCTATACATCTTGCATTTATATTTGCTTCTTTAACTGAATTGTTCTTGGGACACATGGGTAGCAGTAACCTTGCCTTAAGATAATAATTATTTCTGTTAATATACTAAAATACATGTAACAGCTCTACTTCACAATGCTGTTGAAAAAAATACCACAGGACCTTGTAAAATAAATATAACTCTTATTAGAACTTTGGAGGATATTTTCAATTCACAAATTCTGTAACAAAAAAGCATTTCAGCAGTTTCTTTTGTGATAGGAAACACTTAACATGAAAATGTAAACTTTGCTCTTCAGTTAGGTGCATATAGCCAAATGAATAAAAGCTATGGCATTAATAACAACTATACCAAGTTATGATTGATAGGCTTTTCAAGAGCGAGAAAAGATTGTCTTGGATACAATCTGTCCTAACAGCCTTGCGATATGTTAATATTTTATTCAGGCTAGAGTGAGGATATATTCAGATGTCCTACTCAGTGGAAGAGAAGCAATTGGGTTGCAAATACAACTGCAGCCCTGAGGTGCAATAACAGCTGTGAAATCAGAAAGATTTTATTTCCTTCTCCCAAATTACAGGCCAAGTCCATGCCAAACACAGCAGGAGGTTGGATTTTCCTAGGAATTTACATCAGGTTATGTTTAATGTATTTCTTCTTCTATGAGCAGTTTTAGGGTAGAGCCAACAGACTGTCACACAGTGCTGTGAATGACATGGAATACTCTTCTGTGTCCTGGTAAATAATAACTATTATTTAGTTGCTAATGATAGTGATATGTGACATTAGGTAAAGTTCCAAATGCCCAAACATACTAAAATACCGTGGTGTTTATAAACAAATTTTCATGGCTCCATTTGTGCAAAGATAAAATAATAAAAATACAGATTTCCCACAGTCACACAACCACTTTCTCCTTGGTTTGTAAGAGAGTGTTTGTGCTGTTCAAATTTGTGTTGAGATTTAAGTATCTGGATACATCTGTGTAAAAAGAGAGCAAAATGCCTAAAATACCATTCTTGTGATGTGACAGTATATCTTAAACAAGCTTTGCAAAGGGCTGGGCAATTGCAGAAGTTGTGCTGCCATGGAGAATCTAGTCTCTTTAAAAAGTCAAATGTCTGTGCTCAAGACACAAGTGCATAATGAAATAAAATTGTGGGACTAAGTCACTCCTGCACCAGCGATTTGTATCAAGACTGCTTGAAAGAGGAATTCTTAGGGTTTTGATGCTATAAAGGGGTTCACAGTGGGGATAAAAGAGGCTTTTAAAATATTCATTGAACTGAATAAAAAATGCCCAAACAACAACAAACCCCTTAATCATACAAGTATGAATAGATCTTCATGATACAACAACAAGGGCGACATCCTTCAAAACATGTTACTAAATTGATATCGGTACATCAAGAACATCATCTACTTATCTGAAATGAATTACTACCCCTGCATGTGGTTTCTGTTATTACCCTGGTCAACATACTTCCTCCTTGAGCAGAGATTCCAGCTGACTTAATGTCACTGTTTGGCAGCTGTGGCTGCTCAACCTGAAAATAAATACAATTAAAAGGACTAGGTGAACATAAACCACAAGTCATCGACAGACAAAAACCACAAGTGCTACACGGTACCCTTGACCACTGTAAGAATATCAGTGGCAGAGTTTTGTTTTATCATGTGTACAACTACAAATGGAAGAAAGTGGCTTGATCCTGCCTTTTTTTCTGGCTGCTCTTCATGGCTCTGCTCTGCTCTTGGAGAAAATCACCACAAATCTGAATCCCTTAGAAATGTGGCTCCTCAACCACAGGTGTGATCATTGTTAGTGTAAAATAACTTCTCTTGAAGGATTTTGTTTTGGCTGCCATACAGAGCACAAAGGACCATCTGAAGCTTGATCTGACCTTTGGAATGACAGCGTACTCATGAGTCCCAAGGTCAAGAAATTATAGCACAAGTTCTCCCCTCTGCTCTGCTCAAGTGTTTTTCAGACTGCAATCATGTTTTCTCCTCCTCTTCTCCCCAGCATACACCTCCTATCCATTTGTCACCAGTAAGTTTTAAAGCCTTTTAAAAGGTGAAAATACATCACCTTGCTTTTGCTTTTGCTTTTTGCTTCCCCACCCTATTGATTTGCATCAAGCACCATCACAGGTCATTTTCAGAGTCAACTACCAGCCAGGTTTACTTTTGCAAGTAGGTTCTACTGGCGCCAAATTGCACCCTCTGCACATCCTCCTTTGCTCTCGGTCTCAACTAACTGCTTCTGAAAAGCCTTGTGCAATTTGAGTTGGATCCCTTTTTTGGGGGGTGAAGCCAAGCACTGCTGTCAACTCAGCCTCTGAATTCTGAGCTTTAAACAGAGAGCATCTCTGAAAATTCCTGCTGTCCCCACTCCTGGAAAACAGCACCTGCACTGCCCTCCCGTGGAAATCTCACCAATCTGTGCCTGGCAGCTCGAGCAAGCCGCTGTGCTGGCATTTCAGCCTCTGTACAGAGCAGACAGCCCCAGAGAAGTTCCCTAACAAACCAGAGGGCCAAAGGACAAGATTGCCTAAGCGTGATCCTTACTCTCCACGGTTTAATGAGTTTAAGAGGAAGTCAAGAGTAACATATATTCTCCTTGAACACTGGAAGAAAATCCAACCCCAAGCGTACAAAAAGCTTTACATTTTATTATATTGCATGTAATAAAGAAAAGATTAACCTTTTATTCCAGGAAAGTTCTGTCATTTGTTATTTAATTAGTTTTCACTAATTAATTAGAATTTTTAAGCTCCTCTGTCTCTCTGGGAGAAAGTGGCTTAGGTGCCTCCCTTTTTCTTCTTTTCTTTTGCTGCTCCTCTTCTTCCTCCTGCTTCCTTTCAAAGTCCTAATCCCATTTTTGTATCCTCAGTATTACACTCCCTCATTCTCTCTTTGTCTGAGAGTTTTCATAGCTTTACACTTGCTGGGAACAAAGTTGGACCAGAATTTACAGAATATTTTTTGAGGTGACCTGTTCCTGAAGGCCAGATCATATAAACCCAGAAGATAAAATTAAGGAAAAGGAATTTCCCTGCAGATGCTCTTGCAGAATTTCACCTTTTATATTTCACTGGAGGAGTAAAAACTATTTAGTGCTCCACTGAGAAAGCTACTGTGACAGCACAGATTTGCTCAGGGTTTTTGTTTTCATGCAGAGTACAACATTACTTTCCATTTTACTTCATTGAAAGAAGAATCCAAATTTAATGCCAGTTCACACACAGCTGGTGTCTTCACAACTTTATTAATGAAAATTTGCTTTAAACAAATTGAAGATGAATGAGAATTATTTATTACAAAAGTATTGAATTCTGAAACATTATAACTTTTCCATTAGTGGGTCCCTTGGCTTAACTTCCCCTTTTCACTTAAAGATATGCCAAGCTGAGTGGCATGTTTTCAAATCACAATTAAAATCAATCAGTTACAATTTCTTCCACACACAACAACTTTCCACTGTTACTTTAGAGAACAGACTGATTAGTCTCAAAGGCTCATATTTTTCCAGGAGCAGATCAGTGGCTTAGCAGATCATTCCCTCCATCAACCTGGTAACATTCCTATGGCAACTACACCACTTGCACATATAGAAGAAGCAATTTTGGGAAAAAGTGTAGCATATGTCTGTATCACTAGAAGCTCAAGTTGTTTGCTACATTATGGACTGAGAGCTCCACAACCCACAAGTGATTCACAATTACAGTTTAGGAGAAATTTACAAACTACGGAAATCTTGCCTACCTTTTGGACATGCTGGTACTTCTGGCAATTTTAGGGAAGTTTAACAGGAAATCAATACATGACAGTAACTTTGAAAATATTTGGGATCTACATTTTAGTATACATGGACAAGACCTAAATTGATGCCAGATTTTTTAAATGCTTCATTTGGACTACTAGTTCCTCAAACTGAGCAAAAATAAATTTCTCTTATAGTTTTGGTTTTATTTTGCACATTATACATTGTTACTTCTCAATGATTTGTCCAGAATTTGGCAGGGCATTAATTTAATATTGGTAAATCCCTCTCAAAAAATTTACAAGCTACAAGACTTTCCATCATATAAGATAAATTTTTTCAAAGCTTTAGCTCTATGAACCTTCATATATTTATATGAAAACATGTTCATTCTCATAAATTTCAATGATTCATCCCTCTCTTCTACCAAAACACTGTGACAGTGGTCACTGGGGTTGTCAGGTGAGGGAAAAGATGAGAATGTTGACTCCATGTTCAGAAGGCTTGATTTATTATTTTATTATATATATATATTACATTATAACTATACTAAAAAGAAATAGAAGGAAAGGTTTCCTCAGAAGGCTAGCTAAGAATAGAATAGAAAAGAATGATAACAAAAGCAGCTGGCTCGGACAGAGAGAGAGAGCACTCTGCCGTGACTGGTCACTGAATCAAAACATCCACATGAGACCAATCACGGATCACCCCTGTTGCATTCCACAGCAGCAGATAACCATTGTTTACATTTTGTTTCTGAGGCCTCAACTTCTCAGAAGGAAAAATCCTAAAGAAAAGGATTTTCACAAAAAGGATGTCTGCAACAAAACACTCTTGAAGTGTTTCAGGAGGATAGGTGTCCTCCTAATGACAATTTAGTATTAACAAAGAAATCAACACCATTAACCCATTACAGACTGATTAGTTTAAAATGCAAATGTAACAGAGCAGTTAACCTAAATTAAACAAACAAACAAAGGACAGTCAAGTACTTCAGGAAAAAAACAAAACTTTTTCACCTCCACATTCAGGACAGAAATTGAAGCATACAGTGATGCTGGTGCAGACTGTGCATCAGAATCCTCCTCTGTTTTTGATAGGCCTCAGTTCTGATATCATATAAACACCCAGTGCTCCTTCAAGTCCAATCTGATGGTGGTTTATAAGGTGACAAATTCCGAAAGTGAGCAGAGAAGCTCTCTGTGCAGACAAAAACCAGCTGGTCTCTGACTCAGAGTTCACAACCTAATCTATGCATATTTATAACACCGCATGTATATGAATTTAAGCTGCGAGATCTTCTCTTAAATCAAAAAAATCTGCTGGCAAACTGCAGCTCTTTCACATAAAGAGACACATTACACAAACAAAATCTCATGCAAACATTCCAGTTGTCAAATTTAGGTCACATTACTTTTGCAAGTTTTCCAAAACTTTCACTTGAATACGTTTTGACCACGTCTTGCACTTTTTGATGTTATTGGTCTGGAAACCTGCTCCCCCTTGAAGTTTTGCTCTTGACATAAACAGGGACAGCCTGTAAACAATTATCAACAGCAATGACACAGTGTGGCCCTGCCAGCACAGCATCACATTTTGCTTCTGCTACACAGAAGAGAAAGGTTTCAACACCTCCTGAACTCACCCTTTGAGACTGTCAACGTCTGACCAACATCAAGCATCTGAAATGCTTTCTTTTCCTAGTTCATCTTCTTTGTCAACTATATTTTGAAGATCTGTCCAATGTCCCAGGAGAAAAATTTGGGATCTGGGACAGAGGTCACAGATGTAGCTGTAAAATGTATTTGGCAGTCATCCAGATACTCCTAAGTTTGGCAAAATCACTTTTTTTTTCCTGAGAACTCAATATAAATCAGTTCATTTCTATAAATTTATTTATGTATAATGTGATTTTCTATAAATGTATATGCAAATCAGTTATTGATAGGTCCACACCTTTGAAAGCAATAAATAGCCAAACACAACTGTAAGTAATTAAAGATTCCAGGGTTTCTCTTTCTGATACTTCAGACTAAACAGTAAGTTGGAATACACACTTAAGTTTTAAAAGTTAAAATAATTTTGAGTGCCCAAATGTGTTCCATGAAAGCGGCACTCACACTTCAAACAACAGAGAGAAGATCATTTCCCTGTACAATTTAGAGACTTTATTCTGTTATTGAGCTTTGGGTAGGGATGCCATATAGCAGTGGGGTAAAAATTCATTGTTTGCATCAGGGTCTATGCCTGGTATGTATCTCAGCTCCTTTCCCACTAAAAGCACAACCAGCAATGGAGAGTGATGTACCTGGAAGTGCAACAGAGTGTACAGGGATGATTTATTTTACTTAAGACATCTCTGGCTCTCATGGATTTGGCCTGATGTTTCTTTTGGATTCATTATGAGCCAAATTCAGCCATAGCAATGAGCATTTGTTTACCTTCTACTTGGATCAAAGGAGATTTTGAACACAAATTTGAACTCCGGGGCTAGTTCATAGGTATTTATGTTTTTTCCAAGCTTAGGATCTGCTCTTAAACAAAACATAACTGCCTTCAGGAGAAGTTTTGTTTACAAAAAGCAAGATGGCAAAATGCAGCTTCTGTTATTTACAGCTTTGCTGCAGTTTTACAAGAGCCAATTTTTTTCTTATGCTCATCCCTTCCTTACAATGAAGGTACACAATCACAGATGCCTTGCACATTTCATTTCAACTTCAAGGCATTCTGACAAAAGAAAGCATTCAAATTCACAGCTGGATACAGATCCAGTGAAACCAATAGAGCTGTCACAGCTTACTCCTACAATGAATCTGACCCTAAATCTAAAACTGCATGGCAAGGAGAGGAGGAAAATTGACACAAACTGTGATGGAGGAAGCCTCACATGATAATAATTAAAAATTACTTGCAAAAGAAATGTCCAGGCTGGGATTACCAGCAAATTCATACTTGATTGGAATAAACTCTTACTTGTCCAGAAGATGAGCTTTCTTTGGTAAGTGTACTGTCATTCCAAAGGAGTTGTCAAAGGATAAGATGTGTACCAAATCCATTATAACCGGAATCAGTGGTCCTGTAGTGACTTCAGAACAGAAATGAATCCAAAGGACACACCTCTCAAGTTTCAGTGGACTCAAGAGCAGGGAAGAAATAAAGACCCTTGTTTCCTCACATACAAGCAGGAGGAACAAGAGCTGTGTGAGCAGGGCCATGGCTCCCTCTTCCACACTCTTCCCATCTGCGGAACTAGATGGGTTTAGTTCATTCCACAGGATCCAGCAAACACAATGTGCCTCAGAGAAGACTTCTCCCCAGGCAGTGGAGAACATGTGTCCCACACCCTAAACAGGAATTTTGACCTAAAGTTCCAAGACTGCAGACACAACCTGCAGCTGATTTAATTGAATGTCACCTGCTGCCACACAGCTATTTTGTGCTGTGAGTAAAATGAGGTCCAAGTGTGATGTCCTGGCAGGCACTGAGTTCTGTGGTCTGCACCCTGGCCATGGTCTCCCCTGGGTTATGAGACTACAACAGAGTACAGGACACCAAAAGAAGCAGTGTGGCTGGCACAGCAACAAGTGAGACACAACTGAATTCTTATCATGGGATCTAATTCGCTAATAAAAGAATAGACTGAGAAACATCTTGCTGACAGTAGTGGCCAAAGGAGAGGAGCTCACAATTTCTGTGGTTGTGCTGGGTGCTATCTCCTATGTCAGCACTTTTGGATATGCAGTTTAGAGTAGGAGGCTGGAGTTTTACACTAACTCCTTCACCACAGAATTATACCTGGAAATGTTTTCTGCCGTTATCTTGAAGCCTGTGCACATTAAAGTACTCTAAATATAATTAAACCCACCACCTTTTAGTTGAGAAAGCCTGCTATTTTATTAAGCAGCACAGCTGCTTTAAATGTTGATATTGAGTTCCAGGGTTTTGGGGAGAAAAATGCATATACTAGACACAAGCTCATTACACTAATTACTCTGTTTCATTAAGAGATAGTATTAATTTTCCAGGAAATCTGCAGCAAACTACACTGCAAGTACAAACAAAAGAGTGAAGTGGGAAACAGCAATCAGACATGGCATTTCCAGAGCAGTGTCAGTGTGGCTCCACGAGGGAGAAGCTGAGGGATCTGCATCTGCTCTGTGCTGCCACCCAGCTCCAAAGGCTCCTGCAAGCAATGCTCCCAGCTCCAGGGAAGAATCCAAGAGCCATGGGAAATCTAGGGACTAAAACATTGGCAGAGGCCTGGTGCCTAAAATTTTTCTTCTGATTTTAGGCAACAGGCTGCTCCCAAGCTTATTCAGGTATGATGAGGCACCTGTTTTTCCCCCCGTGTAAAGGGTTTTAAGTGCTGGCAAAACCAGGGTGACCCAGGTGATGGTGCTATCATCCAATCTTTTCCATACTGTTTTATAGTCATTAGTCACAAAACACTTTTGAATATTGACATTCCTATGCACTCAATCACAGTGTAGCTCTAATGATACTTACAAGGTTAACCCAATCAGACTTCAAAGGAAGTATTTCAAGACCCTGTTTTCTCTATTACAAATGTAATTCAAAATCAGAAATTTGGTTTCTCTCCAAGCTGAGTGACAGTCAGAGACTACAACATATTTCCTCCTCTCTCTGATATGTGCCAATCAACTGCACTGTGCTCCTGCCATTCAATTATCACAGTACAGAAAGCAAATGTTAACACAGGGAATTCTGTGAGCTCTGCAGCCTTTGAGTTGTTTTCTATCCTTTGTCTCCCCTGTCCAGCTGACAAGGGGGAGTGATAGAAAGGGTTGGTGGCATCCAGTCAAGGTCAACTCCCCACTCCATCAATTACAACTCAATAAAGGGAGATATGAAAAAAAAAAGCAGATATTGCACAGCCAGGTGAAAAACAGCAGGACAAGAGCAAGACTTACTGCTCAGCCAGTGAAAGTGCAGTGCTGTGCAGCATTTTGCATAGGTAGAAAAGCTCTTCTGCCTCCCACCCTGAAAAAATTCACTCAAAATGAATGAACAAACGAACCCACCACAGTGGCTGATATACTGGCACTGGGACCTGTGCAGGTTTGTCTCCTTAGAAACCATGAACAGGGAGGGTCCATTTCTTAGAGACCAAGAACACCAATGAACCAGTTCTGCCTGCAAGACCTACCCCGTCATAAATATGGTCAGTAACCCGTGTTTCAGACAACAAAAATGTTTCAGATAAACACACACATGATGGTTCTGCTCTTGCCTCCTCAGATATTTGTACCAGCCCAGGGAAATTCAGGGACCTTTCAATACTACTCAGTTCCTTTTATTGCATCATATTTTAATCTATTTGTTAGCAAAAAGACTGTCCAAAAAGCAGATGCAGCAGCAGCTCCATGGCTCAGTAACTAGACTACAACAGGAATATGGTAAGCAGTAGCACATCCTAATGCTGCTGAAGTCATTAGCAAAGATTTCTTTGACTCCAGAAAATCAGGATGAAGCTCTGAAACACTCTTGTGAAGTCAGCTGGCATTTTTCTGGACTCTAAAACATTTTCTGGTTGGAGTATATGTGCATCAGGTCTAAGCTTGTCTTTCTCAAAGGCCCTTCAGAAACAGCATGTGATCCATAAGAAGTCAAAGTTACTGATACAGAGCAAACAGATTTCAAGTTTCATCAAATACTGAGCCTGGTTCTCTCTCACTTACATTGCCTTTATACCTGCAAAATATCAGTGCATGAATCAAGAATAACTTACCTGCACTGAATAGCTCCTGATTTATGTGTTACTTGGAATTCAGCAGTGCATAAAAAGTCATAAATCAGACCCACTGCTTATATTTTTAAGTACATTCCTACTCGTGTGAGAGCAAGATCCTCAGTTATCATAAATCAGAACAGCTCTGCTTGCTTTCCTATCTTAAGAAGAATTACAGCATTTATAGCCACTAAGAGATTTGGCTCTCATTTCAATAATTTAATTGATAGGAGCTTCCCAAGTGTCTGTATGTGTAGTTCTGCAGCCGAGCCATGTTCCACTGTAGCTACAAGATGGATGAATCTTGCAAATGTTGTATTTCTGGTCAGCTTAGACATAAATGTAGAAGGCCTCTCTGCCACTCCTTCCCCCTCACACTTTTCCCCTGCCCCAGTGTGTGTCCTTCCCACTGGCTAGAGTCCTTCACAGAGACCTCCTTCATGGGCTCCTCTCCAAGGGCCATAGCTCCTGTCAGGAATCTTCTCCCGCACAGAGCAGCTTCCTTCAGGCCATGGCTACCTGGAGGTTAGCAAAATGTGGGTCTGTTGCAGACATTTCTTTTGTGAAAATCCTTTATTGGGATTTTTCGTGCTGAAGCTGAGAAGTTTCAGCAATGAGATGTAAACAATGGTTATCTGCTGCTGTGGAATGCAACAGGTCTGTCTGGATTGGCCCATCTTGGATGTTTATAATTAATGTCCAATCAAGGACCGAGCTATCTCGGACAGAGTCCGAGAGAGCTGCCTTTGTTATCATTCTTTCCTTTCTATTCTTAGCTTAGCTAGCTTCTGAGGAAACCTTTCCTTCCTTTTCTTTTTAGTATAGTTATAATGTAATATATATATATATATATATAAAATAAAATAATAAATCAAGCCTTCTGAACATGGAGCCAACATTCTCGTCTCTTCCCTCATGCAAGAACCCTTGTGACCACTGTCACATGGGTCCAGAGTGGTGTCAGTCCCAGCACGGTCCTCTCCATGGCTGCAGTGAAATCCCTGCTTCCCCACAGGTCTGCAGGGGAATCACTGCTTCAATGCCCAGGGCACCACTACCGCCACTACCACCTACTCCTTCTCCTCAGTGACTTTGAGATCTGCAGGGTGGTTTTCACACTGTTTCTTTCCCCTCATGCCTTTCTCTCTCTCAGCACAGCTTTGCACACCTACTTGTACTATAGACACGCAGGGCAAGTCACCCTGAAATCCAAATACTGGGTGAAGCAGGAGTTTCCTGCAAAATGATTCCCTCCTCCCAACTCTTCCTGGAGCTGTGTATTGGAAGCAGGCAGCATCTTTGCCAGTGTTCACCAGCCAGAGGAAAAATCCTGACATGTAAATCAGACTATCCACAGTATAGGTGGTGTCTCCTCACTGCCTTCCTTTTGGCACCTTGCTGACTCCAGCTATGAAATCCTTAATCAATGTGTTCTCAGTCTGCAGTTGCTACTTTTCCCTGTTTCCATGGCTTGAGAGGAAAAGGATAATTCTAGAAGTATCAACTACTTACAGCCAGCCTTTGCCCTACTCAGAGGAGGACCAAAGAACTTTCCTCCTCACTTCATACAATGCAGGGAAAACAGCAGCAGCGCTTGCTTTATGGAACATACAAAATGGAAGCAAATAAACATGACAGCACTCTCTATAAGGAATGAGCAATCCTACAGGTACCATGTTCTCTCTCACATCATCTGCCCCTGTGTGACAGTTTTCTGGATTCCAGCACACGCCATTTGTTTGGACAAACCACCTCCAAGAGACCTGCCCGGTAATGCAGCAGACTGAAATCACCTAGTGGAGGTGCTATTCATTTTAGAGAAAAAGAGAATTCTGTATGTAGTGACTAAGTAATTTTGAGTCCCAAAGGCAGAAATACTCGCAAAGTGAAAGCCAACCTGCAACACATCACATAAGGAGGTTCAGTAGCACACAGGCTGCCTCCTGGTCTGCCCTGCTGCCTCTGGCACCTCTTCCTTGTGCAGCAGCTCATTCTGATTATCAGGACATGCTGGGCTGCAGGGACACACTGCTGGCCTATGAAGGTCCTAGCTATAAAACACCTCTGTTTCAGGCACTTCGGTGGAAAGCTGAAAGAACTCCTGTCAAGCAGAACTGTGGATTAAACTACACATAAAGCAGATTCCTCTTCACTGGGGGCAGTTAAGGATGACCTCCTGGACATTCTAAAGGACTACTTTAATCACTGCAGTCCAAAATGAAAAAAGACTAAAAAGGCCTTATTCTATGTCTGTCCCTCAGCTGTGGTCTATTTTTTTTAATAGGTTGAGGGAGATTACTTGAAAATGTAGCTATATTATACTATACTGTATAAATACTATACTGTAGCCACATTCTGGAAAAAAATGCAGTGCCTTGCAGGATCCAGACACACTGGCCCTGCATCAGCAACCAAATGATAATGCTGTTTTCCAACATCCATTAACAGATTCAGTATTTCACTAGTTCTTGACTGACTACTTAATGCCCTACATGGCACATTAAAACTTTGTTTCCCCCAAATATTGCTGTATGTAGCCTACCTTCAATGTAGTCCCTTTGAATTCAGTGATAGTTCTCATTTAGAGACAATAACTTGAGCAGAAGTGTGTAGGATCACAGAAATGTATTGGCTGTACATAGCAACATAGTTACTGCTAGAATAAAATAATAGTTTTGAAATTACTTCTTTATTTCAAAGACTACATGTAAATTGCTGCAGTTTACTCAGTAAAAGAGTGACCAAATGATCCATACTTGCATGGTTAAAACCTAAATGTCTACAACTTGAATTGACCCATGCCATATTTTTGTTTATATTCCTTTTTCATCCTGTTTAGAGTACACAGGCTTATACAGATCTTTAATACTAAAAACAAATCAGAACTATTTTAGCCTCTAATCTTGCTGATATTTACTGAGGAGGGAACAAGGAATGTGCCTGAAAGAGTCTGGCTCTTGAGACCAACCCCTCAGCATGTATGGCTGAAGCAGGGTGGTTAAAAACCTGAAACTGGAGAGCCACTGTGGGTCTTTGTGAGTTTAAATCCTACCATCTATGGAGTGGTAGCAATCCCAGCTACTGAAAGTCTCCTGCAGCATTTCCAGGATTATCTGTTTCTGTAGGGTTAGAGCTGCCTTTGGGGGGAGGGGGGTGCAGAATAAAGTGCAGAGGAAAACAAGAGTGGTACCTGGGAAAAATAATGGCTTTTTTTTTCCTTTTGAAACAAAAGAGTGGTTTTCCCAGTGGAGCTTGAAATCTAAACATTTTCCTTGGTTCTTGTTTTGTTCCAATTGTTTCACTTTTTCTGAGTCCTTAGAACTCTCCCATATTTAATGGGTGACTCTCCTCCAAAGCCAAAAGGAAGCAGATGTAAGGCCTGCAAGGGCTGCAGTCTTAACACACTGTAACACCAGCTGCGAGGATTAAATTGTCATCTTATGTTCCATGCTGGCAAAAGCTGAGTATGTGACAGAGATGGTGACAGTGGATTGAATGTCTGCGTGGCAGTTACTTTGAATATCACTCGTAGCACACACATCAAGCCAGTCGGCACATTAGTGCCTGTGACTGGGATCAGTCTGAGCAGTCATTACGTTGCCTTTCTTCCTTCATCTTGTGTGCTGCCACACATTGCAGCACCCCTCCTACAAGCCAGCATGCCTCCCAAAAGCAGGTTTTAGTTCCACACGCCATGTGGCAGAGGGGATCTGTCTCTCCTTCTTGCTCAAGGACACAGTGCTAGCTTCACAGACAATATTTCGCAGGTGAGACTCAGCCTGGGTGTGAAGCAGGCTGCTCCCAGGCAGACACCTCTGGACAATGGCAGGGCTGGTGCAGAGGAGCTCAGACAAGGACCTGGGAGGACACCTCCAAGCCAGGGCAGCACCTGGGGATGTTCTTTGCCTCTTGGCACAGCCCATTATCTGCCGCCACCATCCACGTCAGTTCCAGTTACCATCAGCCTGTAAATCCCAGCAGCTGAGGAACCAGCACATATTTGCTTCTGCTATCTCTCTTCCATGGTGGCCATTCCTGGCAGAGAGGCAGCGTGGACAGCTGGAGGTGGCAGCTTCTCAAACTACTCTAGCTTGCACTGCCAGGGCTTATCATCTGTGCACAGAGAGAACTCCAGCAAAAGTTGTTGCGTGGCTTTACAATTTTGCCTGTGGATGAAGTGGCAAAATCCAGAAAAATTGTGCTGGCATGGTACAGCTCACCAAAAGAACCTCATGTTCCTGCATTAGCTCTTCATCCTTTTTAAAACCAACATATGCTAAGGAGTCCTGAGCTGCTAATAGTTATTATTACAAGCCAGGGCTCTAAAGCACAAAGACTTTCCCTGCATTTTTGTAAACTTTTCTCACATTCATTTTTAAAGACCACACAGCTCAGATGCTGTCAGAAGGACATTGGATGTTACATGCACCCAAGTGTGATTCGAGCCCGAGAGCTGTAAGGGGGAGCTGTTCCAGTCTGCCTCTAGAATTTGCCATCACTCTCCCATCTTCAAGAGGGGTGGTTTTTAAGCTGATAGACCAGAGATCAGAGGCATCAATTTTCTTGATTTCCTTGCCACTTTCTGAAGCTAAACCAGTAGTTGGTACTGGAGTCTTGGCACTCGAAGTCTGAAGCTCATTAAGCTGAAATCTGGGTTATGTTATATTTTTTTAAAATGCTCATTTTTGCTGATTCTCTCTCCATTGCTGGAATGAAGCTGATTATTAGTTGCATTTGCATTCCGCATGACACACACTATGACAGGTAGCAGAAAATACTCATCTGCGCATGTTTTATGATTCAAAAACTAGAGGACACCAGTCTGCAGATCCTGCAGCAAAGAAATCAAATGGATTATGTAGTGAGATTACACATCATCATTTCTGTACTGTGCCCTTCCCACAGGTGTGCTCACAGGGTTTGGGATTTTTAATATTATTTGATTCAGTTGATTTTCTGTATAACCTCTTTATTTTTTGACTGAAGCAGCAGAATTGGTTCCTTAATCCTATCTTTAAACCTTTGCTGGTACCTACTAAGTGGTGTTATTTATAGCCCAGGCAAGACTGGATGGTTTATTATAATGATGACTCAAGCCTATGCATCTTTATAACTCTTGCCAGGACTATTGGTGCCATGTTGTGAGGCTTATACAAAAGTGCTGAGAACCTTTACTGGTTGTTCCTCAGCTTTCTTGTCTTTCCTCTGTCCTGCCCAACTTCAAAGCAATAAACACTTGAACCTTCAGGACGCTGACAAATCTGGACAGGGCACAAACTTTGCAGCAGTTCCCTCAGCAGAAGCAGCTCACCAAACTGGAATGTTGAGGGGAGAAAAAAAGAAACTCTCTTAGTTTTCTGGTATTTTTGTTCTTCTTTTGATATGCTTTGGTAGCAATGAGGCATTCTCTCCACAGACAATTTGGGCCAAGGGGTGTCTGTGTGTGTGCAGTGTCTTGGCAACATTGGGTTGAGTCCTGAAAGTTCAAGGAAGGAACTTACTGTCCCTGGATTTTGATAGAAAAACTCAAATGCTTTCAAGTACCAGAGATCCAAAGGCAGAATTTGAGCACGGGTTACGTGGCCTGGCAGCTGGTGGCCCTCCGCACAGGCAATGGCATATGGATGGACCTGGCTGTTAGAAATGTGGTTGTGGGACATTCCCGGCTTCTGGGCACCAGCTGCAGCAAAGGAAAGCAGCTCTGGGAACCAGAGCAGGATTCCCTGGTGCCTTCACAAATGTTAGGTTGTATTGTTCATACATCCTCGGAATTAAGTGATTTAAGTAGATTTTTTGTGCTAATGAAATTTTCTTCTGACTCTAATCTGCAGAAACTGTTGGGCAATTTTGTCCTTCTGTGTAGCAAGAAGAAATTCTCCTTCTTCTCTGTTCCTGCAGTTTGTTGTAGTTTGTCTGCAAAGACCACCTGGCCTGAGTGGGAGGTCTAGAAAATGAGCAACCACAATGCACAGAACACATCTTTTATTCAGTAAGCAAGCAAGCACAGAAGTATAATGTGTAGTGCTTAATATTCATACAGTACTAAAAATATAAAAATAGAAATAAAATTTCACTGAAAGCATTTTCACTCACAAATATACAAGGAAAAGTGCTGTCAAGCCACATCATGCTACACCACTTGCCAGTGCTGAACTGACAGTTTCCCAACAGAACTGAAACACTAAAAACTAGTCCTTCCTCATAGTTTTTGGTGAGCCTGAACATTTGACTAGCAAAAAATGGGCCTCCTGCAGCTGAGAACCTAAAAAGCATAGATGTCATTACATAATGGAACAATAAAATAATTTGGGAGAGTTCTGTAGTGATAGTAGCCTCCTTCAGGCTGTTTGTGTAGAGACCAAAAAAAGATAAGAGAAATAAACTTGAATCCTGATTAAAATCCAGATCAGTCATGGCTAACAATTCCTGGAACTTATTGTGCATGGATATTTGTGCAATACTCCCACCTGCTGGCATATCCATCAACTCTCTTCCTCGGATGCTGCAGTTCCCTTTGCCTTCTTTACACTAGCACAGATCTTCCCCCTTAGGTCTGGGGGAGTCCAGAAGAACAACCCATAAGCAGTGCTAAGTGCCCTCAACTTTTAGTGGAACTGGAGCTTTTTCAGCACCTTAACTGTTGGTGCTGCCCTTAAAGGGAGAAATTCACACAGTAAAGTGACATGGGTTGGAGACTGATTTTTCAGGAAAGTCCCTGCACCAGATTCCTGGCTTTTAAGCCCCATTTTGAGGGAGCGACCTAGGGCTTAAGAATCTTCTATCTGCTGTCCCTGGGCATGGAGCTGAACTGCCTCTATCAGGAAGCCAGCTCTGAGCTGTGTCCATAAAGGCATGGGTGGGATTTGGGATCAGGCTGACAATCGCAGCTGTAAATCAGAACAAGCCCTGTATCCCAGAGTGTGCCAGTGCACAGAACTTGCTCAAATCACACAGATAATGGTGTGCAGAACCTAATGTGAACCCTACTTGGATTAGTCCCTATTTTGGAATGGGATTTATTTATACTTGGCTATACCTGCTATAAAAATAAATGTGACAATTAACCCCTGAGATCATTCTAGCATACTGTTTTGGCCTGTTACTTGTTTCCCTCAGAAATAAATTTTTATTTGGTTTACAGATGGTAATTTCGGTTTTAGTGACAAGCTTTTTATAAAACACATTAAATAATCAATGTGGGGCTGAAAAGGTGTACATTCTAGTTGCATATATGATACATACCTTATACGTATATAATACATTCCATGACAGCTGAATGTTCTAGTATTGTCTGAGAAGTTCTTACATGTGGACAAAGGACTTAAATACTAGAAGATAAACAGCTGTTCAGGATCAAAGATAATTGCATCTGATATGGTTTACTTAGATTGTTTTTCTTTCTTTAAATCTTATTACACATAATAGCTACAGTAGTTTGTCCAGCAGGTAATAAATGAATGCATAAAGCACTTCTAGCTATATCTGGATATCATATGCATGCATTTTTTATAAATAAAAATCGAATGTGAGGTCACATTTTCCCATCTTCTGTTTATAAACTAGATCAAATTTCTCATTCATTGAAACAGTGAAGATGTCTTTCCATAGCCCAACTCGTCCTGAAACACAGAGAAAGAATACAGGTCAGAGACTGGATGTAACAGGACACCAAATACTTACAGTCTAATTGTGCTGGGCACCAAGTTATCAGCTGTGAGATTCTGATCAGTCTGGGCTTTCTCTGAAAGCTTAATGAGACCTAAAGCTGTTCATTGTCTCACCCAGTTACTCTGGCACTACGCTTGCAAAGCCTTCAAATAAAACACATCTTCAGTTGCACCAGCCTAGTGTCACACGGGAAGAATTCCTATTTCTCTGAGACTTTAATCTGACCTTAATCAGAAATGAACAGAGATTTTGGGTTGGGTGCTCACTTAAATGTGGATTTCTTCTTTCAGAGCAATCTATGGCTGTTTAATAATTCCAACAGCTAAGAACACATTTCAAAATCAACATGCCTCTGGCACCTACTGCTTAGAGAACTATCCAAAAGGTACAGAGAATGTCGGGCATAAAACTGACTATTGGAGTATAATATTTTCATTGCTAATTTCTATTATTTTGTGTCTAGAGATAAGTCCAACAGATGAATTTCCATTTCTCAACATGGAGATATTTGTTTGTTAAATACAAATTTCCATCTATGAAAGAGAACAAGTGCCATGTACTCAAGTTGAGCCACTGACACTTTAACTTTGAACGGGAGGAATAGGAAGCTTCTGGGGGATGCAACATGGACACTGAGCATCTTCCTCATATGAATTAACCTATGGAACCCAAGCAATGATATAACATAACCTGGTGACCTGCTGAACCTACCAGCCAAAGGCAGGAGCGCCCTAAACAACTGTTTCAATGCAGCCCAAAATATATTTAACTCAAAGTCAGCCAGGGTTACTTGTGGCTGAATAAGCCCCATGGAATAACCAGACTGAGAGGCCCAATTCTCTTCTCATTTATGCTGGAGATAAAGACAAAATCCAGACTTGTTCAACCAGAATAAATGAAAGGAGAATTGGGACTGTGCTACCAGAGTTTAATCATAACAGCAAGAACAAAGCTACATGCAGGGAGCTTAATTATGCATTTGATGCATAAGAAGAATACCCATTTAATTCAATTACCATTGCTTTTATGCAGAAACTATATAATTGAGACCAAAGACAAAACTGTCTGAAACATCTACATATTACTTATTAATCTGATGGTATAGCATGTGTGGAAGGGCCATTTTATGAAAGCAGGGCTTTTGTAAAAATCCTGAAAGTATGAAAGGGTCCTGATTTCTTTTCAGGACCCAAAGACCAGAATAACCTGACACTGAAAATGCCATTTATTGTTTTCAACAAATTTCTCACATATTTTTAAAAGAATAAATTAAGAAAACACAATCATAAATATCTGATACTAACTTAAATCTTGCTCTGGCAACTGTAACAGCAAAAAGTACAGCATGAAACACAAAACCCTGTATTTCCTATTCAATAATGATAATAAAGTATTTTCTTCCTCTGCTTGTTAAAAAAAAATCCTTTCATTTCTGAGTCTCCCTAAAAACATGTATGGACAAATGACAAGTTCTACAAATGACATACATACACAGTGGATTGTTTTTAATAATTCTTTTCTTTTTTTACCGTATCAATTGATAGCTTGTCAAAAAGTCACCCACCTGGTTTATGATTTGAATCATGCAACTGCGTAAATTATGATGTGATAAGAGTCAAATACAAGTAACATATCTAATCATTGTTCTGCTTTCACAGCAGTTCAGGGTTATCTTCAGAGTAAAGATCAATGTGCTAAAAGAAAAAAAATATGCAGAACTAAAATAAAGCAAAATAATAAAGTAAATGTAACTAATGACAAATTAAAATATTTGAAACAAATTACAATCAGCTGTCATGTCATTGCCACCATTCTTTGTCACAGAAACGAACAGAGAAGGAACAAAGCACTGCTAATGAAGCTACATTCTGGAGTAACAAAATATTGTAAAAGCCAAAGACAGCAAAGAAAAGAAATTCAAAATAAGGATATTTATACTAAAAAGCACACAGTGAACAAATGACAAAGTATCACATTAAGTGCTGCAGCTCCCTTCCTTCTCTAGTACAACATGAGGGCTTTTTTCTGAAACATATGTAGAAATAAGAAGCTACATGTGGCCCAACAAGCAGAACACAACCCTGCTGTTTGCAAAGCCTTGCATCCACATGAGCCTCTTATCTAAGGACTTGGGGATGTCCCAACCAAATGTGTGACAATTGAATAAATAACCAGCTAACACAGAATCAGTAGTCAAGAGGAACTGGTAATATTTGGCATTTTCATCAGGGATTTCAAAATAATTTTAAAAATTGCAGCTGGTATAATTTGCAGATCACATGAAGGCTCGCTGAAAGTGGTAGTATGGAAAGGGCTCCTATACACAGAAGACCAAAGTATTCCTGTCATAACCCCTGAGTAAAGGACAATAACCTGCAAATTGCTTCCTCTGAAAAACTTTGTGGTGATGATAAACATGTGCTTCATGTGTGATGCTGTATCATAAAGTGCTATGGGTGGAAAACAAGGGAAAGGTCCAAATAGAACTGGATTAAATTAGTGTATGAAGTGATTTTAGGTTAGGGTAAGGCATATGTAGGGGTAACATAGGAACTGACCATCTTGACTTGGTTGCCTCATTTTTAAAAGTGATGTAGAGCAGCCCACAGAAAATAACCTGAGGGAGCCTAAGTTCACTCTTATGCTTTTTAAAGGCAACTGAAAGGACTTGATTTCTTATCAAAGGACAGATGTGTCAAAAGATCACATGGCACCTTCAGGTTCTTAGAGAAAGACTCTCACCAGAATAAGCATCTGGAACATAAACACATTTTAAACAGCTGAGGTAAGAAATGAAAATAAAAAGCTTATAAGGCATGCTGTGGTTCCTTGTAATTTTATGCCTTGCAAATGAGAAATATCTGCTATTCTAGAAAACCTGATCTAATTAAACCCTAGGGCTCAGGCCAGGATAAAGTGTGTAAGATGGTGTGGGGTTTGGCATGCCAGAGGTCAGAAGGAGCAGAGCAGAGTTCTCAGCACAAGGAGCTGAATCCACCAAAGTGAGACAAACTCTCTGATGGAATGGTTTGACATTACCCCGCTCATCTTCGATTCTTCCCTCCTTTTCAGTCACTTCTACCTAACCTCATTTCAAAACAACCCAGCCTCCCAATTGCACCAACAATCATCGCACTCCCATCCTTTACATGGCAATATTTTGCCAACATCTAACACACCCTGGGGGTTACTTGCAACTTCTCCAAGAAGAGTTTTTTGCTGTGGGTTTTAAACATACCCCTGCCAACAGGAAGAGCCTCTGCATTACAGCACTGATCAATGAGTTGATGGCAGTGTTCCACCATGGATTCCAACTGTGCTTTGTCATAAGAAACTCCTAAGAACCTCACCAGCTGCTCAACCATTGTTGCTAGGTCCTGCAAGAGACCATTTAAAACCCAGGTTATTTCACAATAATTAAAATCACATTTTTAATGAGTTTAAATATTGCAAAGTAAGTTATATCGTGGTGAGTGTGAAAAATACAAGCACAGAAATTGTAGAAACACCACTGCATTGAAGTTTTGCCACTTTCCAATTTGCTGAAAAGAAACACATTCTGAGCAATTAGAGTAAGACAGGCTGGTAGAAAGCATGGCCATGTAACCTTCAGATGTTGGAACAGGGAACAACTGAAAAGTAATTGTGATGCTTTCCACTTCAGGAAACACCCCACCCTGATCCCTTTGGAATACCAGTGCATTTCAGAGGATTCAAAAGTTACTTTGATTTTGACCTCAGTCAAATAAATGACTAAAAATGTTAGGAGAGCCCTTCTTCCTTTGTCAGCTTCTGGGACTGCATTCACGTAGATGGGAAGGATCTGGGGAGGTGGCCTCTGAGAAGAACCATTAATTTACATCTCCAGAATTCCAGGGTTCCTCAGTATGAGTTGCAAGGACAAAATAGTAATATTTATCAGGAAGCAGAAGGATGCTGTGATGCCACCATCTGGTGAGCACAGCTAGGAATCCATTAATTATTCAAAACCATGGAATTGAAATGATTTTGACTAAACTTTATTTACTCTGATTGTATTACACCTTCTTTTAGAATCCCACTCCATCAGAAGGCTCACTAAAGCTGGAATTATAATTTACCCAGCTTTATTGAGTCTTGTCCTGATTTCGTCTTCATACAGGTTTAGAAACAGGAGCTGGGTTTTTCCTATGTTTGCATTAGTTTTCCAGTCAAATAAACATTCTGAAGTATTTTCATTAGCTGTCAAAAAGATATTACTGCAATAAGATATACTGCAATCTAGTATTTCCACTAGATTTCTGATTTAGGTGGATTTATTAGCCATCATACTGTAAGGACTCAATAATTATATCTACCTTATGCTACATGATCATACCCTCATTGTTTTCGGATTTGTTTCACAGAAATCAGTAAGAACAACCAAATAATTCCAATAAATGCCAAATATAGAGGACAAAATAGTGATTATATATTTTTCTCTCACTGATACAGCACATAGAGCAAGACATTTATTTTAAAAGAATGCCCAGGGCTGAGTGTAGCAAGTACTGAACAGTTTCACATCACTGCCTTCTCTGCAAGTAGTTCAGTGCCTATACATGCAGACAGAATCCCCGGTAAATTAATATGGATATGAAAATGCCTAAAGTCCATACAAGCTACTGAATTTTTAAAGCCAGTACTTTAAAAATTGTATCAGGCATTAGGGAGCCCAAATATGGACATAAGAATGTAATTTTGTGCTTTATGTATTAAAAACTAGGATGCTAAATGTGATAAAAACACCATTTTGCTACATCTAACCTACCTTATGCATATCTTCATACTTGAGAAAAAGTACATTGGCATCCATGTGGTGTTCCCAAAACTCCTGCACATGTTCAAACCAGGAACCATATCCTACTGCAAAAATGATTGGCATGAGGAAAATGAACACTTTGGTTCAGCAGTTTTCAGAAATAAAAGAAAAAAAAACCAAACCAAAACAAAACAAAAAAAAAACCAAAACAAAACAAAAAACAAAACAAAACAAAACAAAACAAAAAAAATACATAACTGGAGTGGTTCATAACCCCAGGAGAGCAGTGTCTCATTTTGGCCCATGTAATGGAAGACCTAACCCTCCCCCCAAAACTTTACTCATTTGTTTTCCAGTTCTCTGATTAAGTCCACATTTGCACTGATTTAAGTCAATTTATGTGTCTCTACCAGAGGTTCAGCCACTGGTACTTGGTATGTACAACCTCAAGAATCTCTTTTTGTTGCCGATATTACAAGACAACCCCACAAGAAATGCATTCTACATTTTTCTCTGCTACCAGTGACTACTTTTCCCAAAGTACTTCACATAATCAAGGTAGGAGTTAAGCAAATAAGGAGTTTTTCAATTCTTTCCCAATATCTTTTTTGTCAATTTTATCTTTTCAGCAAAGCAGCTATAGAAAAATTATAAAACCCACTTCTTAGGTTTGTATTTTGAAGCCACCTTTTCTCTTTGAAAAAGAATTGTTTCATTCTGGTAACTGGAACACTGATGTATTACCTTCATGCATCCATTTCTTATGGAATGGGGATAACAAAAATGGAATCTCAGTGCCTTTATGAAAAATGAAAATTGGTCAGTTGAATAAAATTGTTTTCCCATGAAACTGATTTCTTTGTCCATTGGACACGTTCTAGTTGCTAGGATTCTGCTGAGATGTAAACATGCAGCTGAATGCTAAATTTCCTGCGCATTACAAACCTCCCATTTGTACAGTTATGGCCATGGAACATGCTGTGATGTTTTATTGGCTCTGGGAGGTCGTGATAAAGTCAGGTGGCTGCGACAAGATAAAGAGACAAATAACTCTTGGGATACTTACAGGGAAAAGAGCACCCAACCTTTCTATCTTAGAAGACCTTCTAACGTGTCTCTTATGTCTCTGGTCTTGGAGTTCCTGATCAGGGGCTACAGACAAACATTGCATTCTCAGGGAATGCAAATGGAAAACTGAAGGTGGGCTGGAGTGGGAGGAGAGCATTAATCCTGCTCAAGCTTGCAGGATAAGGAGCAGCAAAAGGGTTTTTAGGCCTGTTAAATCACCTCCCATTGGCAGGCTTTACTTTTTTCTTCCCTTTGGTACTACACAGCTCCTTCAGCATCAGCTCCCCTAAATTCCAGGTTTGCTGCTCTGGATCTAGAGGAGATCCTGCTCTCAGAGCTCAAGGTACCTGGTGAATTCTTAGTGTCACATTAAGGTATCAGAGGAGATATTGCAGAGAAATAAAAGGCAGCAGGATTTTTTTCTCTTCCTTAGCTACAGTATGGCAGTCCCTTGGTTATTATTCTCCTCACAGAGCTGCATTTTTCAGGCAGCAGCAGCCTGCAGCTGCCTTCTCATGGGGTCTCACTCGAGCTCACTGGTGCAGGCCGAGACAAGGCCCATGCAAACTAGAGAATTTTGTGTTAACTTCCAAGGTATGAACCTTGAATTTTTGGTTGAAATTTAAATATTAAAGGAATTACCAGGAAAATAACCCCAAATCTGAGGACCAGAAACACTCCTGAGAAGTAGCTGATAGTGAGGCATAACTGAAATCAAATGATGCTGGGAGTATTCACCCCTTTTTAGGAGGTACCTGGCAGCCTGAAAACTGAATTTCAGAAGAGTACACCAGAGTTTTGCTCTGGTTTGGGTGGCAAAGTGCTGAACTCAGGGGGTCAAATACTGTAAGGCAAATATTTACAAAAAGCAGGGCTCATAGTTTGCATGGACAAATCTCAATCCCCGCAGCGCTATCTGTGGCAACCTCCTTGCTGTATATGCAAAACAAATGCACCTTTATCCAGTTCACTTCTGTACTTGCAGAAGGAAGGCAGAGATGAAAATAAATGTGTGCAGAGAGAACAGCTCCTTACACTTGTCATTCATAAACCTTCTGCAGAACTCCTGAAACGTTCCTCTGTAGCTCATGGTCCTTAGGGAGCGGTGGAACTGGTAATAAGACACCACCAGGTCTTTGGGGTTTCGAGCCATGTATATTACCTGTGATGGGGGGAAAATCATCTTGTTGAAAGCTTTTTCCTCATCCCAAAGCACTGACACAACTGCTGCTAGCAGAGTTAAAACAAACACGAGCTGATTTTCACCTTTGAGTTGCCGTTGTGGAGGTCCGAAGGCAAAAACCGATAGGGCAGGTGGCTTTTGATGAGGCGAGGTGACGTCAGCTCCTAAAATAAAGCAGAGAGAATTGTTTCCCATTGAGCACTGCTTCAGGAAACATCCTGAGTTGGCCTGAGCTGTCACACTTCAGGCCCTCTACTACACTGACTTCCATTCACAAATTCACTTTCTAAAATTAACAGGAGTTTGGGACTCAAAATCAGGTCAGGGAATTACATCTGGTTTTTAAATATCAAAAGGTTGGATAATGTGTTGGGAGTTTTGTCATATTGGGGTTTTATCCCTTTTGTTTCAAAGTATGTCCATGTGCAGGACCTTGTCAGAAAGAAAAAATAACCGTTGAAGATTCTTAATACCAAACTCACTTTATTTCCAGTGATGCCTCCACTAAAAATCCTTGAAAAATACTAGAAGTTCTGAAAACATGACCCCTGACTTCTTCCAAATTTTACCCTTGCATTTTATTTTATCCTCAGAATTAGGCCCAAATCTGAACGTGTGAACATCTTTCAAACAATATTTTTCTGTAATTTGATACAAAATTGTCTCATGACAGAAATCATGCTCTGCTATTAAAAATGGAATAAATCCATATTGAATCAAGCTGCTAGCACATGGCATAGATAAGAATGTGTAATCTCAAACTAAACCTCTTACTATTGCCACCACTTTTTTGCAGCAGGGTAGCACTGAAATCTCGCTGGATTAGGCATCACAGATGAAAAAGAAGAGCAATCTCTGACCTCTAAATACTCTCAGCCTAAAGTAGGCTGAAGCATGCCGTTGTCAATGACCACAAGCAGCTTAATTCTATCCCTGCCAGCCTCAGCTTGCTCAGTCCAAGCAGCACTGCAGCTGTTACAGGATGGCCCTTTATAGATATCCTAATAATTCCAAGACGTGCCTCTGTCAGAAGTGGCTCCAGCAAGGACAAGATGACACTTATGTGCCATGCAGCTGGACTTCAAGGGATTCTTAATACTGTGGAATTTCATGCAGGATATTCCAGAGCCCTCAATCTATACCCTACAGTGTTTGTAGCGAGCCAGGATCTGTGGATCTAAAGACTGAGATGTGTAAAGTCAGAGCAATGGGAATACAGATGCATGGATAGCTGCATTTTTAGTTACTCTTTCACAAATTCAGGGAAGGGATCAAAGCAAATTTGCCTCATTTGGCCAGCTCCCATTTACATAAGCAGGAGAGGCCCGGAATTTTGATTCCCACTGCCAAGATATTTAGGACATGGAGACACATTTAAAGTATTAAACAGAGCACAATGAAGCTTAATAAAAGCAATTGAAAATGACCTATTGGCAGTTTGAATCATTGCAACATTCTAAACAAGTCCAGTGATGAGAAGGACACAGGATGAAATGAAGTGATAAACATGGAACTGAGGTAAAAGACACCCAAATGCTGAAGACTTTCTTTGCAATAAATTGTACCTTGATGATGTCCAAACCGGGCTGAGGGTACTCTAGGACTGGAAGCTGCTCATCTATATTCATTAGTCCAATCTCATCTGGATCAGCTCCCTGACTCACTAGATACACCACTTCCTGCAGCAAGCCTGTGCCTGCACAAACCAAACAATGAGAGAGAACAGATTGTATTACAGTTCTTATCTAAACACAGCCATATGAAGGGAGACCTAAACAGATAAATAACGGCAACTTTTGTCCTCAACAGTCTGCTGTGAACTAAGTCTATTACTACTGTTTTATTGTAGTATGTCAGCTCTCTTGGTTTTTTAAATACATGTAGATCTTCCATGCAAAATACCCAAGATTTTTTTTCTTCAGTAACAATTTAAATACACTTCTGTTTCCAAATCACTTAACCTGTGAATTGTAAAGCATTTAACAAAAGGTTTTACCTCTGTAAATGTTACTTTGGCAAAACACTACTATTTCCATTTTAGGAACTAAAAAATGAGGCAAACAGAGGTCATCCAAGTTCACAAAATGCATTAGTGGCTGTGCTGAGAGACCTTTATTCTAAATTGCAGGCAAGGCCTCTGTTATGCAATTATGCCTCCAGGTTATGGAGTGGACAAAGCCCCAAATACATCCATACATCAGTCACAAGCTTTAGAAACCTCAATTATGCATCTCTCCCCATTCTGAGGACATTTACAAAGCACCCATTAGATTTCATGGCCAGTGACTGCACTTTGGAAAATTAATAGGTGCTTCAATTAGGGCTTTGGACAGGGAAACTATTCCAAATGACTTTAGCTTCAGGCAGGTAGGGAACCCTCAAAACAGAGATATTTGACAGCAGGTTATGAAGAGAAAGGCTCTTGGTGAGATGGAGGAACAGAATGGGGAGAGATCACAATGGGCCAGAGGAGGGACCCCACAGTTCAGAAGAAAAGATCCCAAGAGTGTGGGACACCCTGGAAACTGCAAAAGACAGACCCATTATTTAACCCATTATTAGTTATTTACTGTGAGCAGTAAGGGAAATGAGACCAGGATTTATCCACTCTCTCGTGTTGCCTAAAGGAAAAAGTAATGGTTCCAGAACTGGTTACAAAGCCCAAACCTGCTCCTGCATCCTGGCCCTTCAAATGATGAGCTGTAAACTCTGAGATCAATGACCATTTGAAAATAATTTGTGAATTGCAAGTCACTTGTAACAGTCACTAGTTAATTCATGTTAATTAACAAGACTGTACACACAAACAGGCACCTTTGTACCAATCCTGTATGTTGTTCCAATTAAAAAAAAAACACAAAAAATCCACCACCAAAAACCAAAACCTAAAACCCTACTGCATCATTATTCTGTTTATTTTTTAATCTGAGACAGAAACGGTTAAGTGAGGCCAATGGTTGGAGTGAACACAGCCTGGATAAAATGTGAAAGAACACACACCTCCAAGAATTGTCTTGGAGAGCAAGCACTTCAAGATTCCACTGTTCCCTTGCTGATTGATGGGTAAATTAAAAAGGATTGAGACATGAAAAAAAAAAGACACTTTTATATTATCATCACCCACAGAGACAGTTGTCACACACTTAATACACACTTGTCCCCAAGGCTGTTCACTCTGCATTTTTAAGTTCAAGCATATATTTTATGCATTCAAATCAACATTCATACAGTACTTTAGTATCAGTCCTTGTGACTCTGAATGAGCACAACCCTTGTTCTCATTAAATATTTATTCTGACCGGAAACACCCTGGTTCACTGTAATTTATTTAAGTATTTCCAATTCCACCTGCAAAGAGAAATGCTATCACAGCAGCCCTATTTTCATGAAATGAAAAGAATTAACTCTGTGGGGATACACAGTAAACTATTTTTTCATTGCTCAGCTGCTCTCTAGGCAGAAAGCTGCCATCTCTATTGTGCCTCTGAATACAGAAAGGCTGCAAGGTTGAGGCAGAACCACACTGAACCTTTGGGAGAGCAGCACCAGCTCTCCACAAAGTCCATCAGAAAAGTTAAAAGTCACAACAGGGAGCACAGCCCCCATGGGGAGCACCCTCTTACCTGGTTATGCCCAGACCTGTGGCTGTGCACCAGACTTGGCTTGATTGCTATCAAATCCATGGAGAACTGCAGAGGCGGAAAATGACATATTTCCCATCCAAAATGGGGGTTTTGGAAGGTCAAAAGTCTCCATCTAAAAGTGTTTCCACCAAAACCACGCTGTTTCCACCAAAACTAGGTGACATGCTGAAAGAGAAATGCTGGGACTATCCAGTAGTCCGGATAGGAATTTCTCCTCCCTACACCCGCAGCAGGATCACTCATCTCAATTTCCCTCAGCCATGATCTCTGTGCTAGTTTTCTCTTTTGTTAGTCACTGTATTTTTCCCTGAATTTTTTTTAGCCTGATTTTTTCCCACATTAGCACTCAAGTTACTATGCTTCAGAATTTCAGGGTCTTAATGCAAATGAAAACTAGCGAATTAACTTTTAAGGGGCAGTGATTTTTTTTTAACTTGTCACCCTAATCAATTATTATTCACCACACACACACATTCCTAAAGCTCCAAGTAAAAAATTTATCATTGACCTGGTTTCCTGTTTAAAAGAACAAATTAAAATATCACATGCCTAACTTTTAAAAAGAAAAAAAATCTAAAAGCTTTTATATGTATAATTAGATATGACCTCCTCACATCTCTGCTAGGATTAAAATCCACTCAAATTAAATGTATCAGGGCAAAATGTTCTTTTCATTTGGGAAGGATGACTTAACCTAGCAACAGGCAGCTCAAATTCCAGACCTGGCTGCTAGGGCAACATCTTCAACCCTGGGAACACCAGCTGTCTGAAAAGCCAAATAAGGTGGGATACTGTACCTATCCAAAAAATGAAGATCCCAAGCCTAGACCTGGGGTAGCAGAATTTATTAAAATGCTATAGTGTGATGGGATCTGAGTCTTCTGCTGCATCCCCACCTGTATGTAACACATACAGAAATTTGCCATTTGACCCAGCTGACTTAGTGATCTCTGTGGAGATTTGCAAAAACCATAATTTTATGGATGGAAAGTAGAGTAAATTTCTGAACTGAGATTATCAAAGGAGATTATGTGAATAATGCCAGCAATCCCAGTCTATCACAAAACCTGGACAGATTTAAATGTCACAGACTTTCTAACAAAAAGGAAAATGATACCTGTTGGACAGAAGAAAAAGGTGAGGCAAGCTAAATTAAAAAGAAAAAGAAAAGAAAAGTGTGCCCCTAGATTTCTGGCCCTGCTGAGGCAATGGATGTTGTGCATCTCCAGGATCTTCACTGCTTCCTCCCTGTGCTGCTGAACACCTGTACATGTACATGCACACCTCACTCGGGATGGTACAGAAGGATAAACACAATAGGATAATCACTGAAAAACAGGATTAGCTGCCACCCTTTGGACATGTGGCACTGAATGCCACATTAATAAGTTCCCAGCAATTCTACCTTTTCTTCTTCCATCTGCAACATTTCATTCAGGAGGAAGACTGCTCACCCTACTACCTCTAAGGTCATATTGCCAAAACAGACAGGGAATTCATGAACACTTATCCAATTCCAGCTAAAATGGAGGCAGTCTGCATTTGAGGAACTTCAGTGCAAAGTAGCTGAGAAATGCTCTTCCTGACAAGCTCCTCTGCTATGTCAATAAAACGCCTTAGGAGAACAGTGTTCCAGTTTATCACACAATATCTGGAAAGAGAGGGGGTGGGAAACAGTTGTGAGAAGCTACTGCCTGCCAGAATCTGCAGGTGTCTTTAGGAGACCTTTTAAAATTATCTGTGAGCCTGTATCTCGATACCCTGCATAACAGGAGTCTGCTGGTGGGGATGCACTGTGCTTTCCTGGGCTACTTAATGATGCACAGGAACCAGGAATCATTACAAATCCCACCACACCCTAGCAGTGCCTGTGACTGGGAACTCTTCCTTTGTGCCCTTTCCATGGCCAGTGCCTGAGCAGCAAGAGCAAAGTCAGACCAGGGCCACTCTGCCTCTGCTCCTCGGGAGCTGCTGCAGCAGCAGCCAGGCAGCACAGGGAGACAGACACGACTCGGAAACGCCACAGCTTCTGCCTTCTGTGTCTTAGATGCCTTCAATGTCAAATTTAGTCACTGTGGAAGGGAGAAGTGCAGATGTTCTCTGGCTTCTCTCAACTCTTTCTGGCCACTGGCACTCCTATGAAGTCACCAGATATCACAGATGTGTTCAAAGTGAAGCGGCAGATATAAAACCGTAAGAGTTCCAGTGAAATTTCGCTTATCTAGGTGGTTTCTCAGGTAGTTTCTTTCAGTTTCTCCTCTCTTATCAGCTAAGACAGGACAAACCTGCGGCCTAAGGATGGAAAGGCCTTGGTATATTCCCTTTATTCATTCCTTGTATGGGACCACATGAAAAATTAAAATAAAGAAATACTAATGCTAGTAATCTAACAACCCCAATTATCTGTACTTTGTTTGATCTGCCAGTGCTTCACCAAATTTTGGCTAATCCAGTGCAGCAGATCCATTATGACTCATAACTTTTTTATAGCATTGGTAGATGCAAGTGCTCATTAAAAGTGAGGGCTGCCACAGCTGCCAGACTGGTGTGCAAGTGCTGTACAGCAGAGCCTCACACTGTTGTTCTAATTGTCTGCAAGCTCATTCCTCCTTGGCCAGTTACAGTGTAAATCTTCTGGTCAGTATGACAGATTCATCCCCCCCTACAATACGGGAGGTAAGATTAGATTTTCCATTAGAAGAAAAAAAAAATTTCCAAAACATTAAAGTATCTCCTCTTGAGGTCTGTATGCTGAAGTTCTCCTACAAATTCGAATTCCACCTGGCTTACAAATAGAGGTTTTCATTAACAACTAGGGTTTTAAAAAATAAAAAGAACGTATACACCTTGATACCATATTTTCCAATTCTTCTGTTTTCCTAAATGAGACTGGGGATTCAGAATAAAGACTGAAATTGTGATGTTATATTGCCCCATTTCTTTTGCCTGACCAATAAAATATTTATCAGAGGGCCCAATTTTGAGAAAGGACTGAATACTCCTCCTTTAAGACTAATGCACTTCTTATATGGCCTAAATGCCACATAGTCAATAGTTAACTGTCAAGGGAGTCTGTGGGACACAACAAACCTGAATTCAGACCTTCTGAAAGTAAAGGGGACAATTTAAGTAAGACTGGATTTAAAAGAAGTGTTAAATACACAACTTCCAGCAACATTCAGTAAGCACAGTATTAGATTTTTACACTTCATAATCCATTTATTTTTCTTCTTGCAGCTACCAGCTTTTAAACCAAAACCAGTGGGCTAAATTCTGCAGACATGGGTTCATTAATTCTGAGTTGTGTTTTGAGTATGTTTTGCCAGAGGCTATAAACAGCACACTATGAAACCCCATTCTATTTAGGAGGAAAACCTACTTTCTGTTTGCTAAAAATGCTGTCATCAAACTGTTTACACACACATATTATCCTCAGAATTATTGCTATTATGTCCAATACAGTATCCTAAAGCACTCCTTGAATGAACTCGTTACAAAGCAGAGCTATTTTTGGCTAATGCATTAGTACTATTTTTTTTAAAGTGGCCCGAGTTGCAATTCTCCCTTACATTAGCACACTAACTACTCAACAGAGGACAGGATGAGAAGTGCACATCAACCGCAGAGCATCTGAAACCTGGCACTGACAGCTGGGGCAGCCTCACTCCACACAGCCAGGCAGGTGGCCACTATGGCCCACACCAAACACCAGCCTGGAGAAAATACCTCCTTTGGAGCATGCTGGGTCCTAAAACTGGAGCAACACCACTAAATAAAACACACCAGGACCTGTTCTCTGGGAGATCTGTGGCACAGCCAAACCCCACCCACAGAGATTCCCTGAAGAAGAGAGACTCACCCGGCTCTTGCTGGCAGAGGTCTTTTGCTGAGGAGAGCTGGGGCAAAAAGCTTTTATTTTCCATCCTTGTTAATAATCCACAACATCCTCACATGCTCTGCAGCAAGGACTGAGTAAGTAGCATCCTAACAGCTCTAAGACTGTGAGTCAGGTCTACAGATCTACTGTTAAAAACATCAACAGGCCAAGAGTTTGCCTTCATTTGCCTTCTGATTGAAGAGTCCTGATTAGTGTCTTCAAGTTTGTCCCTACATCCATGACTTCATCCTATCCAGGTGTCCTGGGTTTTGCCACAGGTCCTTCACAGACAGCTGCTACTGGCTGGTTACAGACATCTCTTGGTATCAGATATCCAAAGGGAAAATGGTTTTACTCTTCTACTGAAGCTTTAGCTGGGCTGTCCATATCTGTGGATGCTCACCCTGTCTTGCACCAGGTGTCAACACTAATGGAGTAACTTCACACAAACTGCTCCAATCCACTTAAAATTAGATGTGCCAAATTAGCTGAAGGAGTTTCTACTTTTGGCATCAACTCATGTACCAAATTTTGTGTGGGACAAATCGGAATGCATCCACCCAAAATACTCTGCACATTGTTGTTCTACCAGGAATGATGGACAGCAGGCTAAGGGCACTAACAACCCTGCACCAGCACAGGTGCCTTTAAATGCAGACATCTGCCCATATCCTTGGGTTAATTTTTCTTCCGGTTTCTACTCACCAACCAAACACGCTCCCATGGTAAAAGACAGCACAATGTCCATCAGGCTAAACCAAAAAAACATAACATACAACATGCAGGAACATAGAAATAACCAATAAGCCTGCTTGCTCTGACAGAATGGCATTTCTTTACCCCCTTTCCACATCTATTCAAGGCTGACCAGGTCTAAAGCCAACCCAGCACAATAAGTTGTTATCTCAGTTGTAGCCTGCCCTCTTATATCCTCTGGCAGTTCCATTCTCCCATCTTTTTAGAGCCCATATCAAAAAACATGCCTAAATTGCATAATACATTACCCCAGCAGGAGCTCACAATCTCCAGGTGTAAGTCTTCCCACTGTGCCTAATTTCCTTTTGTTTTCACACACTGTACCAAGGACAACAATGTAGGAAAGAACTTTACTGTGATGACAAGTCATTGGATTTTAAAATCACACTCAAGGACTTCATTGCATGGAAAAGAACTGCATAGTTACCCTTAGCTCCATTGATTTCTGGGACAACTCTATCACTGTGTTCTCTTCTACAGTCATATTATGGTCTGTCAGTAAATGCAGAGCTTCACAGCAAGCTCTGCTGACTGAGATAGGATCAGAAATCAGGGAACAACAGGGCACCTCTGTTAGGCACTTGTGTTGAGGCAGATCTCATACCCTCGGCTGTGAACATCCTCCTCTCCCCATAATAATGTCAGAAGATGTCTGTCACTACTCAAAAGGCAATTCTCTGCCTCAGCTTCAACCCCTTTTCAGGAAAATTGTTAGGCAAAATCTGCCTACACATAATGTGCATTTGCACATATTAGGTGGTCAAGTTTCAAGAGTGCAGCACAGCAATAATATAAGGTGAAACAGCTGCAGGTATAGGTTATACATTAAAAAAAACACAACCTGTCCAGTCAGCTATTGCTTGTCTAAGGTCAAGGAGTAAAGCATTTTGTCCCACATAGAATCCCACTCAAGTTATAGCTGCACTAAGCAAAACCATTTTTCTCAAGGTACCTATGTCCCCCCTCATTGAGCTGCACTGCAGTTTTAAGCCAGCTACAACCCTTTCCATTGCTGCTCTTCAGAATCAGAAATGGAAAGAGATCTGTTTGGGAGTATAAAAGGGGAACAGCCAACCAATATCACCATGGGTTTGATGCCTAAAGAATTTAGCTTTTTTATAAATTTTTCATATATTTATAGCTTTGTGAACTGATAATACATGGTTATATAGCTCCTGGTATTTTTTCTACCCTTTCTCTTAGATTTTAGAGTAATAAGGTACTCTTCTAACACATTCCCGAAAGACTGATTTTCAATCAGGGAACCTTCAAGGACATTTTGTTTTCCAACCAGAATCTGAGAAGATACAACAAGAAATGGGGCAAAGAAGCCCCTGAACCAATTCTAACGGGACAGAACCTGGGGGAAAACTACCCAACCAACGGCTCTTCTAATTGGACAGTATTTGTTAGATATCATAATTTGTGAAACTTATAAAAATTGTGGAAATCTGATGCAGGGTGTGCCCATAACCATGGGGAAACCTCTAAGCTTTCAATAAAGACCTGCTTTTTTATTTTATCATTTTAATACTGTTATAAGGTTTTTCCCTTTCAGGCAACAAATTTACAGTGCTGCAGCAAAATGGTTGAAGAGAAGACACTTTTTCTGACAGAAAGCAATGGTGATCCCATATAAGCACTGACATTGATCATTACTAATGTGCATTTCAGCTCTGCATGCAGAGAGCAATCTAGCTTCAGCAACGCCTGCAGCTGTTCTGTGCTACTTTGGCAATCCTGACCAGCAATAAACAGGCTTTGGACTGCATGGTTAAGCTGTGTTTCTCATGGCCTTGCATCAACAGGTGGCCAAGGGGCCAATGGCACCTGGGCTGTGCCAGCCATGGTGTGGCAGCAGGGCCAGGGCAGTGACTGTCCCCTGGGCTGGCACTGCTGGGGCCACACCTCAGATCCTGGGGCACTTCTGGGAACCTCAGGACAAGAAATGGACATTGAGGGGATGGAGCGTGTCCAGAGAAGGGAACGGAGCTGGGGAAGGGTTTGGAGCACCAGGAAGGGCTGAGGGAGCTGGGGGGGCTCAGCCTGGAGAAAAGGAGGCTCAGGGGGGCCCTTCTGGCTCTGCACAACTCCCTGACAGGAAAAAAATATATATGGTAGGTGACATCTGTTTGCCCATGAGAACTGTTTACCATTATATATGAAAAATGAGAAGAAACATATGCAGTGGAAAACACAGACAAAAAGATAGTATGATTTATCTCTGGTCACAGAATCTGCAGCCACAAAGTCACATTGCATGCCCCGTGTCCCAATGCTTCTATCACTTCTAAAGCAGCATTTTTGAGACAAAACAGGGGATAGTTCCTTCCCCTCAGCATGGGGTGTTTGAGAGATTCCGTGTGTACAGTTCATGCCTCTACTGTACCCAACAGGAGGAAAACTTTCATTTAATAAGACTGCATAATAAGAATAAAAAATTAAGCATTTTGCTTCCTTTCATTAATATCTTTACTGTGACAAATGAACATTAACATGAAATGAGAATGACGGGCAGGTGGGTCTGGCTGATCTACATAATTTTCTAATTCTTTAGTTTTTGAGGTCATTATCATTTAATACAATCAAAAATTATTTCCCATATTCAGAATACACTTTTTACCCAGGGTAAAACCTTTTTTTGTCCTATGGCTGTTTAAAAAAAAAAGTTGAGTTTTGCACTACTTAACAGCAGGGAAGCAATTATGCAGCATTTGCAAAAGACCCAGCAAAACCTATTAAATAACTGGAGAATTCTTCATCTTCTGAACCATTTGTTCTGCCTCTAATAACATCTCTTCACTGGTTTGATAAAAGGGTCATGAGAGAAACACTGCTATCTGGATAATAAAAGGAGTTTCCCTTAACCATAGATATTTTTTCTCTCCTTTTATTTCAAGTTTGAGACATACAAGGACCTATCCAATTCTACTCACATTGAAATCGAGTCAAATGCATCAGTGGCAAACTAAACATTGTCTTCAATTACTTACTTTTTGATAGTTTTATTTATAATTTCTTTGCCTAGCAGCATGTAAGAGTGAGTCAATATCTGAAGGTATTTCGAGCTATATAAAAACAAAAAGGTAGACCCGTTTCAGAAGGACTTTCAAAGCACAGGAACCAAGTGGCTCTAACCCCCAGAAATATTAATCTACCAGAGTCACTTTGTGCCCCTGAATGGAGTTTAGGCTGTGGAGTACTTACTCTTCTCAGTGGTGGAATGAACACAATTTCAGTCATCAAGAGCATGAAATCAGATTCAAATATAGACCCTGTCCATCAGTCCCTAAAGAGACAGCTCACAAAGCATATCTCTATCGCACAATGGAGTTTGCTCTTCCCTTCCTGTTTGAAAAAGAATTCCATTCATTCTGGCCAGCTGGTATGGGAATTGATGCACATTCATCTGTCATTAAAACAGAACAATATCTGAGCTTTATACATCGCTTAAAGGAACCAAGTAACTGTGATGTTACTGTCAGAGAGAAAAAGTTACATGCTCTATTCTGGTTTTAAAGGTATCAACTCGCTCATCCAGATTAATGAAACTAACAGAGGTTTCTCATCATTCCATGTCACAGAGCATAATATTGCTTCAAAAACCAGAGGTGAAAGAAAAAAAATCCCAAATGTATTTTGTGCAAAAAATTGATTTTTAAGCCAGCCTCATGATTTCTCAAGGCATGCCTTTGGGCCAGTAACATTTGCATTAATTCTCTAAATGAAAATGGTTTAAGCCCAAGGCAACAAAAGTCTGCAGAGGCTATAGCACTATAAATCCAGCACTGCAGAATCTGGCTCTTTTGCAACTGCAAAGCTGTTGTTTAAAATAATGCCAACAAAACTACTGGGAGAATTTCCATATGAGAACACTGGAAATTAAGGCAAGTCAATTAATTTAACACATGTGGATGCTTGTGTCCCCTGAGGAACCTTTGCTACAAAGGCCACTCAGACCTGCCATTAGGAGGGAAACCTCTGCAATCCACTGCAGCTGCCACATGTCCCTCTGACAGCTCCCAGCCGAGCCGCCCACAGCTCAGGAACATCCTTGGGCAACCCTTCAGCCTGATTCTCCTCTCAGTTATGACTGTGCAAATCAGGACTGACTGTCAGCAGTGTTTGACCTGTGCCCATCTGGGTATCTGCAGCCACGGGAACTTAGTCAAGCAATAATACTCTGTATATTGAATAATAAGACTGTTACTGTGAAATACAGTAATACCAATCTCACCTGGAAATATATCCTCATTTCCAGGAGATTTTTGCAGTCTGTAGAAAACACGAAAAGTAGGATTGAACAAGATAAACAAAGCAAGATTTTGGCATACTTACCTGGCACATTTTCTTTGTAATGTATTTCTTTATTCAAGATTTTGCCAATCTGTTTTATAACATGGTCCCACAGACAGCTAAGGGTCATTGGAAGGGGAAGAAACAAGAGGCCAAAGATAAGAAATTCTTAAACCAACTTCATATCCAAAGAAAAAGCACATATGTCTACATCTCCAATGGTTCAAGCCTCTCTTTGCCTTAAGTGCAGCAACTTTTGAGTGTCGAGTCTAATCAAACAATATTTTAGATGTTGATGAGCTGAAGTCTATCACTTTTACTGGGGAATCAGACAAAGAGGAAAACCACTGATTATATTGTATCCACTGTATCCCACAGTTTAACAGCTATCCCTCTCATAGCTGTAATGGTCAATGCATCAAACAACTCTTTCCCCATAACAGAAGAAAACCCCAGGGCACACAGAGTCCCCGCACGGGAAGAACATAACAGGGATTATGGGATGAGGGAAATGGGCCATGGAGGAATGCAGAGAGAGTATAAGGGAGAGGAAGGACAGAGCTTCTCCATGAGCCAGGGAAGGGACTGGCACATCCTGGTGACCCAGCAAGAGGGAGTGTTGGATTCAGGAGTGCTAGAAATAGGAGAATAAAAGAAGTGTGCACACAGTGGGAGAGGCACACAGAACAGGAGAACAGAGAACCTCACCATGCACACAATGCACTGCCAGAGGCATGACCTGTACACACAGAACCTCTCAAACACATTACAAAATGGACAACTCAAAGTGACTTTCCCTGGTTCATTTCACATAACACCAGAGGTGAGTGTGAAAGAATTCCAAAGAGGAGAACTCAGTAAATACACGCACATGGAAGCTGTCCTTGGAATGACCCACAAAATCACTGCTGGCACTTCATTAACGCAAAGGTCTAGAGCCATCATATTCCCTAGCAGCCAAAGGGTAGTTGCAAAAATCCAGTGCTACAAGGGAAATTGAGAATCTATAGAAAGACACCCCCGGACAGGTAAGGCCATAGGCCCGTTGTCTGGCACCAAAAGCAAGTTCTCATGAACTGGCTGGACTTGAAGCTGATATTTGCTCAATAATTGACATTTTTCCACGCAGAGCTCCAAAAACTTATTTGGCAAAGTAATCGCCATGGGAGAGAAAGCTTCATTATTAATGTAAACAGCTCACTTTCTCAAATTACCACTTTTGCAAAAGGCATGAACTTGTGGGCCCGAGAAGACCAAGTACACATTCCATTTAGAACACACACAAGATGGTATGAAGGGAGCTGCTGTGCACCACTTCTGAGCAAGGACATGGACAGATCACATCCAGCCAGGGGGACACTGTAAGACACAATAAAACACTGAGTGAACCTGAACCAAACACTACACTTTAGGGACTGATTTAATTCCACTGAAATCACTGATGTCAGCAAACAGCTAACCTGGCTCTCAGCATGGTGACTGAGGGAATACCATGGAAAAGTCTGCTTCTCCATAAATTCTGTAGCTTAAGCTCACAGATGAGAATTTTAGTTTTCAAGTAGGGCACAAGAAATCCACAGGATGAGAGGGTTCAGCTCAAGTTGTGGCAGAGGCACAGTGCTCCCTATAAACAGTGCCTCTATATCTTATCTGTGGTGTGAGCTCCAGTTATTTCACATTATAGAGAACAGCATTCTGGTTCACATTTTCTCCTGCAAATCTGTGTGTCCCACTCAGCCTGTTCACTCTAGACAACAAAATTATGCGGAAGATGAAACTTTTGACTTCATTTCTTCAGTAGCACACCTGATTTTAAATTATGCATCATGATAAAAAAGGTTTTCTATAATTACAGTACTCCCATATGCACAAACACAGACACACATTCATATATCTGAGTCTCTGGGTTTTAGGCATATAGTTTCTCATAGTCCATAAGCTCCCAAAAGCTGTTACCATTGATTGGGCACAGGTGTTAAGAATAATTAAAGATATAAGAGATATCATTATTCAGCCATCCCTCAGTGGAAATCACATTAAAGCAGAGTCACTTTCCATTAGGCTTATTACATTACTGCCAGTAAGGCCACTGGTACATTTGATTTTCTACCATTATTGGAACAGCTTCTTCCTGGGTCACTCCCAATTTACCAATAACTGTAACTATTTCCAAGCACCGCCTCCATTTCACATGTTTGGAGCTGCGTTGTCTATTCCTGCAGTGTACAGTGTCTTCCAAATGGCTTCCAGACCACTTCACCAGTCCCTGGGACAGCTGAAGCAGTCCTGGCCACTTGTGGATCTTTGCCAAATAAGCCACCATATGGTCAATAGCTACTGCTGGAGCCTTCTGCTTGCAGCCACAGGCTCTGGCCTCACACACATCCAGCAAACAGACTTTTTTTGTATTTTCCACAGTTTGAGCAGATGGAGAGCTGCTGCTACACTGAACAAAGCTGATTTCCTTAGGAACAAGAAAAAAGTTTTCTGTTGGACCTATTTGACATTGGTGCATTTTTCTTTCTTGAACTATTGTTCAAACACAATTTATTCACAGAAACTAGAAAAGTGGTCCCAGCCAGGTTCTATCTCTAAATGTTACAAGAACAAGCGGAAGAGAGGCAGCAAAATGAAGTTGGAGTTTAGATAATGGGCTTGTGGATTTAATTCCTGGCTTTGCTGTAGACTTTCTGCATGACCTTGGCTAAATCAGTGGGAACCATCCTAGGGAAGCCTAGTTTCTGCTGCTATGCCTGTCCCTAGCCAGCAGCCCCTCTGAAGCCCTAAATAAGCTGTAAGCCACAGAGGAGCAGTTGACAAAACAAACTTCCAAGGGTCTTGGTAGACTTTGGGCTACAAGAAGGTGGAGCTTGGATATGCTATTATTGTCCAGAGCCCATTCCCTCAACAAGGACATCAGATTACTCACCACCCAAGCATTCTCTTTCCTGGCAAATAAAATCTTATTTTGATCTCAAGGCTGCTCTTCCGGCTCATCCACACAATACTGCACCTTCAGTTTGATGCCCCATATCTCACCCATCTCCTCCTTCTCCCAGTGACTGCCAGTAAATCCTCTTGCAGCATGTCCATTTTCTAAGTGGGTAGTTCCCTGTTACTGGGGCCCCAAAAGATCAAATATTATGTTGCTATATGCACAAACTAGCAAATTAAATATGATTATGCAAGCTGGCTTTCCACAGCCAACTGTCTAGCCATCAAAACTAAGCTACTGACAGCTATTAATGATATTGTGGCTGGCTGAGATTGGCTGAAGATATTTAACAAAATGCCACTATGAAATTGGGGTGCAAATCTAACACAGGAACACTGTAGCCTCAGATTCTCAAAACTGAAACCTTAACCACAAAGAATTTAACAGTGTTAGTGCTGCATGCACTATATATATGCACATATAAATCTTGAAGAAGACAATTTAAAATAACAATTTAAAAGTAGCTGTCTATTCCTAATCCAAGTATTTTGAGGGCCATCCATCTAAACATTTTCCCTTATCTAATGGATTATCTATAAAGGTCTTGCCAGCCTTTAAGAGAATATTTAGTAACAAAATATAAAAAAAGTAAAGACAAATGTTTGAAACTGCTTGAGAAATGATAAAAACATCATAGATGCTACATTGTAGAAATGTGCATGTTTGAAGAAGCACACCAGGAAATTGAAAAGAATTAGCCATTCACACAACAAACAATGAAGTAAGTGAGAAACCTACAATACTGAAACATCATTTTACAAGGGCATTTACAGAGCTGACATCTGTTATCTCCAGTGGACTTTGAATTTCCTAGAAAGAGATCATCTCATTGTCAGGAAAAGTCACTCGAGAATGCACTCACAAACGAGTTTATCTGATTTTATCCGGTGGGGTACAAAGCTCCCATATTGTCTGTCTCTTTGCAGGCTGCACTACATCCATGGTAATTCTCCTTAAATATTTTTGCTTGGAAACGGAGAGGATAAAAAAATCAAGAAATACAGCATTACAAGCAGACACCCAAACGGTGTGCAACAGCCAAAGGATGCATTTACTGGACAAAACATTCACTTGTACTGTGACCAGGGGGCCTTTCTGGTGATTCAGACAGCGCAGCAAGAACGTACTTGGAGCACATGTTCTCGCAGAAGGATCAGGGCAGCCGCCTCAGGAGCGCAGCACGGAGGGAAGGCTGTGGAGCAGACACCGAACCTGTGCACCACGCAGATATTTGCAGTGATGCCACGGCCCTTCCCCGTTCGACATCTTTGCTGAGCAAGATTTCCCTTGCCCGGAGCGGCACCGCCACACTCCAGCGGTCCGGGACCAGCCCGGCGCGGTCCCGGGGCAGCGCTGGGCCCGCGTGTACCCACCCCCGTGAGTCCCCCACAGGGCCCCGGCCCCTCTCCGTGCCCGGGACAGGCTCTCAACTCTGCAGAGCTGCGGGGGCTGCCGGGCGCAGAGCACCACGCCCGGCCACAGGGCACCATCCCCGGATCCAGGACAGTCTCTGGATCCAGGACACCAACCCCGGATACAGGGTACCATCCTTGGAGACAGAGCACTGCACCATCCCCGGCGCCCGGGCTCCATCCCCGGATACAAGGTATCATCCTTGGATGGACAGCGCACCGTCCCCGGGCACACCCGCGGTGGAGAACGGGCTCAGGCCTCGCCCGCACATCCCGCGGGGGCGGCCGGGGCACCTCCAACCCCCGCTCCCGGCCACGGCTGCCCGGCCGGCGGGGAGAGGAGGAGGAGCCGCCCCGCCAGCCGCGGCAGCCCCGGCCCGCCCGCCCGCCTACCTGATTTGGGATAGGTGACGATCCAGACGTCGCTGTCCCTCACCGGGAAATTGGCGATCTCCTCCATCTTCCCGCGGCAGAAGGGCGGCAGCCGCACCCCATTGTACTCGAAGTACTTGCTCTCGAACTCGCAGGGCGTGCTGGGGGTCTCGGCCTCGCTCTCCGCCATCCTCTTCCCTGCGGGCCGCGGGGGAGGCCGAGGGGCGCGGGCCGCGGGCGCTCCGGCGGCAGGGAGGGAGGGAGGGACGGATGGAGGGATGGAGGTGGGGAGGGAGGAAGGGAAGAGGAGGGGAGGGAAGAGGCGGGCGAGCGGCGGGCGCGGCAGCCCCGGGCCCCGGCACAGCCCCGCGCACGGCGGGCGGGGGCTCCGCGCACGGTGATGTCATTGCGGGGCAGCCGCAGCCGCGGCCGGGCCGGCAGGGGAGGGGATGGAGGGATGGAGGGATGGAGGGATGGATGGATGGATGGATGGATGGATGGATGGATGGATGGATGGATGGATGGATGGATGGATGGATGGATGGATGGATGGATGGATGGATGGATGGATGGATGGATGGATGGATGGATGGATGCCGGCCCCACTCTTCTCCGGACACGGTGGCGGCAGAGGCAGCGGAGGTGGAGGCAGGACCTGCCGCCATCCCCGTTTCCACCCAGCCCGCGGCAGTGCGGGCGCTGTGGCAGTGCCAAAGCCTCGGAGGGCAGGTGGGATGCTGGGGAGTGCAGGGGGGAGGGATGAGCCGCAGCCGCCAAGTGAACCGGGGGCTCATAGCCGCCCTTGCACCGAGATTAGTCATGATCCATGGCGGGGCAGGTAAGACAGTGACGAAGGGGAGCCCACCTGCTTTTTCAACAACACAGATTATTTGCTCCTCACACTACTCCCACTTGAGCCGGCACCTGCTTTTCACACAGAATGCAGTTCATCCTGGCTCCTTTATCCCGATCTCTTGGATGCCACCTCTGTGTATCCAAGGGGGTAACAGCTTTCATTACAGCCCGGGGCATCTTTCAGGTGGGGTTCAGGCCTCAGCCCTCAGCAGTACCCAACACACCTAACCTCCCTTAAAATATATTTGTGCTACCAGAAGAAAGGCCAGTGTGGCTGCCTGGTCTGGCATAAATGAAAAGCCAGCAGTATTCCAACAGAATTAAAACTTCCCTTAGTTCTAGAAGCATCAATGAAGAACTTTGGTTTAGTTTACTCTTGCTTGTCTTATAACAGCTGCTTTATTTTTAAATTATGTTATCTTTCTGTGATGGCACTTAAACACAACAGAAATTCTTTGAAAGCTTCAAACCATCTGTAGCAGATTCATACATTTGAAAGAAATAAAATAACCATATAAAGAAGAAGCAAAGGGAAGAAGGTACAGTTGCTTGGAAAATGCATGTCAAAGTACTAGGGAGTAAATTACAACAGCTAATTTCAATTGAGTTTTCTAAATTGTGGAGTTTGTGTGTCCTGTCAAACTCTCTCTTCTACAGAAGCAACCTCAGGAAAAGTAGCAGCTCAACTGGCTGAGCAGTAACTGCTTTCAGGCTTTGTAGATCTACCCACCGGCATGCATAAATCAATGCTTTTACTGTAGTTTACTTATGTCTGTTCATACTAAAAATAAACTGCAGATATTAAAGTTATGGTTAGGGCAGGTAGGAAAAGTATGTCAAAATCTAACCTCAAAAATATTATTTCATTGACTGGAAATGCTTTACAGTGATGTGCTAGGAAAAAAAAAAAAACAACAGCAGTAGCAACAACAACAACGACACAAAAAACCCACCCTCAAAACCCAACAATATAGTGTTTTAAATGAAAGAGCAGTTGCAATGTGGCTGAGAAAACAAGTACCCTGGACTAGCTGCACTTGGGATGACTGTCTCTGTGTTGCAGGTTCAGTAAGTGAGGATGTGGGACCTGTAGAGCACAAATTGCAGAGCTGATGCATGCATGTGGATATTAAACATCAGGGTTTAATGCCTGTGTGCAGATCACTGGCCTGGTGCTTACTCAGATCTGACATACCTGAGTCACATCAGATCTGCTAGGTATTTCAGGAGAACTGAACCACAAAATGCATGGAAACTGTTTAGGAATTCCCTGTTAAAACAGACTGCAGTCAGTAGATTCATCATTCACAAACAGGGTGAGGCTGTCAGACTCTCATTCAGGTACCCAAGAGTTTATGCAAATGACCTGAGGATGATCCAGTGTTAAAGCTAAATAAAAATCAAATGTGCTGTAGCAGATGAACCATCCTGGAGTGTTTCACTTACCATCAAACTAGACAGGACTCATGGAGTGAATCAGAATATGTAGCTTGCAAAGTGATGGAGATGAAAAAACTTCACATTCTTTCACAGGGATGTAAACTGGGACAAACCTCAGTAGACCCATCCCTGTGTAAAACATGGCTAAGAGAAAACTAAGGAGTAGATCTTAGAAGAAGAAGTAGAACTTAACCCTGGCAAAAAGTCTGTCTGTTCCTCTGCAGCTTTGCTATGTCTGTATTTCTGTGGTCTGTCACTGCACAGACCTCCTACACCTTCATACTCCTGAAGAGTCAGGAGGTGTCTCCTTGCTGCTGCTGCTGCGAGATGTGCCTAAAGCTGAAGATACTGTAAAGAATGTCCCTGTCTTGAGGTGTGTGCACACTGATGCTCATACCAAAATGGAGTTTCAGCTTTTGAAATGCATCTGATGAACAAAGCTAAACCTGGCAATATTTTGCCTTACCTTTGTATTAAAACACAGTAATAGAAATTTGCATCAGGGCTGGAGGGGCATGTTCACAGAAGGATGGACTACACAGGAAGATAAAAGCTAACTGAAATTAATCTTTGGACGTGACATTTCATGAAGGCTCCTGTAGGTATTACACTACACTGATGTGGTGTTACCCTAATAACAGCATGTGAAGTTGTATTAATGCACCAGCTTGGTGTTTACAAAACGCTGCTGCCTGCTGGCCACCGGCATTTGTTCAGTGAGGACACATGAACTTTCAGGAATGTTTCTCACTGACTCACACCAAATGTGAGCTACAACCGTGGGAGGTTTGAGCACAGGATCCTAACACAGTATTTGATTCTCCTGCTCGCCATCTTTTTTCTGTTTCTTGTACCTGTAACCAGGAATGAGTGCTCTGGCCTTATAGCCAAGATGTTAAGGAATATGATTTCTTTTCTACTCTCTTTCTGATTTCTGTGTAACCTTAAATAACTCAGTCTCCCTTTGCTTTAATTTCCAACTGTCAAAACAGTTGCAAGGATTGTGATCCACCTCAGGAGGCTGTCTGAATATAAATCTCTTGCCTCCCATTACCTAATCAAAAGATATGTGGTCTTTCTAGGAGACAAGATTGGTGCCAATCATGATTTCTTTGATGTGATCCTGATTAATGTGATCGGGATGCAAGGGTTTGTATTTCTCTCTGAAATTTTCTTAGCTGGTACTTGGCAGAACCAGCTGCTGAGTGCCCCAGGCTGTAGGAGACATTCAGTGTTACATTCAGGAGCAATGCAAATCACTCTCTGTGCCAGCTCTGAGACAGGTCCTTACCAGAGAATATCTTTCACAAATTTACAGCATTCCTAAAATTATATCCTAGATCATTTCACATTCAGCAGACTTGGATCGTGACTACACATAGACATCACATATCATCTTTACCCTTAACACCACCCTTCCCAACAGGACAGGTAGAGACATCCAGACAAGATGAGCTTGCTGTATCACTAGCTTCAACAAAATTAAAAAATCATGTGATTCCTTTGCATCATGTACATTGCACAAGAAATGAGGGCAGGAACACGAAGAGATGAGTAATGAAAATACACAGTAAGTTGATTTCTTCAAGGGAAAAACACTGGGGATGCATTGATATTTTCAGTGCCTCAAAGCAAAGATCATGTGAGGGGAAGAGGAGCAGCGAATAAGTCAGTTCTGCTCTGCTTTCCTTTCCTGAAAGTTCAAAACTGCTGTTTTTGTAGACCCCTGGCACAAACTGTGCAATGGTAATTCCACCAGACAAGATGGTATGGGATACCTTGCATAGTTTAATATGGCATAGCTGTAAATATTTTCCCCAGCGGGCTTTAGCTACCTGCACATTTCTGTCTCCATTCCATACTCATGTGGTGTTGAATTTGTGGCTATTTTTAAGAGCAATTTTATTCAGTAAACAGGCAAATTTTTAATTTTAATTTTTAGTTTCCTTCCCAGGGGCTGGAATGGGGCTGTGGTTTGGATCTGTGCTGCACACAGGGCTGATAACACAGAGGTTGTGTTGGATTGCACAGGGCCAAGGCCTCTCCTGCCCCTCAAAGGCCACGCTGGGAAGGGGCTGGGGTGTCTGGGAGTTTGGGAGGAGACACAGCCAGGACAGGTGACCTTGACTGACCCAAGGGATGCTCCAGACCCTGTGACATCATGCTCAGTATGTAAGGGGGGAGGAAGAAGGAGGAAGGGCAGGGATATGTGGGGTGATGGTGTTTGTCTTCCCGACTCACTATTGCACGGGACAGGGCCCTGCTCTCCTGGAGGTGCTGAACACCTGCCTGCCCATGGGAAGCAGGGAATTAACTCCTTGTTTTGCTTTGCTTGTGTGGGCAGCCTTTGCTTCTCCTATTAAGATATCTTTATTTCAACCCATGGATTTTCCAGCTTTTACCCTTCTGATTCTCTCCACAATCCCACTGGTGGGGGAGCAAGTAAGCAGCTGCCAGGGGCTTGGGTCTGGCTGGGGTCAAACCATGACATCATCACAAAAAGTCTGTTCAGTAGGAGCAGGAACAGATGTGAGCAATGCCTACAGCATCACCTGCTTAAGGATTGCATAAGGCATGGAGGGAACAACAGTCACCCAGGAGTGGCCACTAAAAGAACCTCACTGACCCTTCCCTGTGTGTAAGGCACAACCGGTTCTGTGAGAGCAGCAGTGTTACTTCACTGTGTCCTCACTGTGCCCAGGAGTCTGTAAGAGGTTAACAAACCACATTCTACTACACATTTCTGCATGCCAGGCTTCAAGCCCACTCTGCCCTGCAAGTTTTGAAGTGATGCACAAGTGGAAGAGAAGTCTTTTAACTTGCACTTACTGTGTTTGGAATTCAGGCAGTTCATCTTTCAGCTGCCAAATCCAGAAGCTGACAATTGCAAAGTTAAGAGATTCTTGGTTCCAGACCACCTCCAGCTCCACCCTGATCCTAATACTCATAGCTAAGAATATAGTTCTTCAGACAATCAGTCACAGGGACTGTGGCACTGTATCTGCTGGCGTGTGGTAGTATCATGATTATTCTGGATACATCATCAGCTGAAAGCACCCAAAAATAGTTCAGATGTAATGTGTTTTCTGCTAAAGACTGCAGTCATCTCCTGTGGGTGGACCCATAATACGGAGAGAGGTCACAGGCTTTCAAGAGTATGTCATATGTTCAGGTGTAATATGACTTATCTTACCCAGACTCATTAATTAGGCTGACAAATTATGTGTGTTTTTCTTACACCATACATTATAACTTCAGTTTGCCAAATATAATTTGGAGCCTTTGGAATATAGGTACCTGTGATTATTTCTAATTACTTTTATAATCACTGTTTAAGTACTGAGTGATAAGAGAGCAAGGTGCTGGGTTAACAAAAAAATGGGCTACAAAACACTAAGACAGCAATTCAAATGCTCAGTTCTGAGCCTTTTCTATTCATTTCCATGGGACAGATCATGGGAATTAGGGATGGAAGGTTAATCTCTAAAAAGATGGCCAACACAAAGCAGAGGTACTCCAGGAGTGAGAGTATTGTTCTGAAGTTTAACCATGAAAATGGGAAACAGAAGTCTTAGTTTCTAATCCCAGTTTTGCTCTAATTTACTCGATGTTTCCACTCAAGTTCTTAAACCTTCTCTTTCTGTACTTATGAAATGTAGTGAATAGTAGTCCTGGAGTCTTTTTAAAAACCATGTAGATCTGCTTATGGAAGTGGCTTAGTGGTGGGCTTGGGTGAGAATGAAGGCCCCCCATGCTTCCTGTGGAACCTGTGTGCTAGAAAATTTTGGGGCCTGGGAAATTTCAGAAGTGCAGCTCAAGAGTCTTTGTCTTCTTCCCCCTGGTGCTGCACAGAGTGCTGGGGTCATTGGCTGGCTTAGTGGTATGGTTGTGATCAGCCTGGGATTTAGTATCCAGCTCTAGAGCCCTGCAGGTAATGCTTTTTTTATTAAATTTGTGGTTTTCACTCTCCTATTTGTTCTTTAGAAAAACCATGGTAGAGAGTTACTCAAACTGTCTTGAATTGCACTGACTACTCATAACAAATACAGCTCAGGATGTAACTGAAGGTCTGCTACACATAATTGAAGATGCTTTATTAAGTAAAATATCAAATAGATAGAAATCATGAAAGATTCAGCTCTCTCTGAATCTTTGCCAGTACTTTGAGATGGGTAGCAACAGAGATTTCTTTTAATGCCTTTGAGAAATCAACACGAAGTAAGCCAGAAGCCAGTATTCTAGGTGCTGCATGATCCCACTTTTGTAACTCTTGCTTAAACCATCCTTTAATTAGACTGTTGCATTTACAAAAGCCAGGCACATGCCAAATGGGGTTGTGGGAATTTAGCAAGAAATTCAGCCTGCCAGATTTTGGAAATTTGACCTGAAAGGGAGTGTTCCTTCTTGCCCAACAAACTGAGTCCATTCCTAGTTCTCTTACACTTGACGTTGATTTCACTTAATTTATACCAGCAGTACATTCCCTGCTATTACATGTAAATGAAGCTGGAAAAAGATTAATAAGCTAGGGCAATTTGGTTTCATAGGT